>NC_091762.1:112216681-112844181 GCF_029378745.1 Bos indicus | reverse complement strand
CAGCGTCTCCAAGCCTGCCGGAGAAAGCCATGGCTGCCTCCACATCCTGGGCACTCACGTGTCTGCAGCTTTTCCACGGTGTCAAGAACATGGCTTAGTGCAAAACTCACCTTGACAAGCGTGAGTACAAGAGATGTACCCAGACAGAATACCACCAGATTTTATTTAAGGTCTTTTTTATTTTCCTCCACACTGGCAAAAGTTCCGAGGGAGCTTAAAGTTCTGTAAACATCTTAACTGTCCCTCTTCCCCACCCCCACTTTTGAATTTACAAAGCAAAGGAGAGCAGGAGCCCCAGTTTTTAATGGTTCCCCATCTCCTCATGCTGTTTGATCCAAAAACTATATACAAGTTTGTAGCAGTCTCTGTATAGTTATTGTACATGTTTAGGAGGGAGGGCGGCCAAAAGGGATAGGGAGAATGCTGATCCAAAAGAATAAAAACAGAAAGCAAATAGAATCATCCCAAACCAAACAGCTCTCAGAGCAACTCCAGCCTTCCTTGGGCCATGATGTCAGAAAGGGAAGGCGCTCGACCAGGAGCCACCCGAACCACAGCACTTCTTGTGCGGGGATGGACGGTCCGGTGGCTGCAGACCAAAGTGTGACTGGCAATTTCAGGTGATGTTCTGTGGGGGGTTGGCGGAGGCAGGAAGAGTATTTGCTTATAAATAGAGCTTGAATACATTTATACTTGCAGTGAAGGGGTATTAGGAGGCCACGATCGAAGCCAGAACCAGGCTCCTCTCTCCCATCCCCTCCATCCCACGGGAATCTCCTGTTTAGTGGTTTCCACGGATGCAGGTCTTAAAAGATGGTCAGGTTTTGCATGTTCTCTTTTCAGAAAAGGCAAGCCAGCACCTTGCCGTTCCAGAATCTTTAGACAAAACCTTTCGGGGCCACAGCAAGACACACACGCAATGCTCTGAGGAACCAGATGAAATTCCGGGCTTTTATCAGAAGCAGTTTATCCCTATCCAAAATGAAATTATACAAATTCATACATATGGTAAAGATCCTAACTGCCTCTTAAACGAGACAAATTTTCAGCAGAAAGGCCCAAAACAAACTGGTCCTAGTCCTCTGAAGTAAAAATATTTATGGGAAAAAATCCGTTTTTGTAAGAAAGAAAAATTAAAAATAAGTTCCTCTCCCAGGCCATAGGGCTTCCTTTGTCCGATCAGGTTGGAGTATGCCAGGAGAGAAGTCAGCTTGCTTGGAAGTCACTACCTAATGAAGAAAAACCAAGAACCCTTTCTCTGAAAGGATCCTCAGAAAGAATGAGGGTGAGGGGTGTGCAACATCAAACCAATCAGTCTAAACCCCACCCACTCAGGGCCTCTTGGATGCAATCCCGAAGTTAGCCGTGGCGGTGCCACCTGCAGACTGGAAGAGCTCTGACTGTCTCTGTCAGATGCTCAAGTCACAGTCCGTGGGCGTTTTGTTGCTGGCCAATGTCTGTTACCATTAACTCTCTTCATGATTGCACCATTCAGACCCCTTGCCCGTTTGCAGGGTGGGGCGGGGAAAAAGAAGAAAAATAAAAATCAAACAGAAGGGAAAAAATGACAAGAGAAAGTAAATCGCTACTGGCAGATCCCAACACACTTTCTGGGAGACAGGAGGTGAAATCACGGCACCGTGAACACGTGCTGCCCACAGTCAGCCTTGCTGGGGAGGAGTCCCCACTGCCGCCCCCAAGACGTCCGGTCCACTCATCCACAGTCTGAGATGCGCACCAACAAGAACGGTTTAAAGAATCCTGGACACAAAGGGCTAGAAGAAAAAGCCTGAGATGATCGGTTCTGTGATTTGTTGCAGTGACAGAGAATATATGGTGAGTTAAGTGTTGTGTCCAAAGCTGGAGAATCCATGGTCGGCAGAGAGGAGAGGGAAGGCCAGTCTGCTCTGGCAGGCGCTCAGTAGTCATCCACAGTTTCGATCTCACCCATATTGAGTCGCTCCGAGGAAGCGTTGACTGAAAACCCTGCAGGGAAAAATCTGCAATGAGTGATCAATGTTGACCAGACAACCCTGTGGCTCAAACTCAGGCAGGGGGCTGGAATTTCAGTCTCCCGTTTTTGAGTATACCAACAGGGATACTAAAAGGAGGAAGAAGAAAGGATAAAGGTCAATGCAGCAGTTTTCTTGCCCTTCCAGTGAGAGATTCTATTTTTATATGTTTTATTTCTTAAGGTTCTGATATAATTTAATTAGGGAAGAAATACATACACACACCAGCATCACTGCTTAAAAAGAACTGCAAACCACTGTCCTGGGGAGTCCTGAATCCAGGCCTGGGGTGAGTGTGCATGTGTGTGTGTCAAAGCCAGGCCAGGCTGGCTACGGGGAGAAGTTCATTCAGGTGTAGCTACCTTAGAAGAAAGGGGCAGGGGGAGGACAAGAATAACACACTAAGTACTTTATAACCACTACACCAAATGACTGTGACATCTCAGTGAGAATAATCACTACTTCAGCCCCATTCACTAATTGGGAATACTTTGAATCCAAAACACTGCCAAAGTTCTGGTTGAGAGGTTCTGCTCTGGGGGTAGGAGGCTCCAGGGAACGCAGGCTACAAGCTCCTGAGAGCTCTCAGCTGCTCTTCCTATCACACAGAAGACAGCACAGAAATGAAAAAACTCCCTTATTCAGCTCAACCTACTGTAAGTAGACCACCAAAGGCAAGGATCTCACTGAGCAGTACTGATGAACCAAAATGCTGTCTGGTTTAGAAAAGGCAATACTAGGACAGCTGAGCTTACAAACACTACTGAGGTCTGAAAACCTAATGCCATCAGTCATGTATAAGTTTTGAATAAACTCCACATAATCAGAGACTGATAAAAGGTACTATTAACAGGGCCTCTATGGAATGAGTGAGTCCCAAAATGCTTTCAGTTCAACCACCCTAAATGAAACCTCAAACTGTCTCAGTTGCTGTTTGAGTATCAAAAAGTAAACAAGCGAAGCTCTCCAGTCTAAAAGCAGCTCTGTTAATATTACTTCGAGCTTTTGCCCCCTCCTTTTTGCCCTTTAACATTCAAGTTTTCAAACAAATACACACTTTAAATGTACCAATAATACACAAAAATGTCTTACATAATAAAAATACTTTAATTACATTACACTGACTCCAAAATATCCTGATTTGAAAACATAAACATCCCTATTTTTTTTTTTCATCCCTATTTTTTAATCAAGGAAGCTGTGGTACAAGCTGTTTCCAAGGCCTCCTATTGGAAGAGGTTAGGATTCCAAACCCCAACCTGAGTTCTACCCCTCAACTGTGTTCCCATAACCTGCAGGACTTTTTTCCCGTCAAAATAATGAAAGGCTTAGTGTGTTCATACTTGAAAATAACAGTTATTTAGGTAAATGTAAACCCTAAAGAACAGTCTATGAAATGAACTATTACTCGGCTCTAAAAGAGCAAGTTTTTCTTTGACTTCACATGTATCTCGAGAACAAATGAAATGTGATAAAAACAAAATGAGCTACATGCAATAAAAGCGGGAATGCAAAAAAACACAAACTATTTTAGTCATACAGAGACGGGACTGGGAAAAGAAACCTGGGGCCCAAAACGGTTAAGTATTCACTGCTGTAACAGAATGATTACTGGACTGGCTTTAGCAGATGGGCTCTCCTTTACTTGTCAAAAAAAAACCAGTGAGGAGGGCACTCCTCCCCACCTGACAGAAGTGGGGTGCTCTGGGGGGTCACGAGACCCCAGGCAATACCAACAGGGACTGGGGCCCGGTATGCCCAGCTCCAACCACCACACTCTCTTAGGGTCAGAACAACAGATTCCCCTCACATGACTTTAAGGTCTGGGGGACTGTTCTTGTAAGAAAACTGTGACTGGTGAACAAGGGCACTTTGCGTGTGTATTTCTCATACCCAAGCACAGGGTGCTGGCTCACAATGGCACTTGCCAGCCTGAAAAACTAGAGGAAAACACAAGCGCAGTGCAGGACATGAGCATTAAAATGGGGCCGGGCTGGTTCTGAAGGTTTGTTTTAGAAGCAAAACGCTATTTTGATCAGTGACCACTTTCTTAATGGATACAATGGGGTCAAATTTGAATTTGTTTTCCTATTATGTGCATGGGTAACTTGTGACTGATGTATATTTGTTAATTTTTCTTAATCTGCAAGTCAATAAAGCATGTATCAACTAGAAACAATAATAAATGGTTAGTGGGTATGGGGCAGAAATTATCAGAGGAATTTCCAGAAGGTTTACTTGAGCAAAAATTCTCATTAAATGGCATATAAGCAAGAGCTCACCCAGGTGAGTTTCTTCAGTATATTCTGAATAGTTTTAATTCCCTTATATTTAATTTTTCTCCTTCCCTTTCAAGATATATACTCCTTAAAACTCGAGTCCCAGAACAACCTCCCTCTCATTTCCATGAAGGGGGATTTAAGTCCCTTTCTTTCTTACATCTATAATAAACAATGGGGTCAGATCAAATATTTAATCCAAAAACATTTACACCTCATTTTCAGAGGAACCCACCCCTACTGCCCTAGCCAAGTACCACAGCTAAATAGTGGGAGATTATTCGCTAGAACTCACAACCAGAACTGAAAAACACTCTAAAATCTACATTCATCTATTTCTGTCAAAACTGGACAAAATTTTGGATTGATCCATCCATCCTTAACGTAACCTTCCAAGAGAGGCAGAAGAAAACAAAACTGCGCCAGACCTCTAGGTGTATCCAAAGCCCGCTTGCAGAGCACAGCTCCAAGGGGCGGTGCTCAACACTAGGTTTGTTACTGGTGTATTATTTCCCCAGGGCAGGAAACCTCTGGAGTATGGATCCCAGCAAGGGCAGAGCAGTCACCTCTCACTGTACTGTCAGCTCTTTCACCTCCGTACGATGCCTCCCTGTCACTTCACACTCGGTCCACCAGCACTGAAACATCACGTCCTTTCCCCATAAGCCTGCTCCACTTTCCAGTGCTCATCATTTTATCAAAAGGGCAACTCTCTCCATCCTGCTGCCTAAACCTTTCCTTTCTCCTTGCCCAAGCCTATCCCTAACTTTCTGAAATCCATCTAACTCCTCTCCATCTCCAGTGCCAAAGCCCCACCCTAGGCCACCACTATCTTTCACCTGGTCTAAATTGCACTCTCCAACGAGTTTGCCTGACTTCCCAACCTGCCATCTTTGCCAATACAACCATTCTATTCCAGACAACACAGTTTTATAACATCTCATGAGTACATTCATGAACAGAGAAAAATTTTAATTTCATCCTTGTCGGTGAGGTTGTCAGGCCAGTTTAAGAAACAAAGGTAGCCCCATCAGCTTTGCCTATGCTGTTTGTTATTCCGGAAACACCATACCCTATCCTTCCTGCTTTTTCAAAGCCCCAATTCAGGCGTCACCTTTTCCTCAGAGCTGACTTGTATGATGACATTGGTCCCTAACACTGGGTAAGAAGAGTCATGGGGAAAACAAGAATAGCTATGGGTAACACAGAAGAGTGAAGAGAAAACAGACCTGCTGTGAAACCCCAGCTGCACTGCTAGCTGCTGAGTGACTCTGGGAAGCGTTCTCAATCCTCTAGGCCTTGGTTTACTATTGTTAATGCTGGAACATCGCCTCATAATGTAGTGTAATTCTGAGACTATTATACAGTGAATATCAACAAACATCTGTTCTTTTTTGAGCATCTGATTTGATTATGGTCTGCTTCCGCACAAATCGGCACTTTACATTTTAAACAACATTTACTGTTCTCCATCAGCATTATTTTCCAACGAAACTGAAAGGTTTTTAGGAAAATTTATGTTAGATATGAAAAAGTCTTTAAAATTTAAGGCACCATACAATATATTCTTTTTCTTGCTCCCTATAATAGATAAGGCATAGCTCTTGCAGAGATTCCCAGTAAATACTATTTTGAACTGGCTAAACAAACTTATTTTTTGTAAAAAAAATTTTCCTTCTTGAAAAACCATCCACCATGGGACTCGCATATACTTCACCCCCAACACCCAGCTAAGACTTCAGGCCTGTGCTCACCTAATAGACTAGGATCTGCTCGGACCATCTTCTGCTTTTTCTTCTTCTTGCCACTTTGTACAGCTTCAAAACTGGATTGTTGGTTGTTGGTCTGATTGGTCTGAAATACTGAATGGAGTGCACTGTGGTTCATGCCCCACACAGAGTCCTGTAACACAAGATGGCACCGCTGAGATCACACAGTGGACACGAGCTTGGCCCACCCTCAGAAACTGGCTCATCTGGCCTCACCTTACCGAGGAGGAGTTTAAGAACAGGAAGCCTACCACGGATTCTGGTAACAATGAAACTGAGAGCAGTCCACTGAGCCACCTTCTTCCCTTCACTGAGATTCAGACAACCCACTTAGGCTGTGTGTTCTCCACAAGGCCCATCCTGGGGTCTCCAGGTGTCCACACTGCTGGGACAGCACAGTTGTCAAAACCTCTCCAGGGGCTTCCCTGGTGGCTCAGTGGTAAAGAATCCGCCTGCCAATACAAGGGTCACAGGTTCGATCCCTGATCTGGGAAGGTCCCACCTGCTGTGGAAGGACTGAGCCTGTGCCCTGGAACCTGGGAGCCACAGCTTCTGAGCCTGCACTAGAGCCTGTGCTCCGTAAGAGAAGCCACTGCATGAGAAAGCCTGTGCATCACGATGGAGAGGGCCCTCGCTCACTGCAACTAGAGAAGAGCCCACAACCCAGCACAGCAAAAAATGAAACAAAACTAAAAAAAAAACAGACAACTCGCCAGACACACATGGAATCTAATCTGTACCATTCATCTGGAAGTTGCTCTCTGGCGATTTACACCCCTCACCTACTCAAAGTGGAAGGCTCCTTTGTTCTCCGGGCCCCGGGACAGAGAGGGGAGCCTACAGACCGGCTGACAGCCCATTATTAAGCAAAACAAAGTTCGTGTCATGCACTTTATTCATAGCAGCAATCCCAGAAGGGATCTGCTCCCAAAATATTATTCAAATACTTTATACCAACTGGCTAAACTATGAAACGGTCTACCAGCTGTTCACACTATGTGCTGCTCCTGTGAGAGCAACGCAGTCTGAACTGGGATCAGGCCCCCGAGCTGGGCGGCGGAACGGGCTGGGGGCGAGCCTGGCTGTGCGCAGAGGCGACCCTCACACACGGAGGCCTTGGTACTGCTGCACAGTGTCTTCTCTTGATTCCTTAACATATTTTTCCTGGGGCTGTTTGTGTTCACATCTTTCATTTTTCCTTCAGTTGATCCATTAGCCCCATCTATCCAAATGGATTTTAA
The DNA here is from genome assembly GCF_029378745.1 of Bos indicus. Lineage (NCBI taxonomy): Eukaryota > Metazoa > Chordata > Mammalia > Artiodactyla > Bovidae > Bos > Bos indicus. The sequence goes on along the minus strand of NC_091762.1, from coordinate 112,836,880 downwards.
ATGCCCTATACTTCTCTGTACCTTACACATTGCTAAAAATGCACTCTGACAAACATTATCTCTAGTAGAAGAACTACGAGATTAAAAATATTCTTAAGCCTCTCCATGAGTCCTGACAGATTGTTTTTCAGAAAACTTGTAAAGACAATCCTTATCATTCATGGATTCCGTTATCTGCAAATTTGCGTACTTGAAGTGTTTCTGTCCTCACTCTGAATATGCGTGTCTACAGAGCAATGAAAACCTGACCTGCCCAAGATACATGTTCCCAGTTGAGGCAGAACTGGGCAATACTTTCTGCCTTCTTGTCTCAGCGCTCACACTGCAGAGGAGCGTCTTCCTCGGTCTGTTTCGGGGCCTGTTTCTACATGCTGTTGGTGATTCCTTGTCTAAAGTGGCTCCCGAGGGTCAAGTGCTGTCTAGTGTTTCTAAAGGGCCCAGAGGCTGTGATGTGCCTCAGAAACGTGTGTGCTAGGTACGCTTTATTCAGACACGAGTTATAGTGGCACTGGCTGTGAGTTCAGTATTAAGGAAGCAGCAATGTATTTAAATAACGCATCCTTAAACAGAACCACACACAGAACAAGGTTATCAGCATTCCACAGTTATAAGCTGACACAAATGCTATAACACAGGTCCACAGAAACCTAACCCCCTAGGAGCAATGGTTCAGAATTTGCTAATTCTGTGTTAGCAGCAAGTTCACAGAATAGAGCTCCCGAGAATAACAAGAACCAATTATACATTTACATTCTCATCAACAGTGTATGAGATATTTGGCAGGTACAGTATTGTCAGTACTGGAAACAAATGATCTGGAGCTTCAGAGAGTTACCATTGGTGAGTTTTAACTACTAAAACCAAATTTATGCGTCTATGACAAGTTGGCATTTGCAACTGGACAGAGGCACCTATATGAACCAAGAAAAATGGGGCTGGTATGCCTAACAGTGAATGAATAGTTATATACTTGCTATTTGGCAAGTTCACAAAGGTCTCAGGACATGTAATTTGAAAATGTCAAGTCTACCTGGTTTTAAAAGGTTCCAGTCATGTGATGTACAAAAATGGTAGTAGTATTTTAAAATTTCATTTCTCTGGCGGCTCCACTTTCAAGACACTAATATTGACCAGGGCACGGCACTCACTCTGCTGCCTCATACCTGCTGCTGCTGCTGCTGCTGCTGCTGCTGTTGCTGCTGCTGCTGTTGCCGCTGGTTGGCTTTCTGTTTGGCACGGCGCTCAAGGAACTGCTTGGCAAACTCCTTGGCCTCAGAGGTATCTCCTAAATAGGCCCTAATGTAATCATGGACCTCATATGGAGATTCTACTTCCTTCAGGAACGAAACAAATGTGGGCACTGTAACATGAGAGGGGAGAAGACAGAGAGAGTAACAATGAAATACCACACAGCAGAGATCAGGGTCAGTCTTCAATATATTTTAACACCTAACAGGGACGTGAATGATGGAAACTGGAAAGGCATGCAGCTATTATGCTAAATATGCTAACTTCTTTAACCTGCTCTGTAGTCATGGGGGTAACCCCACTCTCATTTAATGCCCCAAATTGTCTGAAATATCACAGAGATGAAGGTATCACACGTGTATTTGTTTCACTAAATGTTATTTTGGTAGAAACTATGTTGATGGAAACAACTGCTTCCCTAAGACTAATCTGGGGATTCCTTTCTTCTCTTCTTTAAATTCAGTCAATATGTTTTAAGTGCCATGGTATATGCCAGGCACTATAACAGATACTGAAGATAAAGCTGCAGCCTCCTTTTGCTTCACTGAGATAACCTCTGTTTACACAGAAAAATTCGACATGAAGCAGTGTGGTGCAGGAGAAAAGTCCAAGTATCAGAGTTAGACAGACATGGGTTTAAAACTTGACTGAAATTTGCTCACTGTGTGACCTTGATGAGCTACTTAACCTTCCTGAGCCTCCGTTTCCTAATTTATAAAACGGGGATAACATCACTGACATTGTAAAGGTTAAGTTATGGCCAAAATTAACATCACTAGGATAACACGTATTAACCCCCAAAAAGTGCCTAGTACATGGTAGGTGCTTAATGGATGGTAGCCATTACTATTTTTCGCTCTTGCTTTCTGACTCGTTCTGACCATCAGCTATGTCACACTGCTGCAAAGGAACCCTTCAATTCTTTTCCTGCCTTTTTTTTTTTTTTTTTAAGGTTTCTGGCTTTAGAAAAGACATCAGAGATGGACTAGTTGAGCAAACCTCACGAGTTATGGGAATCCCGTCCACACCGACCTGACTGGTCTCTGTTCGAACATTTGCGGGTGAGGGAAGAATTTGCTTCCATCTCAGGCAGACAATTCTCTTTGTGAACAACCAACAAGCAGCAAGTTTTTCTTCAAACTGCGCTGAAACCTTTTCATTTGCATACATTATAGGTCTCAGCTTTATCCCATACAAAGCATGTCTACCTGCTCAGTCACGACTCCCACCCCTGCCCCCAAAGGCAGGAAGGGGAAAACTCTCACGGCACCTCAGTCTTCTCTCGTGCAGGCTGACCTAGGTCTCCAGTGTAACAGTTAGTCTCCTTTGTTCATCTGGTGATGCTCCCCAAAAATGAGCAGGAGAGAACCGTGATCTCTTCTGCCCTGTCCATCACAGGACAGCCTGCAGCTACCCTGGTGTCCACTGGTAACCTAGTTCAGCACAGTATTACAGAACTTTTCTCACAAGTAATGCTGTAAGAGAGTCAAGTTCTTACAGTAGGTGCAGGACTTGACCTCCATCAGACTTCACCTCCTGAAGGCTGGCCCATCATTTCAATTTCCTAACTCTTTGTGGGGCCTGCTCTGCCATTCCACATGCTGGGTTTCCCTCCCCAGTTCTTACCATCCAAGTTATTTGCCGTATTAAGGGCATGAAGCATCTGTTCACACCACTGGGTAAATCCATCTTGGGCTTTATTTACTCCCTGAAAGAGCTTCAGCAATTTTTCTTCTTCTTCTACTTTCTTATTCTGCCGGTTAGACACACCTACAGATTTACTAAAGCAAAACAATAGGGTGGTATTATATTCCCAGGAACTGTTACTGTTATAATCACACTCTAACACCATACATAGATAATGTCTTGGCAACACTGGATGGCCGTCCAGCAATCCAATTCTTGGCTCCGAAAATGAAAACAAACAGACAAACAAACAAAAGTCCAAAAACAAAAAAGTGAAATACTGGGGTTGGGGATGGGGGAGTTTACTCACTACCTATTAAAATCTAGCCTCGGTTAATACATTCTAGTTTGTGAATACGGGCTTCTTTTCAGAGAAATTATTAAGTTCTTCTCATGTGTCCGTTGGTAAGATTTTAAATTTTGCTAAGCCTCAGTTTCCTCATCTGTAAAATGATACTAATACTTCTTTGGGTTATTAAAAGGAATAAAAATACTATATGCAAAGGCCTAGAGCACAGTGCCTGGCAAAGATGCTCAACATGTTATTCAGTGTCCTATTCATCACACATTAAGCCCTCAGTTAATTGAGAAGAAATATTCTGACAGCACTACCATTTATTAAGTAGTTACTATGTGCCAGGCACTTTACTAACTACTTCACACGTATTCACTTAACCTTTACAACCACACCCATGAAGCTGTTATTGTTATCTTCATTTTACAGATGAGGGAACTGAGGCTCAAAGAGGTTCCCTCCTGCCCAAGGTCACACAGCTCGTAAGTGCTAGTGCTGGGATTTGAATTCATGACTTAACATTAAAACCCATGCTTGTTCAACAAAAAGAAAGATGAATGTAAGATGTAACAAATTCATCATAAAAATAAAACAGTTTAAGTGTTTATAATACTCTAACTTAAAATTTTAGAGAAAATGCTAGAATCTAGAGACCACCTTAGAGAAATATTCAAGAGCAGTAACAAAAAATATTAAGCATTTACCACGTGACAGGCAATAGACTCCATGTCCAGCAACCAAAGGAGCCACTAGTAATAATACCGATGTGTTTCCATAGGGAAGAAAAACAATCATCAAACTATCACCTTATATGCCAGGATATAGGTGAAAGTAAGTAAAAACTAAATAACTACCTTTCTCTGGCCACCCAGTATCATACTCCTCACATGCCCTTCCTCCCCCAATCCACCAAGGAACACAGGTCAATCGCTTTGAGCCCTACCTGAGACTGGCGTTTTTATTTTTGTTTGTTGAGTTCCTAGGTCCCACCTCTTTCACTGCATCATCCCAGAATCCCATGTTGGAGTTTTTAGTGTCAGCACTGCTCCAGATACTACTGACTAGGTCAGAGGCCCACTGGTTAGGGGGACCAGTATTTATAGAGCCCCAAACAGAATTCCCAATGCTGGTGTGCAGGTTGGAATGCTGTTAAAGAAGGAGACACAAATAACTACAGTTAATAACATTAAAAAGACAAAAAGAGAGCCCACCAGTCAGAACAGATAACTCACACCGCCAGTCCACACAACAACCGCTCAGGTATTATAATACGGACCCACCGTATTATTCCGGGCTCTGTTTGGCTGCTGGTGTTGCTGCTGCTGTTGCTGCTGCTTCTGCATCTGCCTGGCTTCTTCCTGTTGGATCTCCAGAAGAGACTTTGCGGTGCCTGCAGGTTTGCTGACGTTCCCCCAGCCTGAGAGTTTCTGCTGTTGCTGCTGCTGCTGCTGCTGGAGAGCTTTCATCAATTCCCTCTGCTGGCGCCTCTGCTGTAGGCACAACAGAAGTGTGTGTGCTGAGACGCTTCAGTTGTGCCTGACTCTGTGATCCTATGGACTGTACCCTCCAGGCTCTTCTGTCCATGGGAGTCTCCAGGCAAGAATACTGGAGTGCATTGCCATGCCCTCCTCCAAGGGATCTTGCCAACCCAGGTATCACACCCACGTTTCTTACGTCTCCTGTGTTGGCAGGTGGGTTCTTTATCACAAGTGCCACCTGGGAAGCAACTAAACAACTACAGTTAACTACTCTGCTGCAAATACAGATGAAACAGTCAGAAGGACTGAGACGAGAATAGACAGAGATTAAGAATTACTTCTTAAAAATTAAATAGGACTTCTGATTAAGCATAAAAATGTAATATGTTTATTTCCAAAGTCCTATCAAAATGACAAAAATAATTTTTTTCTAAAACATAAACTTTAAAGACAAAGAGAACAGAAAAGTTTTTAAAAGGTGGAAAGCAAGCAAATAAAGACAGCCAATACAACAGACCCAATACGTTGAAACCAAGTAAAAGGAAGCTCAGAAACAGGTCAATTCATACAGAAAGCTCCGGAATTACAGGCATGGCTATCTCAAACAAAGGAAGACAAGTCTGTAAAAAGCAACATCAAGACCCTGACTACCTTCCCCACCCAACACACTTGGCAGCTATCCCTCACCTCTCCCCAGCAGAAAATTAAAACTTTCCTTTTTAAACAGGCTGAACCAGTTAAGTGGGATTATTCTATAGGAAAGCTGGTCGACCTACTGTAAGAGAATACACCTACAGATACCAACAGATGGTGGGATTTGAATGGAAGAAACCACTATAGACACCATCACAGCAAAGCCCAGCAAAGTGCCACATGCACCAGAACCTCCTGACAGCTCCTCAGTGCCTTATTCCTAAATAAGAACAAACAGCCCAGCCTGTAAGATGAAAGCCAAAGACCAAATCAAACAGAATTCTGTTGGAACAGAAACAAGGGGAAGTAGGAGTGATCAGTAAGTATTATTCTCAGAGTTTAGATGTTGTATTCAGTAGAACAAGAATAAGAGACTATAAACACAAATACTTAAGAGGGAACAATATATGGATTAAGAACTTTAAAATAAGAGAGCATACATTAAAAGTTCAATAGAAGGACTGAAAGAAAAGATTGAGAAAATATTCCATCACAAAAGACAACAGAGAACGAGATGGAAAGAAATATGTGTACATGCTAAGTCACTTCAGTCTGTCCGACTGTGTGACCCCATGGACTGTAGCCCACCAGGCTTCTCTGTCCATGGGATTCTCCCAAGCAAGAATCCTAGAGGCGGCTGACACTTCTTCCTCCAGGGAATCTTTCCAACCCAGAGATTGAACCCTCGTCTCTTACGTCTCCTGCACTGGCAGGTGGATTCCTTACCATCAACGCCACCTAGGACAACATGCAGATGACAAAATGTTGAGAAACAGAGCACACCAGTGCAGCAAGTCAAGCATGTTCAGATCTGAACAAGTTAGAGGGTCCTGGAAAGGACACTGCCAGGCAAAGAATGAAATAGAACTGTCGGATACTATCTGCTGGGTGGCACTTTATGCATTTTGAAGCGTGCACAGACTTAACTGTTCAAAGAAAATCAAATGAAAACACAAGGCAATTATTAACTTCTAACAGACAAAGATATGAACAAGAACCAAGACCTGTGATTCCAACTCTGATGACCATTATTTTTTTTTTTTATTTAGCAGGGACCAAAATTATTGGAAGAATTTCTAGCCTTGGAGGAGGAAGCTACACTCTGCTCTGTATCCAGCTGTTAACTTTTGAGAAAAGAGAGATGCTTTCAGAGAAAGCTCAGCCTTTTTTCTTTTGAAGGAGGGTAGGAAACATGGTAAATTTTAAGGTGAAGAAAGCTTTTAACCTACTGGGTGATGTCATGCACACCACACGGTGAACATGCACAGACGCTCTTCACGGCCTTTAGTGAACCACACCACCCAGATCCAGAATGACAGCTTGCATTCTCGAACACACTGACTGCTTTGCCTCAAATCATACCCATGTACAGTACTTCCATTAAGACTTAGTTACCTCATGCAACCTTCTCAGAGAGGCCTTCCCAGTCAGCACACCTAAAACTAGACAATCAACTGCTACCCACCACCAATACTATCACTAACTCCCAATCTTCTTCCTACGCCCCTTTCCACTTTATTTTTCTTTCTGACACATATTGCCTTCTAGAACTCTGTATGTCTTTTCATGTCCCTGTCTCTTCAACTAAAAGTAAGCTTTATGGAGGGAGAGAATTCTGTCTGTCTGAGACTCAACTATATCCACACAAGCAGCAAACACACAATGGACAGATGGCACTCAGCTAGTGTATGCTGAGCCAAACCATTCCACTTCCTTGTTTTTTCCTTTCTGTCAAGAACTATGTTTTGCCGCCCCCCAGCCCCTTTCACTCTTTTGTATCCTCTCTATTCTAATGAGGAACTACAGGATGTAGACGAACAAGCAGAGAGATGGTATTTCTGTCATATTTTAAGGTTTTCTAGGTTAGTCAGAACCAAGTACCCTTTAGAGAAAAAAATTTCTGCATTGTAAGTGTCAAATTTTTAAGAGGCTATCCGCACAAAACTCATCCCCCATTCTGAAATACCCATGTAACTTTTGTTTCTGAGCTATTCTCTCAAGAGCTATGGTAAAGGAAACAGAACATTTCTGTACCCAATCTTAATGTTATTTCTATTAGAGCCTTCATACTTGCTAGTGACCATCATACAGGCTAAAGAGCTGAAACATAAATATCTAATTCAGATACACAGCAACTCTGACAAGTAGCCACTAATCCAGAATGCACACTGGCTATTCTGAATCACCGATTGTCTAGATCACTTTTAAAATTTACCTCCTCTCGAAGCTGCCGTTCTCGTTCCTCTTCTAGTTTTTGGATTTCAGCCAATGATAGCGTTGCCTGGGACTGACATGCTGTCGTATTGGACTGCTGGCCCCACGTTGAAGAAGAAGGAAGCTAGCAAAAAAAGAAGGCAGAAGAGTTCATGCAGACACATGGCTAGGAAACGGAGGGGCAACAATGCATTGTGTACAGCCAGAACCTTCATGCTTCCCTCCGCTCCATTTATAACATTCAATTTAAACTGCCTTCTTCGATCCTTTTACATGACTACTCTACCAATCAGTTTTGCTTCTTTTACTTAATTTTCTCTTGTCACAAGATTATTTTAAAACAACTTAAAACACATCAATATTATTGTTGTTTTAGTCATAAGTGGTGTCCTACTCTTTTGCAATCCCATAGACTGTAGCCCGCCAGGCTTCTTTGGTCATGGGATTCTCCAGGCAAGAATATGGAATTGGGTTGCCATGTCCTCTTCCAGGGGTTTTTCCTGACCCGGGGATTGAAACCGCATCTCCTGCATTGGCAGGCAAGTTCTTTACCACTGAGCCACCAGGGAAGCCCAAAATACATCAATACACTTTTATCTGATTTACTCTCATGAAATTGCAAATTTGTTATACCTGCCACTGATATATACTCCAATATACAGCCATAAAGAGAGAGAATGAAACAAAAGAATCACTAAGTTTTTAATCCAAGGAGGTAATAAGGACACGATACCCTGTTCTGAAGGGAAAGCTGAGGTGGGCAGCTGATGCCAGGCACGGTTTTCAATCAGCCTTTCCCAGTAGGGAGTTAACCAGGCTGTGGCTTCTAGTCATGAGCACAAAATCGGTTTTAATCGATAATTCTGTTTTTCCTATCCCTTAAAATTATCGACTAAAATCAAGTGTACACATGAGTCCTGTATACTTTAGTGTTCTCAAAATTTTGATTATTTCTAAGGGAATTCCTTGGTCTTTCTGGGCCAGAAAAAGATTCACTCAATTTTCACACATCTTATGGCTCTTAAAAACAAAAACAACAAAAACCAAATTGAAACCAGATAATAAAAACAGCACGTGTGTGTGGATCAAAACAAAATGCCAAAATAGAAAGGTTCTTCAGTAGGAATCTCTAAAATTGGAACTGATGGGATAAGGGTAAAAGCAGCTTAAACTGTCAATGATGTTACTGGACAGCTCTCCAAACGAGAGCCCTCAACACTACTGAACATCCTCAACATACTGAGCACCCCTCAACATGTTCTGCCCAGTGGTGGGTAGTAAGGGCACTTCTCTTACACGCACCTGTGTTCTGGGAGGAGAGAGGTACAGAAGGGAGCTAAGAGAGAAAGACGGGGTACCAAGTAGGAAAAGTGGGGCACAAATAAACTCTTCCTCTCCATAGGAAATGACACATTTGGAAAGTCCTGTCAAAACTGCAGCAAGCATCACTCAGAAGGCCTGTAAAAACGGAGACATCCTGGTCCCCATGTTCAATGAATAGTCAAAGATAAAGGCAGAGAATTTGCATATTTTTGTAATTCTGATGCAATCAGTCAGCAACCACTGTTGTCTAAAATCCCAGTGGCTATATCACCCCACCATACCCAGGAACCAATCGCCAGTCCTCTGCAGCAGAAACTCAGCCAGCACCAAGAATAGATTCACTGCCTCCTGAAATGGCCTGTTCCCCTTACAGGCACCTCTGAAACCCTCCTTTATTTTGTGCCAAAATATACTTCACTGTACTTTCTGCTCATGATTCACAAGACTCTTCTCTGGAGTAATGCAGAACAAATCTAAGTCTCCTTCACATGACAGATCTCTATCATTTCCCTTAAGTCTTATTTGTGCATAAGAAATGCTATCCCATCACTCCATCAACACTGCCTCAGGGCATTTTCCAGTTCAACCAACATCCTGTACTGCCCAGAGAACTGAAGGTTGTCAATCACACTTTTCAGAACAACTCTCTCCCAAGTGACAAGCAAACAGTAGGGAATTTGGGACATTTTTGGACCCCTGAATGCCTAATATCCTTCACTGATACTTGAAAATTTACATTTGCCCCCTGCTCTGATACTGTTACCTTACTTTTTCAACACCATTTTTTAAGTAACATTTCTTTAAGAAGTATTAAGAACAATCCTTAAGAAATGTAAAAACAGAGAGTCTGTAGGACTTGTGCCCTGACTTAACGGCTCTCCCAACCTCCAGCTCAGCCAGCACTTCAGATGAGGGGAGCCAAGAACACAGGCCTCCCTCTTTCCCCTCGGCTGCCAGGCAGAGGGCTGGTTTCCCGGAAAGAGCACAATATTAGCAATTCTCATCCTGGCTCCAGCTGCCTGTTGCAAAGGCTAAGTTAGAGACAAGCACTGCTGAGATATGGGAGCTTGCTTATGTCTAGCCTCCACTTATGGAATGGAAACTGCATAGAGCTACTGAGACTGTTGTTTAGTTGCCAAGTCGTGTCTGACTCGTTTGCTACCCCATGGACTGCATGGTATTTCTCAGGCAAGAATATTGGAGTGGGCTGCCATTTCCTTCTCCAGGGGATCTTTCCGAGCCAGGGACTGAACCTGGGTGTCCTGAGACCATGGGGGCCCTGACTGCCACTGCCCTATAGTTTGAAAGGCAGAGGTTCCACGCCACCAGGAAAGGTAAGCCAAGGAGACCTGAGGCTCAGGTCCCTCCCCAAGGGCTTAACTGAAAAAGTGGGTGCCACTGTTCCGAGAGCAATTCCCTCCTAGCTCAGTAGGTAAAGAGTCTGCCTGTAACAATCAAACAGAGACCCAGGTTTGATTCCTGGGTCGGACCCGGAGAAGGAAATGGCAACCCACCCCAGTATTTCTGTCTGGAGCATCCCATGGACAGAGGAGCCTGGCGGGCTACAGTCCATGGGGTCACAAGAGTCGGACATGACTTAGCAACCAAACCACCACCACCACTGTTCTCAGCTCCAGAGCTGCGACTCAGGGAACTCTGGCCTTGAGGATGAGGTGGGAGGAACAGATCGGAATAGGGAGAGCTCCAGATCTCTTCTCAAAGGAAACTAACTTCATTAGCAACAGAGTGTGGAGAAGGAGGAGTAGAAGCCTAAGGGAACGTTCAACATCAGTGGATGTTGGGGTAAAAGGCAGTTAGGGGGTAACTGTCAGATTCACTGGAGACACAGGCTAAACTGTAGGCTGCTTCTTGGTCTCAGAATTTGCAGATAACATGATACAGAAAATCCTAATGAATTCACTAAGAAACTATTAATAAATCAGTCCAGCAAGACGGCAGGATATAAGCTCAGTATACAAAAATCAATTGCACATCTATACCCTTACAAAGAACAATCTGAAAATGAAATTTTGAAAATTTCACTTACAATGAAAGCAAGACAAGATACTTAAAAATAAATTTAACAAAAGAAGTACAAAAACTATACTCTTAAAAACTATAAAACAGAGAAAGAAGTTCAAGATCTAAATGAACATAAAAACATCTTATGTTTACAGATCAGAAGACTAAGTATTGTTAAGATACCAAAACTCCTCAAACTGATCTACAGAGTCAATGCAATTCCTATCAGAATCCCAGTTGGCTTCTTTGCAGAAACTGACAAACTCATTCTAAAATCCATATTAAATTTAAAGAAACACAGAAGAGCCAAAAATTTATGAGAAAAAGGAACAAATTGGGAGGACTCACTTTCTGATTCCAAACTTAACAACAAAGCAATAGTAATGTCAACACAGTGTATTACTAGCACAGTGATCATACAGATCACCTGTACGGAATTCAGAGTGCAGAAACAAATCTACGTGTCCAATTTTTTAAGGAGAATGCTGCAGCCATTCAATGGACAAACAATAGTCTTTTCAACAAATGGTGAAAATAGGACAATGGGATAAATGACAAGCAAAAGAATGAAGTCAAACCTTCACCTCACGTAATAGATTAGGGAGCTAAAACTACAAAGTCTTAGAAGAAAACATAGGATTCTGTACAACTATGACCTCAAATTTACTAATTCTTAGATATAACAAAAGAACAAGCGACAGAAGAAAAAAACAGATAATTGGGACTTCATCAAAATGTAAAACTTCTGTGCATCAAAGGACACTGTCAAGGAAGTGGGAAAAAACAAATAAGAGAAAATATTTTTAAATCATCTGATATGGAACTCAAATACCTAAAACATATAAAGAACTTAAAAAACTCAATAATAAAAAGAACCCAGTTTAAAAAATAGGTGAAGGACCTACATAGACATTTTTCCAAAGAAGATTTACAAATGGTCAATAAACACATAAAGAGATACTCAACATCATTAGTCATCGGGAAATTCAAACCAAAATCACTACAAGTTATCATTTCACACCTACTAGGATGGCTATAATCAAAAAGTCAGATAATACAGATTGATGAAGATGTGAAGAAACTTAAACCCTCAACCACTAAACACAAAACGGTGCAGCCATTTCAGAAAACAATCTGGCAGTTCCTTAAACCATTAAAGACACTGGCATCACATGACCTAGCAATTCAAGCGCTAGATATGAAGCCTAGATAGGAACCTCATGGCTCATTCTCCAGCAACTTCATTCTGCTCTCACAAACCCCCTCCATTCTCCAAACTGGCTGTTTGACGTTTATTTTTTTCTTTAAATTTAAATTTTCACTCCCTTCATGGCTCAGTTCGGAAGTTATCTTCTTTCAGGAAAGCTTCCCAAACGCCTCAGATGGGCAGTGGGTCTCACTTATCAGTGAGCATCAGAAGCCCTAGAGGGCTTATTCAAACACAACTGTTGGGTTCCATTTCCAAGAGGTTCTCATTCAGTAAGTCTGGGTAGGACCCAAGAATGTACCTGCCAGGCTGGATGAAATTCAAGCTGGAATCAAGATTGCCGGGAGAAATATCAATAGCCTCAGATATGTGGTGTGGCTCACACGATAAAGAATCTGCCTGAAATCCAGGAAACCCCAGTTCAATCCCAGAGTCAGGATGATCCCCTAGAGAAGGGAAAGGCTACCCATTCCAGTAGTCTTGTCTGGAGAATTCCATGGACAGAGGAGCCTGGGGGGCTACAGTCCATGGGGTTGCAAAGAGTCGGACACGACTGAGTGACTAAAACTTTTCACCTTCAAATATGCAAATGATATCACTCTAAAGGCAGAAAGTGAAGAGGAACTAAAGAACTTGTTGATTAGTGCGGAAGAGGAGAGTAAAAAAGCTGGCTTAAAACTCAACATTCAAAATACTAAGATCATAGCATCCAGTCCTATCACTTCATGGCAAACAGATGGGGAAAAAGTAGAAATAGCGACAGACTTTTTCTTGGGCTCCAAAATCACTGCAGACGGTGACTACAGCCATGAAATTCAGATACTTGCTCCTTAGAAGAAAAGCTATGACAAACCAAACCTAGACTGCATATTAAAAAGCAGAGACATCACTTTGCCGACAAAGTCCATATAAGTCAAACGTGTGGTTTTTGCAGTAGTTGTGTATAGATGCTCAAGAGTTGCATCATAAAAAAGGCTGAACGCCAGAGAATTGATGCTTTTGAACCACAGTGCTGGAGAGGACTCCTGAGAGTCCCTTGGACAGAAAGGAGATCAAACTAGTCAATCCTAAAGGAAATCAACCAAGAATATTCATTCAAAGGACTGATGCTGAAGCTGAAGCTCAAATACTTCAGCCACCTGATGCGAAGAGGTGACTCACTGGAAAAGACTTTGATGCTGGGAAAGACTGAGGGCAGGAGGAGGTGGAGGTGACAGAGGATGAGACAGTTGAATGGCATCATCAACTCAATGGACATGAGTTTGATCAAACTTTGGGAGATAGTGAAGGACAGGGAAGCCTGGCATGCTGCAGTCCATGGGGTCACAGAGTCAGACACAACTTAGCAACTGAACAATATCAACAAATTCCCAGGTGATCACACCCTGAGAACTACTGCTCCGAGCTCCCTCACTCACTGCACTTACTCCACTGTATTCCAATTTTCTGTTTATGTCTTTATCCTACGAGCTCCTTGAAGATAGGAGATACTAAGCCTCATGACCAGCCATATACTCCACGAGAAGTTTTGTAGACCCTACCATATATCTGCTCCTCCCTCTCCACTTACTCCTATTTCATCAACAGTTCTACTACTTTCCCAGTCACGGAAGGCCTACTATCTAAGAGCCATTCCAACTTTTGCCCTCATCCCTCAGATTCAGAGCATCACTAAGTCTTGCTCATTAATGTCAGCCAGTTCTCATCTTGGCCCTATTCATTCTCACCACCACCATCACACTCTCTTTACTGGTTTCCCAGTCTCACTTTCTACTATTTCAAATAAGGCTTTGAATTCTCCTAAAACCTCATTTTGCATACATCACCTCAATCCACCGTTCAATAACCATGTCAGCTATGTTTCAAGCCCTGTATGATGGTTCCTACTTACACACCCAAATGTTTGAGTTTCTGGCACTCATGAGTCTATGGGCTCTTTGGGGACAGTTGCCTTGTCTCATTTATTCTTGCCTTAGCACTGCTGAATTGATACAGTAGGTGCCAATGTTTAAATTTATGAACCATACAGATCCACTTGGTTTTTGCTTATGTTGCTGCTCATGTAGTAGCCTCTTTTACTTATTCTTCCCTTCTCTAAATGCATCGTTATATTTTGCTGATCAAAAAACCAAAGTCTCAATATTTAACATAAAGAATAGTTTATGCTATCGCACTGCCAGCATCCACCCAACCACAAATGCAGGCAAGCAGCTCCTCTGACCGGTGGCCTGGTCGGCGCCTGGCTTTACCTTCATCTGAGCCAGCTGCTGCTGCTGCTGCTGCTGCTGCAGCCTCCGGAGAGCCTCCTGCTGCTGCTGCCTCTGGCGCAGCAACTCCTTCTGCCGCTGGAGCTCCAGCTCTTTCCGCTTCCGCTCCTCCTCCTCGTGCCGCAGCCTGGCTGCCTCCTCTTCCATCCGTAGCCGGTTCTCCTCTAACCGACGCTGGGCTTCCTCTTCTTCCCGGGCCCATTTCGCAGCCTCCTCTTCCTTCCCAGAAGGAAAAGTAAATAATAAAATTTAATTATGTTTTAAAACAAACCTGAGTCAGTTTTCAAGGCTTCGGTCAGAGGCGTGCTTACCGGATAACATCATGCTTCATTTATTTCCTAATTTCTACATAAAAGGAACATCACTTTGGACATTTGTGGTAATACTGATCTCTAAGAGATCACCACAACCTCAGGCAAGATCCCTTGAACCTGCTCCAACCCTGAGGCAGAGCCAGCTCCTCAGGGTGCTGGGTGCAGAGAGCTGTCAGGACCTGCAAGGAAACTATCTGAAAAGCCTCAGCCAATGCCGGACCCAAAGCGACTTCACAAAACCACTTAATTCCATCTGAGGGTCTCACCCCTGGTGGCTCACAGGTCCCTGGGAGATCTCCCCCTCACACATCCTCTACCCCTCTACTACTTTCAGCAGTACCTGGATCATTTTCTTTCTGCTTCTCTCCCTCAAAACCATTCCATGTGCCCCCTGGAGTTCTCCTGGCCTCCCTCGGTGGAGGCTGGTTACAGCCCTTGCAAAGCTCTATCTTATCCGGGCAGCACATGATCCTCCATTCTCCAGAACTCAGGACAGACATCAGCTACTCTACGAGGACTTTCTTTGCCTTCAGGAGGTAGATGTCCCCTGTGTCTTTTGCTTACACTCAACTATACTTTGTCCTCCTCTCTCTGGATGCTCTTGGCCAACCGGTGACAGCAACTATTATTACCTATGCAGCAACCATTCCTTTCGGTCTTCTTCTTTGTAGAGAAGAGTCTCCTGTCACATCCAAGGTTTAAAATGCCAAGCTTTGCTTTTTAAGCTTCCAGTGTAAATTGGGACAACCATGTAATCTAATTTAGGCCAAAGGGCTGATTCTAGAAAAGATATTCTTCCCAGAGGAAAGGCAAGAAGCCCGAGAGAAGGGCCACACCCTTCCTGGGTACAGTATGGTATCCAACACTACCAACCATCAGGTAAAAAACATGCACTTAAAAGTCAGCACAGCATGACATGGCAGAGCAGAGTGTGAACCGTGAGGGAAGAAGGCAGCACACCAGGACATGAAAGGAGGAGCACGCGAAGCACCTGGACTCTCAGCCATATCACTGAGTCACTGAAGTTCATGTTCAGCTGCCTTATCTCCAGATTACCTCGATAGGTGAGGCAATAATGTTATCTGCTGTTTTAGCCAATTTTAGGTCAATATTTTGATTTTTCAGTTGAAAGATCTACAATGTGGCATTTATTTCTTGTAAAATCATTACCTACATAATCTGTGAGCTTCTTGAGGGCAGAAACAATTTCTCAGAAAGTTTTGGACTTGAGCAGGAAACAATCACAGTAACTAGCATATGGTATATTATCAGAATATATTAACTGTTGAATAAATAAACCAAATAATGCATTAACATACACTCTAACCTGGAAATTATCTACCTCTGAAGAATTTAGATTTCTCTAAAAGAGTTTCAATTAAGAACTTAAGCAAAAGCAGGTAATCTCTAGTTTTGTGTCAATCTAACCAACAAACAAAAACCTACATCTGTAAGTGTGGACTGCTGAACGTGGTGACTTCCTTCCAAAGAATACAGTAAAGGGGAAAAGTATGGTGGAGAACCCGATAAGCACTACTAAAGCCAGGAGATCAATGTCACCATTAATAACCACACATCATGGTGCTAATATATACCCTTGGCATGTGATGAAAATGGTACTTTACCTCTGTGATCTTTTCCCAACACCCCCAACGCCAGTTTAATTATGGGAAAAAAAAAAAACTTCAAAAAAACTCTGATAGAGGGTTACCCTACAATATACTGATCAGTATTCCTTAAAGTGGCTTAACTCAAAAAAAAAAAAAAAAAAATCTGAGAAACTGTCATGGCCAAGAACAAGCTAAGGAGACAGGACAACTAAACGCAAGATTCTGAATGAAATCCTCAAACAGAAAAGGGACATGAGGGGAAAACTGAAGAAAAGCTTTTTTAGTTAATAAAAATGCATCGATATTAATTTAGTAACATGTCAGCATTGGTTTATCATAATTAATGTACCATAATAATGTAAACTAGTAAGCAGGAAACTGTACTACCATCCCAATTTTTCTGAAGATCTAACACTGTTCTAAAAATAGAATCCACTAATAAAAAATCTATTACTGTTCTTAAACATTAAAGCAAAATGCTGCAGAGGTCCTGGCTGCACTGGACTTAGGTAGTAGCCACTGCTGTGTGATCTCACAGCTACACTAAGCAGCAGAGAACTACACGCTCTAATGGTGCAGATGAGGGAGAACCCTAAGGCAACGAGGTGTCAACCTCCACATCAAACGTTTGGTTTTTTAAGAGCAGCCCTTCTTCGATTACTTTGGTGCTATTTTTTGTCTGTTTTGATTCCTTGACATCTTGCTCAGCTTTTATAATTACATGTGGGATAGCTATTACAAAAGTATTAAGAGCCTCTCTTTGGCATTGCCTCTCTTTGGGACTGGAATGAAAACTGACCTTTTCCAGTCCTGTGGCCACTGCTGAGTATTCCAAATTTGCTGGCACATTGAGTGCAGCACTTTCACAGCATCATCTTTCAGGATTTGAAATAGCTCAACTGGAATTCCATCACCTCCACTAGCTTTCTTCGTAGTGATGCTTTCTAAGGCCCACTTGACTTCACATTCCAGGATGTCTGGCTCTAGGTCAGTGATCACACTATCGTTATTATCTGGGTTGTGAAGATTTTTTTTGTACAGTTCTTCTGTGTATTCTTGCCACCTCTTCTTAATATCTTCTGCTTCTGTTAGGTCTATACCATTTCTGTCCTTTATTGAGCCCATCTTTGCATGAAGTATTCCCTTGGTATCTCTAATTTTCTTGAAGAGATCTCTAGTCTTCCCCATTCTGTTGTTTTCCTCTATTTCTTTGCACTGATTGCTGAGGAAGGCTTTCTCCTTGCTATTCTTTGGAACTCTGCATTCAGATGTTTATATCTTTCCTTTTCTCCTTTGCTTTTCACTTCCCTTCTTTTCACAGCTATTTGTAAGGCCTCCCCAGACAGCCATTTTGCTTTTTTGCATTTCTTTTCCATGGGGATGGTTTTGATCTCTGTCTCTTGTACCATGTCACGAACCACCATCCATAGTTCACCAGGCACTCTATTTATCAGATCGAGTCCCTTAAATCTATTTCTCACTTCCACTGTATAATCATAAGGGATTTTAGGTCATACCTGAATGGTCTAGTGGTTTTCCCTACTTTCTTCATTAAGTCTGAATTTGGCAATAAGGAGTTCATGATCTGAGCCACAGTCAGCTCCCGGTCTTGTTTTTGCTGACTGTATAGAGCTTCTCCATCTTTGGCTGCAAAGAATATAATCAATCTGATTTCAGTGTTGACCATCTGGTGATGTCCATGTGTAGAGTCTTCTCTTGTGTTGTTGGAAGAGGGTGTTCGCTATGACCAATGCGTTCTCTTGGCAAAACTCTATTAGCCTTTGCCCTACTTCATTCTATATTCCAAGGCCAAATTTGCCTGTTACCCCAGGTGTTTCTTGACTTCCTACTTTTGCATCCCAGTCCCATATAATGAAAAGGACATCTTTTTTGGGTGTTAGTTCTAAAAGGTCTTGTAGGTCTTCATAGAACGTTCACCTTCAGCTTCTTCAGCGTTACTGGTTGGGGCACAGACTTGGATTATTGTGATACTGAATGGTTTGCCTTGGAAACAAACAGAGATCATTCTGTCAGTTTTGAGATTGCATCCAAGTACTGCATTTCAGACTCTTTTGTTGACCATGATGGCTACTCAATTTCTTTTAAGGGATTCCTGCCCACAGTAGTAGATATAATCGTTATCTGAGTTAAATTCACCCATTCCAGTCCATTTGAGTTCGCCGATTCCTAGAATGTCGACGTTCATTCTTGACATCTCCTGTTTGACTAATTCAATTTGCCTGGATTCATGGACCTAACATTCCAGGTTCCTATGCAATATTGCTCTTTACAGCATTGGACCTTGCTTCCATCACCAGTCACATCCACAACTGGATATTGTTTTTGCTTTGGCTCCATCCCTTCATTCTTTCTGGAGTTATTTCTCCACTGATCACTGCAGACAGTGATTGTAGCCATGAAATTAAAAGACGCTTACTCCTTGGAAGGAAAGTTATGACCAACCTAGATAGCATATTCAAAAGCAGAGATCTTACTTTGCCAACAAAGATCCGTCTAGTCAAGGCTATGGTTTTTCCTGTGGTCATGTATGGATGGGAGAGTTGGACTGTGAAGAAGGCTGAGCACCCAAGAATTGATGCTTTTGAACTGTGGTGTTGGAGAAGACTCTTGCGAGTCCCTTGGACTAAAGGAGATCCAACCAGTCCACTCTAAGGGAGATCAGTCCTGGGTGTTCATTGGAAGGACTGATGCTGAGGCTGAAACTCTAATACTTTGGCCACCTCATGTGAAGAGTTGACTCACTGGAAAAGACCCTGATGCTGGGAGGGATTGGGGGCAGGAGGAGAAGGGGACGACACAGGATGAGATGGCTGGATGTCATCACCGACTCGATGCACATGAGTTTGGGTGAACTCTGGGAGTTGGTGATGGACAGGGAGGCCTAGCGTGCTGCAATTCGTGGGGTCGCAAAGAGTTGGACACGACTGAGGGACTAAACTGAACTGAACTGAAGAGCCACTCAGATCTCTTTTGGTAACTTTCAGCAACCTGAAAAAGCTTTAGATGGGCTCTCCTAAAATCCTAATACTTTCTTAATCACTAATTCCTAGCTTCAAAGAAGAAATGAGGAGAGCAAGCCCTCTGATCACCTGCTTGCGTAACAATTCCTCTTGCTTCCGCCTCTCCTCCTCTTCTCGCCTCCTCTCCTCCAGTCTCCTAAGAGCTTCTTCCTGCTGCTGTCTCTCTTCCTCTTCTCGCTGTCGCCTTAAAGCAATTTCTTGTTCCCTCTGGCGTCGCAGAGCTTCTTCCTGAATTAAAGAGGGTATGTGTGAGTGTGTGCATACCCTTCTGTGCATCTCAACTAATATGTTATCAATATGTTATAATTTGAAAAGAAATAGACTATGTGCTGCTAAGACTCTGTCAACAGTAAATATAAAACATATCTAACCAACATCTGGGGTAAAAAGTGTTCATGTGAGCTGGGGAATAGGCATATTAAGAGTCAAAATAATTTGTACTTAAAATATTAATCGTTAAACAGCACTACGTTAAACAGAACTACAGTGTTAAGTTCACCCTGGTTTCAATGTTAGCACCATCATTTCCTGATTAACGCCAGTAAGGACTCAAGTTTTGGTTTCTCTGTTGCTACCAATAGTCCTGATTTTTCTTAATCAACTGAGAACCTAAGTCAGCAGCAAAAACACCTGGTGAGTAGAGATAAGTTCTCCAGTCAGGTATGGAATAAAGCCCCATGTCACAGAACATGTTCTCAAGAACTAAAGTCCTATGGATATTAAATATACAGAAAAGGGTCCCACTGTCAGAATAACTCAGGAAGAAATCCTAAGCAAACAGAATGAAACAGATGCCTTTGCTGTCACACTTCTTAAAGTCCTTACATACTAGTGTAGAGTGTGACTCTAAGAAATATTAGCAGTTCTAATCTAATCTCAGCATGGGCTTCCCTTGTGGCTCAGCTGGTAAAGAATCCACCTGCAATGTGGCAGACCTGGGTTTGATGCATGGGTTGGGAAGATCCCCCAGAGAAAGGAAAGGCTACCCACTCCAGTATTTTGGCCCGGAGAATTCCATGGAGGACATGGATGCTTGTTTTTCAGTTCTTATGGCAAAAAACAAGGAAATAGGTAGTAAAGGCTAGACATGCTAGGCTGTTACAAAGTAGATTCTTTCAAATGGGATCTTTAAAAGCCTGAGGAGAAACCAGTCTAAGGCACATAATAAAGAATTCCTCAAAAAGAAATACAAATGGTTGAGAAACATGAAAAACGTTTAGTGTCACTGGTTATAAATACTTTAAGATTTAATTATTTCTCAAATCTAACTGGTTTATAAAACCCCAGGAGATATGTGAAAGCCATCAATTCTAATGATTTACTAGAACTGATGAATATCCCTCCAGTAGCTATTAATGGATAACAGACATTTCTCCTGAAGGAAGTGAGTGCCCTAACATTCTAACCCCCGTCCTGCTGAGAACTCCCCAATGCCTTAGGAAAGCCCTCTCCAGGAAAACTAGGACCTGTGAGATGACGGGAGAACAGGTATCCTGGAGGCCCGCCCTCTTTTTGCACCGATTCTACAGGCAGAGTTCTCAGAGACACACCTGTTTCCTTCGGGCAAGCTCTTCTTCCTCCCGCCTTTTCCTTTCTTCCTCCTGCTGTCTCCGAAGAATTTCCTCCTGTTGTCTCCGGAGTTCTTCTTGCCTCTTTCGCTCCTCCTCTTCCCGTTTCGCCCTCATTTCTGCCTCTCTCCTCTCCTGCTCCAGCTGAGGTTACACAAGGGTACTCTTAGAAACTTGAAGCCAAACACAGGAACACGCCACATCATGACCAGTACTGTCAGGAGCTGGTCCATGAAGACACGACCATTCACTCAGTTACGTGTGGAGCAACTGGGGAATGAGAACTCTGAGAGCGCTCTGAGCTCTGCAGTCACAGATCAGTGGAGTTTCACGCTCTTCTCCACTAAATGCTCTTGCCTCCACTCTGCCACCTACGCCTCTGCTCTGCACTACCACTACACCACATCTCCCACCTGCAGGGAGGGCAGCTGGCCTAACAGTAACACCAGAGGCTCTTGGGTTGGCATTTCTTTGTTCATCCCTACAAAGGATTTTCTGATTGAAGATCTTACAGTGTCTAACCAAGTTTCAGCTGAAATGTCACAAAAGCTGCTAGTATGAAAAACTACAGAATTCTTTAAAAATCTGAGGACCAACCACTTCATAAACTCCATCCTGTAGAGCTCCCGAGTACTGGTCAAATCCAGCCCTGAGACTCCAGTTCTATTGCCACACATACAACTCAGGCCTTTACTTTCTCATGCACGTTCCTACAAGTCCATCACCTGGCTTCCCATCATCCAGTTTTGCCCATGGTCCCCAACTCAACATCTGACTCTCCCAGGCTTACATTTAACACCATTCTTCACTTCGAAAATAAATCCTAAGTCTTGAACGTGACACAGGCAAGTTACTGGCCTGCCTCATCTTTAATCTCTCTCATCATTTATTCTTCAGACATACCAGCTCCAGGCTAGACCAAGTTATTTAACTGTCTCCTGTGCCAAGATGTTCACATATACTTCTAGCCTTTACAGGTCTTGCTTCCTTCAACTGCAGTTTAATTTTCACTTTACTGTCAATCCCAAATCCTGCAACTGAAATAACTCCTACTATCCTTTAAGTGACATTAGCTCAGGAATCACTGTCTATTCAAGTGTCATCCAATTTCTGATCCCCACCTCCCCTACTAGGAAGCTGGCCCACGTGCTTTCTTGTGCTCCTCGTCCGTGTCCACATCCTGCCTATCCCTGACACACATGTGCACACAGACAAGAACACAAGGTTTCATCAGCTACGTGTTCAAAGCACAAAGCACGGAGGAATAAGAACAGACTCAAAAACTGTTGGAACTCTGGTCTGTCAACTCATATGGAGATAGATCTTGACCACGAACTCTTTTCATGTTCTGGGCACTCTAAAGATACTATCACTACCTCAGGGGATAAGAACGCACTAAATATAAAATAGAAATAAGATTCTCTCCGAGGCATGAGAACCCAGAAATCATTACAATGACACCAGGCGTTGACAGGCAACCTCTCTGGCAGGTATTAAAACCAAAATTCAAGATTGTTAGCTCCTCCAAAGTATGCAAATGGAACACATAATGTAATGTTAACATTGAGCTTTTTAGCTGTATGTCTTGGACTCTAGAGTGCAAATAAACACCACCATAAAGATTCAATGTGGGAACTCAAGCCTCAGATCAAGGGTCTAATAAGCAATATAGTGGATATTTTCTTATGGTCTTATAATAAGCAATTATCATGAAAGATGTAATATATGACCGTGATCATTAATGTGTCAACAAACCCATACTGACTGACTTAATTTAAACTTGTTACTTTTAACTGTTTTGAGGCCTTTTGGAGGGGAAGGCAGCACAGTAAGGAGAGAGTGTGAATGTGCTTATACCAGCTACATAGCTGTGAATTTAAAGGAATAATGTGTGAGCAGCTACAGTGATACAGGTATCAATAAGCAAATGTCTATGTCCTGCAGCTGGAAAGCAGGCACTGCTATGGCAGAATGAGATGCAGACCTTCGCAGCTTTGGCCTTCTCCATCTGCTGAAGCTGTTCAAGGGCAGGTGCTGGAGTCGCGGGGTCAAGGGGAAGATCCCATACGCTACCGCCTTCCCAAACTGGAAGACAGGAAGGAATAGAGGTGATGGGTATGAGAGCTGACACACACGGCTAAATATCCAGAAGCATAAAGAAGCTGCTCTCCTGTCCCAGAGCGAGCTTCATCGCAAGGGTCTGCTCTGCTTCTAAACACACTGAACTACCAGCAGGCTCTAGTTTATAACAATACCCGTCTGCATATCCAGAAGGAAAGAAAGCACTAGGCAAAAAGATGAGAAAATGAGGCAACAACAGCAGCCTTTTCTATTTCCTAAATTTCTGGGTACCTACAGTGGTAAGTTACACATCAATCCTTGACTCAAAAGAATAGGTCATCATTACTTATGTTTTTATTTATGCTTTTTCTCCAACGATTAAAGACAATTTAAAAGACTTTTCTACAATGGGTTAGGACAATGTTTTTAAAAAAAAAAAAAGAGGAGGCTCAAGTTCAGGAAATCTATCTACTAAAGAATTTCCAGCAACTCCTTAAGAGCTATTTTCAATCCTTTGCTGGGACCTATTAAAAAAATAAAAATTTCCTTTAAAAACCACTTTTCATTAATATTCACTACAAAGCAGTCCCAAAATCGATTTAAAAAAAAATAACAAAAAACTCAATTATAAAAGTTATTAGAATCTAAATCCTTGGAGCTATACTAAAGGCCAATCTAAGTTTTTACCTGTAGGCTGTGAGGGTGCTGGCTGGAGTTCCCAGATAGAACCAGTATCTGGCACTGACACAGACCTAGTTACTGAGGGAATGATGTTCTGATCAGATATTCTGCAAAAGGGAAATTAGAAAATTAACAAAATTAACTTGTTCTTGTGATTCAAGAAAATAGATAAAGAAGTATTTTCAGATTATCTGTAGGTTTTCAAGGTTCAGTTCAGTTCAGTCGCTCAGTCGTGTCCGACTCTTTGCGACCCCATGAATCGCAGCACGCCAGGCCTCCCTGTCCATCACCAGCTCCTGGAGTTCACGCAAACTCATGTCCATTGAGTTGCTGATGCCATCCAGCCATCTCATCCTCTGTCGTCCCCTTCTCCTCCTGCCCCCAATCCCTCCCAGCATCAGGGTCTTTTCCAATGAGTCAACTCTTCACATGAGGTGACCAAAATATTGGAGTTTCAGCCTCAGCATCAGTCCTTCCAATGAACACCCAGGACTGGTGTCCTTTAGGATGGTCTGGTTGGATCTCCTTGCAGTCCAAGGGACTCACACGAGTCTTCTCCAGCACCACAGTTCAAGGTTACTTAGCCAAAAAACTTCACTGTTTTAACTAAAATATTTAACCAAAACATTTAGGAAAGAAAAAAGGATACACGCAAAGTAATCACATTTCTGGACTCCTCAAAGTATTGGCAAATTTTGATTTCCAAATAATAGATATGCCTGCTGTCTTTAAAAAATTCATTAAGAGTCACAGAGGCAGCATTTATCATGAAAAAAACTCATAGACCATAAGTCAAAAGGTATGCATTTTATAGTTCAGTCTCTGAAGTTTTCTGCGTATTATGTCAACTAAGTCCTTTACCTGCTCTGACTCCCAGTTTGCCCATCTTTAAAACTAAGACCTTAACATGATCTAACCTGCCTATCTTACAGAATGGGTTACGGCTCAAGGGAAAAATATGAAAGGTTTTGGTTAAATTGGACAGTAAAGTTTTTAAGAGCAATGACTAACACCTTTGCGGGAGATAAATACTACCCTGAATGATAATCTGAAACAGCAGGAACTTAAGATTTTTAGCATGGTTTCCATGTCTTTAGACCCACTTTAATGGCTACTGGGTCTGGAAAAGTGTAACTCTATGTGGCACTGTTAATATCGTTCCTGAAATATTACAGGTAAAAATGAGATTAAATTTCTCGACCACAAACTTTTTTCTTGCTAAGTCCATGAGACTACACTGCTTTTCAAGTGTTCTTAGTATTCTTTGGTTATTATGCAAATTTTATCCTCTGAGTAAAAAGACCAAATAAATCCTTTGTTAGTTATTTTTTAAACTATGTTCTTACACACAACACAAAGATAGGCGTTTTGTGTGGCTATTTTGATACTAAACTTCACAGATTAAAAATTTCCTTTTCTCTCTTTGTTTAAAACACACACAACGTGACACACCATGCAAACAAGCACCGACCTCATCTTCAGCGCCTGGAACTGCTGGAGAAGAAGCGCCAACTGCTGCTGCTGCTGGGAAGACAGCGCTGCTTTCTGCTGCTGGGCCAGAACCTGCGCATACTGTTGTCTTCAAAAAGTAAGACACGGTATAACCTGTCTACCCACATTTAGTTCACTTCACAGAGACATTACAAGACAAAGTTCAGCCCCCACACCAACAAAAGAAAACCCCATTAGAAATCAATATCAAATATATTTTTACAATACTTCACAATAGTCACACAAACAGTTCAATACGTTATTCTTGAAAGAACTAAACTAACAGATGACATGCTGCTGAGTGAAAATAGAAAAAAAATTAAAGAAATGTCAAAAACTGGAAAACTCCTTTAGGATGTTAATAACCTTTTATCAGAAAATAAAACAGGTTCAAACTAATAGCTATTTCCACATGAAGAACTCTGTGCAAAAATAAAATCCCACTTGTATAAAAATCCTCAAATTTATAAGTTTTGGCTCGGAAAATTTTAGGTTAACAATTTTTTCACTAGAACAGAGGTGGACAATTTTTTCCTGTAAAGAGCCAGATAATACACAAACACATGGGTATGACTCAGCGCCAATAAAACTCTGCTTAGGAAAACAGGTCGCCATTCAGTCTGCCAACCTGTGCACCAGATGATAGTAAATCTTACTTCTTCCACGAAAGGGACTCACAATCTAAGTGATTCCATACCACTACTAATAGCATACACTTTTACTTCTTTTCTGCCTTCACATCTACTTTTTCTCTGTGGCAAAGCTGAGCCATCCAGAAGGCAATTAATTCTTAAAATCACTGATTCTTGCTTTAGCAGCTAAATATATTGCAAAATTAGTTATGTGTCACCTTCTGCAAACTTCCAATATTTAAGAAGCAAGCTAAGACCAAACTTAGGATGTACAGTGGCACTATGCCACTAGCTGGGTGATCGAAGTATCCTATAAACTGAGATTTCTGCTGGAAAAGGTGAAATTTGGGAGCAGATTACATCTGAAGGCCCTTTTGGTGCTACAGTGCACCCCACCACATTACTGCTCTTACTGTATTAGGAATTGCTGATACTGAAGGTGCTGCATCTGGTACAAGGCTGTGAGTTCCTGCTGCCTGGTCAGTCGTTCCTGGTCCAGCTCTCCCTGGGAGTGAAGGGGTAGAGGAAAGAAATACCAGTAAATAAAGTGAAAGAGCCTAAAAGCCATTTAGTACTCCTAGACTTCTTTTTGCCCCCCTTAACTATTAAAAAAAAAAAAAAGTCAGGCACCTTTGGAAACGAAGCAGTGCCATCTAGTGGAAGGAGGTGGTGTTGGCACTGTAAGAGATTCCCTGAGGTGGGAAAGGGTCCCTATTTAGCTTTTCTTCTCTCTCGCCCTTGAGGCTGAACATTGTTCCGTAATCCAGAGTTCATACTATAACTAAAAAATAACAACCAGGGATCTCCCTGGTGGTCCAGTGGTTAAGACTCCGTGTTCTAAGGCAGGGGGCCAGGGTTTGATCCCTGGTCAGGGAACTATATCCCACATGCTGCAACTGAAGATTCGGAGTGTCACAACTAAGACTGGCACAGTCAAACAAATAATTAAAAAAAAAAAAAAAAAAATCGTTCTCCCAATCTTAAAAGTGACTTATAAACTTGGAGATTATGTAAAAATTAGAGAAGCAGGACAAAACAGAACGGAGTAAAATTAAATGCTATGGTAAGACTTTTACAGTAGCACATAACAAATACAGGGAGCCAATGTATGTCTTCTTAAAGAGGATGAGACATTTAAAATGAAATGGAATATAAAAGAGCTTTCACAACTGTTTAACTCTCTATCCAAAAATTAGAGGTGCTTCTATTGCTTTTAATACATCACAAATTTAAAAATAAGGGTTAGTAAAAACTTTTTTAGCTTACATATCAAATAATATGGCTGGAATTTAAATTTTGGAAGACAAAAGTGGGGGAAAAATGAAAGGTGAAATATAAGATAGCAGAAATAAAAGCCTAAGGGTGATAAAGACTAAAATTAAGAAAGATCATTAATGAACGGTTTATATCTTTACTGCACACTGATTACAATTCAGAAAAACACATTTGATGTATGACTCCTTTGAGTGAGGTTCACCTGAAACTCAAGGACATTCTTTTTTCTCATTTAACTATTCGGGATAAAAGCTACAGTAGGTTAATCGACAATTAACCTAAGGGCAAAGGCAATACCTGACAGGAAGCAGAGCTTCCCACAGTCTGTCCCCTTAAGTGGGTCTGATGAGGCTCATCCCCTATAACTGGAAGTCAGGAAATGGATTAGAGCTAGCACGCCAAGCTCCAAGTGGCCAGCTGTCAGTTCTCAAACATTCTCAAGATAAAAACACATCCCAATTTCTGAGTAGATGGTAAAAGTACAATTTACATACAACAATATAACAATTTTTCTGGATTTACAACAGAAATGTCAGGGTAATTCCCTAGGACTCTTCACTGCTCTGCAAACTATAGGAGGTCTCAATCCATCAGTGGACAGTGAAATTAATTATTGGGTCAAGATAAACATTTACATACTGGGGGAAAAAAGAAGAAACACAAAGAATGTATGTACATGGCACCAAATGTTTCGTCAAACTTACTTCAGATATATCCGCAAGTTAACGAATATATGAAGTAGTGATATGAAAATCTTTTGTTTTTTACTATTTGCTATGGTCAAAACAATGTGATAGCCACTGTTCTCATTTATGAACTCTCTTGGCTACAGATGTTGCAAATGACTTACTCATCTTTATCTCATAAGAACCTAACACAGCCCTGGCACAGATCCTCAATACATAATTGGTGAGTAAATCCATGGATCTTACTGTAGAAATCCAGTGTTCAGAATAAAGATTTCTGACTATGGTCATTTAAGACTATGGCCAGCAATCAGACACTCCAACCTGGAAAATGGAAAAGTGAGGCACAGATCCAAAGGAACTCAACAGGGAGAGGCCCAGGAGCAGCTGCAAAAAAGACTTCCCCTTCAAAGGTCTCCAGTGTCAGCATACTAAAAGGGTTATGTTATGATCCAATTTTTAGTTAAATATCAGTAACATATTTTAAAAGGGCTTCCCTGGGGGCTTAGATGGTAAAGAATCTGCCTAAAATGCAAGAGACTCGGGTTGGATCCCTGGGTTGGGAAGATCCCCTGCAGAAAGAAACAGCAAGCCACTCCAGTATTCAACCCACTCTGTCCATGGAGAATCCCATGGACAGTGGAGCATGGTGGGCTACAGTCCATGGGGTAGCAAAGAGGCACATATTTTTTTGAAAAGGTAAATAAATGGAGAGGAGAATGGGCATTCTAACTAGAAGCAACAAGAAACTCTAAGTCAGTTGTGTTGAAGCACAGTAGATAAAGGTGAAAGCTCTAAAATGAACTTGGAAAGGTAAGGAGCCAAAACACGCATGAACTGGTAGGGAGGCCAAGACAAAATATTCTTCCTTTAGCACATGCTAAAGCTACCAGAGGATTCTATTTCTTTAGAATGAGTGTGGGGTATGTGTGAGTGTGGGTATACACACACACACACACACACACACACACACACACACACACACGTGTGTGTATGTTGAGAGAAGAGACAGGAAGAGGAGGACAGGCACAGACATCTGAGTTTTAAAAGATCATTATAGCTACATATATAGTCTGAGTCAGACTTCCCACTGTCATCTGATCAATTACTTTCAAGAACTACAGTTTCTTCTTCATGAGATGTAACATCTAGAGCAAGTGCTTCTGGGTCTACTGTGTTCTGAGTGAGGCATAAGTTACTTACCATATGCGGAGGGGGAGCTGGTCCGGGAGAGAAAGGAACCCTTCCCCACATTTTCATGATATCACCAAGAGGCTGGAAGCTTTCATCACATGCTCTCTTTACCAACAAAGACATAGTGAAATAGCCCGCCTGAAACCATTCCGCCATCTCCTGATTATTGAAGGGACCTACAATAACAATAATTAAACAGAAGGTCAATAAAAATCCTTTCAAGCTAAAAACAAAAAAAATATTTCCTGGGTCTGATCCTCACCCAGATAGAGGTAACAACTTGTTTCAGGTGGCTCCTGATGTTAATTTACCAGGAAAAGTGGTGAACAGACTTCAAACTAATAAAATACTACAGAAACAATTTAGAAATAAGCCTTATGTATACACATCCTAATTTCTCAGCAGTGTTTTAACTATCTTAAAGAGAATAATTGTCTCCAACTCACTCAGTCTCTAAAGCTCATTTCAGAAAAGCATTCATACTGAAAAGAGTATTTGTTAGATCTGGTATCACACAGATACAGAGAATATAAACATGCATGGCTGAATATGCTCCTCTCCAATTTTCATTCCCTGTCAGAGCTTGTTGGAAGTTAGGCAAACTATAAACAATAATTAATTAAGAAAGATGACCAATTTTTTATTATTTATCTGAGGTAAGATTAAATCAGGCCTTGGTAAGGGAAAAAAAACTTAACATTTTCTGGATCTTTTACAATAATAAATAGCCAAATATTTTATACATAAAATTAATGAACACACTCTGATCAACAACTAGTGATTCAGGAAGTATTTGTTGCTGTTGTTCAGTTGCCAAGTCGTGTTCACTCTTTGCGAGCCCATGGACTACAGCACACCAGGGTTTCCTGTCCTTCACTATCTCCCTGGGTTTGATCAAATTCATGTCCAGTGAGTTGGTGATGCTATCTGTCTCATCCTCTGCTGCCCTCTTCTCCTCTTGCCCTCAATCGTTCCCAGCATCAGGGTCTTTTCCAATGAGTCGGTTCTTCACATCCGGTGGCCAAAAGTATTGGAGCTTCAGCATCAGTCCTTCCAATGAATATTCAGTGTTGATTTCCTTTAGGACTGACTGGTTTGATCTCTTTGCTATCCCAGTGATCTCAAGAGTCTTCTCCAACACCACAATTCAAAAACAGCATTCTTCAGTGCTCAGCCTTCTTTGTGGTCCAACTCTCATATCTGTACATGACTACTGGAAAAACCATAGTTTTGACTATATAGACCTTTGTCAGCAAAGTGATGTCTCTGCTTTTTAATATTCTGTGTAGGTTTGTCTTTCCTTCCAAGGAACAGCAACTTATAATTTCATGGATGCAGTTACTGTTCACAGTGATTTTGAAGGCCAAGAAAAAAGAAAATCTGTCACTGCTTCCCACCTTTTATCCTTCTGTTTGCCATGAAGTGATGGGACCAGATACCATGATCTTTGTTTTTTGAATGTTGAGTTTTAAGCTGGCTTTTTCATTCTCCTCTTTCACCTTCATCAAGAGGTTCTTTAGTTCCTCTTTACATTCTACCATTAGAGTGGTATCATCTGCCTATCTGAGGTTGTTATTTCTCCCAACAATTTTGATTACAGCTTGTGAGTCATCCAGCCTGCCAGGGATGTACTTTGCAAAGAAGTTAAAAAAACAGAGTGACAATATACAGCCTTGTTGCACTCCTTTCCCAATTTTGAACCAATCTGCTGTTCCATGTAAGGTTCTAACTGTTGCTTCTTGGCTTGCATGCAGGTTTCTTAGCAGACTGGTAAGGTGGTCTGGTATTGCCATCTCTAAGAATTTTCCAGTATTCTGTGATCCACACAAAGGTTTTAGCATAGTCAGTGAGCAAAAGTAGATGTTTTTCTGGAATTTCCTTGCTTTCTCTATAATCCAATGAATGTTGACAATTTGATCTCTGGTTCCTCTGCCTTTTCTAAGCCCAACTCATACATCTGCAAGTTCTCAGTTCACATACTGCTGAATCATAGCTTGAAGAATTTTGAGCATAACCTTACTAGCATGCAAAATGAGTGCAAATGTACAGTAGTTTGAACATTCTTGGGCATTGCCTTTCTTTGGGATTAGAATGAAAACTGACGTTTTCCAGTCCTGTGGCACTGCTGAGTTTTCCAAATTTGCTGGCATACTGAATGCAGCACATTAATCATATTATCTTTTAGGATGTGAAATAGCTCAGCTGGAAAGCAGCTCCACTAGCTTTGTTTGTAGTGATGCTTCCTAAGGCCCACTTGACTTCAC
The DNA here is from genome assembly GCF_029378745.1 of Bos indicus. Lineage (NCBI taxonomy): Eukaryota > Metazoa > Chordata > Mammalia > Artiodactyla > Bovidae > Bos > Bos indicus. The sequence continues at coordinate 112,805,630 of NC_091762.1, read as the reverse complement.
ACTTCAGGATGTCTAGCTCTAGGTGACTGACCACACCAGCGTGGTTATCCCAGTCATTAGGACCTTTTTTGTATGGTTCTTCTGTATATTCTTGCCACCTCGTCTTAATCTCTTCTCTGTTAGGTCCTTAACGTTTCTGTCCATTATCATGCCCATCCTTGCATGAAATGTTCCCTTGGTTATCTTCAATTTTCTCGAAGAGATCTCTAGTCTTTCCCATTCTATTGTTTTCCTCTACTTCCATGCATTGTTCGTTGAAGAAGGCCTTCTTATCTCTCCCTGCTATTCTCTGGAAACCTGCATTCAGTTGGGTGTATCTTTTCATTTGTCCCTTGCTTTTCACTTCTCTCCTTTCCTTAGTTATTTGTAAAGCCTCCTCAGACAACCATTTACCTTCCTGCATTTCTTTCTCTTTGGGATGGTTTTGGTCACTGCTTCCTGTACAATGTCATGATCCTCTGTCGTCCATAGTTCTGGCAGTCTACCAGGTCTAATCCCTTCAATCTATTCACCACTTGCACTGTAAAATCATAAGGGATTTGATTTAAGTCATATCTGAATGGCCTAGTGGTTTTCCCTATTTTATTCAATTTAAGCCTGTATTTTGCAATAAGGAGCTCATGATCGGAGCCAATCAGCTCCAGATCTTGTTTTTGCTGACTGTATACAGCTTCTCCATCTTCGGCTGCAAAGAACATAATCAATCTGATTTCGGTATTGACCGTCTGACAATGTCCATGTGCAGAGTTGTCTCTCTGTGTTGTTGGAAAAGGGTGTTTGCTATAACTAGTGTGTTCTCTTGACAAAACTCTGTTAGCCTTTGCCCCACTTCATTTTGTACTCCAAGGCCAAACTTGCCTGTTACTCCAGGTATCTCTTGACTTCCTGCTTTTCCATTTCAATACCCTGTGATGAAAAGGACATCTTTTTTTTTGCTGTTAGTTCTAGAAGGTCTTGTAGGTCTTTGTAGAATCGGTCAACTTCAGCTTCTTCTGCATCAGGGGTTGGGGCACAGATTCGGATTACTGTGATGTTTAACAGTTTGCCTTGGACTTGAAGGCATGTCCAAGATCATACTGTCATTTTTGAGCCTGCACCCAGGCACTGAATTTCGAACTCAGGAAATATTTACTGAATACCAATCATATAGGTCCAGGCAGGAATCTATAGCAGTAAACAAACAAACAAAGCCCTGGAATTTCCACATCTGGAAAGGTGGAGTAGATGTACTTTCTCCCCTGCTCCTGCCAAATGCAACTAAAAACTCTGGACATTAGATATAAAACAAACAAAAAAAGACTCTGTAAGGTAGACACAAGGCAGGAGGCTGACTAGAAGCCTGTAGCAAGTCTGACAGGAGATTAAAAAAGAAATGAACAAGATATCAACTTCAAGAATGAAACTGGAGATTACCACAGAACCTAAAGATATTAAACAGGCAACAGAACCCTTATCAAAAAGATAATACGGGAATAAGAACAGAATACTCTACACACATAAATCCAGATGACACAGCCCAATTAATCGAAAAACATAAACTATCACAATTCATTCACATCAAATAGATAACTTAATAAACAGTCCTATAACTATCAAGATTTCTGAATTTGTAATTTTTATATTCCAAATGGAAAATTTTACCAAACATTTAAACAATTAACACCCTGTGGCAAACATATGGATGTTTCTCAAAAAAAAAAAACCAACTAAGAACAGAACTACCATATGACCCAGCAATTCCATTCTTGGGTATACATATCTGAAATAAAACAAAAACACTAATTCAAAAAAATATATGCATCCCAATGTTTATAGCAGCATTATTTACAATTGCCAAGATATGGAAGCTACCTAAGTGTCTGTCAACAGATAAATGTATAAATAGGGTGTGGTATATATATACACAAAGGCATGCTCTGCTGTGTGCTATGTGCTAAGTTGCTTTAGTCATGCTCAACTCTGTGCAACCCAAGGGACTGTGGCTTGCCAGGCTCCTCTGTCCATGGGATTCTCCAGGCAAGAAAACTGAAGTGGGTTGCCATGCCCTCCTCCAGAGGATCTTCCTGATCCAGGGACTGAACCCATGCCTCTTGCATCTACCTGCATTGGCAGGTGGGGTCTTTGCCAACAGCACCACCTGGAAAGTCTATAATGGCACATTACTCACTCATAAAAAAAAAAAAAAAAAAAATGGAATTTTGCTATTTGCAAAATAGCAAATTGGACTGGTAAAATCAAAGACAAACAAATACTATATGATATCACTTATATGTAGAATCTAAAAAATACACCTAATTAGTAAAAACAGCCAAAAAGAAACAGACTCATAGACACAAAGAACAAATTAGTGGTTACTAGTGGGAAGGAAGGGGGGAAGGAACAAACAAGAGTAGGAGGTTAAGAAGTACAAACTACTAAAGCAGAAACCACACACACACCAAGAGTTCACACCAATTCTAAACAATGTTTTCCATAAAACAGAAGGGGAAGAAATAATTGCCAGTTCATTTTATGAAGCTAGTATTATCTTGATACCAAAATCAGACAATGAGAGTACAAACAAAAAAAAACTACAAAATATTCTTTAGGAATGGAGATACAAAAATCCCAAACAATTTATCACTAAGATTCAGCAATATATAAAATGAATTACATACCATGACCAAACAGTTTATTCCAAGGATGAAAATCTGATTCAATATTCAAAAAACCAGTCATTGTAATCTACCATATTTAACTGGGTAAAAGAAAAATCACATGATCGTTATCAAGGGATGCTGAAAAAGCATTTGACAAAACCTAATATCCAATCATGATAAAAAGCTCTCAAAATAAAGGGTACTTCCTTAACCAGATAAACAGCACCTAAAAAACTCAACAGTTAACACGACCACTTAATCATTATTAGAGCTCCCCCTAAGGTAGGAAAGTAGGATAAACAAAGCAAGTGTGTCTGCTCTCACCCCTCTTACTTAACAGTTTGGAATACACAGTAAAGCAACAAAAGGAAGGAGGCTTACAGATTGGAAAGGAAAAAAAGAAAACCATCCCTATCTGCAGATGACAGCAGTCTACATAGAAAACCTATGGAATCTAACAAAACAACTCCTAGCACTAATAAAAGAGCTCAGTAAGGTCACAGAATACACAAACATCTAAAATTCAATTCTGCATAGTAGCAGTAAACACTGAAATACAGCAAGATTTACAACTGCTCAAAAAGTCATATACTTAGGTAAAAATTTAATAAAATATGCACAGAATCTATATTGAAAATTACACAGTGCTGATGAAAGAAATTAAAGATCTAAAAAAACTGAGACATACCACGTTCATGGATGGGAAGACTCAACATGGTAAAAATTGTCAATTCTCTTCAAAATGATAAAAGTGTAACGTAATCCCTATATGGCAACCTACTCCAGTATCCTCGCCTGGAGAATCCCATGGACAGAGGAACCTGGCGGGGTACAGTCCACAGGGTCGAAAAGACTTGCATATGACTGAAGCAACTTAGCACACACCCATGCACTATTAAAATCTCCACAAGATTTCTGGTATATATAAATAGGATTACTCAAAAACTTTTATGGTAAAAACCAGTATACCCAATTTCAGAACTCACTTTATAGCTATGGTAATCAAGACCACACAGCTGTGGCTAGAGGGGCAAACACAAAGATCAAATAAAGAATAAAGAAACCAAGGAATTTCTGGTAGTCCAGTGGGTAGGGCTCTGTGCTACTGCTGCAGGGGCAGATGTTCAATCCCTAGTTGGGAAACTAAGATCCCAGAATCCATGCAGCATGGCCAAAAGAGCAAAAGAAAACAGAACCCAGAAATCAACCAACACAAATAAATATGTTCAACGAAATCTTGAAGAAAGTACAACGACAATTCAGGGAGGAAAAGACAGATAGAAAAAAGACAGAGGAAAAGGTACCAGTACAGGTGGATATTCACAGGCAAAAAAAATTAAAATCTTGACCTACGTCACATACCTTATATAAAAATTAACTCAAAATGGAATACCAACTTAAATACAAAACATAAAGCTATGAGTTGGGAAGGGGAAAGGGATAAAACATTTGAGATGTGTTCAGCAAAGAGTTCTTAATTAAACCAAAGCACAATCCATAAAAGAAAAAAGGTATTCATAATCTACTGTACTTCATCAAAATTTAAAACTTTTGTTCTGTTAAAGACTGTTCAGAGCCTGTTCTGAATCTTGACTGTATCAGTGTCCATATCCTGGGTGTGATACTATTAGTTTTGCAAGAGGTTACCACTGGGTGAACTGGGAAAATGTACATAGAATCTGTGTATTATTTCTCACAACTGTTTATAAAGCTACAATTATCTCAAAATAAATATAATTACAATACACACCTGTATATGTTTTAATTAAAACATTCTACAGGCATGCAAATTCAGATAATCAAAAAATATACACAGTGCCATGCAGTGATAGATACTATAAGGAAGAATAAAGCAGGGGAGGAGGACTGAGGATAGAAAAGAAATTATGACGTTAAAGAGAGGTAACAGTCAACAACAAAATTCAGGTTACAAGCAAAAACTTCAAAAGCAGAAATGAAAAATCAACAGATGTTCTTCACAACATTCTCTCCCCATTCTAATCTAACTTACATACCATACACATACTTTAAGCAATTAGTTTAAAATATGGTACTCTTTTCAAATATTTTAAATATTTGTCATTTATGATATCAACTCCATTTCAGTGAAACATTCAAACAAGCTTTTCCAAGATGACTGCCATCATCTTTTTTTATAAGGTGGTAAAATACAGTGAATAGATGAAACTCAACTGCCCAGTCAGTAGCTGGCATGCCAGAAATGAGGGGGTCTTAAGCATACTGACTACTCCCCCCCACATCATATTAGTAATCACAATCTGCCTTGTATTCAGATTATTTTCACTGGACTCCCTCCCATCATTGAAATGTAAAGTACTAATGAAGGAACCTATTAAACAAACATCTATACAAAAGAAGAAAGCCTGCAGCGCTGACTTCTGTTCTACGATTACACAAATTAATGTTAAATAATCACCATGCTTTTGTTCTGTGGTGTTGGAGAAGACCCTTGAGAGTCCCTTGGACTGCAAGGAGATCCAACCAGTCCATCCTAAAGGAAATCAGTCCTGAATATTCACTGGAAGGACTGATGCTGGGAAAGACTGAAGGCAGGAGGAGAAGGGGATGACAGAGGATGAGATGGTTGCATGCCATCACCAACTCAATGGACATGAGTTTGAGCAAGTTCTGGGAGCTGGTGATGGACAGGGAAGCCTGGCATGCTGCAGTCCACAGGGTCGCAAAGAGTCAGACACGACTGAGTGACTGAACGACTGAATCACCATCTTAGAGAATCTGGAGGTAATGGCATGCTTCTCTACTTAGAGTAGAATGGAACAACCTACCTTGAATTTCTCCCTGAGGATCTTTGTAATACCACTTCTGCATTGCTTCATGCATCAGTGGAATTGAGACTCCCTTCGCTCTGTGTTCTTGCAGTTTTGATGCCAGTCTCTCATCATCTAGTGCACTGTCTTGGAGATAAGCCACCATTTTCTCAGCTTGCTAAGAGAAAAAATTAAAAAATGAACTGTGGAAACAAATGATCCTAAATTAATACTTGTACACGTAATTGTCTCTTTTGGACTACTTGATCTGTGAGAGGCACTGTGCAAAGGACACAGCAGGCAACAATTCAATTCATCCAATAATGCCATGAAATAGGTATGATCCTCATTTCACAAAGAGGGAAACTTTGTGAACTAAGGCAGGTTCAGGAGGATCAAGTCTTGCTTAATGTTTCACAATTATCAAGCAAACTCAAATGAGACTAAAACTGGAACAGATCAAAATTCAAGCATCTTATCAACACACTTAAGAGTGCCATTTAAACAAATAATCCTAAATTATACAAACTAAATCTGTAAAAACATGTTAATAGATCAAAAAGCTCAATTATAATACAATTACAAATAAAAACTTTTACAAGTTTTTATTCCTTTCTGCAATACTTCCTGCCACCAACTACTGTACCCTGAAGGAAAGAGAATTTCCTCTGTAGAAAGCAAGCTATCATTTACCTTACATACAAGCAACAGTATATAAAAATGTTAGGGAACTCTAGAGACATCAATATGATGGTATTTCGGTTTTCCCTGTTACACTTTAGGCGAAAAATATAGATGACACAGTGCCTATCCACAGCTGCTTGTATTCGCCATTTCTGGCATTCCATTAATCTCCAAAAAGAAAAAAGAAAAGGAAACAGCTCAGGGCAACCTCAGAAGAGCAAAAAATAACCTGACTTAATGACTACTACATAGCAGAAACTTAAAAGCGTGAAATGGTTTGAAAGACAATTACTCACAAATAAACATGAGACACGAAAACAAGTTTCTCAGTACACAGGATCTAGTGCACAAAAGTTCCATTTCTGAATATTCATTTAATGCTTTTCAATTTTTATGGCAGTTCACGAGGAAAGATAGAATTATTACGTGACTTGTACCTGCTCCAAGTGTTTGAGACCCTCTTCGTCATCTGGCTCTGTGGGAACACTGCCCATTCCAGGAGCACCGACGACTGGCGTCTCCACTGGCCGGAGGGCAGGACTAGGGCTGGGGACAGGAGGCGGGAGGATGAGGAGCGGAGAGGCTGTATCTGAAGGGATCTGAGATAGGGGCTGCTGGACAGCAGGAACCACTTCTAGAGAAAAAAAACGTAGACAGATGAAAATCCTCTAAAATAGACTCTTAGAAAGAATAACTAGCATCAAGTTGAGCAGCTCGCTAAATGGGTTCAACAGATTTGTGAACCATGTCATGAACACTGCTCCTACTTCTTATGGAGAAGTGTGTATTCCTCCCCAGAATGACGAAGTGCTGCAGTGCCATACTGTGTCACTAGAGTATCTACCCAATAGTTATAGGTCGACCTCTTGAAAACAAACAGAATTAGTCCAATCCCTTCTTTACATCATGTCTCTGAGTTGTAAAGACAGTAAATAGTACTGCAAATCTCCTCAAAGACACTGTATCTCAGCACGTGAAAGTGAAAGTTGCTCAGTCGTGTCCAATTCTTAATGACGCCATGGACTATACAGTCCACGGAATTCTCCAGGCCAGAATACTGGAGAGTGGGTAGCCTTTCCCTTCTCCAGGGGATCTTCCCAACCCAGGGATGGAAACTATGTCTCCCACATTGCAGGTGGGTTCTTTACCAGCTGAGCTACAAGGGAAGTATAAAAACCTTTATTAAAAACATCTGCAATTACTTTGAATAATTACCTATTCCGACTTATAATTCATAATAATTCGATTTATAATTCGACACATAATTCAATACAATACATTCTGCAGGGTAACAAAAAGTTCACTGGGTCTACCTGTACAGAGCAGGAGGTTCTTCACAATAAGAGTAAAGACTACAAAAGAGGTTCTGTCTTGGTTCCTATTTCTAACCTCTCAGTATTCAGGCTCTTGAGGCGGAAAGGGGGATGGAAGTAATTAGATACAATCGTAGTTTCCCCTTTGAAATCTTGTTTGTTCAATTATAGCAAGCTTCTCCAAATGCCGGTTCCTCTCCACCCTTTGCCAGACTTCTTAAAAGGACAGTGTGACGTCTATACAACTTTCCCTACTTCACCACCACCCACACCAGCTATAAGGTAACTTCCACTTCCAACAGCCCCAAAGCGTCTCTCCCAAAAATAAGCATTCACCCAAAGTGCTCAAACACAATGGTTTTTCCTAGTCCCCATCACTGAACCTTAGGTCTGACATTATCTTCCCAATTCTAAACTGGAACGTTCTCCTTCCTTCCTTTTCCTGCACTCTTCTTCCTGCCTTGCCAAAATTTTTCTCTGGCTCCTCTATCTACCCTCTAAAAATAGGGATTACCCAGGTTCTATTCTCAGTCCACTTCTTCTCACTCCTAACAGTGCATGTAACCTTTTAAATGTTCATTCTTTCTGCAGTCCCCTCACTCTCAACTGCTCTCTGGCCATCTCTACCGAATTTCTCACCAACACCTCAGACTCCATGTTCCTAACCTGATCTCTCCCCTCCCAAATGTGCTCCTCAAAACTTACACTCTTTTTCTATTAAGGATACCCTAAATCCTCTCACACACCTCATTCATCTTTGACTCTTCTTTCCTCCTTGCCCTAATAAACAACAAGCAGTAACTATGTCCTGGCAATTTTTACTGTGAAATCTCATCTGCCACGACCTCCCTTTACAAGTGCACTGCTCAGGACACCAACAGGTCACAGAGCAGCCCTCTGTCAACACAATCTACCCTCACACACAGCTTTCAGATACATGTTCCAACCATGTTTCCCACCGGCCGCCTTTTCACATCTCATACTTTATCTAAATAAAAACAGAGGCTGATTTCCTGCCCATGCTTGGATCGGCCCCATTTCCTCGCTGTAGCTTTCACTGCAACCTCCTACTGGAACACCCTCTCCTAATTCATCCTGCTACACCCAACTCCAAATTCTACTCATTATTTTAAGACAAGTTCAAAGACACTTGCTTCCTGATCATTCCAGGAGTGTGCCAATCATGAATCCGTATTTTTTTGGTCCTAGGTTACTGATATGCACATGCTTTATTTCCCCTATAAATTATTAAGTCCAGAGTTTCAATCCTCAATGGACATTTATGCAGCTTTCCCAAAAGATACGTGTCTAGACCCCATCCTAAAACCTCCTAGAATAAGGCCCTAGATGTGTACATTTAGAAGTATGAACCACAAATAACTTGGAGCCACAGCATAGCTGAAAAATTACTACTACAAATGAAAGAGGTCTCAAAATGTGCAAGTCCCATGGTACCTGATATATACAGTAGAGATTCAAGTACTTGCTGAATTCATTCATTTAGCTTTGTTACCAACATAAAAAAATGGAAGGAAAAAAAAAATCCTTGTTTCAAGCTCTCAAAATAGTATTTACTGGGCAAGAGAAATGACAAACAGTTCTTCATAATGTTGTTTTTCAGAAACGGTACTGGCTGTTTAAGGAGAAGACACCTAACCTAGCTTGGGACCTTGGGGTGGGAGAGTTTCAGGCACAGAAAACAGCGTATGCTAAGGCACAAAGGCAAGAGAGCAAGGCACATTTCAGGGCTAACAGGTTGTGAAGCTGACGAACAGAGTACAAAGTACAGAGAGAGTTTAGTGCTGAAACTGCAGAGGCAGGGCAGATGCTAGATCACGCAAGGTTCTCACAGGCCAAGTTAACAGGCATGAATTTTCATGGTGAAAGTGAAAGGTGCTCAGTTGTATCTGACCCTTTGCAACCCATAGTCCATGGAATTCTCCAGGCGAGAATACTGGAGTGGGTAGCCTTTCCCTTTTCCAGGGGATCTTCCCAAACCAGGGATCAAACCCAGGTCTCCCTCATTGCAGGTGGATTCGTTACCAACTGAGCCACAAGGTAAGCCCAAGAATACTGGAGTGGGTAGCCTATCCTATCTCCAGAGGATCTTCCCAACTCAGGAAGTGAACCAGGGTCTCCTGCCTTGCAGGTGGATTCTTTACCAACTGAGCTATCAGGGAAGCCCTAATTTTCATTGTGAATAAATCAATTACCTTTCCATATCAGGCATTACACTGACATTTTTTAGTACAGACAAGAAGAACCATGGAAATGAACATTAATACTGCCTGTTAAGGTGTATGAGCAACTTAAAATCAATACAGTAACACTGGAAAAGGAGATATAGTTTAAGTTTATTCTCTAGCAAAGGTGATGGGTCTTCCACAGAGTTATCTTGGCCTCTTTGAAACAATGGCATTATGGTCTGTCATCTGGACACATACACAGCCATTACATAAAAGGAATCTGATACAGAAATCAAACTACTGCTGCTGCTTCTAAGTCGCTTCAGTCGTGTCCAACTCTGCGACCCCACAGACGGCAGCCCACCAGGCTTCCCTGTCCCTGGGATTCTCCAGGCAAGAACACTGGAGTGGGTTGCCATTTCTTTCTCCAATGCATGAAAGTGAAAAGTGAAAGTGAAGTCGCTCTGTCATGCCCGACTCTTAGCAACCCCATGGACTGCAGCCTTCCAGGCTCCTTCGTCCATGGGATTTTCCAGGCAAGAGGATCCCAAATCCAGTTTGCCTGACTGATACCAGGGTGGCTGTACCCCTAGGAAGTGATAGTACCTTGCTGCTTCTACTTGTTTTGATGAATTCTGGGATAGATACACAGGGGAAGCAGTGTTTGAGTAGGCTGACTGGTAAAATGGGCTTCTCCTGTGACTCAGTGGTAAAGAATCTGCCTGCAAAGCAGGAGATTCCCGTTTGATCCCTGGGTCAGGAAGATCCCTGGGAGTACAGCATGACAACCCACTCCAGTATTCTTGCCTGGAGAATCTCGTGGACAAAGGAGCCTGGCAAGCTATAGTCTATAGGGTCTCACAGAATTGGACACAACTGAAGTGACTGAGCATGTGCACACACACAGGTAAAACAACCTATTCCAATAATCCACCACTAGAAGCAGTTCAAAGAGGCAAAAATGAAGCCTATCATATCATTTAATCACCTGTCCCAGCAAAATCCAAGTCTGGCTTGCTGACTCTCATAAATACATACCATCCCCCCTGCTGGATACTTTGGTTGATAGACTATTTTCTGTCCGACTCTCTTCTTCAGCTTTTTCCATTTGCTCAGTTTTGGATTCCTCTTTCCTCTCAAACTGTGGTGCTTCCTGAGGTTGGTCTGAAGGAGAACCTGGTCTAGCAGATGAAGAGGAGGTCTGGGTTGTTTCCTCACTAGCTTCTGCAATAGGAAGCAATCTTAAATTAACAACTTAGGAAACTTAGTTTGATTAAAAATAAAGGGCAAAACGAGCCTTACCAACTCCTGTTCTGTCTGTCTTCTCTGCCTCCTTCTTATTTGTCTTATCGGGTTCTTTGGCTTCTTCATTATGGCTGCCCTCAGAGTCGGAGCACTCCTCCCCTTCTTCTACAGGTCGGAAGTCCATCTCCTGCTCTTCTGGAATAGGCTCTTTCTGTACTTTCTGTAGGGAGAAAATAAAGCCAAAGATGAACAGCATATTTGGATTTGGAAGAAGGTCAGTACCTGTGATAATATTTAAAACAAATTTCTTACCTTCAGAGAGAGGAACGCTCCAGATGAGTCAAATGTGCCCATTTCCTCTTCAGCGTCCTCCAAGCACCATTCAGGCAAGCTATCCCTGTCATCATCTATGCTTCCACTGCCGGAGCGCACCCTTCGGTAACCCCGTTCATCATCCCGATCTCGAAAATCAAACTCAAACCTTCGCCGTCGTTCCATGTGTTCCCGCCAGCCTGCAGAACGAGGGCCATCTGGGATGAGGAGGAGGACACAAACCTTAGAGAAGTTTTATGACAGTATTCGAAAGAGAAAACCATGGACAGGAATCAAAGGAGAAAATTACAACTGACAGCTAATGCAAATGGATCAACCTATAAAGAGAAAAGTAGGAAATGAAGCAAACAAAACGAAGCTCAAAGTTCACTATTATATTCTATGTACCCTCAGTAAGTGACAACAGTAGTTATCTTCATAAACTACTATCACAACATACTCTAAAGCTTTTAAAGATAAACTTAAAGGAAACCACTTTTAAAGGACAGTTCTTTGAAGTATCTACTTTTAATAAGCTCTAGAACTGAATGTCTGACTGAAGTGTTGATCAGTCATTCATGTGGCCCACTCCTAGCCTAGACTTAGGCACTGGCTATCCTTCCATCCTGAGTCCATGCTCTCCCTTTGGCAAGTCTTAAAGCATTTTCTTTCTTCTGATGAAACTATCATTCTTTATGGATAACACCAGCCCCCTCGACAATATAACAATATCCACGACATGATGCTATTATGTCAATTCTTAATACCAGGCTCATCATGTCCACCCACTAGTGTCAGGATCCCATTGGTAATTCTGATTCCTCCCCACTTCCCAAAACAGTCATGAAATTATAGCACTGACATGTCATATCTGGCCCACTATCCCAATTATATAGTTTATGAAACAAAACCTCTGACAGCAGAAGTAACCTGCATAACAAAGCAACTGGAATCCAATGCTGCATCCTCTACTGCTCTTTCCACAGTAACAGGCTTACTTTCCTTTCCCTTTTCTCTCATCTCTTAACTCTCTCTAGGGAGTTTGAATTTCCATGGAATACCCCCAGGGACATTCCTAAATCCACCCTTGCATATTACTTAGAACATCTACTTTCCAACAGAAAACAACTGCCCAAGAAGAGAAGATCTAAGTAAAAAAAAAAAACAAACAAAAAACAGGTGGGGGGCAGTCCTCTTGTTAATACTGACAAACCTGAATCTAAGAGAGTCTTCAAAAGTGATGCAAGTTTTATCCTATTATGATTTTATATCCTTGACTGCTTTCTCCGAGGGAGATACACACACACACACACACACACACACACAAAGGAGGTCAAAATTAAATGTTACTGTACTCTTGAGACCCAATTTGCTAAAACCTGTGATCAGGGCAAAATGTTAAAATATCAAATACAGGTAGCATCTTATAAGCCTCTTAAAGTGAAAGTGTGAAAGTGTTACTCACTCAGGCATGTCTGACTCTTTGTGACCCCATGGACTGTAGCCCACCAGGTCCCTCTGTTCATGGACTTCTCCAGGCAAGGATACTGGAGTGGATTGCCATTTCCTTCTCCAGGGGATTTTCTGCACCCAGGGATTGAACCCAGGTCTTCTGCACTGCAGGCAGATTCTTTTTTTACTGTCTGAGCCACCAGGGAAGTCCCATAAGTCACTTACAAAAAGGAAAGAAAACTTTATTCTTCCACTTCCCACACTTTACTTACAACAACAAAACACAATTTACTGCCTCCTATGAAAATGAAGGAGTTTTATAACCAGATTGTCCAAATGTAAACCTAGAGCCATTATCCCAAAGAAGTATTCATGATCAAAAGCTGAATTCCAGAGTGCTCTGTCTGCTGCTCTTGTGTCTAAGTATGCACTGCGATAGGAATCTATCCTTCTAGGCATGTGGCTCATGTTTCCCTCTCAGTTTCCTGAGTTCACCTCCCAGAGCGGGTGCTCTGCTGTCCTTAATGCTCCCAACTCCATAACTACCCAGCTGTGAGATGTACTTTAATAAAATTACACCCTATCATTGTTTTGTTATCTTAAATAGTTAATAAAATTTTATTCATGAAACTAAATGTAGCAGATAAGGCACATCTATAGCTTATTAAGACTGACCACTGCTTTATAGACCTTAAATCTGAACTAAATTATGATATTATTTTCTTAAGTCAAAATCACTGTATTTAAAATTTTAATCAACTCTAATAAAACATTAATTAAAATGTTAAAATAGTAACTAATAACAACTGACATAATCAGACTTGCTTTTAATATGCTGGGTTAAAAAAGTAGATTTTTTAAATGCATATTTACACTGTTCAGCCCCCATATATCTTTATGTCCCACAAACTGTCTTTTTAAAATAAATGGATTAAAAAAAACTGGAAAATCACCAAGCTGATGACAAAACTGACGTGAAAGTCAAATTTCACTGGAAAGAAATATTTACAAAAGATAGGTGGACAAAAATAGAGACAATATATATCCAAAATCTAAGCTCTTGGGTGAGGTGGTAAGTGGCAGAATATATTTACTTTTAACTCACTTTAATAGAATGAACATTAGACGTTCAGGCTCAGAAACACTGTTCATCTTCCAAAACATTCACCTTGTTTGTTTTTGATCAGCTGGAATTTTCTTCTCACTCAGCCCAGATCCCGACCATTCTTTCACTGAATGTCTGTTGGGAACACAGTCTACAAGCCCCTCTGCTTACAGGCAAGCTCAGCACAAAATCCCATAATCCCCTGAAGAGAACTCTAAGATCTGGTTGCCCAGGACACAGACTGATAAGAACTGCCCAGATAACTGTGATGCAAACAATGCCCACTAATGACAGAAATCTCTCCCAAGAGGCAGCCAGTGAGGAGTTGAGATAAAAGGATTATGACTCTATCCAATGATTAACTTCACTAAGTTTCCACCTATCCACAACTCCATAAAGGAACCTAAGGGCCAGTTATAATGTTTACTCAGGCCAATGATTTATTAATCAACTTCTTTTAAGTAAATGAAAAGAGTTTACATTATTATCAGTTCAGTTCAGTCACTCAGGGTGCAACTTCTCTACGACCCCATGGACTGCACCACGCCAGGCTTCCCTATCCATCACCAACTCCTGGAGCTTACTCAGACTCACGTCCATCGAGTCGGTGATGCCATCTAACCCATCTCATCCTCTGTCGTCCCCTTCTCCTCCTGCCTTCAATCTTTCCCAGCATTACATTATTATATCTCCCTCCATTAAAGTACGCTTCCTTGGCATACAGTCAGTACATAAAATAATGTTATGCATACGAAATTCAAAAGACATGTACACACTCTTTGTATGCTTCAGTTCTGCATGACCCAAGATTCAAACTGCAGGGGCATCTGATGATCATGAGGCATGGAATCAGCACTTGGGTAGGGAATGAACTTTGACACAAAGCACCAGTGTCTTCAATTACCAGCATATCTAATGTCAGGAAGAACAGTTTGAAGCCTTCTTAAGAGTCAAACAGAAGAACTTACAAAACCACTAATCATGACTATTCTCTCTCCTTTTTCTAAAGTTAGAGGGACAAAAGGATAAACTTATGATTATGCTTCTGACCTAGGATTAAAGTTTATTCTTCAAATAAGAAGAAATCACATTTTCAGAACAAAAAAAGAATAAATCCTTTCTTATGCAGGGAAAAAAAAACCTCACTTCAGGGAAAGCACATATTCCTAAGTAAGCATAAAATTACCACATTAAAAAGCATGCTGAAAAAAGATTCAGAGACTTAGAAAAACCAAATGAAATTCTCTCTCATTTTCACAGTTAAGGGCAGGTGCTTCCCATTAAACCATACTGCCCCAGAAAAAGAAAAGTGACTTTTTCTAATCAACTGAACAGGTGTGGGGAATTTTTATGTCAAATTTTTTTGTAGTAACAAGACTGAGTGTGACAACATAAATATGACTCCTCTCTTTTTTATCGGTTTAGGTTTTCTTAAAAATTTCTGCAAAATCCTCGCTTCCTTGGGTCCCTGCGTGCTTCTGCTCAACAGGGTTCTTACCAGGGCTGTGAGGCCGCCACCTTTCTCCATCCCTTCTCGATCCAGTTAGTCGCCAGCCTCCATCTTCATCTTCTCCATTCTGTTCCTCTCTGAAAATACGCCAATTTCCACTCTCTGATCGTATAAATTCATGCTTTCTTCCCACTGACACTGGTCCGCCTTCCTCAAAATTTGGTCTCCCTGCAAAGAAATTGAGTAACCGTAAGCCTCAGCCAGCGAGGATTTTGAAAACAGACTTAATTGCTCAAATCAAGCTTTTCTGCAAATACGTCCCTCTCAATGTTCAGGCAGTAGAAATAAAATATCTGTGGATATATGAGTATATTATTAGACACATTTCTTAAAGCTGAATGTTCAAAGACTGAGCAATTATTTTTTCAAACAGAAATAATATGTGCTTTTTTTTGTCATGCAATGAAAAGTAAATCAAGCATCCACTATACAAGATTCCCCAGAGTAAAACTACCATCAACAGTTTCTTATAAAGCCTTTCAAAAATTGACCATGGCTATACTTACGCATAGCCTACCCTGGTGGCTCAGAGGTTAAAGCGTCTGCCTGCAATGCGGGAGACCCAGGTTCGATCCCTGGGTCAGGAAGATCCCCTGGAGAAGGAAATGGCAACCCACTCCAGTATTCTTGCCTGGAGAATCCCATGGAGGGAAGAGCCTGGTAGGCTACAGTCTACAGGGTCGCAAAGAGTCGGACAGGATTGAGCTACTTCACTTCACCTTCATACTTACACATGTATACACAGATTCTTCATTCACATTCCCACGCTACCCTCAGACTGTTACATGGACTGCTTTGTACCCTTCCTATTTTCACCTGGCAATCCTCCCTTACCAGTATATCCTTTTTTTCCCCTAAGTCGTACAATACTTTTAACTATCTGATTTAGTAAATCAACGTATTTAATATCAACTTCTACCAGTGATTCTGTCCAAAGTATCGGTAAACTTCAACCTCTCTTTTATTCCAAACAGACTGTAAACTCAGAAATAGGAAGTATAAGCTACAACTCGTCATTTACTCTGGCACCAAGGACATTACAGGCATACAACAAATTGCTTTTGAACAAAATTCAAAGCTAAGTTATGTCTAACCGGATACAACTCAAGAGTTACATTAACAGTAAAAGAGAGACTGTTATACCTAGAAAACTAAATTGGTACTTTCAAAAGACAAGAGAAACTTAAACCATACAAACTTGTTAGTCACTGTAACTATACCACATGTGCTAACATATGTAATTCATAATGAACTATAGAAAATTTCACATTAAAGTATGTGGTTGACAATCTAAAACATACACTGGAATCCTCAGTTTATAAAAGTTACATGTTCTTTCAGTTATAATCTCAATTCTTTCCAATAAACTGTATTAAAGTGAAAAAAATTGTATATTTGAAAATGAGGGAATTCTGGTCATCCTCTTATATTCCATTTCACATGTATTAAAGAGTCCCTATCCTGTTTACCCAAATAGTTATTAGGTTGTTATCAAGTACTGGGTTGGCCAAAAAGTTCGTTTGGGTTGTTCTATTACACGATAAAATATCTTGGAATGGGAGGCAGATACAATTATTTGCTGGGCAAAATCTTATTACTATAGGCAGCCTCCAAGACAACTCTCAACAATCCCTGTCTTCTGATCTTTGTGTAATTACCTCACCTTAAGTGTGGGCTGGACTTACTGACTTGCTCCTAACAAACAGAATCCAGTAGACCTGATTGAGATGTCACTTCTGATACTGAGTTAAAAACTTCCATCTTGGATGCTCTCTCTGAGGGAATCCAGCAGCCCTGTTGTGAGGCAGCCATGTGAGAAGCCCACATGGCAGAGAACTAAGGCTTGCCAACAGCCTTGTGAGTGGGCATGGAAGTGGATCTGAGCCTTGAAATGACTGAAACCGCACAGAAGACCCAGGCCAGACCTAAGCTAAGAGATGGAGCTAAGCTGCTTCTTCCTGGCCCACAGAAACTGAGGGAATAAATGCTTGCTGTTTTCAGCCACTAAGTTTTGGAGTAACTTGTTACACGGCCGTAGTTAACAAAAACACTCATTTAACCGATTTAATCGTTGTAACAATCCTCAGTATTAGAAATTATTTTTCCAATTTTACAGCTGAGAATACTGAGGATCAAAAAGATAACCCATGGGAACTGTCCAAAATCACATACCACTGTTTAAATGAAGTAACTACAATTCTCATGTTAATCTTCTGACTCATTTAACAAATATTTATTGCACAGCAAGTACCAAGTTTTATGAGTTCAACTATAGGTGCTTTCCACATCTTCCCTTGGGTTAGAAAGGTTAGATGTTCCAAGCTATCCTGCTAAGAATAAGAAAGAACAAGACATTTTACAAAGCCCACATCTATTATATGACTTGATGAAAAATACAGCTATACATACAGAAGAAAAATTTAAAACAAAGAAATCCCTAATGTGTATAAACTGGTAAGCAATAGGAAATAACTTTTAACCCATGTAATCTTTCAGTCACAAGTAATACGTGCCAGGCACACTGGGAATACAAATACCTGATGGACAAGCTGATCAAAACACTCATTTCCATCTACTTTTACACTAAGGCTCTGAGAACCAATGGAGGCACCAAAATAAGTGCCACACCCTCCGCCCCCCAAAACACCCACTAATGACTATGCCAAACTCTTTTGACTGTGTGGATCACAATAAACTGGAAAATTCTGAAAGAGATGGAATACCAGACCACCTGACCTGCCTCTTGAGAAACCTGTATGCAGGTCAGGAAGCAACAGTTAGAACTGGACATGGAACAACAGACTGGTTCCAAATAGGAAGAGGAGGACGTCAAGGCTGTATATTGTCACCCTGCTTATTTAACTTATGTGCAGAGTACATCATGAGAAACGCTGGACTGGAAGAAACACAAGTTGGAATCAAGATTGCCGGGAGAAATATCGATAACCTCAGATATGCAGATGACACCACCCTTATGGCAGAAAGTGAAGAAGAACTAAAAAGCCTCTTGATGAAAGTGAAAGAAGAGAGTGAAAAAGTTGGTTTAAAGCTCAACATTCAGAAAATGAGGATCATGGCATCCAGTCCCATCACTTCATGGCAAATAGAGGGGGAAACAGTGGAAACAGTGGCTGACTTTATTTTTCTGGGCTCCAAGATCACTGCAGATGGTGAATGCAGCCATGAAACTAAAAGATGCTTACTCCTTGGAAGGAAAGTTATGACCAACCTAGATGGCATATTAAAAAGCAGAGACATTACTTTGGCAACAAAGGTGCGTCTAATCAAGGTTATGGTTTTTCCAGTGGTCATGTATGCATGTGAGAGTTGGACTGTGAAGAAGGCTGAGCACCGAAGAATTGATGCTTTTGAACTGTGGTGTTGGAGAAGACTCTTGAGAGTCCCTTGGACTGTAAGGAGATCCAACCAGTCCATCCTAAAGGAGATCAGTCCTGGGCGTTCATTGGAAGGGCTGATGTTGAAGCTCAAACTCCAATACTTTGGCCACCTGATGTGAAGAGCTGACTCATTTGAAAAGACCCTGATGCTGGGAAAGATTGAGGGCAGGAGGAGAAGGGGACGATGGAGGATGAGATGGCTGGATGGCATCACCGACACAATGGACATGGGTTTGGGTGGACTTCAGGAGTTGGTGATGGACAGGGAGGCCTGGCATGCTGCGGTTCATGGGGTCACAAAGAGTCATACACAACTGAGCGACTGAACTTAACTGAAAGGCAAAATGCTTAACTGATCAAAAACTGGTTTTTGATTATTTTTTTCTAACAGATTTTGATTAATTTAGATCTAACAGATCTAACAGATTTTGATTAATTTTTTCTAACAGATGGTAAGTTGCAAAAAAAATATTAAAGATACTAAAAATAAAAATACCAATTCCTCAATCTTAGAAATAAAACTGTACGCACTTATGGCTAGCTTTTACATAACATTTTTAAAACGTAGTTTCAATCAGTATACCCACTATTTCAAAACCTACTTTTCATTTAAACAGCAACTATTTCTCTGTGATTATGTATCTTTGTTGTTGCTCAGTTGCTAGGTCATGCCCAACTTAATAATAATATGAATGGATATATACCAGGTTTATCCTGCTGCTGTTGCAAAACTGCTAGGTAATTCCCCACTGGACACTGACTTCATAACTAATTTATTGAGAACTAGATAACCTAGGAAGAGATATCTGTGTGATACGTGTTTTGCTTTTCTGAACCACGTCTTCTGAAAAAAACCTCGAAGAGTAAAATTACTAGGTCAAATGACAGACTTCATACAGTGACATACCTTTTTCTCCTCCTCAAAAAAAGGTGTAGGTTAAACCACCAGATCACTTAAGATGATCAAAGCTAAGCGCTGCTACCTCTTTGAAGCTTTTCTACATTAATGGTTGTAACACAGTATACTATGTGGCTTAAATATGAATTTCCAAATCAAAGATTTTTCTTATTATTTGCTGTTTTCAGCTGCCTGAATTTACATACACACTAGAGCATTACAGTGAGGGGGTACCTCGTTGTGGTTTTGATTTGAATTTCTCTAATAATTAGAGCCATTTAGCATGCTTCCACGTCCTACTGGACATTTCTATTTCTTCTTTGGAGAAATGTCTACTTAGATCTTCTGCCCATTTTTCTCTTAGGTTGTCTAGTTTTTGTTGCTAATTGTGTGAGCTGTTTGTATATTCTGGAAATTAAGTCCTTGTCACACTATTTGCAAAATATTTTCTCTCATTCTGTAGTGCGCCTGGCTTCCTTCACTGAACATTTCAGGAAATTCACCCACATCGTTAAAAAGAACAGAAGCTTGTTCTTTTGCACTGTGATACGGGATCTCATTGTATTACTCTACTACTGATTTTGGTTGTTTCTTTTTTTTTTTTTTGCTATTATAAACTGTGCTGCGACAAACATTCTTGAATATGAAGTTTGGTAAGCATATGTTTGCATTTCTGTTGGTCTTCACCTAGGAGTGAAACTGCTGGCCATAAGGTATATTCAACTTAGTGCTAAGTACTACTGAGTATTTCCCCAAAGAAATAGTACTACTTTATCATTTTTTGTTTGTTTGTTTACTCAAACCTCTAGCACATTAAGATGAGGGCTTTCTCCAGGGACAAATACTGATACTAAAAACACAGGATTAAAACTAAAGAAGAGACTTAAGACACAACACTTACCCTCCTGGCCCACTGCCCAGGGGTACACACATAAAACAATGAGTTGACAGCTTGCACACTGACTAAATGTACTGAAATATCTCATACGACCCTCTTAGTTACCACAAGGGCTGAATCAAACTTGACCACCTCCATTATTCCTGTGAGGAAAGGGATACCCCTAGGGGATCTCTCACAGTCACACAGCTGTGCTATGTTGTACTTACTCAGTCGTGTCTGACCCTTTGAGACTCCATGGACTGTAGCCCACCAGGCTCCTATGTCCATGGGATTCTTCCAGACAGAATACTAGAGTGGGCTGCCTTGACCTCCTCCAGGGGAATCTTCCCAACCCAGGGATGGAACCCAGGTCTCCCACATTGCAGGTGGATTCGTTATCATCTGAGCTACCAGAGAAGCCCATCACCCAGCTGAGTAGTGACTAAAGCAGAAAGAGAACACAGATGTTCAAACTCCTAATCGAGGGTTTACTCACAAATTAAACCCATCAGAAGCAGCCAGAAATGCTGCAAAAACTAAAGCCGAAAGAGGAAGTTCTAGGATCTAAGTCTAAAGTACTCTTAAAAAAAAAAATAGACATGCACAGAAAAGCTTGGGGCTAGAGACTGCCAAGATTCCTAAAGGGAACTAAATTTGTTAATCTTCCAGCAGACAAACGACGTCAAATGTGTACCCCTAAAACAATGTTAAGATCAACTTATATATTAACAATATAACAATTTTACTTGAAATAATTATTTTGAGGGGGAAAAAAAACTAAGTACCATCTAATAAAATACACATTTCCAAAGCTACCCCATATGCAAAGAATTGCTCTAAAACATGAAAATAAATCCTTTACAACCTAAATGATTATACCAGATTTATATTTGTGTAAATCTGGGTGGGAAGTGGGGGAGGGGGTTCCAACGAGAACGTCAACTCTATAATGAGTTAAATAAATACATTTGTGTATTACTGATACAATTAAATGATAATGTTGTTCACGGGCAACTCAAAAGACAGTATCTACCAAAGTTCCTTTAAGGTCTAAAAATTATAGGGCTCCCCAGTGACCAGGGCTAAAATGAATGAGGGACACCCACATGGCCTTTCTCAGCACTTAAGTCTTTCTCCTTCTGTAACATCTGTAATATGACAAAGCTGAGTAACCAAATGTTTCAGCTGACTTTTAAAAAAATGTTAACAGATTAACTTGTAAACAAGATGATTAAAAGTAAACATAATTAAATAACTTAAAAATTAATGCCTGAACCAAATATTCCTAACCACAGCCAATAAGAGAGATTGGGGGTACTGAATCCTTAAACTGGAAGTACACAGCATGCGGGCATGCCTTTGTCTTTTTTCAGGGAAAAGGGTCTAGTGTTTCTGCCAGAGTCTCAAAGGTATCTATGACCCCTAAAAGGTAAAGAAATACAAGTGGCATTCAATATGGCAAACATAACAGTTTTATGAGCAAACTGTACTACCTGTAAAAACTGTATATTTTATATTCATACATCTTCAAGATATACAGAAAGTGCTAAAATACAATGTACTACATATATAAATACTTTCCCCGTTGGCAGTAGACAGTTGGTTGTTTCTGCCTTAATGTATTAAGTCTAAACAGGACTCTTCTAAAAATAATATAAAATTAAAATGCAATATTGGTTTTAGTCTGGTCTAATTGAGTAGACTTCCTAAGGAGAAAGAGCAGTAAAAGGGCACCTGTGTGCATGTTTGACTTGCAGCCAGAAATGGTGTTTATGGAAAACTTCAGATGGAGCAAAAGGGCACTCAGCCAACAAAATCTACAGCTGTGAGACTTGGAACTTACAAGTGCCCAAACTCCAAAAGCAAAAGTGGAATTATGGGACGGACTTTGAAGATTGTTTATGTGCAAATTTTTCTAACAAGTAACTTTGTATTCCTCTATTCAGATACAGATTCTTTGATTAACACTAAAAATATTTCCTAATACCGAAAAAACAGTGAAAGGGAATCCCATCCAGGTACTGGTATTTTCTTTTCCCCCTCAATTGTAAACAAAACTTAGGGTAACCAGGATGGAGTAGTTTTAAGTCTATATCCAGAGATTTGCAATTTTTCTCCCATCCTAACCCCTGAGGAGGATCATAATCTGCTCCAGTGGTAACACGGTCCTGCAAACACTGCAGTTCCCAGTTGGAAGAGAGATGGAGGGGCTGCAGTATATGAGACTCTGAAAAAGACCTCATGTGGTCTGAATACACCCCACAGTCCTATAACCCTTGAGCTCAGTCATCTGCTAGTATATACCCAGACGCTGCCTGAAATCTCTGGGGAAGATGATCAGCAGTGGGCTTCAATGCAGAACTGGAAAGAGACCAGGCCTCTTCTAAAGAAAGCGAAGTACACTATGGAAGAAAGAGCACTGGGGACCATGGCTAAAGTTTAAAACTTGTGAAATGACATATGTACACAGGCAAGACATTGCACTACAACTAAAGATTTTGTTGCTTGCAGGTTCAATGTGGTACAAATATGGGTTATATACTGGAATGGTTTAGCCAGAAAGCAAAGCCAACATTTTCGGGATACAGAATTGAATTTATTTAATAAAGAATAATGTACCTGATCTTGGTATCTTTCTTAATCATTATAATTTGCAGGGAAAAAAATTCAATGTTCCTTTATAGAATGTTTTAGCGCCATCTCCAATTTAAATCACTAGTTCTGTTTCAACAGGAGGGCCCACTTACTTTTGGGTGAAGTTGGTCTAATATCAGTATCAGTATCAGTTTCAACTCAGCTAACCTCATTTCAGTGCTATTAAATTCAAACACCAATGAATTTAACTGCTCAGGCTATTATAAGGGGAGTGCTAAGCCCCTGAGGAAGCACTCCTGAACAGGTCTACGACTTCCATTCAGTTAGCAATTAAGAATCACTGTTTACAGACGACAGCCAACTTTCAAAGTGCAAAATGCAGAAACCAGAACACTTATTTGAGATGTTTCTTTCTTGACAATCATCTTGTAAATCATTTGTCTCAATATATTACGGAAAGAGGCTTCTAATTTTGGTAAAATCTTTATTATTTTGCTTATTATACCATCTGTTCAAGACACATGGCAGATGCACTTTCAATACCTCTTTATGAAAGGCAGAATCGCACTGTATTAGCTCTGGTTTCCCTCTGCAACCACAAGCCATTACCTGGCAATCGATACGAAGCGTAATTCCTACCAGAACATACAGAGAAGGCGCATCACATCACAAGTCTCTGCTTGATGCTTTTACCTTCTCTAGTTCTGAAGGTCAAAGTTTCCAGTGCTGTGTCTGAACTTGTGCTGAAATGCTTGGCATTAATAAAACAAAGACGGAATTAATGTATTTTTTTAATTGTGGTGGGGGAAAGGAGGAGGAATCTACAAAGGCGGATTTCACCTTCTAAGTAGCATTATATTGGTCTACATTAATAATTTCCCCAGCAGGCTATCCATGACTTCACTTTGAACAATTGCAGCCTTTGTACCTCAGATCCCCTTACACGTGACATTCAATCAAAGTTTTAAAATGAGCAGCTAACGGAGGTGGAGAAAAGTGTTGCTCAGTAAGGCATTATACAAAGCCATCCCACAGCTCATTTGGAGGTTGCTGAATGCTGGATCATAGACATTTCCCAGCTAAACATTATATTTAGACATTAAGTTTAATTTTCTGTACAGTGAACACTGTATTTATTACATGTCATCATACTTTTTCTTAAGTCATGCTTCAATGATCACTGAAGCATGATTTAAGAAACTTTTTCAGTTCTTTTACACCAGTGTGTTTTTAAAGATAAATGCAAGGAACCAACAATTAAATGTATTTTTATTCAAGCTCTCTGTACACAGCCATAAAAAAATAAAAAAGTCTGCCTCCTTACCACCCCCCACAAAAGATTTCAGGTAACGGAATTAACCTATTACTAGTTCCAGAATTAACGTTAGTCATTCTGATGAGATGGGATATGAAAAGAATACTAATAAAATCAATTCGTTAACTTATACCTTAAAGTCCTTATCCAAGGAAATGTTCCCCAAAGAAACGGAGGAAAAAAAGATTAGTAAAGGAAACATCTCACACTTCAACATGCTATATAAGGAAAGACGGCTGAAAGGAAATCTTGCAGGGAATTTTATCCCTTTGAACTTTTAAATAAACTCTTAAGTAAGATTATGCAAACTTACTAAAGACCGGTCCTGATTAGAGGGAAAAAATGCACCCCTTCTCCAAGTCAGTTCTGGAGGCTTTCTCCAGAGTTGTGTTGAGTAAAGAAAGACCTCCTAACAAACCAGCATTCTTTTCCACATGATCAGAGCTAATTGGCCCCCCTGCAGACCAAGTGACCAATCACATCAGCTTCAGCTTGAAACCAGCCCCCACGACATTAAAAACAGAGGAATGTGAACTGTAAACCCAGTCCAAGAAGAGAACCTACAAACTGGACTTGTAGATTAAAATTACCTTATCAAAAAGACAGACTGAAAGTTTCCTCAAGACCTGCCTCTGTACATAGGCTGACCCAGCAAAAGAACTGGTGAGTACCTGCGATAATACTCAATCCTATTTCTTTCCTTAAGGGAAACAAGAGGAAAAAACTGACTGACAAATAGGGGCAGAACTAGATATTGCCAATAGTTTAAAACAAAGACATTACCTATAGGGTTATACATTCCTTATTCTTTTTCCTTAATTTTAGGAACAGAGTAACAGTCTTATTGAAAGCATTATTGAAAATTTTCTTCTTTTACTAAATGTGTACTAATTCTGCATTATAATACAGAAATGAGAAAAGAGAAATCCTAGAAAAAATTCAGTGGCTTTCAAAAAAAACAAACATATCTTTTTCTTCTGGACAGGATTAAAGAAACCAAAAATGAGCATTAAAAAAAAAAAAAGGCAAAAATAAATTTGTTTTTATCTTTTTAACCCATAGGAAAAATAACGAGTATCCTAATTTCTTTTTAAGCATGAAATTACTGCTGAAATTATGTACTTTTACAAATAAGAAATTAAAATATAAAAGAACCTCTGAGCTTATATAACAGAATTAGAACTCACACTGTTTGTCCCAATTATGGGAGGGCAGGAGAGATGATTAGGACTCTCTCTACAGTCTTGAAAGTGTTTCCACCAGAAGTGAGCAAATATATGGTAATACTTTAATCACGTAACAACTATAGTTACTTATAACTAACTGTTTAATATGAGCTGCACTACCGCATTACAACACGACAATAAAAGACATAATTTTGAGTGCTACAACCTAATGAGTAGAATGAGTTCATTATTTTGATGACCAATGAAGCAGCCAAAATATCATTTTTATAAAGTACAATTTTTTTCCATCAAATGATTTATATGTGGGCAAATATTTTTTGGCCCACACAGAGAAATACAAGGAAACCATACTGAGCTTCTATTCTGTGTTCTACTGGGACCAATTTACAAGAATCACATAAATACAGACTAAGACGAAAACATTCAAAAAGCACTTGTGTGCCTGTAGGGATATAAAAATTACCTTGAAATACAGTAGCATAATGTCTGTCCATCAAACACTTTTAAATTTGATGGAAAGAAAATCTACATGTATTAGGCAACAATAATTTAATGCTTTAAATGTCATATGAGTAGATGTAAAATCATATAGAAAACAATCATACAAGAAACCTGTAAGAGTTGAGGGAAATGGTAGTAAGTTTACAAACATGTAGGACTTTAAAGGGGCATGTTATTTAATTCCCTCTTTTCTTTCTCTCTTTAATGTAAGGAAACCTGGCCAAGGGGATTGGCTGGCTTGCCCAAACTGACACAGCTATGTAACTAACAGAGCCAGAACCCTGTCAGCTACATTTCCCACCCTGTCTTCGTTATGCTAAACCACACTGACTACCCAAGTCCAAAGAACGGAATTATTCAGGGTAATCTGTTAAGTGGGGATCAAAATCTTACTTCTCTCAACTACTCTACTTTCCAACACCATCTAAACAAGATCTAGGATGGTTTTATATATAAAAAGGATAATGAGCCACTGTTTTGATATTAGCCTTCTGTTCAAAGGCTTTTCCTTGTATTTATTCAGTTGCAAGAGGAAAAAAAAATTGAAAAAACCTAGAACAAGACTGCTACAAAATTTGTAAGGAAGAAGCTACAATCCTGAAAAAAGGCCCAAATTAGAACAATTAATTTTATTAGCTATAGTGTGTATACAAAGGCTATCTCGTCAGGTAATGAATTTTATAACTTAATGAAGCAGGCTGAAATCAAGAAGAATCATGGACCTTCCCCCTCACAAATTACTGTGACACAATAAACAATCAGTGATTCCGTAAGTGGAACACCACTAGTGTACAGGTCGACAATGGGCATCTGCCAAAATAGGCAGAAAGCAAGAAACAATAAAGGTCAAAGACACGGACAATGCAAAACCACATAGCAGTTCATCAGCTTGCTGCAGGCAGCCAATTACCCTTTATTGCTATATCCTTCAAGTGTCAGAATGTCTTTTCTTTCATAAAATTACGATGAAAGTAGTAATTTTTAAAATTATTTTCTTATCTGGTAAATTACAAATTTGGCAATGTTTTATAAGAACTGTCTTCTGAACATTTTAACTCTACTGTTCTGCAGAACCCAAGACTAGACTGTAATAATTCTGATTTTACTAATCTTCAAACTATGCAAGATGTCTTTCTTAATTGAAAATATATTTCTTGTCTATAAATCACAGGTCTTAGCCTAAGCATTTTTGAAGAATACTCAGTAGGGTTCTTGGACAAACTAGTCAAATGAGCACTGTGTTATTCACAAAGGCTAATAACTAGGTCAAAATGTCTATTTTTGAGGCAATATAGCACTGACTCTGGTCTACTGAGCAGAAATTCACTACCACTTACTGCTTTTATGATCTTAGGAAACGTACTGTGCCTCAGCTTCATTACCTATAAAATGTCATTAATAATGGTACTTATTGGTATGAAAGTTAAGAAACATTGGGCTTCCCAGGTGACTCAGTACTAAAGAACCTGCCTGCCAATGCAGGAGATGTAAGAGACACTGGTTCGATCCCTGGGTCAGGAAGATCCCCTGGAGGAGGAAATGGTAACCCATTCCAGTATTTTTGCCTAAAGAATCCCATTGACAGAGGAGCCTGGCGGGCAACAGTCCATGAGATCACCAAGTGTCAGACATGACCAAGCACGCAGGCACGCATAAGAAACAATATTAATACCAATAAAGTGACAAATAGCCCAAGAAGTTACTCTGTTATTCTGTGAAGCTATTGGCTTCACATGAGTCAATATATGTGAAGTGTCTGGTATGATTCCTGGCACATAATCAACAATGTGTATTAGCTAGTCCAATTAATCATTATTGACGTAAAAATCATGCATAAAGCTAACAATGATTTAAAATGGATACTTGAGACATTTATGGGGACAGGAAGAACATCTACTAAAGGTGCTAAAAATTAGGCTGTCAAAGACTGTCTTGTGAATGCAGTATCAATTATCTTGAGAAGACTTTTATCTCGCCAAACTCTCTAAATTAGGCAGCTTCTTGGAGTTTAAAAAAAAAAAACAACAACAACTGTAAAGTTAGCCAAACTTGGAAAACAATCCATACGCCCTGTGAAAATTTTGACCCTCAGTGATCTCACCTGAAAAATGGGATATGGATGTCTATCTTGCTGAGATTCCAAAGAATTAGAGACAATGCAATATGAAATATTTATATTTTGTTATTATTATAATTTACAAAAGAGAGGAGATCAGGTCTTCTAAAACATCAAAAAAATCTAATAAAATGAGTCATTAAATAGTGTGCCAAGAAAAAAAATAAACACTAAATAAAACGATAATGACAACTTGTTAGGATAATAAATTACAAGACATTAAGGCCCTAAGATTTTTTAAATTTATAATATGAAACTGAAATGACCATCTAATCTAAAGAAATTTAACAGTCAACCCAGTGTTCCATCAGCAACTCAAATCTAAAGAAAATATAAGAGAATGTCTCTAATATCAGCAATAAATATTAAATCAGCCTTGCCTAGCTCCACACGCCTCCAGTTACCTTCTTAAACATTGCTGTTATTCAAAAGGGACGAAGGTGATACACAACACTTCCAAGGGTATCTACTTCTGAAGGAAGAAGCCTCAAAAAAGAGAGTCACATACAAACGCCAAGTACTGGACTGAGGCAGAGAAGAAAGGCGCACCCAAGGGAAGCTAAGTTGCATCTCCCGTTCTGTTCCTGGCTGCCTCTGCCTAAGTCCTCTGCACCTCTGTGGTATGCAAGGATGGTCACATGGAAAGCACATGTTAGATTTCTATGCACCACACACAGAAAACAAAAACACAGCTGAAAACTGACTACAGCTAAAAGCTAGTTTTACTAATATGTTTTAAAAACTGTCATTTGATGCCTTAATGATTATTTTAGTTCATTGAACTTGAAGCTTTTTCTACGGGTTCATTTATTTCCAAAATTAATATTACCTTGGAATCTCTACCTGGAGTTTCTTATTTTGGGTAGAGAGAAAATTATTTACTATCTAGTCAGAATCTAGAATATTCATAAGGGTGGCAATCCACCAGCCACAGAAGGAAAGCCTCCATGAAAATGGCCACAAAGTAACAAAAACAAATAAAATCTAATTATAAAACTTTAAATAGGCTAATTATAAAACATACAGTAGAACTACAGATCTCTAAAAGCTTAATCTTACCCTAGCACTAAGTTTGGCTTCAAAACATTTTCAGTCAGCTAAACACTACACTTCTAAATGATTTCTATTTTAAAAAGGAACAGATATTTAACATTCCTTTTCATTATTCAGTTATAAGCTAGTAATTAATTATGAAAAGCTATTTACACATAACATTTAGTCAAATCAATACATACTTGAAGCCTAGACTTGTGCAAGAAAAATAAAAAAGTGTCAAAAAAGATACGAATGGTAACCCCAGCCCTCAGAAATTTTTTAAAATCCCAAACAATACTTTAACAGTCCTTGAAGGAACCAGTAAGAGATACCTCAAGGCAAATCATGATTAGCTGTCCAACGAATGACTGAGTAAATGCTCCCTTATGTGAAAACAGAAAGAGCTATCAGACTGGGAAAGCCTGCCTGGTAGTCGAGGAAGCATTTAAAAAAAAAATTTGCAAAACTAAGTCTCAAGATTTAAATAATATTAACTATGAAACAGTTTAGGGTTTACTAATGCACTCTCGATTTCAGAGCATTACAGCCTGAGATGGATGGCAGTCACTGCAAAGTTATTGCTCCTCTCCTGACTGAGAGACACCAGAGGATGGTTACCAAGGATGGTCACAGCACGCTTCAAATGGATGGCGCTCAAACAGGCCTTGCGTATCTTCGAGACGCTTGGGGAATCCTAATGGACATGCGCTGGCGCTGGATGATGCTGGTTTTCTCCGCCTCTTTTGTTATCCACTGGCTTGTCTTTGCAGTGCTCTGGTATATTCTAGCTGAGATGAATGGTGACCTGGGACTAGATCATGACGCCCCACCTGAAAACCACACTATCTGCGTCAAGTACATCACCAGTTTCACAGCAGCATTCTCCTTCTCCCTGGAGACACAGCTCACAATTGGTTACGGCACAATGTTCCCCAGTGGTGACTGTCCAAGTGCAATCGCCCTCCTTGCCATACAAATGCTCCTAGGCCTCATGCTAGAGGCTTTTATCACAGGTAATTGTTTTTGTTCTTTAAAAAAGCATAGGAATGTTTTGGAATGGGTATAGTCAGTTATAAGCAATCGTATTCCAGAATAATTTATTTGCATTATTGACAAGTAATGCCTGAGACTAGAAAAGTGTCTTGGGTCAAACAATAGGACAAATTTTTAAAAATTTGACTCTATATTTAAATTTTAAATTTATATTTAAATTTTAAGAAAAAAGGGATTATTATGACAGTAGCCAGAAACATATGAACAAAAAAATCTAAAAGGAATTTTTCAAAGGAGCTAAATATTTTCTTGAATAAGTGAATAAATGTGTTCAATGCATATTATGACAGTCATTTTACCTAACAGAGGAATTTGATTTTTTTGTTGTTGTTAACCTTTACTGGGCTAGAATTTTCTCCTGAATTCATCTTTTCAACATTTATGCAATACTAGTGAGCCCAGAGTACCACAGTCAGTACTGCATGATAAAGAACAAGAATATACATCCTTAGCAAGAAGAAAAAAAAATATATACATTTGGCTTCCTTTTTATGTATTTTACTTTAATGCATTTAAAGCATAATTTTGATAAGAGGTCCATAGACCTCACCAGCCTGCCAACATCTGAGGCACAGTAGTAGTTAAGAAACCCTGATCTAGAGTTGGGGGGGGCGGTGGTGGGGAGGAGGATGCACTTGAAGCATACACTCAAATCACCTGAGAGCCAGAGCCTTTTTAAAAGAAAAAAGGCTTTGTATAAATTTCAAAGTTAAAAGTTCTTCAATGGACCACTTATTCTACTGGTCCCTTCCCTACCCCAAATCATTCTACTTATGAATCTAATCTCTATTTCAACTTGAAGTAATCTGGTGGCAGCTAAATTGCATTTATTTTCTGTTACCTTTATTTAAAAGCAGGGGTAGGAATATAGGCAATGACCACTCTCTGACCTCGTAACAAACTTAAAGTTTTACATTTCTACATGACAAACGAATTTTCCTTATCCATTTTGAAACCAGTTTTAAAATAAGAATTTATGTACTGTTTTGAAAAACGCTTCAGGCTAATGAGAAATTATCAGTAAGTTGAATTCCTAAATTATTTGGCAGGCACGACACTAAGAAATGTATAACAATTTGCTAGATCCTTGTCATTCAGAAAAGGTAACGACATTTCTAGTGTTCGTTCTAAAAAAAAATTCAATGGTTTCTAATTTAGGTGCCTTTGTGGCGAAGATTGCCCGGCCAAAAAATCGAGCTTTCTCAATTCGCTTTACTGACTTAGCAGTAGTAGCTCACATAGATGGCAAACCTAATCTCATTTTCCAAGTGGCCAACACTCGACCTAGCCCTCTAACCAATGTTCGGGTCTCAGCTGTGCTCTATCAGGAACGAGAGAACGGCAAACTCTACCAGACCAGTGTGGACTTTCACCTTGATGGCATCAGTTCCGAGGAGTGTCCATTCTTTATCTTTCCACTCACCTACTACCACTCTATTATACCATCAAGTCCTCTGGCTACTCTGCTCCAGCATGAAAATCCTCCCCACTTTGAATTAGTTGTGTTCCTTTCAGCAATGCAGGAAGGCACTGGAGAAACGTGCCAGAGGAGGACATCCTACCTGCCCTCCGAGATCATGTTGCATCACTGTTTTGCATCTCTGTTGGCCCGAGGCTCCAAAGGTGAATATCAAATCAAGATGGAGAATTTTGACAAGACTACTCCTGAATTTCAAACTCCTCTGGTCTCCAAGAGCCCAAACAGGACTGACCTGGATATCCACATCAACGGACAAAGCATTGACAATTTTCAGATCTCTGAAACAGGACTGACAGAGTAAGAAGTATCTATTTTAGCACCCTATTTTCTAATGTATTAAATACACTCAGCCAGTTATGCAGCTATTTTTCCTTCATCGTATCTCATGTTTTCTTTTTCCAATGCTGATTACATCTTTCTGATTACATCATGGTGATCAAGCCTCCACCTGTTAAAAAATTGGCTGAGCTAACAATACATGTTGTGGAAATATAACATTATACAAAGTTTCTCTCTGTGGTTATCTGCTGAAATCAATGAATGTGAAAGTAACAGATTATGTATAACAACAGAAATGCTGTTGGTGAGTTTGTATGAATGTGGTATGATACCATTAATGAAGGTAAAAGGGACACACTTCACACAGCTGAACTCTAGGTAAATCAGTCATAAATTTTTCATTTTCATCTGCCAGTTGGAGCAACAGTCTAGTTTCAAACCTAGCTCCCTAGGTAGAATGATGATTTCATAATATTTAGTGAAAATCCTTTCAAAACTGCTACTTTTTTCAAGACAACAAAGATCATTCCTTTGGTTCTTTATAAAACCAAACTGGGGTAAATATTACCCCCTTAATTTTTAACAGCTAAGAACAAATATTCACAAGAAAACAGCAAAAAATAGATTTAACCATAACTGTAAAATCATTTGGGCATGACACTCAAACACACTCACATATTCATGTATTTGTGGCAGAAAGTGATCAGAGCAAGTAAAATAAGCACTAGCCTGATGGAAACTGCAGGGTGGTATTAGGCAAAGAGATGCAAAATTTTATCTACTTTAAAGCTATTGTGTACATTAATCAAATAGTGATTTAAAAATTACAACTATTCACCTGAATGACTTCCGACCAAAGTAAAAACTTTACCTTTCTACTTAGGATCCATTCAATGGTATAAAAACCTCATAGATGCAAACATATTTATATTTTTGTAGATATAAAGGTTTGCATATAATTTAACTCAGGGAAAAAAACCTCCACTAGAAAAAGCAAAAAATAATTAGGCAATGAAGCATTTTCAAACCCAAATTCCTGTTTCAAACTTCAAATAGTTTTTTCTATAAACACAAAATGAGTGTTTATTCACCAGTAGGAGGTTGGACTGGATGAACTCTATTATTTCTTTCCAAATCTAATACTCCATGAAAATTATGCTTTCTCTGCTATTTTAATTTTACATGTACGAGGATGAACCCTTTCCCTTACCTCTGGTTTAACTTAAGACTATCTTTGTATACTTGTCATTTCCATTAAAAAAAAATCAAACTGTCCCCAACCAAAACAAGACCCAAAAATGTCACCCTATCAGATTTCAAACAGATTTGTTGCTGCTCTTCTGAAATCTCCCTTATCCAGTCCTATGCAGGCAAAGGGAAAGATGAACCCTCCCCACTGGTGATGACCCACACAGGAATCATTTCTTGAAATAAATTCTAGACAGTAAAGGCAAGTAGTTGTGAAAAGCAGGGCACAGCAGCAAGTCACATTTTCCTATTCTTTGACCAAAAGGAGAAAAAAATAAAGAACTCTTAAGTGGTCTAAGACTGATAATAGCAAAGTATATCAAGGACACAGAAACTTAATTATTGAGAACTTTTGCAGTTTAAAAACCTTAGGCATTCTTAAATACTAGCTAGAACAACAGATTATTTTCCAACTCAAGACTGCTGTAATACAGATAAGACAGCAGAAATTCTTATTTCTATAATAAAGTAACAAAATTCACCTAACCTGTGAAAATAAAGTAGCATTGAAGATTTACATGGTATGTTTTCCCCTAAGAGCCTCACATCACTTACGCAGGTCACACACAGAGGATGCCCAAAGTGGCCTAACTAGGAAGTGGACAGGCCTGTCTGGCCTCTCAGTCTCAATACAGATGCAGGACCTTCTCCATTCAAGCCAAAGTAATCTCCTACTGTACTATTTATACATAAACTTTGCATCTGAAAATTAGATATGACTTTCCCTAGACACATACACACTATCCCCCCAAAAAACTCTGTTGGTATACTAATGCTATGTAATAACAGACAGCTAAAAAATGCAATCAAATACTTTTGTCTAGGAGATTGAAAGCTTCTGGGAAAATGATTCTTTCATTTCAAAGAATCACAGCTTCTGTGTTAAGGAGATTAAGTTTTCTACAAAGGCCCCATTATCCTTTCAGGTGAATGGAGTGCAAACTGAAAGAGGGAGAATTTACTAGAAAGTGGGACCAGCAGCTCTAACTCTTGGCTCTATTGCTCACTTACCTGGGCCACCTGGGAAATTAGTGACAGAATCTCAGATACATGATCCAGGAGACCACAATGTCTCGGATACATGATCCAGGAGACCACAATGGAATGATGTTAAAAATGCTTGTGGAAACCAATACAGACAGCTTAACAGTCCCAATAAACCAAAGACAAGCAGATATGAAAAACCATAAAGCCCACTTTTATATATGTGTGTTGTTGCTGTGTTAGTTGCTCAGTTGCGTCCTACTCTTCTGACCCCATGGACTGTAGCCCACCAGGCTCCTCTGTCAATGGAATTCTCAAGGCAAGAATAGTGGAGTGGGTAAGCCATTTCCTTCAACAGGGGATATTCCCAACCCAGGGATCAAACTTGGGTATCCTGCATTGCAGGTGGATTCTTTACTATCTGAGCCACCAAGGAAGCACCTTATATAAGTACAAGCCCTTATTACCAACTGCCAGCAGCAACCTAACAGCCCAAATTGCTATGCCTGCTTCCAAGAATTTCAAAATGCACTGAGTTGAACCTTTCTGTACCACCTAGATTTTACTTTAATGATCTTTTAATTCCATCCTCACAGAATCATTACTGTAAGATGATTCCTAATGAACAGAAATTATAATTTGAGTAGTACAGGGCTTTTTCTGCCTCTACATTCTCCTGTGGGTATTCACAAAGGTCATGCACAATTCTTACCCACGTTTCTAATTCCACCCATTTCTCCATATATAAGAAGCAAATACATGATAAGAACAGTCTCTAATTTTATAAAGAACAAATCATTCTGAACTTTCAGTATTTAAATTATCTTAATTTGCTGTCAAAGGGTATCTCACAATTGACCAGTATGTCAGTGTGTCTCAACAAACTAGCCAAGTACTGCTATTCTGGTAGACTGTAAGACATAGCAGGAGCAACTTTTTTCTTTAATTTACAACATTTTCAACAAAAGTGGATTACTTATAAAAGTTCAGAATCATTAGCATAGTTTAATAAGCCAAAGTGAACATCGTATTAAAAAGCATTCAATAAAAGCCACTATAAAATATTTTTATAGATCTAATGTGAAAATTGCCCTTTAAGAAAGACCATCATTTATCAAAAAGACCAGATGAATAAATGACTAAAGTAAAAACTGTCACAGTTTTAGCCTTTGCTCTTAGATACAAAAGCAAACCTTCTAGCATTTTCTCTATTTCTTCTCAGCTGTGAGAGGCACTGGAAAAGGAGTAAATAGGCTGCTTCCTAACTTGAAATTTCAGTTCATAAGGTAGCCTTAATAAAGAATAAGTCTTGCAGAGAACACACAGACTTAAAAAGTTAAACCAAGTAAATCCTAATGGTTGTATTTATTATCCTTGGTTTCATGCAATACAGCCCTCAAATAACCATGGAACTCTAAATGCAAGCAATGTTACAACCCCATCTACTGGAGAGAGGCAAGTAACTGAGTCAATTTTTAATTAAGGTATCCTTTGTGAGC
Organism: Bos indicus; assembly: GCF_029378745.1. Classification (NCBI taxonomy): domain Eukaryota; kingdom Metazoa; phylum Chordata; class Mammalia; order Artiodactyla; family Bovidae; genus Bos; species Bos indicus. The sequence continues at coordinate 112,769,927 of NC_091762.1, read as the reverse complement.
CTTGTTAAGAACTAATGCCATGGAAATGCATATAAAAATACTTCAAAACAGAAAGTCTTACCTACATCTTTTCGTCCTGGTTTGTCAAAACGTCTGTCACCCCTAGAAAAGGTAAAATGAAGTTTCAAAAAGAACATGAGAGTAATACAAAGATTTCCCATCCATGACACCCACTTTCCTATCTTTAACAGCATTTCCTTTTCAAATTATAAAACAAATATATCGTTTTTGCCTAACATTTGGAAAACACAGAAAAACACAAATATGAAAGCAAAAATATCCAGTGTCTCACCTACCAAAAGCTAGCTTCCATAGACCCAGAAACTTTTTTTATTAGGTACATTTTTAATTAAATTCATGTTTTACTTTAGGTATCTGATGTACAGAGCTTTATATACTGCTTTCAGAATGTGTTTTTACACATGATTAAATATTCTCAAACTCTTCCTAGCTTTTATGGACAAGGCTTCCTTGGTGACTCAGAGGTGAAGAATCCACCTGCCAATGCAGGAGACTCCGGTTTGATCCCTGGGTTGGGAAGATCCCCTGGAGGAGAAAATGGCAACCCACTCTGGTATTTTTGCCTGGGAACTCCCATGGACAAAAGAGCCTGGTTGAGCTACAGTTCATCGGGTCAGGAAAGAGTCAGACATGACTTAGAGACCAATTAACACCTGTGTGGATATGCCGTTTTATAAGAAACCACATTAAAATTAAGTTGTTTGGCTTATTTCCCACTGTTCTATATTATAAATATTATCACATGGACATCTTTGTATATTATCTGTGCAACTGCCTTTGCTCATCTTGAAAGACTTCATACAAAGTCACAAGCAATATAGAGAAGATGCTTTGATTAACAGCAACAAACAATAAAATGAAAATGCTTCTCACTGAATACTAATCAAATAGCACATTTAATTAACTATTAAATATCCATGCAGGGACAAAAATATTAATGTATTTCTCTAGAAAATAAGGATCATTTAAACACATCTAACATAACTCTTATTTCATTAGTAGCATTTTTTGGAAAGTGAAACTTTGTAACTGTACAGAGAGCCTTCTCCTCTGCAGAAAGCAGAGAAAAAATGCTTTTACACCAAGAATCTTTATCCCAAGATGTGACTCCTCCAGTTACCTTTCCTCCCAGCTCTGTGACCTGTGCATTTCCCTGCCGCCTCCTCGGACAAACACCCCCTCTACTTCATCAAAGCTTCTTTGGTAGAAACCACATTCACCTCTGCCTCTGCCTGAAAACAACAATACAGAGAAAATGATGGTCAGATGTCAACATCTGGCACAAGGTGAACACCAAGCATTCATCTCTGAAGTGCTGTCTATATACAAAGCAGGATATCTACATTTAATATTTAGCAAGGCCCACTGAATCTTTACCAGTGAGACCAATAACAGTAATGACAGCGGTGAAGTAGCCAGACCAGAGGAGGATATTAAAAAAAAAAAAAACTGTGTAAGAGTACCAGTTCCAGTCCTGAACAAGAAAACTGTATCAACATCAAGCTCCTTAACAGAAAATAGTGAAATTCTAAGATCAGTAAACCATTATGACAAATCAAACCTTCTATTGGATTATTTTCAATAAAAATGGAAAATGTGAGGAGTTTGAGAAGAGAGCAAAGTACAAAAACCAGGCATAAATGTTACTTTCTTTAACTCCAGAGCAAGGATAATTTAATACGGCCAACTAAACTATCAATTTTGTGAACTAACTTCTTCAAGAATATTCCACACCAACCAAAGGCACTCTTTCCCATTTGTGCAAATCCTGGAGAAAACTATCAGGCAGCACTAAATTCAAACCATAGAGCCGGTAAGAAAGTGTGCATGTAGGAATTTACAGAGGCTCCAGTGGCTCAAATGTACACTGGCCTTTACTGAAGGCAATCTGATTATATTTATCAAATTTGACTCAACATTCTAATTAGAATTTATCCTAATAGAAAGACTTGCACAAATATGCAAATATATATATATATATGGAGATTTTTGTTGCAAATTTTTGAAAAACGGAAACATAAATCAGTAAAGGACTGGCTAAGCAAATTTTGATAAACCAGTTCAGTAGAATACCAGGAAGCCACAAAAGATAAGATACTATTAAAAGGAATCTACATTATTCTGTATGACTTAATGACTGTATGACTATTCTGAATGACTAAAGCACGCCAAAGAGCAATACATAAAAAAAAAAAAAAAATTACAATGTATATAAATGATACGACTGCATAGTTAGGATCAAGAAGGATATAAACCCAAATGCTGCATCTGGGGGCAGAAGGCAATATGCACTTTCAGCTTTATATTTTCTGTGTACTGTGAGGATTTCCCAACTAACGTACGCCATTTGTATCCAACACACAAGTTGAAAACTGGGGGGAAGGGGGTAAAAATTGTGCCTAGGTATGTATTTATACCTAGAAAAAATCTTAGCCATTATCCCCAACTCACTTCTCCAACAGTAAAAAAACACCCGAGGAAAAATGATGAATCTTGAATAAAAGAATGAATGCATTCCAAAGCTAAATACAACTGAGTTAAATAACTGTTTGAAATATCCATACAGTATTTTTACTTTCTAGCATCACTTATCAAATATTGACTCAGAATACAATTATACTTCTATATGATCTTATGATGGAATACAAGAATAATGCATAGTTTTATGTATGTAATCATAGAACAATGATATCTTCTTTAGTCTAAGTATCAATATCTTCATCTGTAAAATGGAAGTAAGGACTAGAGTTGAACTATAATAATCCTAAAGTTACCTTCCAGTTGTATCAATTTAACTTCAATTTAATGTACAGTTTTGTACCTCTATCCTTAGGAAATATAGATGTATTATTTAAGATCTATCTTAAAACAGTCTAATACAAACTGTTAAATAACACTGTGGTGATATTTACAAAGATATTTTTAGGGAGAAAGAAAAAAGTTCCCTGTCCTTTTAGAGAACAATTTTCTAAAGAAAACCATTAAGCACATAGCACCCTGAAAAAGTATTTTATTCTGGAAACATGTGAATATGAAAAACAGTGTTCAAAATTTGCCAGAAAAATAAGCAAACCACAAAATATTCCCTGCCAGTTATGACTAGCATTGGCACGGGTCCTCCTTATGAGCCCAAAGCTTTATAAGTGGGCACAAAAAAACAATGTGATTCTAGAGTTTTCCAGCTTGTAAAACGTAAGGAACACTCTTCAAAGTGCAAGGCCCATAATCATCTATAAAAGTAGTGCCCATATGAGGAGAAGCAAGTAAATATAACATGGAGAATCTTTCATAAAGTTAAATTTAAATGACTGTCCTAATCTCTGAGATCTCACCCTCTTCTTTGGGGGGATTACAATATACCTCCTTTAATAATGAGGAAGACAGTGGCTGACAATTGTATAGATACGCTTTATTTTTAAACATCTTCACCAGATAAAATAAAAAGAAGACAAATTCATGTTGTTTCCCTGTTCATTTAAATGTTACTGCTTCATGATATTCTGAAGTATGAAAGTCAGTTGATTTTCACAACAAACTTCTCTCAAGTTGCCAGGGCAATCATATGATGTCAGGTCTGCTCATGCCAAAAAAAAAAGCTACACTAATCACTATTTATTTAACCAACAGGTTAAAATTAAGCAGTAACTGAAGAAAACAAAACCACAGATTAAAGGTCTCATGAAACCAATAAGAATCAGAGTTGGGACAATGGTGTCAGAAGTATTTCTCACTAAGTCACTTCATTCATTTAACTAGCTTCATGTCATCCATTCATATCAATGTTAATTAAGTCACTGCTTTTATTACAGTATTTATCTTTCATACAAGTCCCATTTAAATTCTGAATGTAAGAGTTCTATCCTATGTGATAACAATATACACTTCAAACCAGAAGGCAGGAAGAAATTAATCAACGCTTCATCAGTTTCTAGACCTGGAATTTTTTTTAACACCTATTTAGAGATTGGTGGTCACTTGAGGAACAAAAAACAGCTGCTGTGGGCCACACTTCTTAATTAATAAGACCTCTCACCGTCATGCCCTGAAAAGCACTAGAGGAAAAGCTCCCCAAGGGCAACCTCTTCTCAGTGCGAGCCCATTGCAGAAAAACCCAGACAACGTCCAAGGAGCACGCCACAGTCACCCTCAAAACACCATCAGCACACCACCAAGAAGCACAGATCTCAGGCGATTTCTGCACCAACGGAACCTAACTGCATTTGAGAATCTAAATGGCCTGTGGACCTTCTGAAACACACAGCTTAAATCTCACCACCCAGTATATTCTGCTGCAGATATTATTTCCTGTTGAGTTTTATAGATGATTCTAACAACTCCCCAGGTTAAAAACCACCATTCTGACAAATTCAGAAGGAAAACACATGGACATCCTAGCAACAGCACTTGATCTACAAGTAGAGTTTCAGTTAACCTCTTCATTATTCAGAACAGTTGCCTTCCCACATTCTGAATGAAACCCCTTCACAGGAATGCACAATTTAATACAGTCTCTATAAAGAGTGGGTATAAATCACTCTATTCATAAAGCTTAACTTTAAGAAAAAAGAATTTAGATACGCCACATTCATGATCACGCCACCCTGGATGGTGCAACGTGTGGAGGCAATGGCTTGCAGACATCCAGTTCTTCCAAAAGCACCTTTTAAAACTGCAAGGTATGTTGAGACTTCTGCTATGATTTAGCCAACTTAGAAGTAAAAGCTCAAATAAATATTTATATTACAAATATTAAGAATGCCCTTAAGTAGCAGAAGATCAACAAACTCCAAGTAGGGAGAAGATATCAAAGAACAAGTAATATCAATTATTCTTCTAAGAAAAGACAAATCTACAAAATATAAAACTACAGATTATATAAAGGATTGTTGCATAATTTTTTCTTTCTTCTGCACCCTAAAAAGGTCTCATACTGAGGAGACGGCTTTTACAAAAGCCTCTCTCTGGCTGGGGACACTCCAGGCACATGGCCTTATATGGAGACCCGAGTCACAGAGGCCTGCAGGGACCTGGGTGCCACTGAGCAGCCAAGGCAATTCAGGGAGCTTTGGCTCTCACAGCATAAGGTCCCCTGGGGGTGAGGAGTATGGATCACGAATATTTGCCAAAGAGAATTAGGACCATCTAAAATCATTCACTCAAGTCCCTAGGCTCAAATCACCCTCTTCTACTCCAAACCAGGGGTTGTGGAGTAGATACACTGAGAAATGGTTCCGAAAACGAATGTTCAGGACATTTATTATGCAGTTAGTGTCAAAGGGCAGTTTTGGAAAATCAAGTATCAAAATATTTTTACAGTGATTTATTTATTTCCCTCTCTTCTGTCTCCACCGTTTGGTTATTACTTTTTCACATGAAAGCTCACCTCGCCCTCGTGAAGAACTTCGACCTCTTGGAGCACCCACCACCGTTCCTCCTCCTCCTCGTCCTGTCAATCGCAGGACAGCAGCACTATTTACGGACATGGAAAAGTTTCTCTGCCAAAAAAAGAAAAGAAAGAAAAGAAACGGATGAAACAGATAAAACTGCATGTCGCTCCTCACCATCTCCCAGCGTCTATAACCCGGCATCTAATGACTACCAGCACTGGGAAATGATCACCACATGGCACACGGCACACGAAGATATTCCAAAATCTGGTTGTAGCTGGAGATTTTAAACTAACATTTCAGATTAACAAACATGAACAACCAACGCTTAAACCATTTTAGGTTCTGTACGTACCCACGAGGAGGCAAGATATGTACGCATCATCATAACAAACAGAGAATACACAGTAAGAGAGATCTGGTTTGAAAGGGTCCTTTAACTACTGAAAGGTGAAAATGAGCAGGAGTCACAAAAGGTCTGAATCAACAGTAACAGGATAAAGAAAAAAATATTGATCATTTTGCCTCATTCTGCTCATCTATATGAATTAGCAACTCCAACTAGTGTTTAATAGAATAACAGGTATCAGGGATGAATGGGGAAAGGCAAAGTAAGAAGTGGGTAGGGGAAGAGAATGCTTGAGAAGAATAAACAAAACCCCAATCACTTGGTCATTAGCCTTCATTTGCACCCACAGTCAATGTGGAAAAGGGTCAAATATGACAAGAACAATAGTGGGTAAGCATCCTTCAAACATGAAGAGGGGACACAGGAAGACAGGAGGTCTGGGATTCAAAAGTAAGTTTAGTCACTATTTCTGGATAAATGGAACACACAGGGCTTAGGAAAAGGTAAAGCAGGAAGCAATTATAAAAATACTGGAAAATGATCTATGAAATATTAAAATCCTAGGCATGTGAAACAATTTAATGAGACAGTTTTAAACTCAAAAACTGTTGGAATACATCTTTACCTGAATACTTTCTATACACTTGGGCTTCTTTGATAGCTCAGCTGGTAAAGAATCCACCTGCAATGCAGGAGACCCCAGTTTGATTCCTGGGATGGGACGATCCACTAGAGAAGGGATAGGCTACCCACTCCAGTATTCTTGAGCTTCCCTTGTGGCTCAGGTGATAAAGAATCCGCCTGCAACGCAGGAAGCCTGAGTTTGATCCCTGGGTCGGGAAGATGCCCTGAAGGGAAAGGCTACCCACTCCAGTATTCTGGCCTGGAGAATTCCATGGACTATATGCAAAGAGTTAGACACGACTGAGCAACTAAGCACAGCACAGAACCTAAAAGACATCTGTGCAAAAATGCAGTGGTATGGCACAGTGTGGAAAACACAGCTTCAGCATGGCTGCAGCAAGGGACCTCTGGACAGAGACAACACATGAGGCTAAAGTACACAAATTCGGTAGCAGCTAACTAAATTTCAGGGAAATAAAATTCTGCAATTCAACTACTTCTTTTAAGTCCAAACTGTTTCCACTGTGTTTGGATTCAAAAATCAAATGAAATATGATATTCCTATTTTAAAGAAATCAACATGTAATTTTGGTTTGAAAAACTTCTACTTTCTTTACTAAATTTCTTATTTTAATATATGGGTGATTTTCTCCTCATTACCTGTCACTACTTGTCTTTATCAGAACAGTATTCAATAGAATTTGTTCAGGTAAACTTTAGAAACTTATTTTATTCCTTTGACTTTTATAGGCATATAATAATACAATCAAGTAACTTCAAAACTGAAGACCAAAATGTAATTAATAATGGAAAACTAGAGGTAGATACCAAACTTAATCAATACTTATTTCAAACTGTATTTTAATAAAAATTATTTTTAAGAAAAGCTAGTTGAAACAAATGCATTAATTTATCTCGGGGCACACAGTAAACAGCAGTGTTACTGAATAATTCTTCTGGGATCACAATTAAGCAAGACTGTGAAATCCCCAAATCTAGATTCATGTATTCTAATACTGGAGAAATAGAAGTCAGTGTTAAATATACAGTACATGCCAGAATCTGACACTGTTGAATACCTCATAACCAAAGGATTACATGTATGAAACCCAAACGCACCCATCTACAGAGTTCAGGGAAACTCTCATATGCTTTCTTTCACATATCCTAACACACTGCAGCTGAAAGTGAAAGTTGGTATAATCTCTGGAAGGCAATATATATACTTAACAGATACATTTGTCAAGGTATATTTCAATGTCCACAGCTTTTTACACAATTTCTCTTCTTACACATGTGAAAAATAACAAACAGAAAGATTTTTAACTGTAGTACTGTTTGTGAAAGCAAAAATGGCAACTGGCAAAGTATCAATCAAAAGGAGCTGATCTAAAAATCATGGCTATCTACACAGGGAATTCTACACAATTTTTTAAAAATATGAGGCAACTCTTACTTATTAGGGTTAACCATACAAATTGGCTTCCCAGGTGGCTCACTCAGTAAAGAATCCACCTACAGTGCAGGAGATTGCATTCAACAGAGGAGACTTGGGTGAAAGCAAGTTAGGAAGATCCCCTGGAGGAGGAAATGGCAACTCACTCTAGTATTCTTGCCTGGGAAATCCCATGGACAGAGGAGCCTGCCAGGCTACAGTTTATGGGGTTCCAAGAGTCGGACATGACTTAGCAACTACACCACCACCATCATATAAAACTGCTAATATTCAATCATTTCTGATCCAGAAAACCACAATTTCATACAGTCAGCCTAATAGGCATAGCTGGAGTGAAGTGCATGAAGAGGCTAAACTGCCTGAGAGTGAACTGTGGCTCCTTTACTCAACTCTGTGCCTCATTTTCCTCATGCATATAATGTGAAAAGGAATCTACTTCGTGGGCTGTTGTAAGCACTTAACACATTAAGCAACAAGTAGTTAGAACAGTGACACATCTTAAAAGTTAAATAAATATCTGTCATTATCTCCCAAATAGATGCTTAGGTAAAAACAGTGCAGAACTGTATGCATAGCAGGCGTGCGCGCCTATGTTTTAAAGAACAGATACAAAAGTAGCTGCAGTTGCACTAAATAGCAGCTGTGTGTGTGTGTGTTTTAAAGAACAAACACCAAAGTAGCTGCAATTGTATTAAATACCCTAGAAAGGGAATATAAGACAATGAAAATAACAGTTAATCCTGAGGAAAAAAAAGCCTAGGTCACTCATAGACTTGTTTTTCACTGTATGTGCTTTGTGAATTTTGCATGTATACACATGTATCGTCTAATTAAAAATGTATACATGAAGTGACTTTCTTTCATGTAAAATAAATAAAATACACCAATCTGGTAGCAGTTACTTAAATTACAAGTGTAATATATAGAGCTTTATTGACTATGCCAAAGCCTCTGACTGTTGGAAAATTCCCAAAGAGATGGGATACCAGACCACCTGACCTGCCTCTTGAGAAACCTATATGCAGGTCAGGAAGCAACAGTTAGAACTGGATATGGAAAAACGGACTGGTTCCAACAGGAAAAGGAGTATGTCAAGGCTGTATATTGTCACCCTGCTTATTTAACTTATATGCAGAGTACATTCTGAGAAATGCTGGGCTGGCAGAAGCACAAGCTGGAATCAAAATTGCCGGGAGAAATATCAATAATCTGAGATATGCAGATGACACCACCCTTATGGCAGAAAGTGAAGAACTAAAGAGCCTCTTGATGAAAGTGAAAGAGGAGAGTGAAAAAGTTGGCTTAAAGCTCAACATAAAGAAAACTAAGATCATGGCATCCGGTCCCATCACTTCATGGCAAACAGATGGGGAAACAGTGTCAAACTTTATTTTGGGGGGCTCCAAAATCACTGCAGATGGTGATTGCAGCCATGAAATTAAAAGACACTTGCTCCTTGGAAGGAAAGTTATGACCAACCTAGACAGCATATTAAAAAGCAGAAACATTACTTTGGCAACAAAGGTGTGTCTAGTCAAGGCTATGGTTTTTCCAGTGGTCATGTATGGATGTGAGAGTTGGACTATAAAGAAAGCTGAGTGCCGAAGAATTGATGCTTTTGAACTGTGGTGTTGGAGAAGACTCTTGAGAATCCCTTGGACTGCAGAGATATCCAACCAGTCCATCCTAAAGGAGATCAGTCTTGAGTGTTCATTGGAAAGACTGATGTTGAAACTCCAATACTCTGGCCACCTGATGAGAAAAACTAACTTATTGGAAAAGACCTTTACATTGGGAAAGATTGAAGGCAGAAGGAGAAGGGGATGATGGAGGATGAGATGGTTGAATGGCATCACCAACTCAAAGGATATGAGTTTGGGTAAACTCTGGGAGTTGGTGATGGATAGGGAGGCCTGGCGTGCTGCAGTCCGTGGGGTCAAAAAGAGTCGGACATGGCTGAACAACTGAACTGAATGCTTTTCAAACTCGATAAGGACATACAGGGAAATGTCCAATCAAAGAGCAACTAGAAGATCTTATTCAAGCATTAATTTTGTTCAAAGAAAACCTTTTACGTAATTATATTTTACACATGCATGCATTCATATATATGTGAACATGTATGTTTAAGAGTATATGTGGTGGGGAGGGTGTAGGCAGTAAATGCGTACACTCAATTAACTTGCTTTTAAAGATAAAATACCCTCTTCAGGTAACATCAGGAAACAAGATATATAGCAAGAAGCTATTTTAGGTTATTAGAATTATTTACCTCCTGGATAGGAGTAACAGGGTGAATCGATATGCAAAACTCTAGCCTAGGAAGGTCTAAACAATTCCTGAACAGGTAACCATCCAAAGTGTTAATTTCAAAATATTAATGAATCTTTTGCTTAATGAATCTTTTGCCAGCTCTAAGTACTGTCCTATTCCAACATATATTATAAAAAGAAAGGCTAGCAAGTGTCAAGAATTCCTAAATTTTGCATTTTTGTGTTGTGCTGTACTTAATCGCTCAGTCATGTGCAACTCTTTGCGACCCCATGGGCTGCAGTACGCCAGGCTCCTCTGTCCATGGAATTCTCCAGGCAAGATTACTTGAATGGGTTGCCATTTCTTTCACCAGTGGATGTTCTCCACCCAAGGATCAAACTCCAGGTCTCCACATTGTGAGCGGATTCTTTACTGTCTCAGTCACCAGGGAATCCAATCTTTACATTAAGCCCTGGTAATTACAGCATTCAAATCTTAACACCTTAAGATAAACTTTTCCATTATAAAAACAAAATCAAGAGTTACTTCTTTAGTGATTCTAGAACTAATTTTCATGTGAAGGTGTACTGCATATCTAACTTTATTCCTTTTTAAAAAACCAACAGTTTTCAGCAGCATTTATTGAATAATTTTTGATTGCTCAATCAAGTAATCTGTGTAGCCCTTAAAGCATATCACATTAGTAACTAGTACCAAGTCCTTCTGCCTACTTACTAAAAAGCTTTTCTAACCCATGTCGTCTCTAAGAAAATCTAGGCAGTCATTTAATGAAAAATAAAAAATAATTATTAAAAAGTATTCATAAACAATTGGAAAACTAATCACAAAAGACTGAAACTGGTATAATGAGCTATATAAAATAGGCTTCTGTATTAAAAAATACAGTGCAATTTTTAAAACCAATGCAATTTTAAATTTATAAAAATGAACTAGTACATGAGTGGATGAGGGGTGGGAGGGAGGTTCAAGAGCGGATACATGTACACATACAGCTAATTCACTTCACTGTATGGCAGAAACTAACACAGCACTGCAAAGCAATTATATTCCAATAAAAAAGGAACTGAAAAAAAAAAAAAGAAAATTTAACAGGTTAGGTTTAGGACTAGCTCAAGAAAAAGACTATTATCCGCACCACCCCTGCAACAAAAATGGCAAAGAACAAAAAATTACAAGATATATAAATGCAAGTATCTGAGAAACTCTGCACTGGGGAAAGAAATGCAAACTAAAACAAAGAAAGAATACTTTTTCCAAATGTGCAGAGAATATTTTTCAATAAAAACAACATAAATATAGAACAAAGCTTAGTATACACCACCACCTTCACAAAAAGGGGGAAATATATTCAATATTTACTTGGAAAAATACACAAGAAACTGCTAATACAGGCTGCTTTTCAGAAAAAGAGACAGACGGCTGGTGGAAAGGATGGGGGAGAGATAAATTTTGATTTCTAAACCATATGATTTGGGCTTCCCTGATAGCTCAGTTGGTAAAGAAATCTGCCTGCAATGGAGGAGACCCCAGTTCAATTCCTGGGCTGGGAAGATCCGCTGGAGAAGGAATAGGCTACCTAACTCCAGTATTCTTGGATTTCCCTTTGGCTCAGCTAGTAAAGAATCTGCCTGCAATATGGGAGACCTGGGTTCAATCCCTGGGTTGGGAAGATTCCCCTGGAGAAGGGAAAGGCTACCCACTCCAGTATTCTGGCCTGGAGAATTCCACATGATTTACTGCTCATGAAAAAAACAATGAAATCATGGAACATTGCAAAAGCAAGGGTAAAATACTATAGGTATGGCAGCAGTGAAACAAAAGTAATACATACCCACATACAGTGTTTCTTCAAAGTGATCCAGCAGTATGGAGTGAGTTGGTTTTATTTCTGAACTTTCACTTATAATCAGCTGGTATGTGCATCTATCCTTAAGCCACAGTTTTTTGTTTTGGATTTTTTTTTTCCCACAAGGGATGTAGGATCTTAGTTCCCTTAGTCCAGGAATCAAACCCACACCCTCTACATTGGAAGCACAAAATCTTAACCACTGGACCGCCAGGGAAGTTAAAACCAGTTCTGATTACTGCAGCTTTGCAGTTAAGTTCTGAAACTGGAGGTACAGGTCCTATTTCTTCTTTGCAAAAGTGTTTTGACAACTTAGGGTCCTCTGCAATTCTATATAAATTTTAAGATCAGCTTCTACCCAAAAAGCCACTGGGACTTTGGTGGGGATTGTACTGGCAGCAAATCATTAACAATATTAAGTCTTTCAACGGTTAATAAAATGCTAATGCCTTTTCATTTATTCAGATCTTCTTTAATTTCTTTCAATAGTGTTTCATTTTTTTTTATTGTATAAAGTTTCATACTCCTTAAATTTATTCCTAAGTATTTTGGTTTTGATACTAAACAGAATTTTCTTAATTTCCTTTGCAAATTGTCCATTGCTAGTATATGGAAATGCTTCCCTGGTGGCTCAGTCAGTAAAGAATCCACCTGCAATGCAGGAAACCTGGGTTCAATATCTGAGTTGGGAAGATACCCTGGAGGAGGGCATGGCGACCCACTCCAGTATTCTTGCCTGGAGAATTCCCATGGACAGAGAAGCCTGGCAGGCTACAGGGCATGGGGTTGCAAAGAGTCAGACACGACTGAGCGACTAAGTATACAATAATGGAAACACAACTGACTTTTGTGTACTGATTCTGTAGCGTACAACTGTGCTGTATTTACTTACCGGTGTTAACAGTTATTCTGTGGATTCTTTAGGATTTTCTATATGAAGGATCATGTCATCTTCAAACAGATAATTTTACTTCTTCCCTTCCAGTCTGGATCCTTTTTATTTCCTTTTCTAGCCTAAGAGCTCAGCTAAAACTTCCAACACAGGGTTCAATATCAGTAGTGAAAGCAGATATACTACCTTGTTCCCAATCCAAGAAGAAAAGCTTTCAGTCTTTCATCACTGAGTATGATGTTGGTTGTGGATTTTTCATAAAAGCCCTTAACTAAGCTCACTTTCATTCCCAGTTTGTTACGTTTGCTTTCACAAAAGGGTATTGAATTGTGTGCTTTTTCTGTGGAAACTGAGGTGATCAAGTGCTTTTCTTTTTTTCATTCTATTAATTGGGTATATTATATTGGTTTTATGTTGCACCACCCTGGAATTCTGGGGATAAACCCCACTTAGCCATGGTGTATAATTCTTTTGAAACGCTGTTGGATTCAGTCTGCATTACCGGTGTATTTTGACAACTGAAGATACACAAAAATAAACATATCAAATGTTAACAAGTAATTATTTCTACATGGTAATTTTATAGGAAAGATTTACCTCTTCATATCTTTCTGTATTTTCTATAATCAAATATGAATATCTTTTACAGCAAAAAAAAAGTATTTTATTGATTTTTCTCACTTATGAAATATTATAAAGCAGAGATGAACTGATGCCATATGTATGAATGTGAAATCTAAAAATCATTACTCAAAGAAAAAACAATCTGCAGAATATAATTATACAGTGGTGCTGTCACTTCAATCGTGTCCGACTCTTTGTGACCCCAAGGACTGTAGCCTAACAGGCTCCTCTGTCCATGAGATTCTCCAGGCAAAGATACTGGAGTGGGTTGCCATTTCCTCCTCTGTAATATACAGTATGCTATCTTCAATATAGGCTTCCCTGGTGGTTCAGATGGTAAAGAATCTGCCTGCAATTTGGAGATCTGGGTTCAATACCTGGGTCAGGAAGATCCCCTGGAGAAGGAAATGGCTACCCACTCCAGCATCATTGCTTGGAGAATTCCATGAACTGAGGAGCCTGGCAGGCTACAGTCCATGTAAAATTTATAACCCTATAAAATGAAACTCTTATAGGTATGCTGCTGCTGCTGCTAAGTCGCTTCAGTTGTGTCCGACTGTGCGACCCCATAAACAGCAGCCCACCAGGATCCTCTGTCCCTGGGATTCTCCAGGCAAGAACACTGGAGTGGGTTGCCACTTCCTTCTCCAATGCATGAAAGTGGAAAGTGAAAGTGAAATCGCTCAGTCACGTCCAACTCGTAGCGACCCCATGGACTGCAGCCTACCAGGCTCCTCCGTCCATGGGATTTTCCAGGCAAGAGTACTGGAGTGGGGTGCCATTGCCTTCTCCGCTTACAGGTATATGGACACACAAATATGTAATGAAAATATCAAAACATGAATGATGAAAGTAATCTGATTCATAGCAATCCCTGGAAATGCAGAGAGGGGTACACCCCAGGCAGTCTCAACTGGGGTGAAGGAGAAATTTTGTTTCTTAAAACAAAAATATACACAAATTATTTTAAGATTAGATGTATATGAGTTGAAAATATTCAGGTCTTTGTAATAATATTCTCTATACTATTTGAAATGCTTCATAATAAAAATATTTTTGAGAAAAATTAAACCAAAATATAAACAGATGTCCAATTTTTTTTAAAGGAAATTTACCATTTTTGAAAAGAAAGTTTTCAGCAATTACTAGAGACAGGACCCTTCCTTTCCCATGAATTCTTTATAACAATAACAACTTTTCATCAATGAAAATATTTGTTGATGACCCGAGATGATACTGGGTTTCATGAATAAAGAAGGAACTATTAGCCTGATTTTGGACTTCCCTGGTAGCTCAGCTGGTAAAGAATCCACCTGCAATGAAGGAGACCCTAGTTAGATTCCAGGGTCGGGAAGATCCCCTGGAGAAGGGATAGGATACCTACTCCAGTATTCTTGGGCTCTCATGGTGGCTCAGATGGTAAAGAATCTGCCTGCAAAGCGGGAGACCTGGGTTCAATCCTGGGTTGGGGAGATCCCCTGGAGGAGGGCATGACAACTCACTCCAGTATTCTTGCCTGGAGAATCCCCATGGACAGAGGAGCTCGGCGGGTTACAGTCCATGGGGTCGCAAAGAGTCGAACACGACTGAGTGACTAAGCACACAGCACAGCCTGATTTAGGAGAAACCGCAAATGAAACAAAACTGCTTACAGAAGTATGATGCTCAAAGTCACCAAATAAATATCACACCTTTCTTAAAACTTAACACAGGTTAACAGAAGTCTAATTTTTATTTGGCCATGCCTTGTGGCTTGTGAGATCTTAGTTCCCCATCAGTTCTGAACCACCAGGGAAGTTTCACTAAGTTCTTTTAATAGGCTTTTCCCTCTTAATAGACTGATTTCACCATGCACAGCATGGCAAGAGTACAGAGAAAACACCCAGAGCTGTCACAAAAAAAGAATGAAAAATGTTCTGGAATTAGACAGTGGTGATGGGTTACACAACTCTGCATCTACTAAAAACTACAAACATGTTTAATTTTATGGCATGTAACTTAGGTCTCAATAAAGCAGTTTTCTTAAAAAGTAATGATGATTCTTCATTTAAAGCGGCATTCCAACAAAGCTCTTTCTTTCTCCATTTTACTATAATCACCACGGTGGTGGCAGTTTAGTCACTAAGTCGTGTCCAACTCTTGCGACCCCATGGATTGTAGCCCACCAGGCTCCTCTGTCCATGGGATGCTCCAGGGAAGAATACTGGAGTGGGCTGCTATTTCCTTGTCCAGGGGATCTTCCCGTCCCAGGGACTGAACCTAGGCCTCCTGCATTGCAGGCAGATTCTTTACCAACTGAGCTATGAGGGAAGCCCAATAATCACCATAGTTCATTGAAATCAGAAACTCCATTATTTATCTATGGACACTGTACACTGTAACACAGAATCTGTTACTTTACAGCCCAAAACTCTAACTTTCTCACTATTATCATTTTAAAAAATCTGTGACAGAAAAGCACCGTTTTAAGCACACTGTGAGCTGATTATTTACATTTTCCTCTAGTGGTAAAAACTGGTGGGAATTCAGGTTTAGCATATTACTTCGGAAAAACGACATGTTTCTGAAAAGAAGGCCCTCTCCCCTGAAAAATACCTTTTTCTCTCTATTCTAACACACATCCTTATCTCTACATAATACTCAACAGCCTCAAATCTAAATCAGAATCTAGTCAACTAAGAGAGGCATCCATATGCCGAGAAGAGTAGAAGGAAGCAGACCTGGGGAAGGAGGACACTCCTTAGAGCCTAAGGAGGAACTTCCTATTTTCATGCCTCAGTGGGAACAAACAAGAGTGGGACCTGAGGCTCAACGCTACGCACACACCTGTTCTTCTTCCGTGAAGGGCACAAGAGCCAGTGGCAGCAGGGGCTCCTCCTGTAGGATAGGCAGAAATTCTTTATCCAGAAGGTCTGAAGGGATCTGTTTGACCAAACACATGACCATGAGATTAATGCTCTCCCTGCAATTCTAAAGAAGCCAAAACAAGAAAATACTGTTTGGTTTATCTGCTGCTGATTATCAAAGATATGGATTAAAAGCTTATTCAGTCACAATTAATATTCTGACAGGGTCAAACATTTTTTAAAAGCCCACTCACCCCATCCTCCCATTAGACTACCACGCTCAGATTTGATATATAACACTGACCCTGATACTCCAGAGTGCACATTTAACTCAAACCACAGACGGTAAGGAGAATTTTACAAGCAACTGTATCTGTTCTTAGCAACAATCATTAAAGTTTGATCCTTAATCCATTAATAAACTTAAAAGCAAAGTACACTTAAGTAGAAAATGTTATTCCTCACTAGTTACATAACAGAAGTGTACTTTATACTGTGAGTTTTGATCATTTATAAGTAACACAAATGAGGTACTATATTTTAAGATTTTCTCCCCACTAAAAATTTTACATTTAACTCAAAAGCAAAGAACAAGAGAAGCATCTGCCCTTCTGGCTCCTAACATCTAACTGGAAAGAATGACAGATGCAATAAAGAGAAGAGAAAACTTTCTCAGCCATCACAATTTGATAAAAATAAAGGTTATGAGGAAATCAGTTAGACAAAGCATTAAGTCCTGACCACTCTGCTGCTTCCATGAAGCTTTCTACTTCTGTGATGAAATCTTAGGTTTTCTCTAAAGCATAAAGTGTGCATCATTTAGAAGAGCCTCTGTGAACTAATGCAGGTTTCAACACAGGAAGAAAAGAGAAGAACCATAGCTATTTCATGTATCAACACGTAACTGTACATACCCAGAAATCGCATTTGCAATTTTCAGCTCTTTCCTATGTTCTTACCTTATTGTCTTTAAGGAAAAGTGCTAACATTTCTTCTCGCCCGTAACGATAGTCTGCTAACTTATACTTCGGCAATGCTGGCGAAAGAGGGGGGGATGTAATACTCCCACCGCTGGACAGAGCTCGGAGCCTAAAACAGTAAACAGAATAGAAAAACAAAGTGTCAAATGAGCTGGCAGTAAGGACTTTTTATTTCCACATAATGTAATATCTTCATTTTAGTTCTTCAAAAGAACAGAAAGGAAAAGCCATTATCTCAAGGTATCCAAGATTTTAGCTCTAATGCAATCTGTTGTAATAGCTCACTAAGAAAATAGTTCATTGAGTTTATTGACAAATAAGTAGATAACTTCCTTAAGAAGTATTGTGCCATATCCCTGAGAAGTTTAGGGAGTGAGAAGGAGACACCTTTTTCCAAACTATAAAAGTAACATAATTAAAACAAAAGTGAGACATCACCTTACATACACTGGATTAATAAAAATGAATAACTCTAACAATACCAGCTATTGGCAAGGATATAAAGCGACGCAAATTCTCAAGTAGCACTTGTGGAGTTAAAAACCAAAACAGTGACTTCAAAGAATGATTTTCTAATATTTAACAAAATATTTTAAAAAATATTTTTGCTCCCCAAGAGAAAATGCAAAATACAGACACCTGTAAAAAAGACACTTTTAAATATGCCCACAACATTTCATAATTCACTTTTAATAAAAGAAATTAATGGTCAGTGTAGAGAATTTGAAAATACAGTGGGGAAAAAAAGGTGAAGTACAAGGAGAAAAAAAAAAAAAAAGCCATATTTACTGCTAAGGAAAAAAAGAAAGGTAAAAATATACTTCAAGCTGATAACAGAAATTACCTCGAAGGAAGAAAACTGGGAAAAGGGGAACGAGTTAATTTTTAAGATGTTATTATTTTAAAAAGGAGTGAATCTCAGCAAAAAATGTCAAGTTTCCCTCTAGGGAAACCATCAGGAGTAGCCCAAAGTTCTATGAAGTAATAGATAACAAGGGTAAAAGGGACCAAGGTACTCCAAGTCAGTAGTTTAGCCCAAAGAAAATTCAACAGAAGCACTGAAATATATCCCCAAATTGCTAAGCTGTATTGACAAAAAAAAAGGGGGGGGGGCAGTCTACAACTTGTACATTAAAAAGTATGAAGGTCAAGTAGAATAAATACTTGCACATTATTCACGAACGGCAGAAAAAGTAGCAGGTACCTAGCAAATACACAGAATGTGTTTACATGTAGAAAGCAATACAAGGGGGAAAAAAAAGAGTATGCATTAGTACAGTAAGACTAATAAAGTTTTATTTCTTTTTACTTATTTTTTAAAGTTTTATTACAGACAATTTTGAACATATATAAAAGGATCAACAAGAAACTCTCCTGTACCCACCAACCCAGTCCCCAGGCCATCCCACTCCTTCTACAGCCCCATCTAACCCTCCTTTAATATTATTCTGAAGGAACTCTTTTGCTTTCAAAATTTTTAAAGGAAATTATTTTCAAGTTTGGAGACAATTCTTTTACGACAAGTTATCATTTCATCTGGAGAAGGCAATGGCACCCCACTCCAGTACTCTTGCCTGGAAAATCCCATGGATGGAGGAGCCTGGTAGGCTGCAGTCCATGGGGTCGCTGAGGGTCAGACACGACTGAGCGCCTTCACTTTCACGCATTGGAAAAGGAAATGGCAACCCACTCCAGTGTTCTTGCCTGGAGAATCCCAGGGACAGGGAAGCCTGGTGGGCTGCCATCTATGGGGTCACACAGAGTTGGACACGACTGAAGTGACTTAGCAATAGCAATCATTTCATCTGCAAATATTTCAAAATGTTATCTCTAAAAGATAAGGATTTTTAAGTCTGAATTTTGCTAACTTTATCCCTGTGATATAGTTTAATACATTTCTCTGTTCTCTGCATTTCATGTAAACAGGTGACTGGATGTAGACTTGGCAAGACTACATCCATGTGGTGGTATGTTACTCCACCAGGAGGCACAGGCTGCCTGGTTGGTTTTGCAAGGCTAAGCAGTTCTTCAAGAGCGAAGCTTAGATCCCCTAATTCACTAAGGTTACAGACTGACTTTATTCTATCATTTCTTCTTTATTTACTAGGTAGAGGTTCTACAAAGAGAAACTTTCCTCTTACACTATCTGGTAGTACCTAATAGAATATATCTCATATAAGAAAAGAAACAGCTTTCCTTCTTCCATTTATTAGTTTTCATAATAATGACTTGGTTCACTAACAATCCTCCAACAGTAAAATTATTTTCATTAATATATTTCATTTCACTGCAATTATTCTTAACAATACTCAAACTCTCTCAACTCTGCCTAGTGGAAGAGGCTTCAGGTTAGCTCCCAAGTCCTTCTGACCCAACCCTAGTAGTCTTTGAGAGCTTCATTTCTATCTGGTATGTCAAATGTTCCAAAATCAGCTTATTTCTTGCCTCAGATGTGGAATAACCATTTCACCAGGGAGCCTGATTCTCTTTGGTAATAAACAGATTAAGACTACCATCTGGGTGCTCAAAGTGTTCATTGTTATTGGGTTGGTTTTTTGTTTTCTTTCCAATTACTCACGGACTTAGAGGTGATCGAGTCCAATGCCTATCAGTTCAGTTCAGTCACTCAGTCGTGTCCGACTCTTCACAACCCCATGAATCGCAGCACGCCAGGCCTCCCTGTCCATCACCAACTCCCGGAGTTCACTCAGACTCACATCCATCGAGTTGGTGATGCCATCCAGCCATCTCATCCTCTGTCGTCCCCTTCTCCTCCTGCCCCCAATCTCTCCCAGCATCAGAATCTTTTCCAATGAGTCAACTCTTCGCATGAGGTGGCCAATGTATTGGAGCTTCAGCTTTAGCATCATTCCTTCCAAAGAACACCAAGGACTGATCTCCTTTAGGATGGACTGGTTGGATCTCCTTGCAGTCCAAGGGACTCTCAAGAGTCTTCTCCAACACCACAGTTCAAAAGCATCAATTCTTCAGCACTCAGCCTTCTTCACAGTCCAACTCTCACATCTATGCACGACCACTGGAAAAACCATAGCCTTGACTAGACGGACCTTTGTTGGCAAAGTAATGTCTCTGCTTTTGAATATGCTATCTAGGTTGGTCATAAGTTTCCTTCCAAGGAGTAAGCGTCTTTTAATTTCATGGCTGCAGTCACCATCTGCAGTGATTCTGGAGCTCAAAAAAATAAAGTCTGACACTGTTTCCACTGTTTCCCCATCTATTTCCCATGAAGTGATGGGACCGGATGCCATGATCTTCGTTTTCTGAATGCCGAGCTTTAAGCAAACTTTTTCACTCTCCACTTTCACTTTCATCAAGAGGCTTTTGAGTTCCTCTTCACTTTCTGCCATAAGGGTGGTGTCATCTGCATATCTGAGGTTATTGATATTTCTCCCGGCAATCTTGATTCCAGCTTGTGTTTCTTCCAGTCCAGCGTTTCTCATGATGTACTCTGCATAGAAGTTAAATAAGCAGGGTGGCAACAGACAGCCTTGACATACTCCTTTTCCTATTTGGAACCAGTCTGTTGTTCCATGTCCAGTTCTAACTGTTGCCTCCTGACCTGCATACAGATTTCTCAAAAGGCAGGTCAGGTGGTTTGGTATTCCCATCTCTTTCAGAATTTTCCACAGTTTATTGTGATCCACACAGTCAAAGGCTTTGGCATAGTCAATAAGGCAGAAATAGATGTTTTTCTGGAACTCTCTTGCTTTTTCCATGATCCAGTGGTTGTTGGCAATTTATCTCTTGTTCCTCTACCTTTTCTAAAACCAGCTTGAACATCAGGAAGTTCACGGTTCACGTATTGCTGAAGCCTGGCTTGGAGAATTTTGAGCATTACTTTACTAGCATGTGAGATGAGTGCAATTGTGTGGTAGTTTGAGCATTCTTTGGCATTGCCTTTCTTTGGGATTGGAATGAAAACTGACCTTTTCCAGTCCTGTGGCCACTGCTGAGCTTTTCAGATTTGCTGGCATATTGAGTGCAGCACTTTCACAGCATCATCTTTCAGGATTTGGAATAGCTCAACTGGAATTCCATCACCTCCACTAGCTTTGTTCGTAGTGATGCTTTCTAAGGCCCACTTGACTTCACATTCCAGGATGTCTGGCTCTAGGTCAGTGATCACACCATCGTGATTATCTGGGTCGTGAAGATCTTTTTTGTACAGTTCTTCTGTATATTCTTGCCACCTCTTAATATCTTCTGCTTCTGTTAGGTCCATACCATTCTGTCCTTTATCGAGCCCATCTTTGCATGAAATGTTCCCTTGGTATCTCTAATTTTCTTGAAGAGATCTCTAGTCTTTCCCTGTAAGACAGGCTAAACAAGTCAGTGAGAAAACAAAATGCCCACAGAGGAGGACCCAACCACTGCTGAAGGACCTGCCAGCACAGTGGTTCACATCATGAACATCTGGGCTCTTCCCTGAAAAAGTGGAATTACTATCCACTGAAAACTGAAGCTGGGAATGTTGCATATACTCATATACGTTTCACAACCACCCCCAATATGACAGATGAGGAAAACAAAGCCAAGGAGTTAAGCCATTTACCCACAATCAGAGCCAGCAGAACCAAGAGTCAAAAACAAGGTTTTTATGACTAAAAAGATCAAAATCTTTCCAACAGTGAGGTCTCAAAGTTTTAAAATAGTCATGGTTCAGTCTGCCAAAAATTAATTTTTAAATATACATCTATATAATTAGAAATCAGTTTAAAATATCTTATACTGAGTCGATATGTTCCCTAGGAGTGTCTACCACTAGAGGGCACATCTAAGCGCTCTTCCATCTTCTAATGGAAAAATCATCCCAGTATCTGCAATTATTATGTCTCACGAGGCTTTCCAGCTCACCCGTCCAACACCCCCAATTTCTTCATCTGCTCCTCACAAGGTTTCAAATCCACCCAACAATCCCCAGATAATGAGATAGTTGGATGGCGTCACTGACTCAATGGACATGAGTTTGATAACTCCAGGAAACAGTGAGAACAGGGAAGCCTGGTGTTCTTAAGTCCATGGGGTCGCAAAAGAGTCAGACACAACTGGGCGACTGAACAACCCCCAGGGGCTTCCCATGCCTAGGAACTGAACACTTCTTATAGGTACCAGACCTAAAGACTAACATGACCAGGAATGCATACTTAGGAGAGTCCTCCAGCTACTGTGAAGGCAAGCTAGGCATAATGCAACTGAGAGAAGATGGTAGCCTGAACCAGGAGAATGGCTGTGCTCCACTTAGTAATCAACAAATCCTGTCCCAAGTCCTCCTTCACCCACAGATATCTGGAAAAGCTGAAACATATCTAGATAACATCCTTCCCTAAAAACCCACCAGTGACCTTTACCTCCTCTAGAATCGTGCTCCATATAGCCCTCTCTTCTAGAAACTCAATCCTTCCCTATCAGCATTCCACTCATCTCTCAATATATCTAACAGTGATTTGTTTAAAAGTCCTCTAACGTAGCATCCCTCTCTGGCAATGCAGCACTAGTCATCTTCCTCTTCATCTCAGAGACGTCTTCACTGCCTCACTTCCCAACCACTTCAAAACCCAGCGTAACGTGGCTTCTCCCCACTACTCCACTGCTCTAGAAAAGTTCAACCACCTCAACAGTAGGCCCAAGTGAAGTCTCCCTCTCCTGATCATCTTCACCTTCCTGGCCACAGGGAGATCTGTTTAACACAGGAGGCCCAGTGCTACTCCCAGGAGTACTAGTAGTCACTGAGAGCAGCTGGGCCTTCCAAAACCACCCCTCCCCGACACCCACAGTCCTCTCTTGTTAACTGTTGTTCAAACCCAAACTTCAGCTTACAAAAGTAATTCAGAATGTCCATGTAGTTGTGTGAAGATGTACAAACCTAAAAGCACTTCTGTGTAAGCTCATGACTCAGTTCCAGGTGTGAACTCTCCCCGACAGAGTAAGGCTTTCTTATTCAACCACTCACAGCCCTCTAGGTCTAACAGACCCCAAACCTACTCCTCAAAACCTCCTTCATCACCGGTATTCCCAAAGGCAGGTAAGGATACCACCATCTACTGAGCGAATGCTTTCACATCCTACCAGGTTTTAAGGGCTTCCCTGTGGCTCAGTGGTAAAGAAAACACCTGCTAATGTAGGAAACATGGGTTCAATTCCTGGGTCAGGAAGATCCCGTGGAGAAGGAAATGGCAACCCACTTCAGTATTCTTGCCTGGGAAATCCCATGGACAGAGGAGCCTGGCTGGCTACAGGTGATGGAGCCACAAGAGAGTCAGACATGACTTAGCAACTAAACAATCAGTTTTAAATCCTAAATCTCTCAAACCATCCTCTGGCCAAGTAACCTTCTATTGTTCACACTTATTACCTCAACTGCTGCAACAGCACCCTAAATAATTTAACCAGTCAAAGTCCATCCTCCACGCTACTACCAGTTACCTCTTTCAAAAGCAAATTTGAATAAAATGCTCCCTGATTAACAATTCATTGGCACACAATGATCAGGTAAAATAAAAAACTTCGTAACATAGAAAGGCTACCTGCAAGTTCTTCTCGCCCACACTTCATAACATAGCCAAGGCAAAATGTCTTGGAATTTCCCTCTGAAACCTATGGTTCCCTGTCCACTCGTCTTCACCCAGGCTTAGGCTTTCTGATGTCTGGAATATTTTTTCTAATTGTTTTCACCTGGGACGCCAGGGGAACTGCCTGGAAGTAGAGAGGTTAAGTGGAAAGGAAGAAAGGAAAAGATGAGAAACAGGAGTAGGGTAGGGGGTTGGAACGGAGAAGGCAATGGCACCCCACTCCAGTACTCTTGCCTGGAGAATCCCATGGACAGAGGAGCCTGGTAGGGTGCAGTCCATGGGGTCGAGAAGAGTCGGACACGACTGAGCAACTTCACTTTCACTTTTCACTTTCATGCATTGGAGAAGGAAATGGCAACCCACTCCAGTGTTTTTGCCTGGAGAATCCCAGGGATGGCGGAGCCTGGTGGGCTGCTGTCTATGGGGTTGCACAGAGTCGGACATGACTGAAGCGACTTAGCAGCAGCAGCAGCAGGGGGTTGGAAAGAGGGCCGTAGGAGGGAAAGGAAAGAGATCTAGATCCTGGGTGTTTGGCTACACACAAGTACCCACGAATGTTCACAGAACTAACTGGCTAGTGGAAGGAAAACCTAATAAACAGTCATACAAATGGAGAACTAGTGAAAGATTTTGGAGACAATTTGATCAAATTTACATTTTAAGATTACTCTGGCTGCAGTGGGGACAGCAATCAGAAGAAAAGGAGCCAGGAAACACTAGAAGGCCTGTCCTTTAGTTTATATCAGGAGATGACGGTGGCTTACACTAGGCTGGAGGCAACGAAGATAGAGAGAAATGAATAGGTTCAAGAGGTATTTTGGAGGTAGAGTTGACACAGCATTGTGATGGACTAGACACAGGGATACAGAAATAAAAGAAAATGACCTGCATAACTCCAAGATGTCTGGCTTGAGCTAACGGGCACACTGTGATGTTAAGATGAAATAAAAGAGGAAATTTAAAAGGACAAAATTCATGAGCTCAGTTTTGGAAAACTATAAAGGATGAGAAGCCTGCAGGGATCAAATGAGCAGCTGAATATCCTGTATAACCATTATACTCCCTTTACAACCTGCATGTATGCATGCTAAGTCGCTTCAGTCCTGTCAGACTCTGCAACCCTATAGACCATAGCCTGCCAGACTCCTCTGTCCATGGGATTCTCCAGGCAAGAATACTGGAGTGGGTTGCCTTTACACCCTCTGGGGAACTTCCCCCTCTTATAACACTGACAGCGAAATTACTTAGTGTCAGCTTCTCCACTAAATAAATAATTCAAAAGTAGGTACCATGTCCTTTGGCTTCCCTGGTGGCTCAGATGGTAAAGAATCCGCCTGCAATGCAGGAGACCTGGGTTCGATCCCTCAATTGGGAAGGTCCCCTAGAGAAGGAAGTGGCTACCCACTTCAGTATTCTAGCCTGGAGAAATCCACGGACAGAGGAGTCTGGCAGTCTACAGTCCATGGGGTCGCAAAGAGTCGGACACGACTGAGCGACTTTCATTTTTTCATGTTCCTTATCCTTGCTGCCTCCTTATCTCCTTACCTAACCCAAGATGTAAAACATGAGGCCCTTGATAAAATGTTTTCTAAACAACTCAATGTTCTCTTTTAAAATACAGCCTAGGATAACAACAAATTCCTTCAGATGGCAGTTATCTTTTTACTCTTTTTGAAAACTGGGACTATTAATGCATTCCATCCTCCAGAACGTCTCTCATTTCCCTCACAACTCCACAAAGATCATGAACAGTAATCTAGAAATCTCAGCTTTGAATTCTCTTGCCCCATGCCCCCCACCATAAGACCTGAATCATTCAACATTTACTAAGTGCCCACACTAGCTAAACAATGGACTTACCAAAATTGAGAAATACAGTGCTTTTCTTAATGGAAGTAGCTCTTTTTTGAGTAAACAGATATAAACAGACACAGTACGAGGTCATAACTACTTTAACACAGGTCTGAACAAAGTGCTTTGGGAAAAACAAAAGTACCTCATTCTTTGCAAGGGAAGACCTGGGTAAGTTTCCTTAAGGCCATGGAGATGAGACAGAAGAAACCCCAAACCAGTTCCTTGGCTCCTTCTCCATAAAGCCAGCTAATTGTCCGCAATTGTTTCGTTCCCCTATGATTAATTCCTTTATTATCCAATTTATCTGAATAGATTTTGGATGCTCAAAATAAAAAAATGAAAATACCAAAATAAAGCAGGTTATAATGAATTTGTTTTCCTCCTTTAAAATGTCTTAAAGTACACAATCATTTGCGAAGAAAAAAGAACAGAAGGATACAAACCAAAACATTAACAACAATTCTTTGGGTGGCAGAATTAAAAGGGTAATTGAGATCTTCCATTTTTCCTTTCGTACTATTGCTTCCTCCAAGGTTTTCTGGAGTGAGTGTGAATTATCTTATTACTAGGACTAACAAAAAATTCTTTAAAAAGAAGAAACCTACCAGATTTAGAACTAAAAAAGTTTTTTTTTCTTTAAGGTAGTACTCTGTGTTTTGTCGACAGTGAAATAAACAGGCAACAGATGGGAATTAAATTCATACAATCCTTCTTGTGGTCAGTCTGTCCATATATCATCCAAAGCCTTAAAAAATAAACTTCTGATTTAAAAATTCCACTTCCAAGATATTATTCCAAATGAAATCAACAGTAACACAAACAGAACTATTAAAGGATGTGTATACATATTAACAATAGCAAAATATTAAAAATGACTTTACTTTCCAACACTTCACTCATGCATTTAATAAATATTTATTGAGTATCTACTATGTGCCAGGCACTGACGTTACAGCAATGAACAAAGTGTACAAAAATCAAGACCAAAGTACTTGCCCTCAAAGGAGCGCACAGTCTAGTGGGGGCCAAACAATGGCATATAAATAATAAAGAAAATCAGTAAAATATTTGGCATGTTATATTTTTATATAGACTGTGAAGAAAAAATTAAACAGGGAAAGGAGGTAGGAAATGGGGGGAATTGGTCAGAAAACCTCTAAGATGGTAACATTTGAAGTTAAAATGACTCGTTTTATATATAAAAATGATTTACTACTCCATTAAGTATATCACACTCTTTTTAAAACTGCCTCCATTAAATCTATCACACTCTTCTTAAAATTGCTTCAGTAATTATGGAATACATTTCTTTATCCTAAATATAAGCTAAGCTAAGACCTAATGATTCTACCAGATTAAGACCTAAAGATTCTATTCCATCTTTTCTACCAGCTTAAAAAGCCCATGCTTACGGTCACCCAGGTCTGTCCCTACCACAATTTTCTTTGCTCTCTCATCTTCCCTACTGTCAAATCAATCTCTTCATTTCACACAACTCTTACCAAACATCATGTTTTACATCATGATAAAAATGTTAGTAAAAAGAATACAGTATCACTAAATGTTTCTGTATGTTTCAGAGTTACACACTGATTCAGTGTAATCCTCCTAAACTATGATTCTCAAAGTTATTCTGGACATAGTTCCTTACCTCAAGTTTCACAATGAATGCAATGGTACATGCAGAAAAAACACAGCAGCAGTCTCTATTCATACTGCAGCTGTCTAGATCAGGGTTACCTGAGTTACTTAAGTAACTTAATATATCAGATATATTATGTACATATATGGAGTTTCCCTGGTGGCTCAAATGGTAAGGAATCTGCCCACAATGCACGAGACTCCAGTTCAATCCCTGGGTCTGGGGGGGGCGGTGGGGGGGTGGGGCGGGGGGTGGAGATCCCCTGGAGGAGGGGATCCAGTTTTCTTGCCTGGAGAATGCCATGGACAGTGGAAAAGCAGCCAGATAATATGGAAACAAATGAGTGTGGCTGTGTTTCAACAAAACTTTACAGTCCCATGGCCATAGTTTGTCAACCCATTTAGCATCATGTTAAATGTGTAATGACTCTACAGAGAGCGTCAGCAGGAGTGGTTCTTTTACTGGTACTGTCTCTCTCTCTTAACTCTTAACAGAGAGAGACTTAGACGAAAGAAAAAAAAAAAAAAAACTTCCTTAAATTAGCTGATGATTTTAACCATGTTTTCACAAAGAAAAGACATGTGAGTGTGTAAGTGCAAAAAAGCAGCAGTTACAAATGAAGGCAAAACCCTGCACACAAAATGGCTTACACATTGAGCTGTATGATTTAAAGCCACCTGCTAAGACGTGAATAAGGTTTTAGCTACAAGAATATTCACCAAAAAAATTTTTATAATGATGAAAAACTGAGAACAGCCTATATTTGTTACATCTGGAAGACTAATTAAATAAATGATGGTACATCCATACAGTGCAACTATTTAAGGTAACAGAAAATATTTATTGATAAAAAAGATACTTTTGATGTTTTTTTTAGACAGGTTACAAAACTGAATGTACAGTATGATCCCATTTTTATGAAAATAAATGTACATTTACACAAATGAGCATACATAAAGCTACCTAGAATGATATACCAACCTATTACAGTGGTTACTATGGACAGTGAAATTAAGGTAATTATATCTTCTTGTGGATTACTTATAATTTCTAATTTTTCTAGAAGTATATATTGATTTGATTTGGTAATAAAGTTATTTTTAAAATATAAAATAAGAACTAGAACAGGTGATTTAGGTCAACAATTTCAAAATAAACTCTCAAAGCATATAACTTGCATTGGTTCTTAAAACTTCGAATGATTTCTCCTCAGTCTCCAAATGCTAGCTACAAGGACCAAGAAAATTAAGGAATTACATATAAAAAGAAATGTATATAATAATGTAAGTTAATAATCTTCAAATAGGGAGTACTACAGGAAGTCTGGAACATTTATCAAAGCACCACCACCGAAACACTCAAGGACATTTACGACACTATTCCGATCATCTACTTTATATACTGCCTCTGATTCAAGGTCTGAATGGGAAAAGCAACTATCATTATTCACGCCACTGACGAGGATCTTCAATCACCAACTTTGGGGGGAAAGGAAGAAGAGGGGGAAAGAGTCACACTACAATGTGATGGATCTCAAAATCCCATGAGAATTCCATATTCAGGGTCCAAACACATCTGTAAGAGACTCAAAGGTTGATTAATTGATATTACGGCAAATGCTAACCTGATTCTAGATGGGCTATAGCCAGTATAATTCTGGATCACCTATGTAGCCCATCAATAAAATAAAACTCAAACAATAATTCAATAAAAACTATTTTTTCCAAATAAATATGAATAGCACTCACAAAACACTGTAGCAGAAAACATATAAATATTAAAATGTTACAATTATATAAAATTATACTCGCACCTACATAAGGATTCAAACACAAAGTAAATAATTTGCTAGGACTATGAAGAGTTTTAAATTCATTATCATTACACAACCAGAACAGGAAGACTTTTTTAATAAAGGACAAATGCAGTCACTAACCAAATATAAATTATTCCTGACTGGCTATATTGTTTTCAACTAGGCACATAAAGTCTCTAAAACATGCACATTTTATAAGCCCCCAACACCTGCACAAATACCTTACTAAGGAACTAGTCATGCAACTCTGAACAGGATGAGGTTTTGAAAACTCACCATTCAGGCCCAAAGTTCAGTGTCTGCGTTTCCGCTGCCATTCTTTTCCGTATGTTTACAACAGATTTTTATATGCAGAGAAACCTGTTCAAGAGAAAACATCTCCATACAGTTGGTCAAGACTGAATCAGAATTCCAGGCCAGAAAGTACAGCTAGGGAGCGTGTTTTGCTTATGCTCCTCTCAACCAGTCACCAGAATGAGGTTTTTTTAATGCCTATTTATAATACAGCAGGCAAAGTAAAATGAATAAACCAACCCTTAATTCTAATCCACCATCTTTTTATGTTTACACAGGAAAAGGAGGCAGGGTATAAGAGACGCTGGTCAGACAGGTGGTAGTAGACCATGCAGGGCCCTGGAGACCAAACGAAGGATTTCTCCTTTTTCAGCTTTAGGCAGTGGGGAAGGAATGAGGGGTAACAGATTTACATTTTATTAATAATTTGTATTACTCGCTTGGAATGGCTCACCCATCACCATGAAGTACATCAAAGATTCTTAAAGACCTCTCCTTATCTATCTCACAGCTTTTGCCACAACTCTCCCCACTGTTTCCTTAGCACTTTACACTCTGGTGATTCTTTAAAAAATTATCTTGGACCATTAAGTGAAAATAATCCACTAATCAATTCCACGAGTCATCTTTCAAGAGCAATTTTAAGATATCAGAACTTAAGGTGAAATGTCAGACAGGAAGGACAAATACTGTATATTACTTATATGTGGAATCTTTAACAAGCCAAACTCACAGTAAAGTGGTGGTTACCAGGGACTGAAGGGTGGGAGACATGGTAAGAAACTGGTCAAAGGTAAAAACTACAGCTTTAAGATTAACAAGTTCTGGGGATCCAAGGTACAGCATGGTGATTACAGCTAATAATACTGTAGTATACATATGGAAGTTGCTAAGAGTAGACCCTAAATATTCTCACACACACAAAATATAAGAAAAGGTAATTATGTGATAGGAAGGAGATGTATGCTATGGTGATAATCATTTTGCAATATACACTGAAAAATTAATCAAATCAACACATGAACACCTTAAACCAAGACAATGTTATGTCAATCACATCTCAATAAAGCTGAAAAAAAGAATATGAGTTTAGAAAACAGAAAATACTATAAATATTGTAAACATATGATAAATATCTGCAAGATTTATCACATCACCCTGATTGTTCTTTAAAAGATCTAAAACCAATAAACTACATACTGATCTAAAACACAGAAAGGGCAAAGTAAAAATGTGCTAACATCCATATTCAACTATTTATCTGCCCTCTTCCTGGAAGGTATTTCTGATGGTTGGATGGCATCATGGACTCAATGGACATGACTCTAAGCAAACTCCAGGAGACAGCAAAGGACAGGGAAGCCTGGCATACTGCAGTCCGTGAGATCACAAAGAGTCGGACAAGACTTAGCAAATGAACAACAACAAATGCCAACCACGTGGGTTCCAGGGAGAGTTCCGTATTCTTACTTGACCCTGATAACCTCTCCCTGGTCAGATAAGCGTGCACATCAGACTCAAATGAGATCAACTTAGTGCTCTCACCACCTCACAAGCAACTGATGATTCCAAAACAACATAAGGCATACGGCTTTTACTTTAAACTCTCTGAAACTGGAATGCACCTTAATGAGCGCCATGCTACAACTGCTACTGGCCCACAATGGAAGTTGTATCACAGTTGTCATTGTGTGCACAACGATAAAACCTGGTCAGAGCTGCTCATTATTGTCATCTTCTCAATTGTGTTGTTCCTAATAGCTGATTTTAAGGGCTGTTTACAATGCCTTCAAGAAGATTATGCTGTAATTCTAAATTGAAACATGTTGTGTATCAAAAAAGAAAGCAAATAAAGCCATGGGATAGTAGTGAAGTAACTCTCCATCACTGGAGGAATGACTGCAACTGTTTTACAGAACTTGAGAAAGGGAAAAAAAACACATAAAAAAGATAAGCTTGTGGTTCGTTAGTTAGACTTGACACTGCACAATCCACAAGGCCACACGCAGCAGCCCTGAAGTATTAATATTTAAGGGGAAAAAATTAAACAGCTTAGAACGCTTTTAAGAACTACACAAGCACCAAATCGCTGCATTTCAAAATGACGAAAGAATAACGGAGCACTCTCTTAAGAAATGTTTCATCACCAATACCCTTAATGTTACCTGACACTACAAAGGTGGGGAGAGTGAGGAGGAAGGAGACTTCTACAATTCTAAGTTCTGCATAATTTATAAAAGTCATATAATGTGCAGAAGCTGAAGAATATCTAATTAGAAGCTGAAGTATACCTCACAATTGATTTTCCGTCTATTTTCCTTTTAACATATGTACAAAGTATATACTGCCTGATGAAAATGTTAAACTTATTTGCTAAGTAAGTTGAAAAGAATTTTTTTTAAACTGTAAAATAAAAATTCTAATTAAAGAAGTATGCCATCAGTTTACTCTGCAGTATGATTTCCTTCTTAGTAATACATAAATGAAGAATCTCACAAGTGATGAATACTAGACTCAATTAAATTATGGTATACCCCTACTGAAATCACTTGTCAAGGGAGTGATAATGACCAGACATCCGGTAAGGTACCACTGTAAATTAAGCCAAGTGTCCTCCTTACAAAAGGCAGAGCAACCAGAGAACAAATTGCCAACAACCAGTGGATCACACAGAAAGCAAGGCAATTCCAGAAAAACATGTACTTCTGCTTCACTGACTACACAAAAGCCTTTGACTGTGTGGATCACAACAAACTGTGGAAAATTCTTAGACAGAAATACCAGACCACTTTACCTGCCTCCTGAGAAACCCGTATGAAGGGCATGAAGCAACAGTTAGAACTGGACATGAAGCAACAGTCAGAACTGGACATGGAACAACAGACTGGTTCCAAATTGAGAAAGCAGTACAGCAGGATATTTGTGAAAATACTAAAATCATTCTTAAGAGATTTAATACGCTTTTACCCTTTAAATTACTACCACAAGGCTACACAGGTCCTGGAAATACAAACTCCAGGACTGTCATTACCACATAGAGGCTGTGCTGTACAGGCAATGGTCTTGAGTTACAGAAGCCCTGGATTCACGAAACACCTGAAGAACATCAACCAAGGACATCCTTTCCCTATCCTCAGTCATTCATTCCACCTACAAACTTTCAGGAAGAGTCAAAATACCATACAGCAGAAACACTGAAAGCTCAGAAGTTTCTTTAATGCCTTGAGCTGGGAGCCTCACTACCTTTATAACACAGGTTTCCATAAGATTATGCCCTATGGTAGTTTTCTGGAGAACTCTTATGAACCTAAGACAGTAATCCAAACAATTCAATTATCAACTAAAGAGACCTACATTACTTAGAATAGTGTTCTGCTCATTCTCCTTTATGAATTAAAGCAGGAAATCTAAAAGTTATGACTGCTGAAGAAATCTAATTTAAGGTACTATAGCTTCTAATTCTGAATTCCCCACCCCAGACTGCTCCTTCCAAGTCAAATTAAATGAGCCCAGTTCTAATAGATTTATTTCTATGTACTGGATTGTCTGACACAATGTCTCTGAATTATAAATTATTTGGAATGGAAAGTGGGACTTATTTCTCAACTGCCATTTCTAAGCATGCAGTGAAGTATCAAAATGAGTATAAGCTTTGCCACCATTTAAATCCCACTAAGCTACATGTTGTCAACTCAAACCCCCAGGAGACTTGTGATCTTTAGAAAACAGCTGATTTTTATAGCAAATTGGGTCCTGAACCAGACTCTGTAGGCTGTGCCCCCACCATGCTCTTCTGCCTCTTTAGATAGTCTTATTCTTGAAACTATTTCCTTCCTTGTCCTCCACGACCAGCCCTTTACAGATACATTCCCCCATCTTTACTCCTTTCCAATTTAGTCACCGTTCCCCAAGTTTATCTCCTAACTTCCCTCAGTGTACCCACGGATCCTTTAACTATAAATTCTGTTTAGATATTGTTTGGAATCTTATTTACAATGGTCCTCTCCACTAGTGCTTCAGGTAGAACTCTGCCAACTAAATTATGGGGAATTTAAAATAGGGGCTCAGACAGTAAAGAATCTGCCTGCAATGGGGGAGGTCCGGGTTCGACCCCTGGGTCAGGAAGATCCCTGGAGAAGGAAATGGCTACCCACTTGAGTATTCTCACCCGAAGCATTCCAAGGACAGAGGAGCCTGGTGGGCTACAGTCCATGGAGTCACAAAGAGGTGGACACAACTAACATTTTCATTTTCACCTTGATATAGCAGATACAAGAAGTGAGGGTGTTATTACAGCAAGAGCAATGAAGATTCTCCCACAAATTCCACCCCTGCTGTGAATTACAGATTTTTTTTCTCCCATGACCTCTGTGGCATTTCCAGCAGCCTGCTCCTCTTGGATATCTAATCAACAACTGATCAAGGTATCACTGTTTTGGGGCTTTCCAGGTGGCACAGGTGGTAAAGAACCCTCCTGCCAATGCAGGAGACCAAGACACAGGTTTGATCCCTGGGTGAGGAAGACCCCCTGGACGAGGGCATGACAACCCACAGCAATATTCTTACCTGGAGAATACCATGGACAGAGGAGCCTGGCAGACTACAGTCCATGGGGTCGCAAAGAGCTGGATACAACTGGGTGACTAACACACCACTGTTTTCAGTTCACTAGTCAGTCAGGCTCAAAAGCCTAGAATCATCTGAAACTCCCTCCTCTTCTCTGTCCCTCATATGTAATCATTTGGCCTGAAATTTGGTCAATTTCCCTTCAAGATTCCACCTGCATTCTTTCATTATAGCCGAACTTTTGTTAACCCATGTCTGGATTACTACAATAAAATGTCTAATCTGCTCCCCTGACTCGGCCTCTGATTACATCCAACAAGATCAATCTTTCTAAACCCTGTGTGTATGGTCAAAACTCCTCGTATTTTCAGGTTTCCATCAATCTGACAATCTATACCTTCTCAACTTAACCTTTCACTGTTTCACCTCCAAACTCAAAGCCAAATGATAACTTTCAACTCTCTATTGCATTCTCCTTCTTCTGTGGTTCAGGCTCATGCCACCCCCTTACCCTAGAAGGCCCACCCTCACATCCTCCTTCCTTTACAGTGGCTTATACAAAACCAAGGATACATTCAAACAAACACGCCATAAAATATTCCCCAAAGGAGAAGAAGGAAAATCTGAACAAAGGATGCAAAAATGGAATGGAATCTATAGCATGTAATACTGGGGGTGGGGTGCTTTTTGAAACTGTATAGAAAACCTTGAAAGGAAAGAAGAAATGGAAAAGAAGTTTGGGAGGAAGGACACGCCATTTTAGACAAAATGAATGTGAGGAGCCATCCTAAATAATATACATCTACATCTTGAACTCCAGTGTGGAGTCATAATGAGACAGAGATTGGGAAGCAAATCTACAGACTTGTATCCAAATATTGCATAAAACTATCCCAAAGAAGAGGTCTAGAAGGGAAAGGACAAAGTCTCCCCACACACCATGCACGAGGATACAGGAAGGAGAAAAGACCATCAGTGAGGCATCCTTAGCCCTGACCTTTCACCTGAAGGCAAGTTCACGGACTCTAGCTTCTTCCACATTCACTTTATCTAAAGCAGAAAGGAAAAACAACGAGGTTCTTTGGGGAGATTATCTAATTATCCATCCATTAGCTCAATAAGGCTAAAAATTAAAGTGCAGTTTGAAAAAGCATGGCTGTATCACAGAAGTTCTCGTATTTTATGTCTTAAGAGCAATGGAAGGCTATGAAAAGATTTGGGCCAGAAAGTGTCCACGATGAAATTCACACTTTAGAAAGATCATTCAGGATGCCAGGAGGAAATAAACCAGCAAGAGTTAAGAGAAAGGAGAGGTATCAGTAATCCAACAGATAGCATGGATCTACATACCAGGAGAGCAGAGAGAGAAGTGACAATAATAACTATACTCACTGATATGAAAAAAATGTCAACAATATATTAAGTGCTCAAGACAGGTTACAGGATACAGAGGATATAACTACAATCAACACATCTTAAAATTTATTCTTAGTGGGTACTTACATATGCCCCCAGGTGTAATATTTACTTCTGAATGGTGAAATTATGAGCAATTCTTCTCCTAGTAAGTTACTAATTTGTGTTTAAAATAAAGATAACACTGGCCCAAAATATATATATATTAATGGAAGAATTCAGAAGTTTCAAATATTGAAGTCAAAAAAGAGACTGGAAAGTCTTCACTGGCTTCCACAATGAAGTCACTGCTGACTTGAAGAGTGCAATTAAAGAAGCATGGTGAGGACAGAGTGAGATTTCAGAGGTTGGGAGGTGAGAAAGGGAAGACTACAAATGCAGTTGACTTTTTCTAGAATTTAGCTGCGAAAAAGCGAAGAGAAACGAAGCAGAGTAGAAAGAAAATTTCCACTTTCACTTTAGAGGAAAATATCCTAAAGGAAAAGTACTAGTACAATCAAAAAGTGAAGAAACGATTTAGCAAAAATATGATGGAAGTGCAGCTGTGAGAAGACAGGCTGGAGAGGGCTTCAAAGAACAAATGGGGGAAAAAAACGCTATGCCTATCCACTTGTGACAAGAGCAAAGTGTGTTCAAATGACTGAAGACATCTGCAAGCTTTTTGTGGGGGAATAGCAAGTTGTGGGAAATTCACATTCGACGGCCTCAATTTTCTCAGGTAAGCAGGCAAATGACAGCAGGTGACAGGGTAAGGACTGAGGAAGAATGCAGAGACGGTAGCTGCTGGGATCTACAACAGTATTGTTTATAAAATAAAATTTAGGGATAATTACTAATTTATCCCTGGAGAAGGACACAACAGCCCACTCCAGTATTACTGCCTGGAGAATTCCATGGACAGAAGAGTTTGGCAGGCTATACAGTTCACGGGGTCACAGAGTCGGACACAACTGAAGCGACTTAGTACACAGTTAGTACACATGAGTTTATACAAATATTACAAAGATACTACAGATAATTCCATCAGCTTCCCCTAACATAAACAACTTACATTACCACAGTATACCTGTCACGACTGAGACACCAACATTGGTACAACACTAGTAACTATAACCAGTTTTTCCAACAATGTCCTTGTTCTGTTTCAGCATCTAATCCAGGACACCACACTGCAGTTACCTACAGAAGTTCTGAAGGCCCAGTCAAGATGGAGATGGCACCTACCTGCATGGTCGTGGGCTTCTTTCTCCAACTTAGCCTGAGAGAGAGCTGACAACATGACTGAATCTGGGTTAGGATTTTGTCTCCACAATAAATGGAAGAGTAAGGCCAAGGGAGGGTACTGGCCAAAGTGTGACCGAGGCACAATGAGGAAGAAAGTAAAAACAAGAGTTTACAAATCTGAGATGCTGGTAATGTCAAAAAGCAGG
Organism: Bos indicus; assembly: GCF_029378745.1. Classification (NCBI taxonomy): domain Eukaryota; kingdom Metazoa; phylum Chordata; class Mammalia; order Artiodactyla; family Bovidae; genus Bos; species Bos indicus. The sequence continues at coordinate 112,733,020 of NC_091762.1, read as the reverse complement.
TATAGTAGAAACAGAAAAGAAAGCACTAGAAGAGGCAGGAGGTAAGTCATGGAATCAGGAGCCTGGGAAGACTGGATGGATCATCCCATGGACTCTGAAGTAACCTCAGGATAATGGCAGAGAGAAGAAAGAAGAAAACAAAGGATGATGCCTCAGGGTCCAGATCTGATGATAATAAGGGGAAGAGACAGTTGTACTGTCAGACAGCATGAACATCAGAGGAAAAGAGCTTTTGCACAAAGGAGGAGGAACAATCACTAAAGTGATTCTAATCTACCACCTAAACCAGAAAATGTCTGTGTAAGGTATTAATAACTACAGACAACAGAAGCACTTTGGGCTTAATGGTCCTCTGACTAAAGAAACAGAACTGGCCTGTGAATGGAAGAGGATGAAGAGCCTGATGCTGCCTGCTGATGCACCTACCACTGGGCAGGAAAACAGCAGTGAGAGAACCTCAGAGGGATAAAGGGAAGGTAAAATGTCAAATTATCAGGGCAAGATGGGCCTCAGTAACCCTAATAACACTGAAAAACATCCTGTGAGCAGTTTAACACACGGAGAAGTAATAAGGCCTCCCTCCCTCCCTCCGGCCCCTCCTCTCCTTTCTCTACTCCAATTCTAGGGATAAGGACCTCAGAGAAAGGGCTACCCTTGAATTTTAAACAGAGCTGACTTAAAAACAGCCGAGAGGATATTTCTACATAACCGCTATTTCAGACCTTGCCTATTATTCAAAATTCCTTATAAGTGAATTCAAGTAATATATTTCTTCTGCACTTAATACCAGAAAGTTGACAGTCTTTGATATACTGCATCCTATGCCTGACAATGCATTTAATCTAGCCTTTCTGTCAACTTCTTGAAGACACTAAATCAGCCCTCGCTAGCACTGATTGCTAGTATCTAATTATTTTTCTTTTTTTCTATATATTTTTCTAGCTTTCCTGAACTTCCTCAACTCCTCTTTGGGACCTCATCTATCACTCTGTGTGCGTGCAAATATATGCTCAATGGTGAAAAGAGAAGAAATCAACATAGCTCTTTTATATTGTTGGGTCTGCAACAAAGAAAAGAGAGACCCTGGCCTCTTAGCTCTTAACTTTACCATTTTCTCACAACCTGGTACAGTGCTGAGGAGCCAGATGACTTCTGGGCACCCACAATCACTATCAACATGAGGAAGCTACAGTTCTACATACTAAGTTCTGTCTGGACAAAGACAAATCAGAAGCCAAAGCAGAATCAAAACCTGGCACAATGGCTCATGTTCTTCTCTGAAAGTGTTCCCCAATACTGCTTCCCAGGAGAAGTCTTGATATATTGATCAGCTACCACTGCCAACAAAGGTTCGTCTAGTCAAGGCTATGGTTTTTCCCGTGGTCATGTATGGATATGAGAGTTGGACTGTGAAGAAGGCTGAGTGCCGAAGACTTGATGCTTTTGAACTGTGGTGTTGGAGAAGACTCTTGAGAGTCCCTTGGACTGCAAGGAGATCCAACCAGTCCATTTTGAAGGAGATCAGCCCCGGGATTTCTTTGGAAGGAATGATGCTAAAGCTGAAACTCCAGTACTTTGGCCACCTCATGTGAAGAGTTGACTCATTGGAAAAGACTCTGATGCTGGGAAGGATTGGGAGCAGGAGGAGAAGGGGATGACAGAGGATGAGATGGCTGGATGGCATCACTGACTCGATGGACGTGAGTCTGAGTGAACTCCGGGAGTTGGTGATGGACAGGGAGGCCTGGCGTGCTGCGATTCATGGGGTCGCAAAGAGTCGGACACGACTGAGCGACTGATCTGATCTGATCTGGTCTGATGCTACTAACATATCAAAACACACGCTCCCCCTGAATCTGTCTTTAAAAAATTATCTGATACTGCGTATCTCCCGTATTAATGTAAAAACTGACCAGAAAAAACCTATGGCAAACCTGGGATGAAGTCCAGCCAGTACTGTGCAGAGTCTGTCAAAAGACTAACACAGAATAAACACTAAGAACCTGAATCCGCCTCCATCTTCCCCACCTTCACTTTCCCCAAAGCAGAAAAAAGAACTACTCCCCTAGCACGCTTTAGGTGTACCAAATAATTAGTTGTGTGCCCATTCCAGCAACCAGCTATTCATATCTTAGCCAGACCTGGACTAACACAAGATTAATAACTCCACTTCCGCAAATTAGTTCAACTACTTCAAAAGATAGTTTAGCAGTTATCTATCACATCTAAATAATACATCTATCTGGCGACCCCACAATCCACTGCTAGGCATACACTCAAGGGAAATTTCTACCCAGAGATGAGTATCAGATATGCAGAGTAGCTTTATTCATACCTGACACGTGGCTATCATGTTTACCAACACAAATGTCCATCAACAAGTAAACGAATAAGCAAATATATGGGAGCTTCAAGGTTGGTGAAGATGTGGAAAGGATGGTGCAAAGCACTCTGATCCACCCTTTCCCACACACCTTGCCCTATGCATCCCTGTCACCTGGCTGTTACTGACTTAGGTAACATCACTAATAATGAGATAAACTGGCACCACGTGCCTTCTGATGAGATACACTAACAAGGACACAGTATCACTAACGTTATATTCCTGACAAAAATGCATAAACTAAAATTAATTTTTTAAAAAATCAGATAAGTCCAAATTGACAACACAAAATCAATCTACCATAGTCACCAAAAATACCAATGTCATGAAAGACAAAGGCTGAAGAACCATCCCAGATTAAGGGAGATTAAAGAGACATAAAAACTAAGTGTATAATTCAATCCTGAACCAGCAAAAAAAAAAAAAAGCTATAAGATACATTAAAGAGATAATTAGAACAATTTGAATAGGAGATATGGATTAGACAACAGTATTATACTAATGTTACTTTTCTAAGATTTTGAATTTTTTACTGTGATTATGTAGAGGAATGTTCTCATTCTTAGAAAATAACACTGAAATGTCTGGAGGAAAAGAAGCATGAGGTCTGTAACAGACTCTCAAACGGAAGAGAAAAAAACTACAAAAAATTAAAATTATATATACATATATATATATTGGAGAAGGCGATGGCACCCCACTCCAGTACTCCTGCCTGGAAAATCCCATGGACGGAGGAGCCTGGTAGGCTGCAGTCCATGGGGTCGCGAAGAGTCAGACACGACTGAGCAACTTCACTTTCACTTTTCACTTTCATGCATTGGAAAGGGAAATGGCAACCCACTCCAGTGTTCTTGCCTGGAGAATCCCAGGGATGGCGGAGCCTGGTGGGCTGCCGTCTATGGGGTCGCACAGAGTCGGACACGACTGAAGTGACTTAGCAGCATCAGCAGCATGTATATATATATATATGTGTGTGTGTGTGTGTGTGTGTGCGCGCGTGCGTGTGTGTGTGTGTGTGTGTGTATGTACACATGTGTATATATATACACACATATATATACACACACATATATATACACACACGTGTATATCTGCATATATATGGACTGCATATAGAGTCCCCTGGACTGCAAGGAGATCCAACCAGTCCATTCTAAAGGAGATCAGTCCTGGGTGTTCTTTGGAAAGAATGATGCTAAAGCTGAAACTCCAATACTTTGGCCACCTCATTCAAAGAGTTGACTCATTGGAAAAGACTGATGCTGGAAGGGATTGGGGGCAGGAGGAGAAGGGGACAACAGAGGATGAGATGGCTGGATGGCATCACCGACTTGACGGATGTGAGTTTGAGTGAACTCCCGGAGTTGGTGATGGACAGGGAGGCCTGGCGTGCTGCAATTCATGGGGTCCAAAGAGTCGGACATGACTGAGCGACTGAACTGAACTGATATCTGCATATATGGAGAAAGAAAAAAGAAAATTAGAGGTAAAGCAAATATGCTGTTCAGTCCCTTAGTCATGTATGACTCCTTGTGACCCCACGGAGTGCAGCATGCCAAGCTTTCTGTCCTTCACCATCTCTTGGAGCTTGCTCAAACTCATGTCCATCAAGTTGGTGATGCCATCCAACCATCTCTTACCTTGTCATCCTCTTCTCCTCCTGCTTTGAATCTTTCCCAGCATCAAGGTCTTTGTCAATGAATCACCTCTTCGCATCAGGTGGCCAAAGTATTGGAGCTTCAACTTCAGCATCAGTCCTTTCAATGAATTATTCAGAGTTGATTTCCTTCAGGATTGACTGGTTTGATCTCCTTGCTGTCCAAGGGACTCTCAAGAGTCTTCTCCAGCACCACAGTTCAAAAGCATCAATTTTTTGGTGCTCAGACTTCTTTACAATCCAACTCTCACATCCGTACATATGGAATAACTACAGCTTGACTAGACGGAATTTTGTTGGCAAAGTAATGTTTGCTTTTTAATACGCTATCTAGGTTTGTCACAGCTTTTCTTCCAAGAAGCAAGCATTTTTTAATTTCATGGCTGTAGTAAAGGTCTGCAGTGATTCTGGAGACCAAGAAAATAAAGTCTGCCACTGTTTCTATTGTTTCCCCCGCTATTTGCCATGAAGTGATGGGACCAGATGTCATGATCTTCGTTTTTTTGAATGTTGAGTTTTAAGCCAGCTTTTTCACTCTCCTCTTTCACCTTCATCAGTAGGCTCTTTCTTTAGTTCCTGTTCGCTTTCTACCATTAGAGTGGTATCATCTGCACATCTGATCCAGCTTGTGATTCATCCAGCCCAGCATTTCTCATGATGTACTTTGCATATAAGTTAAATAAGCAGAGTGACAATATACAGCCTTGACGTACTCCTTTCCCAGTTTTGTTACATGCCTGGTTCTAACTCTTGCTTCTTGACCTGCATACAGGTTTCTCAGAAGGCAGGTAAGGTAGTTTGGTATTCCCATCTCTACAAGAATTTTACAGTTTTATCATCAGGAAATGTTAAAAATGGTGACCAAATTGGGTGAAGAGCATATGGAAAGTTGAAGTAATTTTTTGCAACTTTTCTGTACTTCTGTTTGAAATTATTTCAAAAAAAGTTTTTTTTTAATTGATTATATTTACACAACAAAATACTGACCAAGAAGAAGAAATTAATTGATACCTGCAACATATTGCATGAATTATCATTCACTGTGTCCAGCAAAAGGAGCCAGCCGCCAAAGAATATACACTGTCACATTCCTTTTATGATGTTCAACAGGTAAAATAATCAGTTCTGACAGATGTCTGAACTCTGTTCACCATGGAAGCAGGGACTACTTCCTGGGAAGGACAAGAGGAGATCTTTTGGGGTGCTGGAAATGCTCACTATCTTGATTTAGCTAGTGACTACAGAACTCATACATTATGTAAAAAATTTTCCAACTATGCACTTCAGATTTGTGCACATATTTATTATATTTTATATCTCAATTTTAAAAAGGTTACAATAAACCATAAACGGTTTAGCTAAGGGGGGAAATAGTACAAGTAAAATATTTTAATGGACATGAAGCAAAACTATTTTAAAGGCAAATTTTCTGATAATACTAAATTCACTCCCTACTTAAATTTCTGTAATTAAAAAGATCTTATACCACTATCTTGATAACATAATCTATAAATATATCAACTTTTAAGACAATAAACAAGTCCACATTCAAATGAAGCAAGACTCAGGCACTAGGCTAAAATAATTCATTTTTTCAAACTTTAGAAAAAAGCTAAGTAAAAATATGAAGAGGTTCAAACATGAGAGAGGAACCACACTTACCACATCACTTGTAATTATAAAAGACTGAAAATCTCATAAAAAGCAGCACACTCCCTCAACATAATACAGGTACAATAACTCTGCACACAGAGTCTAACTATGCACACAGTCACCCCTCAGTACCGAGGGGGACTGGTCCCAAGACCCCATCTGATACCAAAGCTCAGGGACACACAAATCCTTTACACTCTACCCTCCACATCCAAGAACATGGAGCCCATGGATACACAGGGCCAACTGTCTTAAAAAAGAGAATAAATAAAGACATGCTCATGAGGTGGGATTAATAATAGTTTTTCTGTTTTCATGATTTGCAGCAATATTCTTCAATTACTTTTACAGCAAAGTACATTTTAAGTCCCACAAAAAGTGTGTGCCTTGCCTGTTTGAAACACTTTTACAATCCCAACATTAATGTCAAAGAAAGTTTATTTCTTTTCAACATTAACTCCTTTAAAAAAATAATGTTAAGGTGCAAAAATAAAAGGAAAAATTCACCTATTAGAGCAAAAAGCACATTTTCCTTCTGTACCCACCTGTATGACAATACCAACTCTCTTCATTTTTAAACATGCAAATTTTTAAAATAATTCTTAAAATACGATCTGTTTACACATCTACTAATGACAAAAATTCATGAAGCAAAATTAGGCTTCACTACTAAACATTTATCCTAAAGAACAAAGGACTCCTTCCCCAACTCCCCAGGAAATCATCATAAGTCAAAACTGTCTACATCTCTCTGTATCACACATTATTGTATGAAATTTCATAAAAATACTATTTATTTCTATGTTAATTATACTTTTTATGACATGTCTTCAAAAATAGTATAGATGCTGTTGGCGTCTGTCCTCATCCTCAAAAGAACTTAAATTTCAATTTACAGCACAAAAATGAACACTGCAATCCAGCAAGATCTGAATCACTACCTACTGCCATGAAACTAAGGTCAGCTTTATTCCTAACAGCTTCAAAGCAAGATAAATGGATAAACAAATACTGTAATAAACATACCTTGGAATAGTCTCATCAGTTAAAAGAAAAAAAAACCTAATTACTGACACACGCAACAACATGGACGTATCACAAACATTACACTAAGCAAAAGAAGTCAGAACCAAAAAGAACACATGTGCGATAATTCCATTTACATAAAACTGGCAGAAGAGGCAAAATTATCTATAGTCACAGAAAATAAATCAGTGGTGGGAGAAGGGAAAGGACTGCAAAAAAGCAGGAGTAAAGTTCTGGGGGTGATGAAAATGTCACATATCTTGATTGTCGTTATGGTTACAGAAATAAACACACTTCCCAAAACTTATCAAGATGTATACTCAGCATGAGTATACTTAAAATGAAGGCATTTTATTGACTATAAATTAAACCTCAATAAGTTAATTTTGAAAAACACTAAGCTTACCAAAAGTAGACTGCCTCCTCAGAAAGCAACGCATTACAAGACTAACATTTTATATTTCCTTTATGTTAAACTGCCTTTCTTTACATCTATTAAAAAAGATGTTAAATAAAGTTTTGGATAATATTCAAAACTGAGAAACACTGTTGAGAACTGTGCCTTCTTATACAGTTCCCATTAACCACATGTAGCTAAATCAATTAAAATTTAAAATCTAGTTCCTCCAAGAGGGAGAGTAATTTTACAGTAGTCAAACCTAACAAAGTACAAGTCAACCAAGTATCAAAGTCAGTATTAACAGTAATAAATCATGTTGACAGTATATGCTCTTGATATGATGTGATGAAATGGCACTTTACTTCTGTGGTCTTCCTCCCAAAAACCCATGACCCATAACCAGGAGAAAATCATTAGACAAATTACAGTATCTACTTGGAAGAAGCATTCTACGAAATACTTAACCAGTACTCCTCAAAACTGTCAAGACTGTTAACAACAGGGAAGTATGAGAAACTAACACAGCCAAGGGGCGCCTATGGACTGGATATGTGACTAAATGTAATGTGGTATCCTGGACAGGGTCCCGAGACAGACAGACAGACTAGGGAAACTAAGGAAATCGAAATAAACCTAGTGAATAAGCAATACCGGCTCCTTAGTTGTAACAAATGCACGACAGTAATGTAAGACGTTAACAATACAAAAACTGGGCGTGGTATACTATGGGAGCTCTCTTGTACAGTATTCTCAATTTCTCTGTGAATCTAAAACTGTTCTTTTTTAACTGGAGTATAACTGCTTTATAATGTTGTGTTTTAGTTTCTGCTGTACAACATAAATCAACTATATGTATACATTATCCCCTCCCTCTTTACAATTATTCTTAAAAATAAGGCCTCCAAGGGAATTCCCTGGCAGTTCAGTGGTCAAGACTCCGAACTTCTACTGCAGGGGGCATAAGTTCAATCCCTGGTCAGGGAACTAAGATCATGCATGATGCACAGCCAAAAAAAAGTTTTTTTAATTAAAAAAGTAAAGCCTACTGAGTTGTTGCAATAAAAAAGGTTTTCTGCATTTAAAAAAATGCAGGTTCCCTCAGTCACACTAACCACGTGTCAAGTGCTCAACAGTCGCATGTGGCTAGTGGTTACAGTACTTGACAGTGGAGATTTACAGAACATTTCTATCACAGCAGAAAATTCAGTTAGACGGTGCTAGTGTAGACTATTTTTAATGGGACAAATACAGAAGAGTATTTTATAACTGCCTACAACTTATGAACAGATCTACATCTACCCAGAATTAAAACCCTCACTAAAATCTAAACATCCTCAATATGTTTATTACAGTTTCTAATTCAAACAATTACTTTTTGAAAACGCTTTTTAAAAAGTCAATGTAACATAAACACTGAAAAATGTTTCACTCCCCAGAGCGCAATTCTCTGAAACTCTTTCAAGATATCCAAGATGTCAAATCTGTTAATTTTAAGATATTCTCTGCACTTTTCATTATGTTGGCACTGCACCAGTCATGGGTAGAACTGTTGACAGCTTTAGCACCATTCAAAGTAACGGCACCAAACTGTGCTAATACTCACCATGTTCTTCACTGCCACGCGCCATATATTCCCGAGAAAGAAAAAAGCCGGGTTTGCTTAACTAAGAATGCCCTTAATAAGGCAGCAAATGCTGCCAATTAATCTTGGTTCCTGTGTACACATCTTTTTAATATTCCTAATGTGATGAAATGAGAAGTATACATGAAGCACTTCTGCTGCACGCCACCGTCTCCAAGAAAGGCACTTAGGTGCCTTTGAGTTACAAGCTCAACTACCTACTTCCGTTCATGAAACATATTGAGCTGAAAGGGCTGACACACAAATAAAACCAACCAGACCTAGGTATATACCAGACACTGTTTTCAAAAATGAACAAGGCCAGATTGTCACTTTAAAGAGAACAACTATTTGCTGCCAATTACAAAACTTAAGCCTTTAAGCAAAAGTTAAGATTTTAGAAAACTTCTATTCACTACCATGAGTTTGACAGGTTTTTCTAGTATTTATACTTTCCAATAAGTAAAGGATTTTCTGATGTGTGTTGATATTAATGAGTGTGGAGCGTTTGATACTGTGTAATATATTCATTTAATGAACGAAATAGACCAATAGATTTTAATGTAATGGAATATAAAAGTGCACTGATATATAGTAATTCAAATTTCACAATGCAACTAACCTTTAAAAACTACTAGCTATCCAATTTTAGTGTAATATCAATGAAAATCTGCAATTACCTGAAAAAGCTCTTAAAATATTCCTCCCTTTTCCAACTACATACATGGCTTCATGAGGATGAATTTCCTTCATATACTTCAACTAATGTAATAAACAGCAATGGACTGAATGCAGAAGCAGCTATGAGAATCCAGCTGCCTTCTACAAAGTAAGACATAAAAAGCGATTTTTAAAAAGGGAAAAGTGTCACTCTTCTCAGCAAATTTTTTAGAAATGTTTTAGAAAACTAATATTTCTCATTAAAAATATACAATGATAACATGTAAAGAAGTTATTGCTATTTTTAAATCAATAAATCATTTTAAATTTCTTAATGTGATAAAGATAGATATAACTGAAAAGCCAAAAGCTCTCTGGGTTCCTCTAATTCTTACAAAGGTAAAGGAGATCTAAAATCAAACAGTTGAGAGCATCTATCTCAGAGAAAGAGGAAAATATAACACAACAAATATATAAATTAACTTAAAACAGACGAACATACACTTGAAAGCCTATCAAGAGAAATAAAACATCCCTGATGACAAGAATACCAAGATCCAAATGGACACTTCAAAAGTATCTCAGGTTAAAAACGTATTTTTCGAAAGACAGAGAAACTTTTCACATTTTGAGGTTTACTTATATGATTTCTTTATTGCCTCTACCACTAGGCTTTAAGACCCACAAGACAGGACCTTGAGTGTTTTGCTCATCACTATGGCTAGCCCAGCACCTGGAACAAAGCAGGTATTCAAATAATTTGTTGGATTGAAAACAAAACAAAAAAGACAAAAGACTTAAAAACAGAACTCACTGAGGTCTCTATTCAAATTAAAAGATGACACTTGTACAATCAAAATTTATATATCTGCATAGTAATAACAATTATACCCACTACCAATCACTGAAAGCCTATTTATCAACACCACATGCCAGGCACTGTATTGCGCATTTTAGACTTTTAATTCCCAAATCACTACGGGATATATTTTCCAGTAAGGAAAACAAGGTTCCAAGAAGTTAGCTTCTTTATCTATAGCTACAAGTAGTAAGCGACAGAAAATTAAACCCACATTTCTGTTTAATGGCCACAAGCTTTTTCTCTGCATACTGACAGTGTTCAATACTGCTTATAGTTACTTTCTTCCTCCCATTTCCTTGCAATTTTCAGAGTTGTGGAAGTAACTTTTTCTCCTTTCCCCAATCTCCCACTCTGTCCCACTATCACTATCCTCCACTATCCTTCCTTCTTGTCACTCAAGCAATACAGTGAGCCCCTCTGCCCTCTGCTTGAATGCGTACATGCGCAGTGGTGTCGGACTCTTTGAGACCTCATATCCTGTAGCCTGCCAAGCTCCTCTGTCCATGGGATTTCCCAGGAAAGAATATTGGAGTGGGTTGCCATTTTCTTCTCCAGGTGATCTTCCCAACTCAGGGGTTGAATCCATTTTTCCTGCATCTCCTACACTGGCAGGTGGATGTTTTACCACTGAGCTACTGGGGAAGCCCCAAGCCCTGTGGCTGGGGAAGAATACATATTCTCATAGTACACTATCAGAAATTTCATTAACAACAGCAGAACTAATAGATTAAAAAGTGTCAGATTCTAGAACATGAATTAAGGCTCTCTGACCTACCGATCTCGCAAGATGGCTTCATCCAGTCACTCAATTAGCCATGGTTTGGGCAAAAACCATCTCAATTCCTAAGGGGCTAACCATGAAATCCCCTGGATGTAACCATCTCTTTAAGGATTGAACCAAGATTTACCAATTATTAGGTACCAAAACAATACCTCTGACAATTCTGTCAGTCTCTGCAACCGAAGGACCAATACTGAAGAGGCTAGAGCTCCCAAGACTTCCTCGAGGTTCAGAACAACTAGAACAAAAAGAGCCTTGTTCTCAAAGAACACTCTAGGCACAGTATCACCACACAAAAAGCTATTACTGTTACTGTCATTTTCCCCACCTTGTACTTCTGAATAATATATAAATGTTTCTTTTTTCCCCCTTTTGGTGAAAGGAGAATAAAATTAGCAACTAATAAACTAGTCAAGAAAAATTACAATGCCATAAACATGACCATGTTATCTGATAATCTCACCACAAGCCAATCTTTTCCAGAGAGGGCTCCCCAGAGCCTGAGAAAGTTTTACACTTTTTAAGCCTCACAAAGCCCTGAACATGCTTTACCTCAATATCTATATTATAAAGAAAATGAACAACACGAGAAAGGACTCTTCTACCTTAAAAATTAAGTTAGCAGACTTCCCTGGTGGCATAGTGGGTAAGAATTCACCTGCCAATGCAGGGGACAGGGGCTGACCTCCAGTCTGGAAGATTCCACATGCTACAGAGCAACTAAGCCTGTGTGCCAGAATTTCTGAGCCCCTGATCTGGGGCCCAGGAGCCACAACTACTGAAACTGGAGCACCTAGAGCCCACGCTCCCCCAACGAGAGAAGACAACACAATGAAAAGCCGGAACACCACAACGAACAGCAGCCCCTGCTCTCTGCAACTAGAGAAAGCCCACACAAAGCAACGAAGACCCAGCACAGCCAAAAATAAATAAACTAGCACCCTAAAAAAATTTTTTTTTAATTTAGCTGCAATCTGCTAAAGAAACCTTGCCTAAACAAAAAAACACATATCATAGGAAGTCACATTTGTGGTCTGTCACTCCACACATCATTCTCTAACATGTCACTTTTAATAAAAGTAAATAAAAGTAATCCCTATCCTTTTCATCAAAATCTTGATATATTAATTTACTAACACAACAAAATCTGAGTAGTAAAAAAATGACTTAAGCAATTAGCTATCACCAAGTACATACATACAAGCTACAAAATAAATAGTACTTCTAAACGCTCCACTAAAAAAAAGTTTTTCTTCAATACTTAGCAACTCTAGTATACAAAAACACATAATACAAATTTATGCTGTCTCCCTGATCCTTTCCCAAAAGTGAAAATCCCTGCTACCACTCAAATGTGAATTTAGATTCATATACAGAAGTCCTACCCTTCAAATCCTCTACGGACTTCCTCATATCCAAGTGTTACTTAATACTGTCAAAAGTACACATAAATTAAAATTTATAAAAGCAATCAATGTAAACTAAATAACCACTTTATTTTTCCAAACTAAGCCTCGTATCTGCTTATAGTTATTTATAAAACCTTTATCACACATGATCCTCTGAACCCACAAAATCAAGAAATTTTGTTAAAACATTGCACTTGGAACCAACTGTTTCAAGAATGGTTGGTTAGACCTACTAGGCCTCATTAACCAAAATATACACATGTATTTTAACTCTTCAGGACATGTAAATTAAAACCACCAAGATAAATACAGGAAAATTTTTGAGGAAAAGGGAAAACATCTAGAAGCTTCTGTGTGATTCTGCATAGAGAAGGCAACATTCCACCTTTTCTGAGACATGCTGCCACTCTTAGCAGTGGGACCTTTCAAGACCTCAACCCCATGGCCATACTAACTAGACCAATGATGGAAATTTGGACCAAGCTCAATCTATCAAAGTTTCCCTCTCAGCAATCTGAAAAGGGGACACTGAGCTAGTAACCATTTGGCTAGTGACACTAGAGCCTGAGTTTATATATGTGGCTCTAGGAATGAGGTGGCAATTTTCTTTTGTGTTTGCTAAAGCAGAAAAGGCCAGAGTGTGGAAAGACAACTAATGCAAGATACAAAGAGACATGAGATGTACCTACTAGCCGGCAAGGAGAAAAGTGCTCTCTGGACTACTTTGTCTCCTGAATGTGTCCCAGTTCCTAGTTCATGTCCTTCATCAAGTTAAGTGCTCTTGGGTTCCTTAATATACCCTCTTACCTCTCCCCTCAGAGGACTCCTCTTCCTGTCTTATGTCATCGAAAAATCATTATGATACTTTAAGACAAATTCATACCAGGATCAACGCAGAAAAGGTATGATTATTCTTATTTATGGTTCATAAGGGATATGAACGGTACCAGAGAAATTGCTTATATTTACTACCTGTAAGTTCAGGAGAAATAGTAAGAACAAAAATAACCAGAGCCTTAAAAGCAAAAATTCTCCACATAAAGCCCTCAGTTTTGTGCTTCCCTTCAAAACTCACCTGTTCAAAAGTTCTGCTGGTTCACAGCAGGAAGTTTGAGCAGACTTTGTTCAGGTCCTTTTAACACTGTAAATAATAAAAATATCACAGTAAATGACCCAGCAATCTCTTAGGAAACTTTAAAAACACAACTTTTACTAGGAATATGCTTTGTAAGAAATGGATTCCAAACCTGGTTAAAATATTATAATTACCTGACATGCTTTTCATCCAGAGTCCCTGTCCTAAACTCTAAATAGTCTCTCTCAGTAGCTCTGGAATACGACTGAAAAATATATTTTTTAAACCAAAGTTCTAAGTGATTCTGATGAAGCTAATAAATGAGCACCACTATAGGGTTTCAGGAAATTATTCCTTGGCATTTTCATTCAAAACTACCAAATATCTGATAGAAAACTGATAGCTAGCAAGATGGCAATACAATATGCATCCTATCAAATAATCAATGAGCCCAAGATGTATGACCACTGCCAAAATGTTCAAGGAGCAAAGCTCCAGGAGTGCCTTCAGCTGCAAAATCAAAACCTTCTTTTAACGCTCTGATGAGACAATATCTTAAACATCCACAAGACAATGATATTTCAAGTGACAAACTGAAACAATAGCTTCAACAGATTTCTTAGCTAAATTCAAATGATCATTTGAAGGCTGCTACTGAAGAGTCAAAAAATAATAATTAAAAATTAAAGTTGACAATTTTACTGTCAAGCAAGAAAGCAACTTGAGAAAGCCATTTTCATCTTTAATTTTGAAAAAAGGCAGCCATGTTACAATGTCCAGAAGGTCATTTAACTTTGTCTACTGCACTCTACATTTTATAAGAGCAAGCAGAAGCAAAAGAGGGGAGAACTAGGTAACAAACCCTTCTCTGGGCCTAACTCAAGAGAACAAGCTCTAGTGTATCTCCTATTTTAGTATAAGTATAAACAAAGTTCAACTTCAAGGAAACTCTGTAGTTAACCAGAAAATATAAAATTGTGTTCCTTACTTAATTGCTTGAGGTGAGGAAGCATATCATACTTTGAAAGTCTTTTTATAAAATTAATTTTGGCTACAGGATAATATTCTTTTGTTTTTCAAATCTCCCCTCTTCTCTCTCAACCTCAAATAAAATTATGGGCAATTCAAGAAAGGTAACATTTTTGTATTCCTGTGTAATTAATCTAGTATATTTCTCAGTCATGTGAGAGCATAAACAAACGGAAAAAATGCAATCTTGGTCAAGAAATAATAGGAGTCTAACTAACTTGTATGTGTTGTATGTCTACTTATATTTTTAAAGACATGCAATTCTTCAGGGCATTAAAAGTGAATGGAAATCCTAAGACCCGATCACCATAAAATCTAGTGGGGGTTAAGGGGAGGAAAAAAAAAAACACACTTGGGTTCAGAGTTGTAACAACAATGGTCAAGTAATAAGGCAATTCAAACTGCTGAAGAAAAACAGACATTGAACTTGCCTCTAATATACCAGGATTAACACCAACATAGGCTGGAGATTCAACCTAATGAGACTGGTCCCACTATAATCTATAAGAGATAGGATAAAACAGAAAAGTACCAAAAATTTAGTCATTAGAGGCTAACGAAGAACTACAAATGAAGTCAGTCTTCAAAAATGGCACAAATCAAAGATCCTTCAGAAAAGCAAAGATAAATAAGACAGTAATAATCTCATCATCCAAAATGGTTCCCCCAGATAGCAATCACTACCAATAGTGTCATCTTCCAATGTGAAGGTCAAAAAAAAAAGACATATGGAATATTAAAATGCAGAGTCATGAGAGCAAATGAACCCATATGACATCAAAGACATAATCTGGAACTGTCATTTCAAAAACTCACCAAAGGAACAAAAGAGAGAGAGGCAATTTGTAAAAACACTACCTCCTCCTGAGCATCACTATCCCTGAAGCTGTAATTCCTAACGACTCTTGATTTTCATGCAAGCCAAGACAAATTATTTTACATATATGCAACTCACCAACAAAAGCATTTCAAAATCAAAATATTAAATTCCTCAAGTGAATTAAAATGAAAGAAGACATTTGTGAGAGCTCAGTAGTAAGAATATGGAGATAAATTGAAAGAAAATCAGGAAAAAAAAAATTTCCAAAAAAAAAGTCTACTAGCATAAAATTACTGAAGAACTAGTCTGAAAGATCAAAGTTGATGAACAAATAACTCAGCACAAAAAGTTTTACACATGTAAGATGCTATAAAAGATACACAAACAAATTAGTGTACCAGTCCCTGAGGAATTTAAAACCAGGCTGGATAACACAGAAGAGGAATTCTTTACCATTAAAAATGTGAATTAAAACACTTCTTCCAGGATATATTTCTTAATGATCTGTGTCTAAATTTCAAAGGAAATTCATTTCTCTACATTTTCAAATAGTCTGAAATATTTCAAAGACCCTCTTTTTAGAAAGCAATTTCTTTTGAAAAATCCTTTTAGGCAGGTCATCATCAATCTCATTTTAAAACTTTTGAGAAAGCTATTTCATGACAATTTCCTGAAATATATGAGCCCCCTCAATTTTTCCAAGTTGGGGCAGGGAAGGGTGTCCTGCTGGGGGGAAAGAGGTGGGCACACTGGCCCAAATTTCCAGATTCTGACTTCCAAGAGTCACAGAGGTGTGGAAAAAGACTCCAGGACAACTGAACAACTCTACTCATCAGGACCGATGAGCTGGCACACTTCTTCTACTAGGTTCCTTGTGATTGTGCCTCTCTGGCTAGACTACCTCCGGACCTTCCCAGCCACACCTGACCAGCTCACTTCAGTTTCTACCACAGGGTCTTTGCCCTCGATTCCTAGCCTGGGGCATTCCTCCTCCATAGAGATAGAGATTAGCTCCATTACCTGTGTTAAGTCTTTCCTCAAATATTGGTTTTTACCCACCAAGGCTTTCCCTGGGCACTCCACCTAAAATGAACCCCTCCCCCAACTCCCTATTATCCATTACCCTGATTTTTTCCCACATCACTTATCACTACAGTATATCTTACCTAAAAGTATGTATTTACCTGTCTAGGAATGAGGTCCACAGAAACAGGAATTTTTGGTCTGTTTTGCTCCCAGCACCTAATAGTGTTGTACGATCTCAATATTTTTCAAATAAATTAATGCACAAATGACAGAAGGAATGAATGAAAGCACATAGTACCTTCTCCCTCCTCAGTCTCAAAATCCTAAAATGTACATAAAAGGCCAAGTACGGAAAAGGTTCAAAGCCTTTTCTTCGCTAGTGAATCATGACCATTACCTGTGTATTTCCCATTGTTAAATGTCTGTGTGACATTAAGGACCGTGTGACATTTTTCCAGATACATTCCACTTTTTAAACTTTTTTCTAGTGTCTTCTACTGAAGTCAACATTTGTTGGGACAGAAATGTACATGTTCCACTTTGAGCACTACACTAACTAGCTAAACGCATAAAAACATCAAGGAATGAGGCAACATATTTGTGTTCGAAATCAACAAACTCTGACAGGCCAGAGCTGCAAACACTAGGATAAAAGTTAGTGTTCAAAAACGGTGACAATTTTTTTTAATCTAGAAAACCATTAGATTCTAAAAAGGAAATACTATGTAAGGGAAAAATATCTTCCATGCATACACACGGGGAACAAAACTGCTTGTAATCCAAGGTATAAAACACTGAGTAAGTATAATCCACGGTACACAATACTGGATAAGAAGCTGGTCACTGGTTCCCGGCCTTCCTCAATCTCTCCTAAGTTAAACTGAAATACTTACCTTTCTTACACAGAAAATAGATGTGCTTACTTACAGAGAAAATAGATGTGCTTAGGTGTTCTTTCAGGGAAAAAAATAATTTTTTAAAAAACAAAAACCCACAGTGCTAGATAAATGCAAAGCAACGTAACTGGTTCCCGAACACGGTCAGACAACCTGCTTCTCTATACCCTCTTCCCTGGTCGCTTGGTTTATGTTTCAGCCAGAAAACTGAAATAATTCTGAGTGTTTTCGTGGGGAACTGCTGTCACTCAAGGCTAATGCCCATTTCAACCTGATGTGAAGGCTCGGGTCCCAAAGCTGCCATGGGTTCTACTCTTCCCGACCTCCGTCCCAGGTTCCGATCATGGCTCCACCTTGGCTTCGGGCCTGGTCCAGACCCAGTCCTCTCGCCGCGGAAGGAGTCTCCCCAGTGCAGATGCTCGGTGAGGCAGGCAGGGGCGCATCTCCCCGAGGCCAGGTGTGGGGAGGAGCGCGAGCAGGAGCAGCTGTCTGGCCGCAGCAGCTGTTACCCCGGGCACCCCGAGGCTGGGCGGGCGGCTGGCCCGGAGGAGCAGGTAGCGGAAAGGCGAGCCCTCTGGCCCTGAGCGAGCCGGCCTGACACTGTCCACCCATCACCCTCCTCCCTTCCTCGGCTCCCCCTGCGATGCCAACGGGCCCGGGAGGAGGGGACTCCCCAGCTCGACGGCAGAGACGCGCTAGGGCCCGGCGTGCCCCCAGCCGTGGAGGCGGCTCCCTCAGGCCCCGCACCTGACCTGTCCGCTCGCTTGACGCCCCAGCCGGCCGAGGCGGCTGCCGGGCGGCCTGGGGGTGTCCATGCGGCTGGCCCGGGTCGGGCTGGAGCGGCGGGGACACCAGAGCGGGCGGCAGGCCCAGGAGAGCCAGGCAGGCTGGCGGAGCCCAGGCCGCGGAACGGAGCCGGGCAAAGGGAGTGAGACCGAGTCGCTGGTTACCTGCGGTCCGGGACAGGGGAGACTCTCGGAACCCGTCAGTCCTCAGCCTCAACAACACAAGATGGCCGACACGTCGCCACGCACGTCACGTGACAGCGCGCTGGCTGCGCCACGCCCCCCGCTCCGCCCCGCCCCGCCCCCCTCCCAGCTCCTCCAGCCTCCCACGACGTCCTTCCTTTCCGCCGCCACCCTCCTGTCTTCTCCGGACACACCCCTACCCGAGCCCCGGATGTCAGGCGGGGGGAGGGCGGGGCCGCGGAAGGGCGCAGGCGCCTGCGAGTCCCTGGGCCAGAGCTTTCCCCGCTTGCCCTTGAGTTGAGTGGAGTTGGTGTCCATAGTTGGATCTGGGCCAGTCGCCATGTGACTCACCGTCGTGTGTGCCCAGTCCAGAGCCCATTAGCAGTTCAGAAAGCTCTGCATCGTTTAGGAGCTGATTTTCCACAGCATAACTTTTCCACAGGTTTTCGTTCCGCGTTTTCCCTGCTCATTAGCCATCCTAGAGAAAAACGGGGACGTGATACGCTGAAATTCAAAGCAGTTTGTCTGCTTGTTAACGGTTCTGGTAGAACTGGGAATTCATTCTAGAGTCTTGGAATCTGACAGCTGGGGAGGACTTTAGAGGTCCAGTCCCTCCTAGTGTGTCTCGGGCTATAACTCTTCCGCCTAGATATCTCTTTATTTGCGGATTGCCAGGTAAAATACAAGCCACCCAGCAGCATCACGGACATACACTAAAGAATTATTCACTGCTTTTTCTGAAATTCACGTTAAACTGGGTACCCTGTATTTTTATTTGGTACATAAGGCAACTCTACCCTTCTCAGGTCATCCCATTATTTCCTTGTGCTTTCATCCTCTCCCTTATTTACAGGATCCTTCCTTTTACCTTTTAAAATACTCAAGTATCTTTCATCTTACAATTGAATGTTAAAGCCTCCAATTCCCCCTACAACAACCTCCCCACCTCTTTGTTCCCTTTCAAAGCCAAACAGCACATGGGACTTTTCCTGGTGGTCCAGTGGCTAAAACTCCACAATCCCAGTGTAGGGGGCCAAGGTTCAATCTCTAGTCAGGGAACTAGATCCTGCATGCTGCAACTAAGAATTTTCATGTTGCAACTGAAGACCTCACGTGACTCAACTGAGACCCAGTACAGCTAAATAAATACTTTAATTTTTTTAAAAGTCAAAAAAAAAAGCACAGAAGAGGTGTTTTTAAGTACTTCCCTGATTTCTGTGCCTAGCAAGCAGTTATCAGCCATTCTAATGTGGCTTCAATCCTGACTGTTCACCCACCCATTGCTTGCTCAGCCTACAAGTTGATAACTGGAGTTTTTAAGTCCTTATCATTTTTTTTTTTTTTTTCAGTCCTCATGTTAACTCAAGGGCTTCCTCAATGGCTCAGCGGGTAAAGAATCTGCCTGCAATGCAGCAGAAACAGGAGTTGTGGGTTCAATCCCTGGGTCAGGAAGACCCCAGAGCAGAAAATGGCAATGCACTCCAGTATTCTTGCCTGATAAATCCCATGGACAGAGGAGCCTGGCAGGCCACAGTCCAAAGGAACGCAGGGTCATAAACGACTAAGCAACTGAGCGCACGCGCACACGCACGACTTGACTTAGTTCTTCCCCATTTTCCATGTCATTGACCACTCCCTACCTCCTCAAATACTTTATCCGTTCACCTTTATGCTCTTACTGCTCAAAATATGATCAATGGACCAGCAGTATCAGAATCACTTGGAAACTTGTTGAAACACAGAATCTTAAACAGGTTCTTCACAGTTCCAATCTGCTGAACTCTAGAATCTCTATCATCCACATTGTCCCCCTTTCTTTCCTCTATCTCCTGAGTTTAATGCTCCAGATATGACTATGTATGAAAGTCCTCAAATATGCCAGTCTGTTTTAGCCTTTGCACATGTTTGTTCCCTCTTGCTATGATGCCATTCCCAATACTTACTCCACTTTTCGCCAACAGGCAAAACTCCTGCTCGTCTTTGAAAGCCAAAATCATGTGTTACTGATGTGGCTTGTCATGCCACATCTCTGAGGCTATGCCATCTATGCGTGTAATTTTATATATGTATAAAATATATATACACAAAATTTTATATATATTTAAGGTATAATTTATATACAGTAAAATTTAGCATTTTAAGTATGCAGTTTTACATATATATTTAAGGTATAATTTACATGCAGTAAAATTTAACATTTTTAGTATACAGTTTTGCAACTTTTGAAAATTTATATAGGTGTGTACAATTACTACTAAAATCAAGGTACATAATATTCCTATCTCCCACAAAATTTCCCCAAATGACCCTTTGTAGTCAGCCCTAACATCCACTCTCAGCCCCTAAAAGCATTATTCTGTTTTCTGTCCTTATAATTTTGCCTTATGGTGTCATATGAATAAAGCCATAGAGCATATAGCCTTTTGAGACTGGCTGCTTTCACTTAGGGCTTCCCAGGAGGTTCACTGGTAAAGACCTGCCTGCTAATGCAGAAAACACTGGAACTATGGATCAGGAAGTAGCAACCCTCTCACTCCAGTATTCTTGCCTGGAAAATTTCATGGACGGAAGAGCCTGAAATTCAGTCACACTACTGCAAGCTTCAGTACTTTCTTCTGTTTCATTGCTGAGTAGTATCTCATTGTATGTATGCACTATATTTGTCCATCCATTCCTCAGTTGGATATTTGGGTTGTTTTCTCTTTCATGCATTGGAGAAGGAAATGGCAACCCACTCCAGTGTTCTTGCCTGGAGAATCCCAGGAACAGGGGAGCCTGGTGGGCTGCCGTCTATGGGGTCGCACAGAGGAGTCGGACACGACTGAAGTGACTTAGCAGCAGCAGCATGTGAAGAGGTTATGAATAAAGTAGCTATATTCACATGCAGGTATTTGTGTGAACAAAGGGTTTTATTTCACTTGGGTAAATACCTAGGAATGAAATTGGTGGTTATATGGCAAATGTTTGTTTAACTGTATCAGAAACTGCCAAATCATTTTTCAGAGTGCCTTAGACATATTTGTAACCCAGTATAAGCTTTCAGAGAGCAAGAAACAAAGTTAAGACATGATAATGATGATGATCGGAGAAGGCAATGGCATCCCACTCCAGTACTTTTGCCTGGAAAATCCCATGGACCGAGGAGCCTGGTGGGCTGCAGTCCATGGGGTCGCTAGAGTCGGACACGACTGAGCGACTTCACTTTCACTTTTCACTTTCATGCACTGGAGAAGGAAATGACAACCCACTCCAGTGTTCTTGCCTGGAGAATCCCAGGGATGGGGAAGCCTGGTGGGCTGCCGTCTCTGGGGTCGCACAGAATCGGACACGACTGAAGCGACTTAGCAGCAGCAGCAGCAATGATGATGATGAGGAAAGCTAACAAAAGTCCCCAGCTTTTAACCATTATACATACTGTATTGTTCAACTTTGCATCCTCAGCAGCTGGCATTGTCCTGGCACACAGTAAGCACTCAAAAAATATCAATATCAATATCAATCAAATAAATTCTTGATTACCTACTCCTCAGGAAGGGCACTTTTCTCCTTTCATTCTCTCTGTCTCTCCAATGTTTCTTCCAACAGTAGTTTTAAAATGACAGCAGTCGACTCACGCCTGCCTTGTTGTTGTTCAGTCACCAAGTCGTGCCCAACTCCTTGTGACCACATGAACTGTAGCATGTGATCTTCCCTGTCCTTCACTGTCTCCTGGAGTCTGCTCAAATTCATGTCCATCGAGGCAGTGATGCTATCTAACCATCTCAGCCTCTGCCGCCCCTTCTCCTTTTGCCCTCCCTCTTTCCCAGCATCAGAGTCTTTTCCAGTGAGTCGGCTCTTCACATCTGGTGACCAAAGTATTGGAGCTTCACTTCAGCATCAGTCCTTCCAATGAATATTCATGATTATGTCTGCCCTAGTCATTGTATAATAACAAAGTTTCGGGTTTATTATATCATTGATAGAAACAGAGAAGTTGAAAATAATAGATCATTGGTGGGGAAGGAGTAAGGAGCTTAGCTCAAAATGAATTTAATTTGAAATGAACACAGGTTGATTAACTGTGACAGATTATATTTTTCTTAAGAAAATACATCTGTTCAACATACTCTTCTAGAACCTACCCACTACCCTCTCCAGATGTTGCTGTTTGTTGTCTGACTCTTTGTGACCCCATGGATTGTAGCCCACCAGGCTCCTCTGTCCATGGATTGTCCAAGCAAGAATACTGGAGTGGGTTGCTGTTTCCTTCTCCAGAGAATCTTCCCAACACAGAGATCGAACCCATGTCTCCTACATTGCAGGCGGATTCTTTATCACTGAGCCACCAGGGAATGAGAGTTTAATTCTCCTCAATCCCTTATAACCAGTAGACCCTGGTGGAAGTGGAACAAGACGTCTTCCAATACTAAATCATAAAGGTGATGGAGCTTGTTTGCTCACAGTCCCCTTTAAGGCAAGAGCTGGTGTAAAATAATAATAATAATAATTTTAAAAAAGAGCTGACAAATGGTAAGTCCAAATGTCCTGAGGCTGCCATTTTGGGAGGAAGTCCAGACAATAAGGAGAGACCCAAGTAACTGCCCAGATCAATAGCGCAGGTAAAGTCCCAGTATCAACAACCAGACATTTGAGTGAAAAATGCCACCAATGATGCCAGCCCCAGCTAAGTCATACCCAGGCATCCAAGCCCAGGACGTCATGAAGCAGAGACAGGTATCCTCACTGTGCCTTGTCTGAATTCTGGCTCCACCAGATCCATGAACATAATAAAATGGTTGTTTGAAGCCACTAAATTTTGGAATAATTTGTTACATACCAATAGTGACTGGAGCATATCCTTATGGATTGAGTTGTGTCCCCCCCACAAAAGATATGTTGGCCTCCAAACCTCAGAATGTACCCCAGAAAGTGACTTTATTTGGAGATAGGGTCTTTGAGGTAATCAAGCTAAGATGAAATCATTAGGGTGGACCAAAATTCAGTATGACAAGTGTCCCTATAAAAAGAGGAAATTTGGGGACTTCCCTGGTAGCTCAGTGGTAAAGAGTCCACCTGCCAATGCAGGAGACGCAGGTTCGAATCCTGGTCCAGGAAGATCCCACATGCCTTGGAGCAGCTAAGCCCTCATGCCGGAACTACAGAACACATGTGCTGCAGCTACTGGAGCCCTTGTGCCTCGAGCCTGTGTTCCCGCAACAAGAGAAGCCACTGCCACGAGAAGCCCACCCGCCACAAGTAGAGAAGTCCCCGCTCACTGCAACTGGAGAAACACCCACGCAGCAACGGAAACCCAGCACAGCCAAAAATAAATAAATCAGTAACCTTAGGTTGGTTTGTTTGTTTTAAAAGAAGAAATCTGGGCATATCCCTGCTGGTCCGGTGGTTAAGAATCCACCTTCCAGTGCAGGAGATGCGGGTTCAATCACGTGCCATTAGGCAACTAAGCTGGAGAGATGCAGCTACTGAGCCCACGGAGTCTGGAGTCCGAGTTCTACAGCTAGAGAGAAGCCCAACAAAGATATCATGTGATCTAACAAGACCCCATGCAGCCAAATAAGTTAATAACAAAGAAAATAAGCTAAAAAGAGGAAATCTGTACACAGAAATGTATAGACAGAGCACTCCACGTGAAGATGAGGTAAGAATCAGATGATACTTCTATATCCCAAGAGACACCAACGGTTGCCAGCAAACCACCAGAGACTGGGAGAGAGGCATGGAGCAAGCATTCTTCTTCAGCCCTCTGAAAGAACCAGTCAGCACCTTGATCTTGAATTTCTATCACCCAGCACTGTGAGACAATGAATCTCTGCTAAGCCACCCAATTGGTGATACTTTGTTATGGCAGCCCTAGCAAAGCAGTGTTAGTTGCTCAGTCGTGTCCGACTCTTTGAGACCCCATGGACTGTGGCCCACCAGGCTCCTCTGTCCATGGGATTCTCCAGGCAAGAATACCAGAGTGGGATGCCATTATGGAATCATCTAAAATTTTAAAGAGACCGTTTGAAATGAAGGAGATTTAGAGGCTGCTGCTGCTGCTAAGTCGCTTCAGTCGCGTCCGACTCTGTGCGACCCCACAGACGGCAGCCCATCAGGCTCCTCTGTCCCTGGGATTCTCCAGGCAAGAACACTGGAGTGGGTTGCCATTTCCTTCTCCAATGCATGAAAGTGAAAAGTGAAAGTGAAGTCGCTCAGTCATGCCCGACTCTTAGCGACCCCAAGGACTGCAGTGCACCATGCTCCTCTGTCCATGGGATTTCCCAAGCAAGAGTACTGGAGTGGGATTTAGAGGCAGTCAGAACTAAAAATCTGAGAGTCACCCATGGAGAGGAGATCTGTGAAACCTTGGGGAATTACCCATAACCAGCAACTGTAGAGAGGAAAAGCATGGAGTAAAGGCAGGCTCTAAGGAAGAAAAAGTGTAGCTGGTAGACAGAGAGAAGTTACAGGGAGGACCAGGTTAGAAGCAGGAACCAGTCTCAGAAGAGAGGGAGGAAGAGATTGGCTGGCAATGCCAAATCTGTAGCATTATCAAGGCATCTGGGACTGGGGATTGGAGGTGTGTCTGTGGAGCAGAGAGTACAGAGGATTAGAAAAGAGTCGGTGATGAGGAAGGGAGGGTGCAGACATTTGAAAGTGGATAAAAAAAGGAGGATGGATGCATTAGTGGGGAAGGCAGTGCCACTCAGATTGGCGCCCTAACTTACACAGCTGAAAAGCAAAGAGGAAACACGAGGAAGAGAGTGCGGGAAGAGAGCACAGCAAACAGCAAGGGAAGACGGTTCAGATGATAACTATGGAAACAGATCCATTTTTATGTTTGAAAACATTTTTATTCTAAAAGTACTTGCATATTTAAACTTTTTTTAAAATTTCCAACCTCCAGATGTACCAAGAAAATTAAATCATAAAAACGATCTTGGAATATGATAAACATTATCTTTTCATGTAAACACCCCACAATGTGTCCCAAAATGGTATTTGCTTTCTCCTGAGTCTTGCATATTGAGGGTTTCATATTTTTGCTGTCCCAAAGAGTTTCCACATGCATGTTCAACTGCTCTTCTCACTTTCTTTGCAGTCAGAGAGTCCCTTTTCTTTTTTAGTAACTGTTATTAGCAGTTGCAACAGTAAAGCAGTATGTGTTTACAGTTTAATACTTTTAAGAATTCAAAAACATATAACAGAAAAAATTTAAAACCCTCTCAAACTTAGATTCTTTCCCTAGGAAACTCAGGACCCTTAGGTTCTTTCCCCTCTCAAGTAACCCACTGATGACAGTTTCCTGTGTGGCTTTCTGGTTGTGTAAGGAAACAAGCATGATGCACTTCTTAATTCTCAGTACCACCGAGAGCTGAGGATACAAGCAGTTGCCTAAAATCTACTTGGCACTGACCTCATGCAGCTTAGCCGACGTGGGCAGAGACATGGCATTGTATCTCTCATGTAAAACAGAACAGAACACCTGAGTGGCACTGTGTTTACTGCTCTGCTCCCGGCCTTTCTCCAAGAATACGTCCTGGAGTCCTCCACATTCTTTTCAGTGTCTGCCTAGCAGTGATTATTTACATGGATGGAGGAGGGCATGGCACCCCACTCCAGTATCCTTGCCTAGAGAATCCCATGGACAGAGGAGCCTGGCAGGCTACAGTCCATGGGGTTGCAAAGAGGTGGACACGACTGAGCGACTAAGCACAGCACACATCAGAATACACTTAACTGATCCTCTCCTGATAGACACCCTGATTGTTTCCATTATATTTGCTATAACAAATAATGCAATAATAAATTTCCCTTTAAGTATACCCTTATTCATGTTTATATTTACCTATAGGATAAACTCCCAGGGGTAGAATCCCTGGGTCAATGCTCCTGAGTGTCTCTGCAGCAAAATACAGGGCTGGAAGAAGCACAAGCTGGAATTAAGATTGCCGGGAGAGATATCAATAACCTCAGATATGCAGATGACACCACCCTTATGGAAGAAAGCAAAGAGAAATTAAAGAGCCTCTTGATTAAGATGAAAGAGGAGAGTGAAAAAGCTGGCTTAAAACTCAGCATTCAAAAAATGAAGATCATGGCATCTGGTCCCATCACTTCATGGCAAATAGATGGGGAAACAGTGGAAACAGCACAGACTTTATTTTCTTGGGCTCCAAAATCACTGCAGATGGTGACTGTAGCCATGAAATTAAAAGACGCTTGCTCCTTGGAAGAAAAGCTATGACCAACCTGGACAGCATATTAAGAAGCAGACATTACTTTGCTGACAAAGGTCTGTCTAGTCAAAGCTATGGTTTTTCCAGTAGTCATGTACATATGTGAGGGTTGGACCATCAAGAAGGCTGAGCGCCAAAGAATTCATGCTTTTCAACAGTGGTGTTGGAGAAGACTCTTGAGAGTCCCTTGGACTGCAAGCAGATCAAACCAGTCAATCAATCCTAAGGGAAACCAATCCTGAATATTCACTAGAAGGACTGATGCTGAAGCTGAAGTTTCAATAGTTGAGCCACATGATGTGAAGAGCCGATTCATTAGAAGAGACCCTGATGCTGGTAAAGATTGAGGGCAGGAGGAGAAGGGGCTGACAGTGGATGAGATGGTTGTATGGCATCACCGACTCGATGGACATGAGTTTGAGCAAGCTCCGGGAGATGATGAAGGACAGGGAGGCCTGGCGTGCCACAGTCTGTGGGGTCACAGTCAGACATGACTGAGTGACTGAACAACAACAATCTCTGCAGCAGACACATGCCTTTCATTCACAACTGTTCTGCATCTGAAATACTTTTCCATGTTTGGGGAAAATAAGAATCTTGGTGGGAGACCTCCCCTTACAGAAGACAGGTGGTCCAGATACTAACCCTTCCCACCCCCAACACGTGGGTTCCCCTTTAGACTCTGAATCTGGACTAAGCACCTGCAGAAGCAGGGCATCCTGAAGATCTTATCACCCAGGGCAGTGGCACCAGGCCTGGCTTGTCTCCATGGAGCTCTTTTGGCTGTGGCCCCCAGACACCTGGCTTCCTGCCTATTTCCTAAGCCTAATCCCCCAAACCGGCTAGTGATTCTGTGAGCCTCTCAATGTCTTTTCAGGAAATTCTCCTTCTGCTTAAATCAGTCTGCTTAGATTCTGTTGCTTGCAATTAAGAATCCAGACTGATTCTGTAGCAGTAAGCCTTCACGATGGCTCCCAGTGTTTCCTTCCAATTGAGCTGGACTGTGTAACCAGTAGGATATTGTGGGAACGACAGAGTGTGATTTCCAAAGTGAGGTCTTAAAAGACATTGGGGGTGGCTTACACCTCTAGTATCACTTGCTTTGAGAGAGACCAACTGCCATGCTGTGAGGACACTCTGACCGTCCAGCGAAGAAGTCCACTTGCCAAGAAAACAGGCCTGTGGCCAACAGCCAGCACCAACCTGTGAATCACATGAGTGAGTCACTTTAAGGATGGGTCTTCCAGCCCCAGTCAAGCCTTCAGATGGCTGCAGCCTCAAGTGACATTTTGACTGTTTATAAGAGACCCTGAGCTATAAACCAGCTAAACCACTTCTGAATTCCTGACCCTCAGAAAGGGTGTAGCATAATAAATGTTAATTATTGATTTCAGCCACTAAGTTATAGGTGATTTGTTAAAGCAGAAATTAATGACCGACACAGATACAACTCAATTAATTAATTTACTTGACTGCATCAAATCTTAGCTGCAGCATCAGTTCTTTAGTTGTAGCATGTGGGATCTAGTTCCCTGACTAGGGATCGAACCCAGGCCCCCTGCCATGGAAGTGTGGAGTCAGCCATTGGACCACCATGGCAGTCCTCTCAATTCTAAATTTTAGCAGTCTATCAGATTGCCCTTCAAAAAGACCGCAGCAATGTGTACACCCACCAGTACCATGTAGCAGAGTGCCGAAAGTGATTGGTTCTGGAAAGGAGAGGAAAGGAGCAGAGATCCTAGATAATGTCCCCTCCCCAGTGCCTTCCTAAGTGGGCGGAATTATACGTTTGGTCCCCTACGGCCACCCTACCCGTTAGGCTAGTGGGCAGGGATGTGGCCAGAATCTGGCCTGGTGTACAAGCAGGGCCAGAAAGGAGAAATCTGAGCAGGGACAAGGCCACACTTGTCAAGTCACACGATCCGGCCAGGAGGGCTCAGCAAGTGTCAGCTGCAGGGGTGTGGCAGGGGAGCAGGCAGATAGGCAGAAATCTCTCCAGGCTGTTTGGGAAAGGGAACTTCAGAAAATAGAGAAGCTGGGTAAGTGGGTAACTGCTTGGGGCCAAGGCAACAGCCAGGACTGAGCACTTCCAGGCAGGAGACATAAGGGATGTGGATTCGATCCTGGATTGGGAAGATCCCCTGGAGGAGGAGATGGCATCTTCCTCCAGGATTCTTGCCTGAAAAATCCCACGGACAGAGGAGCCTGGTGGGCTACAGTCCATGGGGTTGCAAAGAGTCAGATACAACTAAGTTTCTGAGCACATACAAACTAACCTGGAATCTCCTGCACGTGACCTTAAAGACCCAGAGCTCAAGAGGAGATAATTGTAGCAGGGGAAGCTAGAAGCTGGAGCCGGACCCAAATGTCCTGAGCACTAAGTAAATGCCAGACATAGAATCTTCCAGGTAGACAACCACCATTCCCATTTTACAGATGAGGAAACAGAGACTCATCAAGGATACAGTACCAGCCTAATTAGTATCTGATTGCAGCTCTTATTACATCACACAGTCTCCAGGGTAGAGGCAGAGCTGACTTGTTTGCTGGTGTTCCCTACGGCTCAAAGGAGAACCCTGGGGAGTAGACTTGTCACCTTCCAGTGAGACAGATGTCTGCACAGTCTCTGCTGTCCTGACTTTCAGAGCTGTTCCCTCAGGCCAGGCTCCCATGTCAGGCATCCAGAAGGTCCCTGAGTCAGTGGTAGTGGCCCTCTCTTGTCCATCTGTCTGCTCCAAAGAACCTGGTACTTCCTTGTGAAACAAACATGCCTGTGGGGGGGTGGGCAGGGTGGGGGGGACATGCTCTCACAAGCCAAGTGACCTGTTAGGCTTGCAACAAAGGGTAAGGCAGAGTTTCTGCCCTTCAAAGAGTTCATAGTCCAAAGAGTTCAAAAGTCCAAAGCGTTCAAAAGTCCAAAGAAGGAGGAAGGAGGAGGGGGATGGGATGAACTGGGAGGTTAGGAGATGACTGGGAGATTGGGATTGACATAGATACACTACTGAAACTACATATAAAATAGATACATTAACAAGAACCTGCTGTATTGCTCAGGGAGCTCTACTCAGTGCTCTGTGGTCACCTAAATGGAAGGAAACCAAAAAAAGAGGGGTTATACCTACAGGTGTAGCTGATGCACTTTGCTGTCCAGTAGAAACTAGCAACATTGTAAAGCAACAATACTCCAAAAAAAAAAATTAATCTTTAAAACAAGGAGGAAGAGAAGTGAAGAAAAGAAAACTGCACGATGTTATAAGGATTACAGTGGAGAAAAACTTAGGGTGAAATGGGAACTCTTGAGACCGGGTACCTGGAAGCATCAAAACGCTTCTTGAGGATCATCTCTGAGCTGAGTGACAGGGAGAACTCGCTGGGGAAGGGAGGGTGCACCAGGCAGAGGGAACTGAAAAGGTCTGGATGAGTGGCCCTTCCCAGGAATCACTAGGTCTTGCATGTTCCAGGAGAGTGCCATTTGGAGGGGAGGAGGGGCAAGATATGAGACGAGACGGGTGAGTAGGGGCCAGATCCTGAAGGCGGGGAGCCAAAAACTGAAGGAAAGATGCCTAGAAACACTTTACCGTTTAGAAAGATGATTCTAACTCAGGGCAAAATGACGACAGGGAAACCAGTTATGAGGCCACAGTTGACTCCCAGGAATGAATCAGTGAAGGCCATGACCGTGTTGCTGAGGAGGGGAGCTGTGGACAGCAGGCATGAAGGGAACACTGTTTACAGGACTTTATGACCAAGAGGGGGCAGAGAAGCCCTGTCCCTGGTCTTTGTAGTCCCATAACCCAACGGTCGTCCTTGTTTCCCTCATAAGTCCTTTTGTGTTTCATTTTTCTATCATTTGCAAACAAGAGGCCTTAGCTCTCACATGGGCCTAGAGGTTCACGGAAGGAAAAGGGCGTTTGAAGTATTTACACTGTTACCTCCATTCCTTCCTTCCTTCTTTTTCCTTCGCTTTATTAGTGGACTTTATTTTTTGGAGCAGTTTTAGGTTTACAGAAAACATTGGCAGAACGTTGAGTTTCACATATCCCTCTTTTCCTTCCCACTCCGTTTCTGCCTGTTACTAACATCTTGCGTTAGTGTGGTACATTTGTTACAACTGATGGGCTCCTGTCAACACACTATTATTAAATAAAGTCCACCATAACGTTAGGTCCCACTCTTTGTTGTATATTCTACATGGGTTTTGACAAATGTATAATGACCACTGTGGCATCATGTGGGCTTTCCTGGTGGTTCAGTAGTAAAGAACCCGCCTGCCAAAGCAAGAGACACAGGTTCAACCCCTGGGTCATGAAGGTTCCCTGGAGAAGGAAATAGCAACCCACTCCAGCATTCTTGCCTGGAGAATCCCCATGGACAGAGAAGCCTGGCGGGCTGCAGTCCATGGGATCGCAAAGAGTCGGACACGACCGAGCGACTAAGCACACAGCACAGCACCAGCATTCTTTCCTGAAAAATCCCATGGACAGAGGAGCCTGGCCATCTACAATTCATGGGGTTGCAAAAGAGTAGGACATGATTTAGCAACTACGACAATAGCAACATGCGGAGTAAGTTTCACTGCTCTAAAAATCCCCTATTCATCCCTCCTTGCCCGCCCCAACCCTGATAACCCTAATCTTTTCACTGTCTTCCTAAGTTTGCCTTTTCTAGAATTTCACATAACTGGAACCACACACAATGTAACCTTTCCATATTGGCTTCCTTTACTCAGCTATATGCACTTAAGTTTCCTCCATGTCATTTTGTGATTTGGTAACTCATTTCTTTTTAACACTGAATAATATTTTTCACCACTGAATTAATACCCCATTGTATGGATCAACCACAGTTTAATGATTCACCTGCTGAAGAACACTTTGGTTGCTTCTAAGTTTTGAACTATGAATAAAGCTGCTATAAACATTCATGTGCAGCTTTTTGTGTGGACAAAAAGATCTTAGCTCATTTGGATAAATACCAAGAAGCATGATTTCTGGATTATATGGCAAGAGTCTTTCCATTCCTTTTTCTCCATTTCCTTTTCCATGTCCACTTCTTCCAGCAGGGAGGTGGTGGGGTGACCTTCCATGGAAAAATGATGGCATAGAATTGTAGGTCTTGGATTTGTGTAGAAACAGAAATTGTCCTCCCTGGGGAGCCAAGGGTGTTCTTTTAGGCCAGGGGTCCTTACCATATTTAGGTCTACTATATACCGTGGAATTATACATGGGATCAAGGGGTCACTGGCCCTCATCAGAGTTTCAGGAGGTCTAGGAAGCAAGAGAAATTAAGCTACAGATTTCATCTGCAGCTTAAAGAATCCTCATGATAGGAAAGGGAAGCGCAGTGGACAGACAACCTTCCTACTCAGAATGCCCTGGAGGGAAAACCAAACTTCCAATCTTCACTTAAAAAAAAAAAAAAAATTTCTTTATTGATTTTAAATTTATTTATTTTTGGTTGTGCTGGGTCTTCGTTGCCGCACAGGCTTTTCTCTCGTGGCAGTGAGCGGGGAGCTCCTCTCTAGCTGGGGTGCGTGGGATTCTCGCTGCAGTGGCTTCTCTTGTTGCAGAGCACAGACTCTCGGGCTGTGGCTCCTGGGCTCTAAGCATACACTCGGTAGTTGTGGCGCAGGAGCTTAGATGCTCCAGGGAGCTTAGCTCCCTCCTGGATCAGGGATCGAACCCATGTCTCCTGCATTTGGCAGGAGGATTCTTTCCTTCTGAACCACCAGCCAAGTCCCACAGGGACCACTTGTAACTCTACTTCAGGGACTCAGTGTCAAACAGGAGCCTGGGCTGGAAGCGGCCCGCACAGAAAACATCCTCCTCTCTCCTCCAATTCAAAGAAGACAAGAAGCACGCTGATGTGACGGCTAAGCCCACTTGCACCATTTATTTAAAAAGAATAGCTGTAAGGTAAAAATGCAGATGTTTTATTCATTGTAAAGACAGCAGTTAAAAAAGGGAAGAAATAAATATGACGTTAGAAATTATTTTATCATGTACAATAAACCCCTGATATCTGGGAGCAATCCCAAGAACTCATAACATGTACAAATTTGTGCTGAAGAACAGCTTCACTTTGAACACCTTAGAGCAGATGTTGGAAACTGGCTAGATGGTGAAAATGGTCATAGCTTTTCAGATTCTGAAAGACTCTGGATTTGTTAGTCGGTGATGGCAAGGGTCTACTGTAATATAATTTGCATCGAGTCAGAGTTAATAAGAATTGTTCTATTCATTAAAATTATTTATAATCATTCTCTCATTCTTACGGTTAAGCAGCACAGTATTTAGGAGAAGGGGGAAAAGGCTGAGAAGTGCAAAGGGGAAGGAAAAGGGAGGGGCCTAAGTGGAAATGCTAAGGATAAGAGAAAGGTGATGGGGAAGACCAGAATCTCCCATCTCTTCATTCTTTTCTGTCACCTCAGCAGCATGCTGTGGCCCGCTGTTGGAGAGGGACCAGACTGTGGTCCAGCCTGGCCTGTCTTAAACCTCACCATCACCAAAGGACAGAAGATGCAGGAGCATCTGGCAGGATCAGGCGAAGAACGAGAACAAGGAAGCTGGATGAGAAAGAGAGGAGAGACACAGAAAAGGATGGCCCAAGGAATTGGATGTTGTTAACATCACTGGCCTCCCGCGACTCTCTCCTCTGAGGACCACCAAGGAAAGAAGAATCTGCACGAATTAACACAGCAGACCACTCTCTGATGTGGAGGGGAAAAGAGACAGGAACAGGCACAGGCTGCCAAGTAGAGGCACGTTCTGGCTACAGAGAAGGGTGCAGGAGAGAGACCTGAGGCGGGCAGCGGGACCTTCTGGGAGGGGTTCCCAAATGGGGCTGAGAGCTGCCCCTGCCACCCCACGAGGCCAAGGGGTGTGCACTGTGGTGCGTGTGGAGGTTGGCTGGGGCAAAGGGTCAGCAGGGGTGAGGGTGTCTGGCCAGCTCTCCCCGGAGCATCTGTGAGGCACAGCTGTGGTCAGAGGTCAGGGTCAGCCCCACTAAGCACTGAAAGCGGCCTTGAGTTCCCGGAAGGCTGCTTGGCGGACCTTCCTCTTCTCTTCCTCCCGCTTCCGCTCATCTTGCTCTGCTTTTAGCTCCGCTTCAAACTTACTGGCACAGGACAAGGCTTGGACCTGTAAAGAAACAGTCAGGGCAGGTCAACAGAGTGAGAGACGAAAGAGACGCCTGGAGAGGGAGCAGCCCACCAAACAGAACTCGGTGTTCTCCAGCCACAGGGCCTGGGACCCCAGCCCCGCTGGAGGCAGGACCCCTGATCCACACCCTGCTCCAGTGGTCCCTGCCCTTGGTCTTCCCATGTTTGCTTTCTAACAGCGAGGATATCATCATTTTACTTGCTTCTGTGTTACAGATGCTCCTTCCAATCTGCTGGGGTTGCCTATTCCACCTGAGCTTCTTTTTCTTTTTTTTTTTAGCTTCTTTTTCAGGATACTTTTTTTTTTAATATATTTATTTATTTGGCTGTACTGGGTCTTTAGCTGCAGCATGTGGGATCTAGTTCCCTGACCTGGGTTCAAACCTGGGCCCCCTGCATTGGGAGCATGGAGTGTTCGCCACTGGACTACCAAGGAAGTCCCAGGATACTGTTCATATCCATGCCCTCTTCTACTTACTTTGCACCTTTAATTTCACAATGACATTCTTTAGTTCTAGGGGAAGTCAAGAACAAAATGAGCTCCCTGTGGGCATTTTGACTGGGACTGCATCAATCTGCCTGCGGCAAAGGGATATTTCTAGGTGTCGTTTGGTCACTAAGTTGTGTCCGACTCTTTGTAACTCCATGGACTGTAGCCCACCAGGCTCCTTTGTCCATGGGATTTCCAGCCAAGAACACTGGAATGGGTTGCCATTTCCTTCTCCAGGGGATCTTCCTGACCCAGGGATCAAACACCTATCTCCTGCATTGGCAGGCAGATTCTTTACCCCTGAGCCACCAGGGAAACCCCATCTTTAGGTGTACACTATTTTTAATAAAAACTGCTAGATCGCCCTCCAAAGAGCTGCTCCAATTTTCACCCCACCATCAGGAAATGCAAGGCTCATTTCCCCATAACCTTACCAACACTTATCATTAACCTTTTTCCTGTTTGCCAATCTGATGTGGAAGAAAAATTGGCACCTTCTTTTATTTCTTCTTCGATAAACTGGAGAAGGAAATGGCAACCCACTCCAGTACTCTTGCCTGGAAAATTCCATGGATGGAGGAGCCTCGTAGGCTATAGTCCATGGGGTCACAAAGAGTCAGACACGACTGAGCGACTTCACTTTCTTTCTTTTCTTGATAAATTATCCATTTATATTCTTTGCCCATTTTTCTATTCAGCTAGTGTTTATTTTTCCTTTAATTTGCAATTCTTTACATAATTTAGGTATATATTTCTCAGTTAATTTCCTCCAGTCTTTTGTCTTTTTACTTCAAAGTATCTTGGGTCATATAAACATTTAAATTTTGATGTCATCAAAAAGTTCACTTATTTCCTTTCCAAGTTTGTATTCCATATCATGTTTAAGAAGTTCTTCTATTCCACCCAGGTTCTAAACCCATTTTCCTGTAATTTCTTCTCATACTTTTATGTTTTCATTTTCCCACTTGGCTCTTTAAGGCCCCTGCAATTTATTTTAGTGAGGGAGCCTAATGGAGGGCTTTACTTCATTTTCCTAAGTGGATAGCCAATTGTCTCCACACCTGTTACTGAAGAGTCCATTATTTCCCCGCTGATTTGAAAATTATCTTTTCCATATACTCAGTTCCCACATGAAGGAGACCTGCTTTTATTATTTTCTGCCCCATCCCACTAACTGGCTTGTTTACTCCTGCGCCTGTGCTACATTAGTTGATATCACTGCCTTATAGAATGCCTTAATATTTATAAAGAAAGTAAGTTTTTTCTTAGGTCGAGGAAGCATATTTTCTTATTTTCAAATGTGTGATTATGAATGTGTATTAAACTTCACCAAATGTCTTTGAGACATCTACTTGCAATGGTCACATTTTTCTAATTTAACCTACCTATGATATGAATATATTTACAAAATTATCCCTGCCATCTTAACATAAATTTCAAATATTTTAATTGTATTCCATTTCTTAATGTTTTAGGATTCTTACAGTGATACTTATTAGATGGATATATAAATTGTTTGGTGTTATTTTCATCAGATTTTGTAATCAGATTCATAATGGCTTTAGAGAATGAATGTGATATAGCCTTTTATGTAAGTTTCAGGTATACAGCATTACAGTTCCACCTCTGAATACCCTACAAAGTGATCACCACCATGTGTCTCATTACCATCCATCACCCTGTAGTTGACTCTCTCCATCCATTTTTCCCATCTGTCCCCCAACTTCCTTCCCCTCTGGTTACCAAATCTGTTTTCTGTATCTATGAGTTTCTTTATGGAGCTTCCAATGGTTTTGAATTGATGCATCATCATCTCTCATTATCTCTACCTATGGGCATCATCTGCTTGATTTCTCTGTCACTAGCTTCCTTGTCTCGCTGTCTCATCAGTCTATCCCCTGGTCCACTCATTCACTTCTCTGCAGTGCTGCAGCTAAGATTTACCATTCCCTACAACGCTTTTTATTTAGTCCATTCTGATTTTCATTTCATTACATCCCTGGCTGTGGTTGTTTAGTTGCTAAGTCATGTCCAATTCTTTGCAACCCCACGGACTGTTGCCCCACCAGGCTCTTCTATCCATTGAATTTCCCAGGCAAGAATACTGGAGTGAGTTGCCATTTCTTTCTCCAGGGGATCTTCCTGACCCAGGGATCGAATCCGAATCTCCTTCATTGGAAGGCAGATTCTTTACTGCTGTGCCACCGGGGAAAACCACATCTATGGTAGCCCAATGCTGAGTCTCATATTTCAATGAAAAATTATAATATCCTTTTCAAATCCTCCCTGTACTTCACAAGGGTCCATTTCTGAAGACAAGATACCAATGAAGTTATCAGTAGGCAGTACGTATTATGTTTTTACTCTTTCCGAATCCGAATCCCTAGGGATAGGGTCAAGGAAATTATGTTTTCCAAACTCCCCCATCAGGTATTTCTCAGGCCCTTGGGGCCCTGCTCTGACCCAGCAGTTCTAACCCGTGGCTCCCTATGTCAGAGTCCTCAGAGACTGCTCTTTCTTGATCTTGGCAAGATGTCCAAGTTGGAGTTTACTGTCATCTACCCAGCCCCTCCCCCAAGTATCCCTAATGGTTGTAGAATCCTACAACCTGGGTTCAAGCTCCTATTTCCTAATGTGCTGGCCTCGCCTTTATTAACTTTCTAACCCAGAACAGATGCCTGAACAATCTTCACAACAGCAACTGTCACATAACTTCCGACTGCCAGGACCTGCACTTCTGCCGGACACGCTTCACCTCTGCCCCTCAACTCTACCAAGTCCCACCCTTGGACCAAGGACTTTGTCTGCTCCTGCTTGCAGGCTGAGAATGTGTTTTTCTTAGAAGCCTCACCAGGACCCACTGGGGGTGAGGATTTCCAGTTTGGGCTGGTCCTTCACTGAGGCTCTACCCTCCTCCCAGCATCCCCACAGTGGTCAACCGGATGGCTGCAGTCCTCAGGGACCCTGCCACCCCTCTCCTCCCTCGTTTAGACAACACAGAGGAATGCGGGCTGTCCACTCTGGACTCCTCTCCCACCCGCTTCATCCCTCCCCTTTTCCCTGTGCTCAGGGTGGACAGGAAGCAGACCCTGGGCACGTCATTGAACATCTCTGGGACCAGAGGCGCACTAGCTGCTACCTGCTTGCAAGCCAGTTGTTTGATTTCCAGGAATTTTATGAGCTGGTTGCTAAATATAGCCACTGTTAAAAATTAGATTTATATACTTTCACAATAAAATTATATTACAAGCAAAGGTAACACATACTTAAAAGTCACCATTTTCTGGTGACTGTGCTTCGTTTGCTACTATCTGTGTCCTCAAGGTTATCTGCGTCTGTCACATCTCTAAGGTGGAAATCGTGTATGATGACCTGGTACCATGAATTGTCCCAACTCTATGTTCAAAGGCATCCTGTGGGTTGCTTTAAAAGCAATCCCAGGAGGGGTACTCACACCTTGGAAGAACAATGCTACAAACAAGGGTTTGAGTATTCTTTCAGTGACTGTCTAGACAATCTTTTCTTAAGAAAGTGATGGTAAAATGTCAAAAATGCAGATTAAAGGTAAGCATGTGTAGTGTCTGTAGCATTCACATTATAAATGGCTCCAAAATGGAAAGGCTGTTCTTTCAATATTTAAAAACTACTATTGAATTCAGCAAGGATGTTGCTCACGTCACTGAGGAATGAATGAAGTTCTGACACATGTCTTTTCACTTTTTTCTTATAAATTAAACAAAATACTAAAAACATGCAGCTTGGAACTACATTCCTTTGTCAGTTGCAATCGTAGACTGCCTACAGACACAAGGGTCCAGCAAAAATCAAGGAGTTATTCTTTAAGAATAGATAGCCTATAAGGGGGCTTCCCTGATAGCCCAGTGACTAAGTCTCCGAGCTCCCAATGCTCGGAGTTCAATCCCTGGTCAGGGAACTAGATTCCACATTCTGCAACTAAGAGTTTGCATGCCACAATGAAGACCTGGTACAACACAATAAATAAAAACAAGTATTTTTAAAATACTTTGCTCTTCTGGCTTCCCTTGTAGCTCAGTCGGTGAAGAATCTGCCTGCAATACAGGAGACTTGGGTTCGATTCCTGGGTTGGGAAGATCCCCTGGAGAAGGAAATGGCAACCCACTCCAGTATTCTTGGCTGGAGAATCCCATGGACAGAGAAGCCTTGTAGGTTCCCAGTCCATGGGGTCGCAAGAATAGGACATGACTTAGCAGCTAAACCATCACCACTTAAAAAAAATAGACTATATGAAATCTACAATAAAAATAGTGTATATTTATTATTTGTACATTGCATGCTATGTATCCTTTTTATCAGCAAAATATATAATAAACTTAGGCATATATATGCCTTCTTATATATAAGAACTTATATAAGTTCCCTTCTCCAGGGATTCCCAACTCAGGGAGTGAACCCAGGTCTCCCACATTGCAGGCAGATTCTTTACCAGCTGAGCCACAAGGGAAGCCCAAGAATACTGGAGTGGGTAGCCTATTCCTTCTCCAGCAGATATTCCCAACCCAGGGATAGAACTGAGGTCTCCTGAATTGCAGGCGGATTCTTTACCGACTGAGCTATCAGGGAAGCCCATATAAATATGTGTGTGTGTATGTGTATACACACACACACACTCTTTGTCCAGAGAGCCAGTTGTTAAATATCGATCAACAAACCACTGTCTAAGCATCAGTCTCCTCATCTGCAAAGTGGGATAATAACACCTACCTGCAGAAAGCTTGTATGAGGATTTGATACGACCTGAATCTGAAGCGGTCAGCAGAGGGTCACCATCAACACTCACGTTTGCTAATCACCCACCTACCCATTCCTGGCCAGGTCAGAGGAAAGTTGGGGACCTGTGCAATTACTTTACTTGGGGTCCTTCTCCTCCACTATAAAAGTCCACCTCTCCTCTTGATTCTATGATCTCTGGGTACTTGTCCATCAGTCACTCCATTCTTTACGTTTTCTTCTCCCTGGATCACTTCCTTGTGACCTAGAAACATGCCGACATCTATCTTCCCTAGGCTAAAAAAAACAAAAACAGTTTCTTTCCTGATCCTAAGCTACCATCCCCACTTTGTATAGGCCTCCTCTGCCAACCTTCGACAAGAAAGTCAGCTATCAGGGCTCTTTCCCCCCAACTGCCACCCACCCCTTACCCTGTTACAATCTGCCCTCCCTCCATAGTGAACCTCATCTCTCAGAATTCTCCACTGACCCATTTGCTGGACCCAACACCTCTGCCCCAACCTCATCTGATTCAATCTCTTCTTCAAATCGCTCTTGTCCTCCATATTAGCATTTCTCCAGAGTTTCCTTGTATCTCTGATTATTTCCTTTCCCACTCTAGTCACCATGACGTTCTGCCCTTGGTCAATTCCCGCTAGTTCTCAGGTGTCAGTTTGTATCCCGTGAAGATAGCGCCTGTGGTCTGTGTGGCTAGTTGTCCATGAAACATCCATCCTCCCTCCCTTTCTGTCTATGATGCTTCCCTAGCACATGGCCCAAGGGCCTAGGGGAGACTGGCCTCACCCCTGGGCTCAAGGAGAGAAGCCAATCAGAGTAACAATATTCCAGCCCTTGCCAGGAGTCAGTTCAGGAATGGACAAGCATGGAAGAGATTATTCCATGACTACAGTATCTAGTATGCCTGTCTTCCTTAGCATCAGAATTGCAGCTGGGCACATGGATCCCCAGGAAAGAAAACAAAGGCATTCTCTAGCCTCCCATTTAATGGGGTGTGGCCAAGTTCTGTCCAATAGGACTGAGCAGAAACTAGTACCAAACAACAGTGTGCCCTTCAGATAAAGGGGCAGGTCTTTCCCTTGCCTGAAGTCACCTCGGACTTAACCGAGTCTTAACCACAGGCCCACCAGGGAAGTCCCAACACTGAGAGCTCTAGGGGGGTTGGGATTCATCCCACCTCCTCCCCAGCCCACTGTCACACTCCTCGTTGGACCTACAGTTCTTCTCCAGGCGTCTACGGAGCCTCCCTAAGTCCAGTCTCTCCCCAGGCAAGCGTGTCCCCGTTGTACCCAAGGCTGATCAGAGCAAGGCCCTGCTGTCCAAGACTGGCCACGCACTGAATCCTCCCGCAGAGCCCAGGGAGAGCTGGGTGAGGCCTGGGAAGCCGGTCAGCAGATAATTCTGGTGATCCACAGGCTGGGGAAAGCCTGACCCTCAGGGGAACTTAGAGCTTCCTGTCCAGCTGCGTCCAGTACAGACAGGGGCCAGCCTCCAAGCCCTCCCTGCCCCTCCCCACCCCATGCCTCAGAGCCTTTGCTCTCACAGTTCCCACGGCAGGAACGCCTTCTCCTCCCTGATTACAAGGTGAATCCCCATTCATCTCTTAACATCTGTCGCGAATGTCAGCTCCTTTATGGCCTTCTCCCAAATTCGGGCTATGATTTCCTCCATTTGTCATTCATGCCAACACTTCTTGAGGGCCATTATTAGCCAGGCACTGTAATTACACAGGTAACACACCTACTCTGCCTTTGAGTCTGTGGGTGAGGAGGCAGACGTATAAACAGAACAAGTTCAAAAAAATTTATTGTTATTCTTTTCATCTTTTCTCCTGGTTGTAAAAATAATGCACACACATTATAAAGCCTCACAAAATTATTTTAAAAAGTCAGTCCCTCTGACATCACTATTACTAATACTTTGGTATAAAACTGTCCAGGTTGTATTTACTATTTCACAAAATTGGCTTTCAAGCACACTGTTTTGCCTAATTCATTTTGGACATCTGTCCACATATAAGGAGATGACAGAGGACAAGATGGTTGGATGGCATCACCGACTCAATGGATATGAGTTTGAGCCAACTCCGGGAGCTGGTGACAGACAGGGAGGCCTGGTGTGCTGCAGTCCATGGGGTCGCAAAGAGTCGGACATGACTGAGCAACTGAACAATAAGCAAATGTAAACGCAGCTGTATCTCATTCTTCAAGGGCTGTAGCATATGCAAATGTGTGCGTGAACCACAGCGGACTCGATTCCTGGGTCACAGACATTTCCGTTACGTTCAGTTCTCCTCTATTACCAACCTCACTGTATGAAAAGCTTTGTCTATACATCTATGTGCATTGGCACGAGGGTCTCTGAAGGATAAAATCCTCGAGGCAGGGACTTCGCTGGTGGCGCGATGGATAAGGGTCTGCCTGGCAGAAAGATGCTGGACTCCTGTCTCCACGAAGCATCACTGAGCTGTGGAGAGCACACGCTGCTTTGAGGCCTGAACAGGCTGGGCTGTGTCACCCAGGACTCTCTGTTTCTGGGCAAAGAAACTCCTGGGATAAGGCAGGAGGGGGGGCTTCCGTGGTGGCTCAGTGGTAAACAATCTGCGTGCCAGGGCAGGAGATGTGCGTTCAGTCCCTGGATCAGGAAGATTAAACAACCAGCACAAGGGGCTGCTCCTGGCTGGAGCTGCCAGGAGTCCCAGCAGCTCACATCA
This sequence comes from Bos indicus, assembly GCF_029378745.1. Lineage (NCBI taxonomy): Eukaryota > Metazoa > Chordata > Mammalia > Artiodactyla > Bovidae > Bos > Bos indicus. The sequence continues at coordinate 112,691,403 of NC_091762.1, read as the reverse complement.
CGTGCGGGGTGCGCTCCGTGAGCCAGGCACTTGCTAAACGCTTCAGACGAAAGAAAGCATGTCATCCTCGTGGTGATCTCATTATCAACTCCATGGTACAGATGAGGAAACTGAGGCACCGACGGGTGGCAGGTAAGTAGAGGAGGCAGAATGTGAACCAGGTGGTCTTATCCACTGCACCCCCCCACCCGTCTCCCCAGCCCCACCCCCACCCCACCCCACCCCCCACCCGCAATTGCAGGGGGACATTTGGAGTGTTTTCCTGATCTTTCTGCCAGTGTGCTCTGGGGGGAGGGAAACGACAGCACCCAGACTGAGACAAAATCTCCAGAAACGTTCAATGACCGTATGAACTCGTGAATGAGCAGAAGCATCCAGAAGGCTCCAAGACCACATGCTGCAGAATCCTTCCCGGCTCCCTGGCATCGTCAACACTGCACATAACAATTCTGATCCAGGGCAAGCCAACAGGGCAGCCTTCTCGGGCCCCGTTTGTCCTTGTTTACACACAGGTGTCTAAGATGCAAACACAGAGGTAGCCCTTCAAGTAACTCATGTGGTTTGGGGTAGAGAGGAATTCTCTAGGAAAGTCTGACTCCAGAGTCGTTTGGGATCATTGCACCAGCAAGCCTGTTTGAATCTGATATCAGGAGCCTCCCTGATGGCTCAGTGGTAAAGAATCCGCCTGTCGATGCAGGAGACATGGGTTCGATCCCTGGTCTGGGAAGATTCCACATGCTACCGAGCAATTAAGCTCATGCACCACAACTATTGAGCCTGTGCTTTAGAAAACCTGGGAGCCACAACTAGTGAGCCCACATGCTGCAGCTCCTAAAACCCAAGTGCCTAGAGCCCGTGCTCCTCACAAGAGAAGCCACCGCAGCGAGAACCTGCACACCACAACTAGAGAAAAGCCCGAGAAGTGATGGAGACCCAGCACAGTCAAAAATTTTAAAAAGAAAAAAAATCTGAAACCAGGATCCAAAGCATTTGCCATTTGGCCATTTTCCCATTTTGTTTTTAATTTTCAGATGGCACACAGACACACACTCTCCTTTCCCTACCATCTCACGTGCTCAAGCGAGCGCCGTTTCCCTCGTCCTGATGAGCTGGTTGCTGGCTGGGAGCTCGCTGGGCAGGGAGCAGGGACACAGGGACTGTGCCGCGCAGAAAGGAGGCACCTACCTTGGCTTCAAAGAAGTCCTTGGCACCTTTGACGCCCTCCAGGGCAACATCGATCTCAGAAAGCTTCGCCAGTGCCATCAGCCCGCTGTCCTCCTGCAGTTCTCCCGCGGCGGCCTTGTGGAATATAAGCAGGAACTGCAGGGGGAGGTTGGTAAGGGTCAAAGTCAACGTCACGGAGAGATTTACAGGCCCCTCTGACCCGAGCTACAGTCATTATAGCCACGCCTATTACAAAGGGTGTATACGTATCCACATGACAAGCTATTTTTTCCCTTATCACACTGTCAACACTGAAAACATGGGGAAATTCCCTGGAAGTCCAGTGGTTAAGACTCCGTGCTTCCACCGCAGGGGATGTGGCTTTGATCCCTGGTAGGGGAAACTGAGATCCCACATGCCTCCCTGCGGCTGGTGCTAAGTCACTTCAGTCGTGTCCGACTCTGTGTGACCCCACAGACGGCAGCCCACCAGGCTTCCCTGTCCCTGGGATTCTCCAGGCAAGAACGCTGGAGTGGGTTGCCATTTCTTTCTCCAATGCAGGAAGTGAAAAGTAAAAGTGAAGTCGCTCAGTCGTGTCCAACTCTTAGCGACCCCATGTACTGCAGCCTACCAGGCTCCTCCATCCATGGGATTTTCCAGGCAAGAGTACTGGAGTGGGGTGCCATGGCCCTCTCCCATATGCCTCGAGACACAGTCAAAAAAACAAAACAAGGGGCTTCCCTGGTGGTCCGGTGGTTGAGCCTCCGCCTTGCGATGCAAGGGACACTGGCTTGATCCTGGTCTGGAAAGATGCCACGTGCCAAGGAACAACTAAGCCCAGGTACCACAAGTACTGAATTTGTGCTCTAAGAGCCCTGAGGTTACAACTACTGAAGCCTGCTCACCCTAGAGCCCGTGTTTCGCAACAAAAGAAGCCATGGCAATGAGAGGCCTGCGCACAGCAACAGAGAGGGGCCCCCGCTGGCTGCAATTAGAGAAACCCACGTGCAGCAATGAAGACGCACTGCAGCCAATAAATGAACAAATACATAATTTTTTTTTTTTTTTTTAAAGGCCCATCTTCCCACAGGGATGTAGGGGAAGGGGCACCCTCATGTTGATGAGAGTGTAACCTGAATCAAAATTTTTGGAGGGCGTTTTGGAAATATTTACCAAAAATAAAATGTTTTCACCCTTCTAATCATTAATTCCACTGCTTGGAATCCATCCCTTAAAACATGCACATAAATGTTATATCGCATAAAAACATTACATAAAATGGTTTAAGAAGAAGCAATATGCATAAAAGCAAAAAATTGGCCACATTCTACTTAACAGCCATGAAAGAAACAGTCCAGTAGATTGGTAGGTACTACTTTTAAAACTAAATAACTTAATATTTCTGAAATTTTAAGAAACCATTTCTATTTCCCATTTGTGTCCCATTTTGGCGTTAAACTATTTGCCTTCCTCAGTGTTTTCTAATTTAGCTCTGTCACTTGCCTTTCAGCTTTGTTTATGGTGGAAATGTTTTTCAAAAGCTATCAATCTTTGCTTTTCTCTCATCAGTGTTATGCTTAGAAAATCCTTCCTTGCCACCAAGGTTACAGAAACAATCAAAAACCTGTGTTTTTGTCTACAGCTTTTAGGACTCTTTAAAAAAAAACATGTAAATATTTAATCTCTGAAATTTATTCTGATCTGTCATGTGAAGTTGATCATTAACCTTATTTTCTTCCACATGGTTAGTTAGTAATCCCCACACTACTTACTGAATAATCCATCATCTTCCTGAAGATCAAAATGTTACCTGAATGAATTTGTCTTTCAAGTCAGTCTGTACTAAGAGAATACAATACATACAATACTCTGGAGGATACATTTTTAAATAAACAAATAAGTCAACCTGAAAGAGCAGTGCTTGCTCTATCTCACCCCTTGCATGTCCTTCCATCACCCCCAAGGCAGTTTTATGGCTTTTTTACTTCTCTTCTTTAAAATTGTTTGTGAATTTGTCAAACAGCTTCTATACCACTTGCATAATTTATCCATCTAAGAAGAATAGATCTTCTCAGGTGGCTCAGTGGTAAGGAACCCCCTCCCAAGGCAGGAGACGTGGGCTCGATCCCTGGATTGGGAAAGATGCCCTGGAGGAGGAAATGGTAACCCACTCCAGTATTCTTGCCTGGAGGAATCCACAGACAGAGGAGCCTGGTGGGCTACAGTCCATGGGGTTGCAAAGAGTCAGACATGACTTAGCATCTGAGCACACACACACACACACAAAATATGTATGCCTAAAGGGAAATTTCAATTTTCCTCTAAAGATTGTCTTCCCCAAGAGGAAAGAACATTTTCTAAAGCAGAGTGGGAGGTAAGACAAGCTCAATGCACTTTTTCCAAATTCCAGCTTGAGTGTCTCTTAATGCCTAGAGGGAAGCGTGTTTCATTAAGTGAAAGTCCGAGCTCCCATCATAACCACCCCCAAAACGCCTTGCCAACAAGTCCTTCTTTGTCATTCTTGCTTCGAGGGTCCTAACTCCGCTGTGGACTTCGCCAAAAACAAAGCAACTGGTGAAGCAACATGTTGCAGGACTTTCAGCTTCACGGAGGAGGCCGTCACCGGGGTCAGCTTGGCTCGACAGAAATGCCACGGTCACCCGCCTGCAGCTTCAAACTCTCTCACTAGAGGCCGGCAAAGACTCAGTTTGCGGCAGACTCTCACAGCCAGAACACTGGCCCCAAAGAAGACTTGGAGCTCAAGCCTGTTGAACGAGGAGAGGTTCCCCCAGGAAAAGGATGGGGGACAAGGGGGCTGGGGGATGGTGGTGAGCGGGCTCTCATAGAAGAGACTGAAGAGCCCTGCACACGTGAGCCTCAGACAGAGGGAAAGACTAAAATACCCAACCATCCCTCGGTCCCCTATGTGTCCTTAAAGCACTTAGCAGAAGCCACCCTCCTCCCCAATTCTTCTTAAGGAGGACACAAAACAGGTTGCCCCTCCGGAGCTTAGGAAAGACAGAGCACCGCCCCCAGCCTAGCACCAATCCTAGTGACCTGGGGCAGGGGAGTCTCTTGTCTAAAATTCATTTTTCTTACTCTGCAGCAGAGATGACAATGTAGGTGTTTACAGAAGGGTTTGCGAAGATCCTCTGGAGGAAGAAATGGCAACCCACTCCAATATTCTTGCTTGAAAAGTCCCATGGACAGAGGAGCTTGGTGGGCTAAAGTCCATGGGATCGCAAAGAGTCAGACACGACTGAGTGACTAAACACCACCACCAACAAAAGGGCTTAAAGTAATCCTCAACAGTCCTTTCCCGAGTGGATCCCGCCCACGAGTGCTCACTCTCAACTCTGCCAGCGCACAGGTAACCACCAGCAGCTCTGTCATAACTTAGGGGGTCTCCCTGCCCCAGCCAGTTAAAGAAAAAAGATTCAGCTCAACTCGAAACTCTCCAGCCTTCCATAGAACATGCCAGACTTTCCCATTTAATGTATCACAATCACCAACCCCTGAATGACAATTTCTCCAACTGCCCAGCCTTGTTTGTCTTCCTATTTATAGTCCACAAAGACTGGTATGTTGTAGAGAATTGGAAAGTGTCCTAGCTGTGACTCTGAGCAAAGAGGGGGGAGGGAAGGAGAAGCAGAAAACAAAGAAACAGAGAACTCACAAAGCTAAAAAGCAGTTTCAGACATGAGCTAGCAAATGCTTGTGATGAATTTAAGGGAATTTTAAATTCTGTGGCTCTGACTGCTGATACAAACACTTGCCCACATTAGTTAGAGCTTTTAGGTGGCGAGTGACAGAAACACACTTGTTGGCTTAAGCAAAAAGGAAGTATTCATTATACAAATAGGATATCTCAAAAGCCAAGGGCAAAATACAGTGGTCTGGATGAAGATTGGAATGGGGAGAGCCAATGTGTTCAAGACTGGAGGCCACATTCTCTCTCAAGCTCTTGTGTCTGGACCACATGGTAGAGAATGGCCACTCCACACTGAATTACCTTGCAGGAACAGCCACCTGCAGAGCCAGTGTGCCAAATACCAGGCCCAAATTCCCAGATACAGAATCCAATTGACCTAATCTGGCCACAGGTCCACCCACAGTCCAATCAACCATAAACAGACAGGGGTGCAACCCAGGACAGCCAGGGCTGCCAGGGACCCTCTCAGGGAGGGTAGGGTGGGAGGAGAAAAGAAGACCTACAGTTTCCAGCGTGTGCTTATGCGTGCATGCGTGTGCGTGCTCACTTGTGCCTGACTCTTTGAGACCCTGTGGACTGTAACCTGCCAGGCTCCCCAGTCCATGGGATTTTCCCAGCAAGAATACCGGAGTGGGTTGCCATTTCCTCCTCCAGGGGACTCTTCCTTCCTGGGTCTCCTGCACTGGCAGGTGGATTCTTTACCACTGAACCACCTGGGAAGCCCCCCAGTCCCCAGGACTGACAGGTAATGTAGTAAACCCCTTATCCAGCCTTTGTACGAAACCACCACATGTCTGGTCTTGGAGCAATTCTGCTTTGAGACAGATGTAATGGAATTAGTAAGGACTTTTAAGAAAAAGGGAGGAAGATATTAAGGCCTCTCTGTCTGCCTCCAAAGGAGACTGAGGTGGGTAGTGCCTGGAATCCGATTCTAGATCCCTAGAGCTACGGAGACAGAACTGCTAACTCCAGTGCATCCTGTGACTTCTTCCACATGTCTGTACATGTACACAAACTATAAATGCAGACAATTACCTTTTACATACAGTTTGGAAATATGCTTTTGTTCCTGCTTCTCACACTGTCGACATTTGTCTTCTGGTCATCAAACACTGTGCTAGATCATCGTTTTTAAAGGCTCCACGTGTGCCATTTTGTTAAATACCCCAAATGTGCACATATTATTTTCATAATTGGAAAAGAAATGGTTTAAAAGAAAGATCAATTCCCTTGAACGTTGGGGGAAAGTAGCAAACTGGTGCTTAATAGAGACATATTTTCTGTATCAAAGGGCTTTTCTTTAGATGTAACTCACTTCAGTCAAGTTAATCAAAAAAAAAAAAAGAAAGAAAGGGAATATAAACTCACCAAGCACCCACTAAGTGTCAGGTCAGGAAGGCACTATAGAAATGAGACATTTTATCTAGCTGGCAGCTCCTGCCACATGTGATGATGGTGGTGGAGCTGTTTTATGATGCCCTGTGGCACATGACCTGGATCTAACCAATCATAGTATCCTGGATGCAATGATTGGTCCAGGAGGTGGGCATGTACCCCTATGAGGGCCAATCAGAAGCCTTCTTCTGAGACTGCTATGGATTCTGGGATGAAGTAGCCCTCCATCCCCTGGGGCAATGTAGCCTGGAGCTGCCAGCAACCATCATGGCAGGCACCAGGGACAACAGCCTATTTGGAAAGAAAGGATGTAGACAAAAGCACAGTCAAGGTACAGCAAGAGAAAATGACTGATTACTTGTGTCTAAAACACTTTCACTTCATCTCCTAGGTATGTGAACCAAGAGTCACTTGCTCTTTCCTTGTTTAAATTAGTTAGCATTCTCTTTCCATCACTAGCAGTCAAGCATTCTAACTGATAGAGGCATAGAAAGAGAACTTTGTCCTCAAAACAGTCCCGAGCAAAGGCTTTTAACAGCCCTATTTTAAGGACATAAAAACTGAGGCTCAGAAATAATGTGTTCCAGTTATGCAGCTCTGTGTGGCAGATGGAGGCTGGGATGTACACCTCTTTTCATTACACAAACTCAGCATCAGCCCACTGGTGGCTTACAATATGGGTGGACACCAGCAGAGTGAAATCCCAAGAGCAGGAGGATGGGCTGTGGAGTACTGTTTTGCAAACGCATCCACACTTCCAAATCTGTACCTCTGGGCACAGCTCCTAGAGATGGGGCCACAGTGGGGCTCTGAATTGACAAAGGACTGAACGTGAACACCCCTGAAGACCTGTAGGTGGGTTGAGTACCCACAACGAAACCCTCTGGAAATGTCCAAGCCTCAGATCAAAATGGCCAAACCAGCAGCTAACCAAAACTGAGCATCTTGGAAACAGAGAGGGGTGCATGCGCAAGGCTCCTGGGTCAAACAGAGGGGAGGGATTTTCAGTTGGTGACTTGCACAGACGTCTAAGCACCCTTGATTTCCATTCCCCTGAGGTTAAAACTTTGCCACAGAAGTTCTTTCCCCAGCAGTGCCTCCAAAGCTTCACCAAGGCAAAATCCTTTACTTTCTATATCCTAGGGGTACCCAGATTCTTGTTGTCATTGTTATGTGTGCTCAGTCATGTCCGGCTCTTTGTGACCCCATGAACTGTACCCTGCCGGGCTCCTCTGTCCATGGGATTCCCCAGGCAAGAATCCTGGAGTGGGTTGCCATTTCCTCCTCCAGGGTATCTTCCCAACCCAGGGATCGAACCCACGTCGTCTGCATTTCAGGCTGATTCTTTACTTCTTGAGACATTGGAAAGAAAGAGCTAATGCCTAGCATGATGCATGAATAATACAGAGGATTGATATTATTATTATTACTAATTTGTAGTAATACAAATGAGAGGCTAGGGAACCAGAGAGACAGCTGCAAAGTTGAACGTGGTAAATGATGGTGGCAGGCTGTCTCCTAGGCCCAGCCCTGAGCCGGGATCTGATTTCAGGCAAGTGCTGACTTTTTCGGTCTTCTAGCTCCTTAGCTCTGAAATGAGAAGTCTGGCAGCAGATTACCCTGAGGGTTACACCCAGCACAGGTTTTCCATGATCTCCTCCACATCAGCCAGTTGAGGAAAGGAAGAGATGGGGGATTCTGAAGTTGATCTGTGAGCAGTGAGAGGCGCGGTCAGCTGGGGAAGGGACTCATGGCTGCAAACTCAGCTTCAGAGAGAACCGCCTCCACCCCCCCGCCCCCACAACCAGGAAGAGCATCCAAAGGCCCTATCTAGCCTGGACAGAAGACCAGTATTTGGCCAAAGTTCTCACCCTCAGAAACCAGGATGCCAGCACTCCACTGTTTCTGGAATAATAAAGGTTAAACACCAGAAGACAAGGACTGTCTTCTCTTCTTTCAGCTTCCGAGGGTCCCAAAAGAGACACGACTGAAAACGAGACCACAGCAGCTGGGCTAATGTCCAAACTTCAGCCCAGATGGTCTTGCCAAAGTTATTCTAATACCAGGTCATTAGTTAGTTAGTTAGTTCAGTCGCTCAGTCATGGATATATCTAAAAACCTTTCGATAAAACTCAAACACACAAGACATGCAATTCCTTTCCTTGTGGAGCTGCATTCTTGCCGTGGAAGAAACCCAGTGGCCTTGAGATTTATTCCCCAAAGTGAAAATGGTTGAGGTTTTCACCCATTGGGAAATCAGGTGAATCTATGTGCACTCTTCCAGGAATATATCTGTATGTACACAATTTTACCCACAATTCCAGGGGTCCAAAGACCAAAAACCTATCCTGGACTTGTTTGGAGGAGAAGGTTCAGGTGCAGAAAGTAAGACCCTTTGTTTTAAAATGCTTATTTTAAAAATTAATGGGCTTTCCAGGTAGTTCAGTGGTAAAGAATCCATCTGCCAAGCAGGAAATTAGGGTATGATCCCTGGGTCAGGAAGATCCCCTGGAGAAGGAAGTGGCAACTCACTCCAGCATTCTTGCCTGGGAAATCCCATGGACAGAGGAACCTGGCGGGCTATATCCACAGGTTTGCAAAGAGTCGGATAGGACTTAGCGACTAAACAACAGCAAGATAAAAATTAACAGTTTAAATATATTTTTAAAGTGTGAAACTAAAAACCACCAAAACTTTGCACCCACAAATATTCACTATGAATGTTTTGGTGACCATCCTTCCAGATGTCTCAATACTTACCATTTTACCCAAAGGAGGCTATCCTACCCAAAGTGACTTTCAAACTGCTTGCTGAGTGTTTTCTCATGCTAGCACTGTGGTTCACTAGCTCCTTAAAGATATGTTAAAAAGCAGAACTGCAGGTTAAATATCCAAGCAGCTCTCTAGATGGGCCCAAGCCATTGTGTAGTCCAGGGGATGGTAAATCAGCGGGTCCTCTCAGGGACCCTCCCCCTCCAGGGGCTCAGGGCCAGCAGGACGCAGGTACCTCACGGAAGCTGAGTTTGCCATCAAAGTCCTCGTCCACCTCCTTGATCATGCTCTTCAGGCCCAGGTGGGTCTGGGGGGCCCCCAGCTTCTCCATCATCAGCTTCAGCTCCATCAGGTCAATGAAGCCATCCCTTCCAGCGTCATACCTGTGGGGTCAAATGCAAGACGCTGGTGAGGGATGGCCATGGCCAGGACCAAAAGACACTTGTTAATCTACCAAATGCTAAATGCTTTTGGCTTTAGTTACTGAAAAACGACTCAAACAACTCCTGCCTTGCAGTGCCCACCAGGGTCACTGGGTTGGAAGGGTCCCCCACCTCTCCTTCAACACCTCTGGACTCTGCAGGATCCGACTCAAAGCGTGTCTTGGACTCCAGGAGTGTTTTCATATCTGTTAACGCCTTAATTAGGCCGTAAGTTTCCTGAGGATGAAAAACATGCCTGTTTCCCTTTATTTTTCCCCGTTTCGGTCAACAAACGTCCACGGAAGCTCCTAACGCTGGACAACGGAAGGGCTGCACCTTCCATTGTCCAGGGCTGCACAAGGCACCCTATGCACCCACTCTATTACACCGACGGTTCTGGAAGCTTCCTTCAATCACGGGTCCCTGGGTCCTTGCCACCCCATTTCCACCCACCTCTCCTCTCATCCACAGGTCTCCTGTCTCTGGAAGCTGCTTTCCCCACCTGGCACTCTGGTTTCACGCTTCGCCCTCCGGCTCACAGATATCCAGTCCCCAGGTCTGAATGGTCACGCCTGGATGTCACAGGTGAGCCAGGGCTTGGCACAATACTCTTGGCCAAGTTTCCACACAGGGCCAGCACCTCTGCTGACGGTGCCCCCAGCCCCCCAGCTAGAAGTAACCCCAGCCTCCCCACAGCAGGGATCCTGGCCCTGCCCTGTACTCCTGAGTGCCTGGGTCAGTCCCGTGGGAGCCTTCCCAGCCTCTGTTCTTCTGCCCCAGCCACTCCACCCAGCCTCACCCCCAGCATCCTTCTCTACACACTAGGGCTATTATGGAGCTTCTCACAGACTCCCTGGCTCTTCTCCCAGCAAATCCATCCTATTCTCCACTCCCCAGAGATCCCTTGTTACTGCGGTATGAACATCATGCATTAAAATCAAATCCATTCAGAACAGCCCAAAGATGGGAACAACCCCAGAATCCCCTGATGGATAAACAGATAAACAAAATGAGGTATATCCATACAATGGGACATTATATATTCATGCAATAGCATATTATTCTCCATTTAAAAAATGAAATTCTGGTCTTCCCTGGTGGTGAAGTGGATAAGAATCCACATGCCAACACAGGGAACATGGGTTTGATCCCTGGTCCAGGAAGATTCCACATGATGCAGAGTAATTAAGCACAGGAGCCACAACTACTGAGCCCATGGACAGCAACTACTAAAGCCTGAGCACCGAGGAGCCTGTGCTCTGCAACAAGAAATGCCACTGCGATGAGAAGCCCACTTATGGCAACTAGAGAAAGCCCTTGTAGCAACAGAGACCCAGCGAGGTAAAAAAATAAATAAGTAAAATTATGTAAAAAATGAAATTCTATACTTTGCTGACAAAGGTCCATACAGTCAAAGCCATGGTTTTTCCAGTAGTCATGTATGGATGTGAGAGTTGGACCATAAAGAAAGCTGAGCACAGAAGAATCAATGCTTTTGAACTGGTGGTGTTGGAGAAGACTCTTGAGAGTCCCTTGGACTGCACGGAGATTAAACCAGTCATCCTAAAGGAAATCAGTCCTGAATATTCATTGGAAGGACTGATGTTGAAGCTGAAGCTCCAATACTTTGGCCACCTGATGCAAAGAACTGACTCACTGGAAAAGACTCAGATGCTGGGAAAGAATGAAGGCAGGAAGAGAAGGGGACAACAGAGGATGAGATGGTTGGATGGCATCACCAGCTCGATGGACATGAATTTGAACAAGCTCCAGGAGTTGGTGATGGACAGGGAAGCCTGGTGTGCTGCAGTTCATGGAGTCAAAAAGAGTTGGACACGATTGAGCGATTGAACTGAATACATGCTCCAACACAGATGAAACTTGAGAACATTATGTTAAGATTGAAATATACCAGACACAAAAAGACAAACCTGCATAATTCCACTTATATGAGATTTCTAGAATTCCTAGAGTAGCTACTAGAGACCAGGGCAAAGGGGGTTGGGGTGGGAGTTACTGTTTCATGGTTTAGAGTTTCAATTTGGGATGAGGAAAAGCTCCTGGAATAGGAAGGTGGTGATGGTTACACAAGAATGTGAACATATGGTGATCTCAACACTTAAATGGTTAAGATGGTAAAGATTATGTATATTTTACCACAGTTAAAAAAAATTAAATACATGAACAAACAAACAAAAAAACAGACTTCTTGACTGTCTGTCCTGCCCACCCTCAATTCCACAAAAGAAACCACCATTGTTGGGAACCACACCACACCCACAGCCTGTGGGCATCCAGAAATCTAACCATGTGGGCTGGTGGTATTTTGAGGCCCACGTGGTCTTGCTGGAGATGAAGCCTAGTACTCCCCAGCGTGCTGTGTTCGGGCCACAGTGGCCAGCTCATGCCGTTCCTCCCACCCACAACATACCCCCACCCCGCCCTCCTTGGTGGCTTTTTCTGTCCCCCGGAGCCAAGGAGCTTGCCCCTCTTCCTCTGATCTCCAACAGCACTGTCTGCCCTCTGTTCTTCAGCAGATGCCACCTCCTCCAGGCAGCTCTGTGCTCCCCCTGGACTCCCACCACCTTCTTGGCTGGAAGGATCATGTTGCAAGATGCTAAAGTTCACCGATGAGTCCCCTGGAAGTTCTTGGTGGGCTTCGAGAACCCTGAAGGACAAGATAGGTGTTCCAGTGCGGTTTCGAGGTGTGCGAGATTTCCAGGAAGCAGGCAGAGTTTATAAATCACAGATGGACTAGCTCTGGATCTAGTATTATCAACAGATGGTTTGTGAGCACTTAAAAGAGGAAGCAGTGATTGCCAGGGGTTCCCTAAAAGTGATTCAGGGATTGGCTGTATTTTCTTGGTTTTTAACTTAAAGTAATAATAATAATAATAGTTTTATCATTCTTCCCTGGTGGTCCAGTGGTTAAGAATCCGCCTGCCAGTAGAGGAGACACAGGTTCAATCCCCGGTTCAGGAAGATGCCACATGCCTCGGAGCAACTAAGCCCGTGTGTCACAACTCCTGAAGCCCGAGTGCCTGCAGCCCCTGCTTGCCACCACCAGAGAAAGCCTGAGCACAGCAATGAAAACCCAGAGTAGTCAAAAATAAATGAATTTTTTTTAAAGAATTTGAACATTGAAAATAGCAGCTTTATTGAGATACAATTTATATACCACAAAATCCACTCTTTTAAATTGCAGTGGAAGTGAAAGTCGCTCAGTCGTGTCTGACTCTTTGCGATATCATCGACTATACAGTCCACGGAATTCTCCAGGCCAGAATTCTGGAGTGGGTAGCCTTTCCCTTCTCCAGGCAATCTTCTGAACCTAGGGATAGAACCCAGGTCTTCTGCATTGCAGGCGAATTCTTTATCAGTTGAGTCACCAGGGAAGCCCAAGAATACTGGAGTGGGTAGCCTATCCTTTCTCCACCAGATCTTCCAAACCCAGGAATCGAACTGGGGTCTCCTGCATTGCAGGTGGATTCTTTACCAACTGACCTGTGGTGGCTCAGTTTAAATTGCACACCTCAGTGATTTTTAGCATACTCACAGCGTTGTAGAACCATCATCCCTGCCTATTAATAACTCCTCAACATTTTCATCACTCCGAGAAGAACTCCATGCCCTGCAGCGGTCGTTCCCCATTCCCTCTTCTCAATCTCCTGCAACTACCGGCTTGCTTTCTGTCTCTACGCATTTGCCTATTCTCGGCGTTTCATGTAAATGGAATCATTCTATATGTGACTTTTTGGGTCTGGCTTCCTTCACTTAGGGTAATGTTTTCAAGGTCCACCCACACTGTAGCACACATCAATCACTATTTTATTCTTGTTATTTATCGCTGAATAATATTCTGTTGTATAAATATCCCATATTTTGTTTATCCATTCTTCAGCTGAGAGACATTTGAGTTGCTTCCACTTCTGGCTATGATGAATCATGCTGCTATGAACACTTCTGTCCAAGTTTTTGTATGGACATATGCCCTCACTTCCTTTGGGTTAATATCCCAGAGCAGAACTGCTGAGTCACAGGTTCACTTGCTTTTGAAACAAGATGGTCAAGCGGGTCCACCAGGACTCACTGTCAGAATCAGCAAGGCCCTCTGTCAGGCTTCTGGAGGGAAAGATAAACAGGGGTAGATGCCCATGCAATTCAGGGGCTGGCCTGTTAGGTAGGTATAGGGAGGCCACCTAGGAAGAGTGCTGACCATCACATTTGCTGGGGCAGGGCTTCCCAGCCGGATCAGTGGTAAATCTGCCTGCCCAGGCAGGAGACACACATTCAACCCCTGATCTGGGAAAAGATCCCACATGCTGCGGAGCCACTAAGCCCGGGCACCACAACCAAGAGTGGTCCCCATCACAGCACGAATGAACCTCGAAGACATCACGCTAAGTGAAGGTCAGTCAGACGCAAAAGGACAAATTCTGCATGATTCCAGCTGCCTGACATTCTGAGAATAGTCAGATTCACAGACAGAAAGGAGAATGGTGGCGGAGACAGTGGGGAGCCGGGAGTTACTGTTTATCATTGTTGGCACGCGTGCTAATTCACTTCACTTGTGTCCGACTCTGAGCCTCTACGGACTGCAGCCCGCCAGGCTCCTCTGTCCATGGGATTCTCCAGGCCAGAACACTGGAGTGGGTTGCCATGCCCTTCTCCAGGGGATCTTCCCCACCCAGGGAAGGCCCTCTCTGAGCGTTGCGAGCTGCAGTCCACAGGGTCGCAAAGAGTTGGAGACGACCTAGCGTCAACAACAAGGAAGATGTTTCTGGCAAAAACAGCTAACACAAGACCTGAAGTGAGCAGAGCTCTTACAAACAGGCCGGAGGGATGGTCTCTGTTACAGGGAGTCCTGCTCCAAGTAAACAGGCTTCTCTGGTGTGGAACTTTCCAAAGCCTTCCATACGGTCATGTGTCCGAGGGAAACAGCACTCGGGCCACACAGTCCTGTGTGTTCAGGGACTTTCCACTGAGGGGAAGCTCCTCTGAGCAATCATTCCAAGGAAAACACTTGGAGAAACAGCTTCTCAGGGCAATGCTACCTCAGAAAGGCAGCCAGGTAAACAGCCCCTATGTTCTGCCCTCCAGGCCCAGAGTGTGGACGGGTGTTCCCTGCCCTCTGCTCAGCACACGGTGCCAGTCCCAACAAAGTCTGCAGAGGAGACGGAAGCCACGAAGAGGGGGTGCAGCATCCAAGATACAGATCTTCCGGGGCAGAGGCTGAGGGTCGGGGTCCGAATGCGGAGAAGAAAGGGAGGGAAATGAAGGGAAGACGAGAACAGCTGAAACGCTCAAGGGTGAGGAGAAGGGAGGGGGCCTCGGGAACCAGAGATGAACTGGGATGAGATAAGAAAAGGTCAGGGAACAAGGCAGGAGTTTGTCCTCACCCGGCGGGGGCCCGGAGGACCAGGGCCACCCCCCATCATCTGAGCCCACAGCCAGCACGGGCTAGCCAGCCCGAAGCGCAGTCAGGCTGGGGCCGCGGGCAGCGAGGGGCTCGGAGACCCTACCCCTGGATTTCTGCGGGGTTCTGACTGAGAAGGCCCATGAAAGGTTGGAAACTTATCTTAAGCCCTCAAGCCTGAAATACTTTCCAGGGCTAAGAACAAAGGGCAAATGTGTGAGAATCGGCCTTGGTGAAGGCTGGGCAACAGGTGAAAGGAATTCACATTTCTTTAAATAGGCAGGAAATTGGGGGTTGACCATAGTGGGGGCAGAGGCCCACCACCTCGGAGGGCAAATCCCAGGCGGAGGAAAGGGTCCGCCATCCGGCCAGAGGACCCCAGTTTGGCCCAGGAATAACGCCTGTCTGTGGACAGAGAGGGGACGTCTCCGAGGGAAGAGGGGCAGGGAAGACAGGGGTCACGAGCCAGCCAGCACCTCCACTCCCAGGGACCTCGCAAAGACTGCGTCCCTTTGTTCCTGCCTGAAGCACCGGCCAAGCGCCGTCGTTAAGTCCTGGCCAGACTAAAAAGAGACCACATTAGTGGTGTCCCCGCCCTTCCCTTGGAACTGGGATTCGTAATCCTGAAGCACGCCCTCCTCCCTTTAAAGTGACCGTCTCTGAGGGTTGGTCCACAGCCACCTCCTCCAGGGCCTGCATTTGCAAGGGAGGCAGAAAAACCCTCCCAGGTGCCCCCTCATCCCCTCATGGTTTTATCTGCTCCTCTCAAAGCATCCGATGACCGTCTGTCGTCGGCGCAGACAATGGGGTTCAAAGCACCTAGTAACTACCACTGGTCTGCTTTGCAGTTCGCACACATTGTCTCATAAAGGAACCCTTTCAACATTCCTACAAAGAATTAATAATAGACGCCTGCGTTTACTCTTTATTGAGCACTTCCTAAGTGCCAGGCACTGTACTAAATCACCTTATTTAATTCAGCAGGCCTGTGAGGTGGTTATTAGTCACCCCTCTTGACAGGTGGTGATAGAGTGCATACATGATATTCCAACAAACAGACCACTGGTTAACTGTGAGAGTTAGATGTTTTACAATTTGTATCTGATGATGTTGGCAGAGATAACAGGAGCCGCGTTGCTGAGTCCTCCACGTGTGGGGCTTTCCTTCTCCCTACAAGACTGGCTTGAACTGCATCTAAATATTTTCAAAGCGTTCAAATACTTCCTTTCCTCGCCCCTCCACAGTTTACATACTATTTCAAATGCTCCCAGGCTCATTGGCATCCCCTTAAGTCCTTGGCTCCTCCTCTACCAACATCTTAGCTCCATTCACCAGTTTTTTTCCCCCTATAATTTAAATTTTAACCCACATTTTCCCTCTTAAAGGCAGTCTAGGATATTAAAAAGAAAAGCCACTCATGGTCCCAAGACACCCCCTGCCCCACCCCAACCTTGTTTGTCTCCTAGGGCTTCCTTCTAGCCCTCTTCTGGATTAGTGAGCTTTTTCTCTTGCTTTTGCTTTGCAAGGTCCACATAGGTTCCCTTCCTCTTGCTATTCTCCAGGATCTATGAGGGGGGAGATTCCAGTCCCATCAGAGGTGCACATGGCCCTGCAGATACAGGCCTGGGTGCAGTCCCAGCCTTGCCATTCACTTGGGAGAGACGGGCTGGCAAGCCCACTGCAGACTATCACTGAGCTGTCTGTGCCGTGCAGAGCTGTCGAGGGGCCAAAAAAGATAACCCACCAGCTCTGGCCCCTGTGCCTGGTAAGCGTGCAATGGGAGGGAGCTATATTTAAAAGTAGGACCTGTCGGCAGCCATGAAGAGGAAGCAGACAACTTCCAGGGCTGCTGCTGAAGAGGTACCGACACCCACTGGCCTCAAACAGCATCCAACACCATTAGCATTCTGGAAGAAACTGCAGTCCACAGCCTGCCGCGGCCCCTTGGGCTGAATTTCCAGGAAGCCCTTATAGAATAACTCTTATCACCCAGCCCGTCCTAATGACAGCATCAGATCTGCCCTCCAAGGCCTCACTTGAGGGCTCCCTGACTCTGACTGGGGCCATCACTGGCTGGTGGAATGGGGTGGAGTGAAGCAGGATGGTCTGGGTCCCCAAACTGGGCCTATGACCTGGGAAAGCCCCCAACCTCGCCAAAGGGGCCCTAAGTCTCACCCTGCCAAAGGCCCTGCCAGCAAGGGAGAGAGGCAAGGGGACAGGGGCCAGTTTCCAGCATCCACCTAGTGCTAGTCCGTGAATGGCTTGCTCTCTGGGCTCCACTGTGCAGAGCCCCTGGGTTTTCTTGGGTTTCACCTCCCCAGAATAATCCTGCTATCAAGGAAGAAAGAAGCGGGCCAGCCTTTGTCTGCCTGGGGCTCGGCCATCAGAAACCACCCTGGGGATCCCCAGAGGGTAGAGGGTTCTCAGGAAATGGCAGCGCCCCAGAAAATGCCTTACTCTTAATGTTGGGGGAGGGGTGCCTAGGCCTCAGGGCACCAGGAGCTCGAAACACCCAGCTTTCCCCCAGAAAGTCCTGGTACGGGAATCACGTGCTGCCTCTTCAGACAGTCAGGCTCTGGCCACTCAAAGTATGGTCCCCGGACCAGTGGCCCAGGATTGTCTAAGATGCAGAATTTCTTGTCCCTCTCCAGACCTGCTAAATCAGAACCTGCGTTTTCACGAGGTCCCCCCTGCTGCCCAGGCTCTTTCAGGTAGGAGAAGGGCACTGTACCAGACCATGCCCGAAGCATATGGCCTTTCCCAGGGCCTGTGGGTGTCCCAACAGTGTCTACCCAGATGAGCTCAGCCCCCTCCCCCAGATCAGTTCAGTTCAGTCACTCAGTCGTGTCCGACTCTTTGCAATCCCATGGACTGCAGCACGCCAGGCCTCCCTGTCCATCACCAACTTCCGGAGTTTACTTAAATTCATGTCGATTGAGTTGGTGATGCAATCCAACCATCTTGTCCTCTGTCGTCCCCTTCTCCTCCCGCCTTCAGTCTTTCGCAGCATCAGGGTCTTTTCCAAGGAGTTAGTTGCCCCAGGTCACAGGACTGGGTTCCTCCTCCAGGCCTCCCTGCCTGCCCCTTCTCTGAGGTCCTGGTTTCCTGTCTTTCTTGCAGTAGCCCCGGCTCTCAAATTATCTGCCCCTTCCCCCTCTCCCTCCTGATTCACTGCAGACTGAGAAACCCTGTCTCTAAGTGTGTTACCACTGCAAGGTAAATCAGGAGTCTGCAGGCTCTGAGGAAGGGGGACTCTGAGGAATTAAGCACAAAAGCCTGAGCCCAGAGTCTGATTTCCAATCAGGCTGCTCCCGGCTGCCTTTGCAGGACCACCTCCATTCACTCAGTCACCATCTGGCTCAGATCTACCTGGGGCCTCTCCAGAGATGAAAGAAAACACAGAGACCAGTCCCAGAGGGAAGGCAGAGGTACAGACGGCTGAGCTGTGATACTGCTGGAGCTTGGGCAGAGCTGGGTCTGACAGCAGCAAGGCTGCAGAGCCCTGGGAGGGAGCCCCAGTCCCCAGCGAAGTCCACAGGGGATGGGATGTCTCAGAAGTGGGCAGGGGGTCTGGTCCCACAGGCAATCTGGGAAAGCTGTGTCTTCCTAAGGGGGAATGGGGGCAACCCCCAAAGAGTGTGAAGCAGAGATGCGACATCAGATAGGTGTTTCAGAAAAGAGCTCTTAGCTTGATGTGCAGGATGGATGGGGGGTGGGGAGAGGTGGGTGATCATGGAGTGAGCAGACTAAGGTGGCTGGGGGAACACACATCACCCACGGTGGAGAGATGTGGGGAGGGCGAAGGTGAGGTGGCAGTGGTTCTGGGTCAGGTGCGCACCAGCCTCCCCTCTCCTGTGCACAGCCTGTGCTGTGGGGATGCACCTCTGGCTGATACCCTGCTTCTTCTGGAAAGAGGCCAGCACATTTACCATCTCATCCTCTGCCACTGGAGGAGATGGTTAGATAGCGCTCGATGGACATGAGTTTGAGCAAATTCCGGGAGACAGCAGAGGACAGAGGAGCCCAGCATGTTGCCGTCCGTGGGTCACAGAGTCGGACACAGCTAAGTGACTGAACAACCACAGCAGCAGCACCTCTACAGGCTGCAGGAGACTAGCCCCCCGAAGGTCCATACTCGGTGTCTGGAAGCTTATAATGAAAACGATGGTGGCATGGCAGAGCTAAGGGGCCACCCCCACCCCTACAGAGCCCCCACCATGAGCTCAGGGCCCCGCAAGACAGCAGAGTGGACGCAGAGTCAGGCTGCTGCTACTTAGGGTGTTGAGAGAAGCAGGGAAACCTGCTTTGTCCCAAATGCCTGCAGTGGGAGAGCACTGCCCCCACCAGGGACCCTCAACATGGATTCAAACGGAGAGGGAACCAAGGGTGAGCTGGGCTTCCCCCAGCCCGCGCTCTCAGGCTGCAAAAGGCTTCAAATTGGGAGGCTCCAGCTATACGCAAATTCTCTCACTGATGCCAGCACCCCAAGCCAGGCCCCGCATGACCACCCCCCACCCCAGCCCCGAGAGGAACGTGCCAGTGACACCAGTTAACAGGTCAGGAGTGCAAAGTGCTTCAGCCACATGCAGGGTCCAGGTGCCAAGAACCCTCTGGCCACGAGTGACGGGGTAGGGAGGGATGAGCCCTGGAAAGCTTCTGACCTGGCAAATGGAACAGGGCACAGCTGGGTCCATGGGAGCCCGGGTGGGCTCCTCCTGAGGAAGGCGGAGGATGGCAGGAGATCCCGAGTGGGCTCCTCCTGAGGAAGGCGGAGGATGGCAGGAGATCCCGGGTGGGCTCCTCCTGAGGAAGGCGGAGGATGGCAGGAGATCCCGGGTGGGCTCCTCCTGAGGAGGGCGGAGGATGGCAGGAGATAGGAGTGTGCTTCTGGTGTCAAACATCCCTGGTTCAAGGTCCCAGGGACGTCCTGGGCTGTGTGTCCTTGGTTTGGGTTTTGTCTGGGTTTTGCCCCAGAGTGACTCCCTTCTCGCCAAGATCACAGGAAGGCAGATAAGCTCTCAGCTCATCAGCAAGGCCTCTCCGCCCCCACACCCCCCTTTTTTTTTTTAAGTTTTAGCTCATTAAGAGAAATGTCTCATTAACAGAAAGACCGTAATCCTGGGGTCTCCCTTTGGCCCTTTTGAAATTGGAGCACCTTTGCTGGGTTTGGGTAAGTACAGGCGGCTGGGGACTCAGTGTGGGAACACGAACAGAGGAAGTGGGTCTGGGAATTGAGAGTCACCTCCATTCATCCAGAAAGGAGGGTGAGAAGAAAGGGTGTCCCAGGGGATGCCTGTCGTGAACACTCCCTGATGGAGGCCGTGGAGGCCACAAGGGCACTCCTGATCAGCGGGGTGTGGAAATGAGCAGGGTAGGTTCTTTGCTGTAACAATGGGGCGCCTCCCCTTGGTTCCCAAAAAAGTGAAAAAAATCGAAAGTTGCTCGTGTCTGAGCGGCCCCATGGACTATAGTTCATGGAATTCTTCAGACCGTAGTATGGAGTGGGTAGCCTTTTCCTTGTCCACGGGATCTTCCCAACCCAGGGATGGAACCCAGGTCTCCCACATTGCAGGTGATTCTTTACCAGCTGAGCCACCAGGGAAGCCGTTGGCTCCCAACAGCTTCCGTAAAAGCCCTGATGGGCTGGGAAACTGGACCCAACCCTGGAAACCTAGTTGTCCTGGGAATTCCCAGGAGCCCTGTGGATCTTGGGGGACGGGTGACCCCAAACAACTAGGAGTTTCTACATCCGGACCTGGTCAGGCTTGGGGCAGCCCTGGCAGTGATGCAAACCCCCTTGACTCTCAAGTGCTCGAGTCAGGGAGGGACATGGCCAGGCGGAGACCCTGAGGGAGGGGGAGGCCAGGGACCACAGGCCTAGAGGAAGTGGACTGTGGGCGACTCAGCAGTCCCTCCGAACAGAAAGGAAGACACCCAGGCTTGCAACCTCTGGGTCCTCAGAGCCTCCACCTCCACCCACCACTTCCCAGGCGGCGGCTCCTCCCCCAACCCCTCTCTCTGGTTGGCACCACCTTAAATCCAGCAGCCCAGCTGGGGGCCCAGACCTGCAGCTCCCTCAGTGGAAAGAACCTGAGGCTGCAACCTAGGAGTGACCTAATTAAGGCTGCCACTGCACACCGAGTGGTCACGCGATCTCGGGGACAACCTGAGAAGGTGGTCACTTTCCTTGTTCCACGTCTCACTTACAGGCCCGTCTGAGCCCACGTGGCCTGCAGTTGGTGGCACTGCCAGAGGACCCTGCACCACCACACGGAAGGCTCCCACTCCTGACATCCCCGGGGGCTGGGAAGCTCCCCTTGGGCCGTATTTAGGGCCTCGGGACCGCTCCAGAACAGAGCTCAGATCTCTCTACAGAGGTTACGGCTCCCCCGCCCTGCCTGTGGCCTGGGGTCCAGCCCTGGGGACTGGAGAAAGAAGTTAGCCATGCTCAGCCAGGAAGGGCTGGGGACTTCCCTGGTGGTTCCTGGTACGGGAACTAAGATCCCACCTGGTGCGCAGCTACTGAGTCCGTGACCCTCAACTAGAGAGGAGCCTATGCCCTGGAACAAAGAGCCGGAAAAAAAAAAAAAAAAAAAAGTCAAGCCTGCTTTACCAGGATAAACACTATGGAGGGCGAGGGGAGCCTCCTAAGAATCAATAGTAACAGATTGGAGATGGGGGCTGGTGGATGGGGGGTGGGGGAGGTTGGCAGCTGTGGGACCAACAGCCCAGTGGGAGGGGGACCCGGCTGGGGCGACCAGCGAAAGAGAATGCAGTAGCCAGCCGTGACTGGCCTTAAGGGTCATCGTGAGAAGTCTGGACTGTGTCCCATGGGCAATAGGGAGCCACTGAATGTTGTGGGCTGTCCCCACCCCATAGGGCTTCTCAAAAGGGAAGCAAGGTAATGAGATCTGGGCTCTGACATGTAGGATGGATCAGGGGAGGCCACATAGGAGGTAGCAGCCCCGGGCTGGGAGTGGGTGGTGTCTCGAGTCCTGGAGGTCGGGCAGCCTGCCACCCAGGGCCCTGCCTGGCTGTGCAGGGAAGGGTGTCGAGGATGGCTGAGGGCTTCCCTCGTGGTCCAGTGGTGAAGAAGTGAAGTGATGTGAAAGTCGCTCAGTCGTGTCCAACTCTTTGCCACCCGGTGGACCATAACAGTCCATGGAATTCTCCAGGCCAGAATACTGGAGTGGGTAAGATGCTCCTTTCTCCAGGGGATCTTATCAACCCAGGGATCAAACCCAGGTCTCCCACATTGCAGGTGGATTATTTTTACCAGCTGAGCCACCAGGGAAGCCCCAATCCAATCTGCCAAAGTGGTAAAGAATCCACCTGCCAAAGCAGGGGACATGGGTTCTATTCCTGGTCCAGGAAGATCACACATGCTGCAGAGCAACTAAGCCAGTGCCCCACAACTACTGAAGCCCTGACGCCTAGAGCCTGTGCGCCGCAACAAGAGAAGCCACCGCAACGAGCAGCTTGCACGCAGCAACGAAGAATAGCCCCTGCTCACCACCGCTAGAGAAAGCCCAAGCAGAGCAAGGAAGACCCTGCTCCAGGGGGTCTTCTCAATCCAGGGATTGAACCCGCATCTCTGTGTTGCCTGCACTGGCAGGCAGATTCTTTACCACTAAGGCTACCTGGGAAGCAATGAAGACCCAGAACAGCCAAAAACAAATTATTTAAAAAAAAAAAAAAAAAAAAGGATGGTTGAGATTTGGTGGCACAGGGGGACAAGAACACGGGCCACCTGAGTTCAAACCCCAGCCCCACCATGTGCACAAGTGTCATGCTGGGCAAGCCATCTAGTTCCTCTGCACCTCGGTTTCCCCATCTGTAAAATGAGGGATGCTGAGAGCACCCAGCTCCTCGTGCTGACGATGTATAAACGCTAAGAACAGTGCTGCACAGAGCAGCAGGCGCTCTGCTAGCAGTGGCTCTGATGGAGAGGAATCAATCAGAGTGTGGACTTCCTACAGTTGGCTCTTGTAGGAAAGGGAGCGGGGAGCATGCGTCATTTAGGGAGGAGACAGAGACCCTGTCACCGAGGCCAAGACGGACAGAGCTGCCCAGGATCAGGGCCAGCACCTCTCCAAGCCGGGACGGAGTTCACCAGGTCCCTGAGGGCGCAGAGTTGGGCTTTTCATCAGCCAGACCTTGTCGGTAGAGGACAGATGACCAGGGTCCACCATCCCAGGCACAGTGTTCAGGGAGCACTGCCAGGTGGGGCCAGGGGATCCCCGGGAGCTGATGCCCCAAGGCTGGGATCAATCACAGCCCTGGGGTCCCTTGCCATTCTGACCAGGAAGGGGCGGCAGGGCCAGCCTTGGGCACGTGAGAGTTTCTAAGTCCTGAACTTCCTGCAAACCTGACCCAAGCTGGCAGAGTGCGAGGATGTATTGTCAACTAGAGGCAGCCTTGTGCGGGGACAGACCACCTAGCCCTCACTTCCAAAAATCAAAGAATTGACTTTCATTTAGCAACACACAGAGCCGTCAGGCTGAGACTGAAAGAAAGCAAGACCAGGTCTGGACACCCGCGGACACACACAGCGACCCACCCACGACTTGCACAAAGGCCTCCCCACAGAGAAGGGCCAGCAGCAAGACAACATCAGACGGCCACACTTCCAAAGGGCGCAAGAGCCATTAGTGTAAGGAGACGCCCACCAAAGAGGGCGCTGGCCCCAGGCACTCCCACCTCTCCACCTGGAGACCTCCTAAAAGAAGAAATCAGAGATGATAAAGATAATAAAGGAGCAGGCGGGGGGTGGGGGGTGCTGGTCTGAAAACCTGAGGTGAAGAATGCCTCCTGTAACCATGGGGCTCAAGGAGGCAGACACCCAAGGCCCCTGGTGCAGCTCTCTGCAACCAAGTTAGCTCTCACTTTCCTTTTCATCTGCAGTTTTTAAGCTCTCTCTCTCTCTTTTTTAAGCTGTACCATTCAGCTTGTGGGATCTTGGTTCCCTGACCAGGGATCGAACCTGTGCCGCCCGCAGTGGAAGCGCAGAGTCCTAATCACTGGACCACTAGGGAAGTCCCTAAGTCCTCCCCAACCACAGCCCGGCTCAAACACACCCTCGGCCACCTCTCAGGGGAAGGAACACCAAGGCAGCCCTTTCGAGGGCTCCCAGCTGCCCGGTCCTCTGAGTTGGCGAGAGAAGCAGACAGACCTGTTGCTCCTGCTCCAGCAACAATCTTCCAGAAGTGACTCTGGGTCCCTGGTTCCAGGCTCACTCTACCGTCCACGTCCACTTCTGGCTCCTTTTCCCCTGGGGGCTTGAGGTCTGCCCCAGCCAGTGAACCCCGGGCCACAGACAGGTAGAAAGGCCAAGAAATGAAGGAAGGGATGAACAAGACCAACAGAGACAGGGCTCAGGATTCAGAAGTTTCCAAAACAGCTGCCTTCAACAGGGCCCGGCACACCACGGCCTGCAGGCAAACCCCACTCACCAGGTTTTCTCTGGATGCGGCCATGCTGGTGAGTTTAGGTTCCCGGACGTACTCTCTGCAGCTACTGTCTATCACAGTGGCCGAGTGGCTCTAGGGACCCCACAAGGTCAAATATATTCACCACCTGCCCCTTTACAGACCAAGCTGGCCCAACCCTGGCCCAGAAGGAACCTTGAAGGTCATCTAGCCCATCCCCCAGCCTCCCAAGAACTTTCCAACCCTTTCCTACTGCAAACCTCTCACTCCATGAAGACAGACCACCCATCTTCCATTGGAACTCCTGACAAAGGGGCTTACCACCTTTGAGATCATTCCTTCCATCGCTCCACAACTCCAACCATGAGAAAGTTCTTTCTTCTCTACACTGTATCTTTCACTGCAGCTTCATTGCCCACCTTCTGCCCCCTAAGGTCGAGGAGGTCCCCACCAGACTTCAAGCTCTCAGCCCCCATCCTCTGGCTCCAAGAGGCCTTAGATCCATCAAGGGCCTGAATCCCTTCCCAGTCCTGGCTGGCTGCTCCTCCCTGGGTGTGTCCAGAAAGACCACGACCGCCCTCCTGAATGCAGCATCCCCCAGGGTCTGCTAGGCTACACGGGGTGTCTTGTACATGAGTTCAGTGTACATGAGTGGTGGACGGCTTTCCTGGAATTTGAATCCTTCCCTGTCAAGCAGTATTGTGGTCAATCCATCCCACTGTTCAAAGTTTGTTGAGTGTCTCAAGGGCAGAAACCCCTCCAGATCAATCTGTGCAACCCCAGTACCTGGCATGTGCTTCACTGAATGAATGAGAAAGCTGAATGAATGAATAGGTCATGACAGGAGGTGAGAAAGAGATTCATCATTATCACCATTATTACCACTCCACAGGAGCAGGCATCAGCAAACGCACAGACAGTGCTGGCCATGGGAGCCCAGGGGTGGGAGCACTGAGGGAGGGGTCACAGAAGGTCCAGGCAGCCTGGGAACCTAGGAGGGATTTACCAGTGAGCCTCAGGTCTGCGTCTTGGGGCCACTGAGTACAGGTCGGGACTACAGAATGGCACAGTCCACATTTCAGTAACTCAGGTCCCCCTGTACACAGGCCTTCCAAGGAGCATCTGAGACTTAGCACCAGGGTGCCCTTCAGTCACCAACACTCAGGGGACACAGAAGCAGGGGGGAAGGCAGAGGTTTGTTCCAGGAGGACTCTATGATGAGGCCAACGCTGTGTGTGAGACAGTGTGAGTGAGCATGCCTCTAGGCACGAGTGAGCCTGCTAGAGTGCATGTGATACACAGCTATCCGTGAAGCAGGCAGCTAATAGCGAGCTATGCAAAAATCCAGCGTGAGGGCTGGGCTCCTCCACTGACTATCTCTGCCCAAGAAGACAGGCCTGGGACCCACTAGCTCCGAAGATCTGATTCATGCAACACATCCTGAGAGACTCCCTAGGTCAGCTGTACTGTAAAACCACGCATGAAGTAGCCCATGTCCACCAAACTCCCCAAATCCAGTGGAGGAAGGCATTCCCTAGTTAGACTAGAAAGGTATTCACTAGTTAGACTGGGGCAGGGAGGTGTTGTAGGGCTAAGAGTGTAAATACAGTTAAAGTCCCCTGGACCTTAAAGCGTTGAGCGTGCTCAGTCACTCAGTTGTGTCCGACTCTTTGTGACCCTATGGACTGTAGCCCACCAGGTCCTCTCTCTCCATGGGATTTCCCAGACAAGAATACTTGAGTGGGTTGCCATTTCCTCCTCCAGGGCGTCTTCCCGATCTAGGGCTCGAACCCGAGTCTCCTGCATTGGCAGGCAGATTTCTTTATTGCAGGCAGATTCTTTTACTGCTGAGCCATCGGGGAAGCCCTGAAGCTTTGACACCAGGCACTTAATTAATTTTGCAAGGGAGAAAGGGAAAAAGACTTTTTATTTTTGCCTCATGTAGAATTTGAATAAGTCACTCGAATTCTCACGAAACAGGATGCTCTGTAATGAGGAGGGTGGAGGAGATGTCCCCAAGAGAGGAGGTGAGGAGCAAGGAATAGAAAGAAGGAAGCTCTCTGCAAAGATGAAACCGCCAGAAATCGTGCCACCTCCTTCCAGCTCCTCCCACATCACCCAAGCAGGGCAAAGAAAACCAGTGCTTAAACCCCTGTGAGAAATAATTCCCAGTTACAGCATCTTTCTGCCAGAGACCAAAGCCTCAAACAGAAGCCGACCTGGCTGGGTTCTGGCTGACCACTCGCCAGGAATTCAGACAAGCCCTGAGTTCTCCTGCCTCACCTTCAACCAGAACAGCCAAACGTGCATAATCCAGGGCAGGTGAGGGAATTTCAACTCTAATGTGGATCACTTTGCACCGAAGACACAATCAGGAGAGTCAGAAGCCCTTGCCTTTCTCTATGGGAGGAAAAAGAAACACTTAATGTCCGGTTATTTCCACCAACTGTTCTCTGCGTAGAAGGCAATTCACTTGAAAGATACAGATAAGAGTGGGTGGGCTGCCTCCCCTCCCCATTCCCTAGCAAACCTCCTTAACTCGGCTCCCTTCACCTCTTTGGCAAATTCCCAGCCCTCCATCTCCACATCTCTTCCTCCTCTCGTCAGAGAAAAATCTAGAGAGGAGAAAAAGCAACTGGGGACGGGGGAGACGAGAAATGAAGAATTCCAGGACAGCCTCCGCCTTTCTGGAGTTCAGTGGTGACAGGAGTCGGGTGCTGGCAGGGCGTCCATGACATCATTGTTTCGGATTCCGAATAAAAAGACAACTTTCCCATAGCCAAACGCTCCTCTCCCCACCCTCTCTGTGGGGAATTGAAACACAAGCTTTTAGTATGCTACAAAAACACCACAGCTGCATTTTAAGATGCTGTATTTGGGTCCTGCCTCGAAGTGGTTGCCCTCATTACCTCCCTTTGAACGGGGCCTCTGGATAAGCGCAGGGTAATTAAAATTTCCTGTCTAACCTTGACCGCTCCACCAGCTCCTATTACAGCCCTGGACACATACTGTAGAGTCAGTTTCTTCGGGGCCCTCTCCCTCTTCGTTTTAAAATCAGGCCACTATTCTCTGGGCCCAGGCTATCCAGTAACACGCTTGGAGATGGAAGGGGAACTTTTTCTGGCCGGGCTGGTGATGCCTCTGGCTTCCCACACTCATTAGAAAATGCTCTCTCTTCTACAACACACCAGGTCCCAAGAACATAAAGACAAATGACCCCCACTCCAAGGATCCACTGTGTTCACAGGCTGGCAAGAATCCAGCGGTTTTTAAAACCTTGAAAATGTAAGAAATCCCTAGGCAAAATACTTTTAAATAGTATTTAAGAGATCAAAGCACGTTTTGCAATGTCTATGTGAGTAGAGTCCCAGACAAAAAGAATGGGCATACTCTGATCCGGTCAAGTCCGGTTCTGGGTGAACTCAAAGGCGACATCACAGTCTGGATCTAGAGACTGATTAGAAATGAAATTCTTGCTGAAAGTAAGTGCACTCCAGGCACAAGTAGGGGCTTTCTGCTGATTTTGTTTGTTTTTTTTTGCAGTTAGATGGCAACTCCATCTGATCCCCCTTCTGTTGGGGCAGGAATCATTCTGGCTTGGGTTACCTCTCAGACATTCCTAAATCACCTAAATAGCCGAACGTGGTTAAGACGCTGGCGTGAGGGCTCCTTGGAAGGGCCTCCCCACTGCTGCACTCTCCCAGGAGGCCAAGACGACAGTCATGGTGCACAGCAACTGGACACCTCTGCCCCGCCCTCAGTAATGAGCTGAAGGGGGTCCCCTCGAAATTCACAGCCACCCAGACCTGCAGAATGTGACCTCTATGCAAATAGGATCTTTGCAGACATGATAAATTGAATTAGGATGAAGCCATACTGTGGAATTCCCTGGCGGTCCAATGGTTAGGACTCCGCACTTCAACTGCAGGGGTGAGGGTTTGATCCTTGGTTGGGGAACAAAGATCCCCCACGTCCCTGAGCATGGCCATAACTCCTGGGAGTCACAACTAGAGCCTGAGCTCTGCACCAAGAGAAGCCACGGCAATCAGGAGCCTGCGAACCGCTCGCCACAACGAGAGAAAGCCTGGCCAAAGCAACGAAGACCAGCACAACCAAAAAAAAAAAAAATGATGAAATCACTGGATTCAGATGAGCCCTAAATCCAATGACAGGTGTCTACACAAGAAGGCCACATGAAGACAACACACAGGGAGAATGTCACGCGGCTATCAAGGCAGAGACTAGAGTAACGTGTCTATAAGCCCAGGATGCCAAGGATTGTTAGCAACCACCAGAAGCTAGGAGAGGCATGAAAGCGTTCTTCCCCAGAGCCTGTAGAGGGAGCATGGCCCAGCTGACACCGTGACTTCGTTTTCCAACTGCCGGAATGGGGAGAAAACACATCTCTCTTGTTTTAAGGCACCAGCTTGAGGTCCTTACCACAGCAGCCTTAGGACTCACATCCACTCATCCCTTCAACAAACCCCCTGGGTGCAGTCCCAGAGGGACCGATAAGACAGCAAGTGGCCACGCACATCTACACTCCGTGTCCGTACTCCACAGCTCAAGCTGCAAGAGATATCAGCTTCAAAGGATAAAGCAGCCATTGCAAAGTGTTTGCAAACTGTTTAACAAAACGGACAACACAGAATCTGCATATCCACCCAAATTACAGCTGTGAAAATTAGTGACTCAAACCTACTGGCCTCACCATGGGCCAAGCATTGCACTAACTGCTTCACATACATGAATTCATTTAATTCCCACAATAATCTCACAAGCCAGGTGCCATTCTATCCCCACCTGACAGAAAGGGAAACTGAGGCACAGAGCCTTCCGGCAACCTGCCTAAAGTAACCTTTGAAGTAGCAAGTGGTAGAGTCAGGTTTGAACCCAGGGAGCCTGGATCCAAGTTCATGTTCTTAACAGTCTCACAACACTGCTTCTGCAATGGATAAAATATGGAAAGCTCGGAAAACAAGTTAATGTGTTATGTGTTCTTTGAGATTTTTCACACGATTTTTTTTCAGTTTAAGCATAAAAAGCAAAGGAAGTAGAAAAAGGGAGGAAGAGGTGTTTTTCCAGTAGTCACGTACGGATGTGAGAGTTGGACCACAAAGAAGGGTGAGTGCCAAAGAACTGATGCTTTCAAACTGTGGTGCTAGAGAAGACTCTTGAGAGTCCCTTGGACTGCAAGGAGATCCAACCAGTCAATCCTAAAGGAAAGCAATCCTGAATATTCATTGGAAGGTCTGATGCTGAAGCTGAAGCTCCAGTACTTTGGCCACCTAATGCAAAGAGCCGACTCACTGGAGAAGACCCTGATGCTGGGCAAGATTGAAGGTGGGAGGAGAAGGGGACGAAAGAGCATGAGATGGTTGGATGGCATCACTGACTCAATGGACACGAGTTTGAGTAAGCTCCAGGAGATAGTGGAGGACAGGGAGGCCTGGCCTGCTTTAGTCCACGGGGTCACAAAGAGTCAGACGTGACTTAGTGGCTGAAAACCAACAACAACGAGGTACGCTTCAGGTGGAGCAGACAGGTGGCAATTACCAGCTGCTGGCTGGATAAGGTGACGCCATAGCAACACACTCACAGGGCAGGGGGAGGGTCGGGGAGGGGTGGGCATGCCTGGGAGGCATAGGTACCTGGAAGACCCCCACGAAGTGCTTTCCTTGCCCAGCCCTCAGAAAGCAGCTGCAGAAAAGGTTCAGTGCAGGAGTGACTAGATGTGAAGGGGGCTGTGAGCAAAAATGAGGTTTTCAAGAGGACTCACCTAGATGTAGTTTTTTTTTTTAAGTCATGCAGTTTTGTTTTTTTTTTTTTAAAGTCATGTAGGACAGCAGGAAGAGGGAAACATGAAGGAGGGTCAGCAGGAAAGCTGGGCTGAGCTGTGAGCAAAGCTGGGATCAAGGACCTCATCAACTGCAAAGGGCACCTACAGGAAGGTGGCAGTGCCAGGCCAGCAGGTGGCAAATCCCCAGATGCCAGGCCCCACAGCAGCCTTCCCGGGTAGGAGGGGGATGAGGACTGAAGGGCAGAGCTGAGTCAGAGGGGTCCAGGTGACAAACTCTCCCAGGCTGGGAGCTCCTGACCCTGGTGGGGTGGGGGGAGCAAGATTTCAGCTGCCTCCCAGGGGAGAAAACTGGGCAGGAACCCCCAAGTGGGGGACCCCATCACGCTCAGGTGGACGCTCACGGGGGCCAGGGCCAAGGAGTCCCTGGTTTGTGCTGGTGTGGGTAGCAGGGTGGGGAGGGTTTCGGACACGGACATGGGGCTTGGAGCCGAAGCTGGGGAACGGCTCTCAGCAGAATGCCCCTGTTTCATGTCTCAGGCTGACTTGGTGCTCGTCACCCACTCCTCTCACTCAGTTCTCACTAAACCCTTGAAAGAGTGCTTTCCTGGGGGCTCAGTGGAAAAGAACCTGCCTGCCAATGCAGGAGACGTGGGCTCTATCCCCGATCTGGGAAGATCCCACATGTGGCAACTAAGCCGGTGAGCCAGAACTGCTAAGCCTGGGCTCTGGATTCTGGGAGCCCAAACTACTGAAGGCCTGATGCCCTAGAGCCAGGGCTCCACAACAAGAGAAGCCATGGCGGGGAAAAGTTCAGGCACCGCCAACTAGAGAAAAGCCTGTGCACCAGCGAAGACCCAGCACAGCCAAAAATAAATTTTAAAAAATTCAATTTAAAAAAACCTTGAAAGAAACAGCTGCCCGCATTTTACAGATGAAGAGCGAGATGTGGTTAAGCAACTTGCCCACAATCACAGCAAATGACCCTGGAATGGGTGGGGTGGGGGGGCTCTGTCTGTACCTTCTCCAAACTCAAAATGGATAATTTGGTCTTGATACTAGATTTAAGCGGGGTTTCCCAAATGATGCTAGCGGTAAAGAACCCACCTGCCAGTGCAGGAGACCTGGGTTCAATCCCTGGGTAGGGAAGATCCCCTGGAGAAGGGCATGACAACCCACTCCAGTATTCTGGCCTGGAGAATCCCATGGAGAGAGGAGCCTGGAGGACTACAGTCCATAGGGTTGCAGAGTCGGACACGACTGAAGCGACTTAAGCACAGCACAGCACTAGATTTGGCAGGGGAGGGAAGGGTCTTTCCAAACCACCATCAGGGAAAGCATGATTCTCCCAATGGTCCCTGCTCCTGGCAGTCACAGCAGCTACCCGGCCCTCACGGGAAGGTGGTGATTTTACCACAGTGCACACACTGGCTTCCTCAGTAAGAGTCCCACTGCCAAGCCCTCTGCCAGTCACCACAGGGGTGGGGCACATGGCTCAGGCCCGGCCAATCAGAGCAATGAATTCCTCTGGCCGCAGCAATAGATTCAGAGCCAACCAGAAACAATAGTAAAGCTACAAAAGACACACACACAATAAGGCCTTTGCTATGGTTACCCTTCCCACTGGACTTACTGGAGCTGCTGTGGCCACACTGCAACCACCAGGGATAAGCCACCTGAGAATGGGGACCACACAGAGAGGAAGCTGGCTTCAGAAAAAGACATGAACCTCTGAGGGCATCATTTGAGCTCCCAGATACAGCCATACCTGATACCAGCCCTTTTTTCTTAACTTCCTGAGCCCATTAATGCCCTTTCCGTCTCTGCCAGTTTTGGTTGCAAGTGGCAGAAAACCCCATCTAGACTTGTGACTGACACAGTAGCTCTGGACAATGAAGTCCCACACTTGACTAGGCTGCCAGCTCTTCAGGCCCCTAGAGCACACACTGCCTGCACGTTAGCTTGACCTTCTTCAGCATCTGTTTCCTCATCGGTGCCACCTTGCTTGATCTCCCAAGCCCCTCTGATTGTGTTCAGTTCAGTCCAACTCTTTGCCACCCCATGGACTGCAGCGAGCCAGGCCTCCCTGGCCATCACCAACTCCCAGAGTTTGCTCAAACTCATGTCCATTGAGTCGGCGATGCCATCCAACCATGATTGTGTCGACGTCCTTTATTACTCTTAGGCAGCCAACAAACAGACAGCCTTTCAAAGACTGTTCTACAGAAAAAACATAATAATAATAAAAATAAATAAATGAAAGAAATCTGAATGACCCCCGAGCAAGAGGAAGATGACAGTCCCTGTGATGCCCTCTCTAAAGCCACCTGGACTGGGAGGGACTGCTGGGCCCTGGGAGCAGTCAGTCGGGGAATAGTATGCCAGGAAAGGCATACCCCCAAATAAGTCAAAGGGGTGCTGACAAACCATGCACTTTTCAGTCTCTGCCCCAGTCACAGTCTTCTGCCTCGACTCAGGTTCCCTTGCTGTGCTAAGTCGCTTCAGTCGTCTCTGACTCTGTGTGATCCTAGGGACCGAAGTCCACCAGGCTCCTCTGTCCATGGGATTCTCCTGGCAAGAATACTGGAGTGGGTTGCCATGCCCTCCTCCAGAGATCTTCCCCGCCAGGATCAGACCGCATATCTTATGTCTTCTTTCCTGGAGAAGGAAATGGCAACCCACTCCAGAAATTTTGCCTGGAAAATCCTATGGATGGAGGAGCCTGGTAGGCTACAGTCTATGGGGTCGCAAAGAGTCGGACAGAGCCACTTCACTTCTTTTCTTTTTTCTATGCCTTCTTTACCACTAGCGCCACCTGGGAATCCCCAGGGCTCCTTAATAGCCCAAATTGGACCCACCAGGTGTTAACTCCCGGAGAAGGCAATGGCACCCCACTCCAGTACTCTTGCCTGGAAAATCCCATGGACCGAGGAGCCTGGTGCGCTGCAGTCCATGGGGTCGCTAAGAGCCGGACACGACTGAGCGCCTTCACTTTCACTTTTCACTTTCCTGCATTGGAGAAGGAAATGGCAACCCACTCCAGTGTTCTTGCCTGGAGAATCCCAGGGACCGGGGAGCCTGGTGGGCTGCCGTCTATGGGGTCGCACAGAGTCGGACATGACTGAAGCGACTTAGTAGGTGTTAACTCCAGAGAACAAAGCCTGGAAGCGAGGGACCGGGAAATTAGGGTGTCGAGGAAGCCGAGGAGACGCGGTGGCTCCGGGTACCAATCTGCCGACCTCGGTGCCAAGGCTGGAGCTGGTCACAGTCCGGCCTCAGGAAGGGGCTCAGGCTCCCGCCACACAGCGCCGGCCACAGCGCCTTTAAATAGAACCTCCGCGGGTAGGACAAACACATTCCAAGCGCTTTTTAAAACGCCCCAAGCAAGACCTGGCCGGCGGCCTCCGGTCCCCCCAGGCATTTCCCGGTTTTGGCGCAATTCTCCAACAAATATTAATAGCTCAGTTGGGAGCTTATGGTGTGCAAAATACTTTCTGGCCTTAAAAGGCAGGATGATTTTTTTCTCCCCACTCTCCAGATGAAGAAACTGAGGCCCATGGAGCTGCCAGACTACAAGGCCGACTACTAGTTCAGGCCGCCAGACAACGCTGCCTCCATCGCCCGGGGTTGGGGCTCCCCCGAGGGGCACGACCGGAATGAGCCCCCGCCGGACCAGTTGCCAGCTGCCGTGTCCGGCTCCGACGGGCGCCTCCTGCCCAAGAGGCAAGAAGGGGGAACACGGCCAAGGCGACGCCCCCAGGAGGCTCCCCAAACGCGCTCGCTCCCGGAACGTACTGATCTTCTGCGAAGAGTTGAACAAACCCCCAGTTCTCTGTCTCCGCGGGTACATCAAACCCCGCGCGGCAGCCAAGGATAAGTTTACTCCTTTGTTTTTAAAAGATAAAGGACAAAGAAGGCTAATTTCTCCCTCGGGAGATGAAGTTGGCAGGTGAGGCGCAGCGCGTCTCGGTTTCCTAGAAGTTGCGCGCTGGGCAAAATCTCCGAGCCAGGCGACGGAGGGGGCGGGACCCGCCGTCTGGACCCCTGAGCCCAGGACTCGGGCTGGGTTGCCCGAGCCGAACTTCTGAGCTGGGTCAGGGAGAACCGCAGCTCCTGCCCTCTGTGTCCCAGCCCGGCTGGATCACCCAGCACCACCGCGCCGGGATCGCTCGGGGCGTGCGGGATCTTGGGGGCGTTAGGGTTAAATGATAAAGAAACCGCTGCATTGGCCCCCTCCGTCCTACCCCAAACGGGGCCTGGGGTTCTGAGAGACCGACCCAGCGCCACTGACCCCTCCCTCTGGGGCTTCGGGTCCCTGGGTCCCGGGGGCGCAAGGCGCGGAGCGCTCACAGTTTGAACATGCTCTCCAGGTCCTTGATGAGGCGGCGGCTGAACTCCGGGAACTCTGAGTAGGGGTGGAAGACCTTGCAGCGTCGGGGCCGCGCCGCGCCCTCGTTGATGTCCAGCCGTCGGTTCAGCTGCGCGCTCAGCTCGGCGTCGGCTCTGGCGGTGGGCGCCCAGGCGGGCGGCTGCGGCTGGGGCTCGGGGTCTGGGGCGGCTCCGGGCGCGGGCTGGAGCCCGCTGTCGCCTTCCTCCCACTGCAGTCGTCGCTGCAGCTTGCTCGCCAGCTCCTCGCTGGCCATGGCCTCGGTGGATCCGGAGACTCAGGGACTGGGCGGACAGCGCGTTCCTGGGCGGCTGGCGACTCTGCGACACTTTGCCGAGACGGCGGGGACCCGGCGGTTGGGTGGAACCGTGGGCAGGCGGGGCGGAGCCGCGGCTTTAAGGAGGAGCTGTGGCTCGGGGACCGCCCGCCCCGGAGGCCACAGGTGCCCGCCTGTCCCGGGGATGTCGACCGGCCGAGCGCTTCCAGGGATGGAGCGCGGACCCTCGGATCAACCCTGAGCTTTCCGCCCGCTCCCGGGGACCCGGGGGCCCTGGGGTCCTCTGGGAACGGCAGCGGGCGAAAGTTTCACTACCGTTTTGGCGGTTCCTTTCTCGTCCCCTAGAAGTGCCCCGACTGCCGGCGCTCGTGGCCGGTGACAGACTGGGGGTGGGGGAGCTGAGCGCCCCCGAGTGACACCCGCGCGCCCCCAGGACTGCGGGTGGCATCCCCGCCGCCACTGGTCGCGAGGTCTGGGAGAGGGAGGCGCCCTCAGGGAGCGCGGGGAAGGGCGAGCTGACTTTTAAACACTCACTCTAAAGACATGTTTCCAAAACATACTAAAAATACTAAAAACAAATAAGCAAACAGGAAAAAAAAAAAAAAAAAACCAGGCAAGCAGGCCGAGACGGACTCCTGGCTCTCTTGTGGTAAGACACCAGCGCCACTTTGGGGACTCTGACTTTTCCTGTGAGATGCAAGAAAGTAAAAAAGAAGCTTGAAAATAAAGCAATAAGTCAGCATTTTAACACCACGGTTAAAAAAAAAGAATCGTCACTCCCCAAGGAAGGCTGATGTGGATGGCTGTTACGTCAGCCAAGCCTTGAGAAAAATCTTGTAAACACCGCTCTGCCCCTGAGGACTCTGTTCTGACTCTGCCCTGACTTTGTTCTGACTGCCTGGGGGCTGCTGCCCAGGGCCTGTCCCCACTGCTGGCTGTGGGCACCTGAGATCCAGGACCAGCCTTTGGCACTGGGGTGTGTAGGGCCCAAGGGAGTCCTGGCAGGGATTCTGAGCATCTGGAGAGGCCTGTGTGCTTATTCCTTCAGTCCTGTCTGACTCTTTGCCACCCCATGGACTGTAGCCCACCAGGCTCCTCTGGCTGTGGGCAAGAATACTGAAGTGAGTTGCCATGCTCTCCTCCAGGGATCTTCCTGAATATATATATATATATATATATAAAAACTAGGGAAAATATTAAATTTTTAAATAAAGTGATCAAAGAGAACCTTTTCGACATCCCTACTGGGAAGCCCCATACATATATATTTTTTTAATTAGGGAAAAATTAAGTTTTTAAATAAAGTGATCAAATAAAATCTTTTTAACATCCCTATCGGGCTTCGCAGGTGGCACTAGTGGTAAAGACCCTTCTTGCCGATGCAGGAGACATAAGAGACACAGTTTTGATCCCTGGTTCACAAAGATCCCCTGGAGGAGGAGGGCATAGCAACCCACTCCAGTATTCTTGCCTGGAGAATCCCCATGGGCAGAGGAGCCTGGTGGATTATAGTCCATGGGGTCACAAAGAGTCGGACACGACTAAGCTACTAACACACACACACACACATCAAAAGTACTGTGCAAATATGACCCATATTTTGTAAAATACATTTCTATGCACAGGAAAAAAAAAGAGAAAGGGGCCAAATTATTATTTTTAAAAATAATTATATTTATTGATCAGCTGTGCTCGCCCTTCGTCGATTCGTGGGCTTTTCTCTAGTTGTGTAGTTGTGGCAAGTGGCGGCTACTCGCTAACTGTGGTGCTCCGGCTTCTCGCTGCGGTGACGTCCCTTGCTGTGGAGCACAGGCTATAGTGTGCGAGGGCTTCAGGAGTTGTGGCCCATGGACTCAGTGGTTTCAGCTTCCAGGCTCTAGGGCACAGGCTCAGTAGCTATGGTGCACCGGCTTAGTTGCTCCATGGCATGTGGGATCGTCCCAGACCAGGGGTCAGACCCATGTCTCCTGCATTGGCAGGTGGATTCTTTACCACTGAGCCACCAGAGAAGCCCAGGATCAAATTATTAACTGTTGTAAACGCTAGGAGTCCAACCATTTCCATCAACTATTTTAATTCTCACTTCTCTGAATTTTCTACAATGACCACACAGAACTGCTATAACCAGAAAACAAATATGATTGCTTGCATTGGAACAGTACCAGAAGGGAGCTATGTTAGCTGTAGAGCAGCCGAGACTATTTTGCCTGTGTCATCCCGTGATTATTTCACCAACATTCCTGGGGGATGGGTACAGGAGATTTTACCTTTCTTCTGTCCATGGAATTCTCCAGGCAAAAATACTGGAAGGGGTTGCCATTCCCTTCTCCAGGGGATCTTCCCGACCCAGGGATTGAACCTGCATTGCAGGCAGATTCTTTACCGTCTGAGCCATCAGAGAATCCCCTTTGCATTTCACAGGGGAAATCAAACGTGTTTTACCTCCAGGACTTCTTTTCAGTTCCCTATTGCTATGTAACAAACCATCCCCAAACCTAAGGCCCAAACAACACATTTACTTTGCTCACAAATCTTCACTTTGGACAGACCTTCATGGGGAAGTCCCTCCTCTGACCCACCTGGTGCAAGGCGGGGTAGCTCGGAGGCTGGAGAGGAGAATCCATCTGAAGACTTATTCTCTCCCAGGTATGGACTGACGCTGGCTGATGCTTGGCTAGAACACCTATGTATGGCCTGGGCTTCCTCCCAGCATGGTCGCTGGGTTCCCAGGACGGGCTTGCAAAGAAGAGAGAGGGAGGTAGAAGCTTCATCGCCTCTTATGAATAGGGTCTAAAATGACACAGCTCGACTCTATTGGTCAGAACAGTCATGAAGGGGAGAGGACATACATCTCCAGCCCTCGGGCTTCCCCGGATGGTGGTCCAGTGGGTAAGAATCTGCCTGCAAATGCAGAGGATACAGGTTCGACCCCCTGGTCTGGGAAGATCCCACATGCTGCAGAGCAACGAAACCCGTGTGCCACAACTAGTGAGCCGTGCTCTAGAGCCTGGGAACCACAAATACTGAGTTCACAGGCCACAACTGCTGAAGCCCACAAGCCCTAGAGCCCGTGCTTCGCAATAAGAAAAGCCACGGCCAAGAAAAGTCCATGCACTGCAGCTAGAGCGTAGCCCCTACTCGCCACTAAAGAAAAGCACTGCAATGAAGACCCAGCACAGCCAAAAATAAATACATAAATAAATAAAATCTCCACCCCTCAATGGAGGCATGATAAAATCATCTAAAAATAGTATGTGAGATGGGATATGTGTCATTGTGATCATCTGTCTTCATTTTTAAAAATCTATTGATTTTTTAAAATCCTCATTTTGTTCTCTTTTCGTAAAAAAAAAAAAAAATATTTATTTGCCTATACCAAGTCTTAGTCATGACACTCAGGGTCTTCGATCTTTGCTGTGGCCCTCGGGATATTTAGTTGCAGGATACAGGATCCGCTGTCCAGGGACTGAACCCAGGTCCCATGCATTGGGAGCAGGGAGTCTTAGGCACTGGACCCCAGGGAAGCCTCCGCTGTGACCATCTTAGGAAAATACAATTTGCCAGTCCTCCCTCTAAAAACCCCTGCAGGCTTGAGTCTCTTGTGGCTCTGTGGCATTCAGACAAGAACATGTATGCCCTTCAGCCTGGATGGGTTGGCACCAGTCTCTCAGCCCTCTGGGAAGCATGGACCTGCAAGTTCCTAGGAAGTCAGAATGAACCCAAGTGCAGAAAGGGAAAAATGCTTCCAAGTGAGCAGAAACCTGGGTCTGCTTCCATCTCTGGAGGCATTCAGTCCTGTGCACCTTGGCATTATCAACCTCTTTAACAAGACAAAATCTCAGGCCTTTGATTTGTTTTAGAGCAAAAGGTTTTGTCCTTCCCAAAGAAGTAACTGTCAGTGTCGTGTGCTCTTCCTAAGTCTCTTCATGCCATCCCTCATTACATTGAAAATATTCTAAAATTAGATAGTGATGATGACTGTACAACTCCATGAATATAATAAAAACCATTGAATTGTACACTTCAAAGGGGTGAAGTCTGTGCATGTGAATTATATCTCAACAAATCTGTTCTTTTTAAAATGACAACAATAAGCTATTACCTATTAACATAAATAGTATAAGCGAGAAGACCAACATTGTTTTACATTTCTGCATGCCTTTCACACACACACACACACACACACACACACACACACACACACACACGTCTTTCATCTCTGCCTTAACAGTAGACTTGGATATCACATCTGTTTCTGCATTAGATTGCTGTGATTTGTGCTTTCTTTGAAATCTGTGAAGAAAATCCAAGCTTCCGAAGACCACTGGGAATGTCAGTTCAGTTCAGTCGCTCAGTCGTGTCTGACTCTTTGCAACCCCATGGACTGCAGCACGCCAGGCTTCCCTGTCCTTCACCATCTCCCGGAATTTGCTCAAACTCATGTCGATCGAGTTGGTGATGCCATCAAACCATCTTGTCCTCTGTCGTCCCCTTCTCCTTTTGCCTTCAATCTTTCCCAGCATCAGGGTCTTTTCCAGTGAGTGGGTTCTTCATATCAGGTGACAGCCAATGTATTGGAGCTTCATCTTCAGCATCAGTCCTTCCAATGAATATTCAGGACTAATTTCCTTTAGGATTGACTGGTTTGATTTCCTTGCAGTCCAAGGGACTCTCAAGAGTCTTCTCCAACACCACAGTGCAAAAAGCATCAATTCTTCGGCACTCAGCTTTCTTTATGGTTCAATTCTCACATCCATACATGACTACTGGAAAAACCACAGCTTTGACCATAGCTTTCACTACTGGAAAAACCATAGCTGGGAATGTGGATGTATAAATGGAAAATTTGGATGTATAAATGGAAAAGGGGGGAGTGTTTGTTTCATCTTTTCAGATAATTGTGGTTATCATTTTTCTTTGTTACTACACCAAAACTCCTAAGTGATAGTTTCCTGAAATTTAATTGCAACGTGGAAGATCAGATCAGATCAGATCAGTTGCTCAGTCGTGTCCGACTCTTTGCGACCCCATGAATCGCAGCACGCCAGACCTCCCTGTCCATCACCAACTCCCGGAGTTCACTCAGACTCACGTCCATCGAGTCAGTGATGCCATCCAGCCATCTCATCCTCTGTTGCCCCCTTCTCCTCCTGCCTCCAATCCCTTCCAGCATCAGAGTCTTTTCCAATGAGTCAACACTTTGAATGAGGTGGCCAAAGGACTGGAGTTTCAGCTTTAGCATCATTCCTTCCAAAGAAATCCCAGGGCTGATCTCCTTCAGAATGGACTGGTTGGATCTCCTTGCAGTCCAAGGGACTCTCAAGAGTCTTCTCCAACACCACAGTTCAAAAGCATCAATTCTTTGGCGCTCAGCCTTCTTCACAGTCCAACTCTCACATCCATACATGACCACAGGAAAAACCATAGCCTTGACTAGATGAACCTTTGTTGGCAAAGTAATGTCTCTGCTTTTGAATATGCTATCTAGGTTGGTCATAACTTTCCTTCCAAGGAGTAAGGAGATGAAAGCATCCAAACCAAACTCTCCATACTCTGTTATAGTGAAAACGATAATCACTCTATGTTGCATGTTTAATGGGTCCTTGAGTTAGGCATGTTTCTTTGTACCATTACAGGGCTTCCCTAGTGGCTCAGTGGTAAAGAATCCACCCACAATGCAGGAGACTCTGGTTGGATCTCTGGATCAGGAAGATCCCCTGGAGGAGGAAATGACAGCCCACTCTAGTATTCTTGCCTGGGAAATCCCATGGACAGAGGAGCCTGGTGGGCTACAGTCCATGGGATCACAAAAGAGTCAGAAAAGTCAACTCTTTGGAACAGACCCTAATGCTAGGAAAGACTGAGAGCAAAAGAAAAGGGCAGCAGAGGATGAAATGGTTAGACAGCATCACTGACTCAAAGGACACAGATCTGAGCAAATTTCAGGAGATAGTGGAGGACAGAGGAGCCTGGCAGGCAGCAGTCCATGGGGTTGCAAAGAGTCGGACAGACTTAGTGACGGAACAACAACATTGCAAGGAAAAGTAATGGAAGGTTTAACATGTAAAGGGAAGAAGATATCAACAAATGCAACAAAGTATCCAGAACCTCACTGGGCACTCCTACAGAGCAGTGGTTAAAAAGAAAAACAAACTGATGAAAACTTGGTCAAGGGTATGAGCAAACTTACCTAAACCGGTTTGACCCGGTAAAACTCAGCCTTTACTTGGTTGGTTAGTGTATTGGTCAAAGAAGTTTAGGGGGGTGTTTACTCCCCCACATTCTTGTTATCACGTTATAAGGAAAGCCAGCCCCAGACCAAATTCTCCTAAACATAAAATTATTTATTATGGGAATTGCCTGGCAGCCCAGTGGGTAGGATTCTGCGCTTTCACTGCCAAGGGCGAGGGTTCGATCCCTGATCAGGGAACTAGTATTCCTCAAGCTTCAAAGTGAAAGTCACTCAGTCGTGTCCAACTCTTGTGACCCCATGGACTAGTTTATGGAATTCTCTAGGCCAGAATACTGGGATGGGTAGCCTTTCCCTTCTCCAGGGGATCTTCCCCACCCAGGGGTCAAACCCAGGTCTCCCGCACTGCAGGCAGATTCTTTACCAGCTGAGCCACAAGGGAAGCCCAAGAATACTGGAGTGGGTAGCCTATCCCTTCTCCAGTGGATCTTCACAGCCCAGTAATCAAACTGGGGTCTCCTGCATTGCAGGCAGATTCTTTACCAACTGAGCTATCAAGGAAGCCCCTAAGCATCAAGGCAAGTAAAAAAAAAAAAAAAAAGATATTTATTAAACCAACATCCCCAGAAAGCAGACATAGCCTAGCTCAGACAGCCTATTCTATAAATCTGATGAAGTCTCAAATCCCAGCTCTTGACCACCTTTTAGAAAATCCAACCAAAGCCTTCACCAGAGGCCGGCACACACTCTAGAGACCAGATTCCTTGCCTTACTTATGACCATCATCAAACAACCAGAAGCCCTCCTACATCAGTGGCTGAAAGCTGGCTAATAAAAATCAAGCCTTAGGGGCAGGTTAGAAATTTTGGCGGATTCTCATGTCCTTTGCAGTATGGAGGTAGGTGGGGGGTTAACCTATTTTAAAGCAACCCACATATCTTAAAAAAACAGTACTTTTCATTTCATCAATGAGGGCCCACTTTGAACATTATTCAGTTTAGTCAATGAGCTGCTATATTCACCGATGCTTTTTTTTTAAATTTCTGACATCATTAGCTTATTTAGTAGTCATGCTTCAGTGATTGATCAAGTTATGCATAACAAGAAGACTTGCATAAGCAACATCTGAGGTGAGATCCTTCGGATATAATGTTGGCTGGTACATCTGGACTGTGTGCCCTTTGTAAAAAAAGTTAAGGTAAAATTTGAGCTTCCCAGGTGGCCTAGCAGTAAAGAAGCTGTCTGCCAATGCAGGAGACTTAAGAGACACGAGTTCGATCCCTAGGTCAGAAGATCCCCTGGAGGAGGGCATGGCAGCCCACTGCAGTGTTCTTGCCTGGAGAATCCCAGGGACAGAGGGCCCTCGTGGGCTGCAGTCCAGAGGGTCACAAAGGGTCGGACACAACTGAAGCGACTGAGCATGCACGCAAGGTAAAATTCACAAAACACACAATCAACCATTTTGAAGTATACAATTCAGTTCAAGTCAAGCAAAAGTAACGTGCAGTGTCAGAAATCGGGGATGAGGGTGGGGGGAGTGACTGGGAGGGAACACAGGAGGGCTTTCAGACACTTTTATTTCCTGATCTCGCTGGTAACAATACCAGTGGTTCATGGTGGAAAATTTCATCAAGCAATACCCTCACGACGGGTACTCAGGTTTTGTAATTTTTTGCATCTGTGTCTGTGGTGGTTTGGAAACATGGCCACAAATGATTTGATATCCCTCCCACTGAGAGGTCTGTGTCCCCACCCCTTGAACTTGGATGGGCCCGTGTGACTGGAAATACGGTGGAAGGGCTCCCCTGATGGACCAGTGCAGAGGACAGATTCTGTCCCTGGTCTGGGATGATTCCACATGCCTCGGGGCACCTCAGCCTGTGTGCCACCACCCCTGAGCTCGTGCTCTGGAGCTTGGGAGCTGTAACTAGAGAAAGCCCAAGAGCAGCAGTGAAGACCCAGCACGGCCAAAAAGAGAGAGGGAGAGTATGGTGGAAGTGATGCAACATCACTTCTGAGGCTAGATGAAGAAAGGCCTCTCTGTTTCCTCCTTGCCTTCTGGGAACACTTGTTCTTGCCACCCTGAGTCACCGGGCAGGATGCCTGCTTACTCTGAGGTTGCCAGGCCAGAGACGCCCCTGGTGGGACTATGGTCCACGGGCCCAGAGGAGCCAGTCCATCCCACATGCCACACACGTGAGCAAAGAAGTCATCTAGGGAGTGGGCTCCGGGACCCAGGTCTTCTGACCCCAGTCACCAGGGTCGCTCCTGGGGAGGTCCCAGGTTTCCTGGAACAGAGAAGGGCCACTGCCCCATGCCCAGCTCCTGACCCAGAGGGTCCGTGAATACAATATACTGGTGGTGGCCGTTTTCCATCACTGTGTCTTTGGGAATTGTGGTAGAAACAACAGGGCTTCCCTGGTAGCTCAGTTGGTAAAAGATTCATACGTTGGGAAGATCTGCTGGAGAAGGGATAGGCTATCCACTCCAGTATTCTTGGGCTTCCTTTGTGGCTCAACTGGTAAAGAATCCACCTGCAATGTGGGAGACCTGGGTTCGATCCCTGGGTGGGGAAGATCCCCTGGAGAAGGGAACGGC
Source organism: Bos indicus (assembly GCF_029378745.1). Lineage (NCBI taxonomy): Eukaryota > Metazoa > Chordata > Mammalia > Artiodactyla > Bovidae > Bos > Bos indicus. Next base: position 112,647,845 of record NC_091762.1, on the reverse strand, counting down.
TACCCATTCCAGTGTTCGGTCCTGGAGAATCCCAGGGACTGTATAGTCCGTGGGGTCACAGAGTCGAATAGGACTAAGCAACTTTCACTTTACGAACACCACTGAGTTCTGGGTGTTTTGTTCAGTTCAGTTCAGCTCAGTCACTCAGTCGTGTCTGACTCTTTGCAACGGCATGGACTGCAGCACGCCAGGCTTCCCTGTCCTTCCGTATCCTTCTTTTTTGACATCTGGAAGCATACCTAAGAAAGCCTGCACCCGGTTGGGAGAGCATGGCCCCCAATTTCTCAGACAGGCTGCCCCCTGCTGGAGGCCATGGGGAACCACATGGCAAATGGTTCCCTGAGTCACCAGGCTGGTTGGTGGGAACCCTCTGGGAGGGTGGGCCTCCTACTTACTCCTTCTCTGGATGGCAGCAGAGGCTTCCTGTTGGCACATCGCTGGGACAGTTCATGCCTCAGGGGTTTCAGATTTAGTTCTTGGAAGCTCTGAGGTTTAGGAGGACAAACAGAACTGCTCTGCCCAAGGGAAGGAGATTCAGACACTGAAGTGGCTCCAACCAGCTGGTGAGCAGCTGGGAGCACGGCTGGCCCACCCGCCACCCTGAGTTTCTGCTGCTGCATCCCAACTGACCGCCCAGGGTGCCCGCTGCTGGGCTGTGCCCACGGTTTCCTCATTCCCCAGGCGACCGGAGCCCTCTAGTTATAGAAGGGCATGCGCACATGCTTAGTCGCTCAGTCGTGTCCGACTCTTTGTGACCCCATGGACTGCAGCCCACCAGGCTCCTCTGTCCATGGGATTCTCCAGGCAAGAGTACTGGAGTGGGCTGCCATTTCCTTCTCCAGGGGATCTTCCCGACCCAGGGATCAAACCTGCATCTCCCATGTCTCCTGCATTGCAGGCAAATTCTTTACCACTAGCCATTGGGGAAGCTCATAGAGGATCTTGTCACAGATGTAATGCATGTGACACGGGGAGCAGAGGCTCTCTCCCAGGAAGCCCTGGGGGTCAGGGTGCAGAGCCGTGTCCTCGCCTGGCTTTAGGGCTCTGGGCATACTCCCCCAGGCTGCTGTCTTCTCAGGACAGACTCCCTCTACCCACCCACCCCCACCCCCACCCCCATCCCGCCTCCCCTCGCATCTCCAGAATGCATGTGCAATCCAGGGTCACTGGAGACTCAGTGGGCAGAATAGGGGTGCTGGTGGGACAGGTGGTCATATTGTTTCCTTCATTCCTGCAGGTGGGCTCTGGAGCCTCCATCCCCGGGGTCTGCCTGGAAAGTTTTTTTTTTTTCATTCATTTGACAGTATTTACTGGGCATCTGGGATTTCTTGGTGGCTCAGATGGTAAAGAAGCTTCCTGCAATGCAGGAGACCCAGCTTCAATCCCTGGGATGGGAATATCCCCTGGGGAAAGGAAGGGTAACTCACTCCAGTATTCTTGCCTGGGGAATCCCACGGACAGAGGAGCCTGGCAGGCTACAGTCCATAGGGTCACAAAGAGTCGGACACGACGGAGCAAATAAGCACACACGCACACACTGGTATCTACTATATACAGACACAGTCACGGGCACCTGGGCTGCTAACCCCTGGTGGTAAAAACAATTAAAGCTCCAGATCGGCAAGCACTTACTCTGTGCTGCATGTGGCACTAGGAACTTTCCATATACGGTCTCACTGGATTTCCCCAAAATTCTGTGGAGTCTCATTTAGTCTTCCCAGTAGCCTGGGAAATACCCTCACCCTAACCAGAATCAGGATTCCTGGAGATGGAGCCTGGGGATCTCTATTTTAGAAATAAGATATTTTGGGGTGTCCCACGTTTGGAGTATACCACGAAGGCGGATCTTGTGACCCTAACTTTAAAGATGAGGGTCTATGCTGTGTGGAACTTGCTCAGGGCGTCTCCAGCCCTATGCGCCCTTCAGAGGGGAGAAGGCAGGTGAGTCAGGAGCCTAGGAGGAGGGACAGTGTGCGGACCCCCTCACTAATGTTCCAGGTGAGTCAGCTTCAGACTTCTCCTCCCACATGCCAGGGTTTCAGGAGACAACGAGATATTACAAGCTTTTAGTTACCAATACTCTCTTCTATACAAGACAAACTCGAACATGGGTTTAAAAGTGAAAAAGTCGCTTAGTCGTGTCCAACTCTTTGCAACCCCATGGACTGCAGCACGCCAGGCCTCCCTGTCCATTACCAACTCCTGGAGCCACAAGGAAGAGAATTTCAAATCTGCCGTCAGGCAGGGGATTTAAAAACTGGAAGTGCCACCCAGTGGCGGCAATGAAGAATTACCGCGTCCTTACACAGCTACAACAAATTTGCTAGGAGAGTAGACCTTTAACCAAAAAAGAAAGGAAAGAAAAAAGATAATTATGTGAGGTGATGGATGTGTTAATTAACTAGATGGGGAATGATGTTCTCATGAGGTATACATATATCAAATCAACACAGTGTACACTTTATATATGTCAATTATACTTCAATAAAGCTAAAACTAAAAAAGATCAGCTGGTTAGCATAAAAAATCATGGACTTTCAAGATGGAAAGGGGCTTTAAAGAACACCTAATAAAGAGTGCTGGAATTTTTACGGGAAGCAGTTATTAGTAGTTTACTTGCAGATCACTTTGATCTTTTAAGACTTGTTTTGAAGCTCTTTCAAGGTTGGTCTAGCCTTTCCTCAATGACCAATTTAACCCACTTGTAAGGTGCGGCATGTCTGGACTCTCTACCCAACACCCTGCATTCAATGAAATCTCAATGAATTCAATGCATTCAATGAAATCTCTTCACTTTGGCTGATGGCAATAAAATACAATTCCTCATGCTTCTGAGTTTGGGGAACTATTCAGCTCTGCAGTAATTGTTCCTTCCCTGGAAGTGTTTCCATCTGCCCCACAGCATTTCCCCCCATGCGTGTACAATTTGTATTTAGCCAAAGACTCAGGGAACCCCATGCAGAGCTCTTCATCTGCTTTCCCCCTGCCTGCTTGCTCTGTGCTGTCAGTTCTGGTTGTCTTGACCTCTGGAAGTTTCCATCTCTGACTCTCTAACTCAGGGAGCTTACTGAGCTCTGCTTGGGCTTCCCTTCTTTGTGCCTGTTTGGATTTTACCTTCCTGGCACAAGGAGAGAATAAGAAAAGAAAGTCGCTCATTCACGTCTAACTCTTTGCAACCCCATGGACTGTAGCCCGCCAGGCTCCTCTGTCCATGGAATTCTCCAGGCAAGAATACTGGAGTGGGTTGCTATTTCCTTCTCCAGGGGATCATCCCAACCCAGGGAACTAACCCAGATCTCCTGCATTGCAGGCAAACTCTTTACCATCTGACCCACCGTATAACTCACCTCATTTCCTCCCTCTCCTCCAGCGCTGCCTGCTCCCCAAGGCCATTTGAGCATTTTCTCCAGTTATCCAGTTGTTTTCGACAGGAGTGCGGGGGAGGACTGTCTGATGCTCTCAGGGCAGGAAGCAGAAGATTCTATTCTTCACTGGCTGGCAGCCCCATCCTCTAGTTTGTTTCAACATTTTAACATAAAACAGCTTCAAAGTTACAGAAAAGCTGCAGGATCAGGACAAAGAGCTTCTGTACCTCCTCCAGCTGGAGACTATGCACCAAATGTCCCAGGAGCATTGTTTAGGGAGAAGGTTCCAGTTCAGTATCACACATCACAGCCAGCTCTCTCGCCTCGGCCGTCACTTTCCATCCAAGGCAGCCCCTCAGTCTTTCTTTGACTTTCAGGACTACGTATTTTTTGAAGCGCAGAGGCCGGTCATTTCATAGAAGGGACCTCCGTTTGGGTCTGTCCAGTGTTTCCTCGTGGTTAGAGTGGGTTGCATGCACTGTGTCCTCTCCCTTGCAATCCGGTGGGTGACACGTGACATCCCTCGGTCACACAGCTGGTGGTAATGGCTTGGTCCACTTGATGAAAACAATACGTGTCTGATATTTTCAAGGTAAAGTTTCTTTCCTTCCTTTCGTGTTTAATACATATTTTGTGGGGAGATATTTTGGGATCATATAACGGCCTGTCACTCTCCCCTTTCACCCACTCATTTTAGCAGCCTGAGTGTTTCTTGGTGGAATTAGTTTTTCTATAGTGAACAGAAGTGATATTCTCATGCCTCGTGTCTCCAATTCCTTCTACTGCTGCTGTGTCATACACTAGATTTTAATATGTATGTTAAGATCATTTGGGGGGGGGTGTTGCTACTTGAAGAATCATTGAAAAGTGAAAGAAATTATCCTGCAGTCAACTGATGTCTCCTCCGCCCAACAGTAGTCACGGATGAGGGAGCCAGATGTCCAGAACAAAGCGGGTTGGGGATGAGCTCGGTTTATGTTCAGTTCAGTTCAGTTCAGTTCATCAGTCGTGTCCAACTCTTTGGGACCCCAAGGACTGCAGCATGCCAGGCCTCCCAGTCCATCACCACCTCCCGGGGTTTACTCAAACTCATGTCTGTTGAATTGGTGATGCCATCCAACCATCTCATTCTCTGTCATCCCCTTCTCCTCCTGCCTTCAATCTTTCCCAGCATCAGGGTCTTTTCCAGTGAGTCAGTTCTTTACATCAGGTGGCCAAAGTATTGGAGCTTCAGCTTCAGCGTCAGTCCTTCCGGTGAATATTCAGGACTGATTTCCTTTAGGATGGACTGGTTGGATTTCCTTGCAGTCCAAGGGACTCTCAAGAGTCTTCTCCAACACCACAGTGCAAAAGCGTCCATTCTTCAGCGCTCAGCTTTCTTTATAGTCCAACTCTCACATCCATACATGACTACTGGAAAAACCATAGCTTGGTTTAACCCTGTTGAATTGGGAATGACAGTGATATCTGTGTCTAGTGGGAAGGTGGGAAGAGGAGACGAGAGCCTGGACACCCCGACCCCAGGTGACAGCCATGTAGCTTTACGCCCTGCCTGTCCCCTCTGAGCTGCCCCCAGAGTTGGGAGCTGCTGGATAAAGGGTCGCTGGCGTCCCTTTCGTCCTCAACCAGCGCTCCCTCTGTTCTTGGACCAGGCGTGGGAAGAAACGCAGCAAAGCAGAGAGCGACCGCCAGAGGGTCACATTCGGCCTTCAGACCAGCGAAGTTCTTCCCCCTGCATCCACCTTATCTTAATAGTGATTGTGGCGGTTCGTTGGTCCCCACCACGTCCCAGGCACTGCGCTGGCTCCTGGGGGACTTTAGTGTATTTGATGCTAAGGGAACCTCAGGCAGAGGAAATCGCTACCTTTCCAGAGGAGGACCCGAGGCTCAGAGCAGTCTAGTGACTTGCCTGAGGTCACAGCTTGCAAGCAGCAAAGCTGGCCTCTGACCCCCAAAGGCCGTACCCTCCCTCCCCGTTTGCCCTGCACTCGCTCTCCCAGGGATTAAACTTCCTTGTTGAAGGTGTTTTTCTAGATGTTCAGGAGTCATGGACAAAAAAAGAGCCATGTGCCTAAGGTAGAAGAGGGTGGGGAACTTTGGGGTCATAGTTTTGAGGACTTGGTCCCTAAGTCTTTAACATGCCCCCGAGACTGGGGGGGGGGGCGGTGCAGCTTAGTGTTTGGGTCCCTGACTCTCCTGCGGAAGAAAATGGGGCAAGAGACCAAGGCAGGACCGTGAGACATCCAGGGAGCTGGCACACACTCTGGAGAGCAGGTCTGCTGAGGACTTCTGGGTGCCTGGTGCCCCCCCCCAACCACAACCTTTTCCTAGGCTCTGCAATTATTAGTAGATGCTCAGTCTGGTAAATTGTCTCTTTCCTGGAGCCTCCACTTCCTTATCTGTAAAATGAAATCTCAGTTGTCTGGCTATGGAGCTTGGATGGACAGAATGAGATTATGTATTAAAGGCATAACCACCCAAGAATGTATGGGTGCCAAGGGGAAGGGCAGCTGTGAGAAGCATGTCCAAGGAAGGGTACCACGGTTTCTGAGTCCAGTCCACGCAGGCTGAGAGAGGGTTTCTCTGTCTTGAGGAACTGTGGGAAATAGGAAGCTGGAGATGAAAATGAGACATCCAGCTGGGAAAGTCCAAAGAATCAACCACCCTCTACAGACACACACACACACACACACCCTACAAACTCAAGAAACTTTAGAACTAATAAGCTTGTTTTCAATAAAAGGTGGTTATAAAAGAGAAATTTACAAAAACAATACTTCTTCCCTTCCCTGTATTATCAGTTTAAAACATAATGAAAAAAAAATCACAATAACAGCAAGATATAAAGTATGAATTACATTACTGACTTTGACAAATATGAATAGAACCTAGATTTAAAAGTAAACAAAAGTAAAACTAAACAATAAAACTTTTCAGATACTTAACAGAATTGATTAGAGAAGAATGTACACCATGGCCTTGAAAATAATGTATGTTATTAAAATTTTCAGATTTTAATTCCATTATTTTTAATTAATTAAAAATAAATTCTAATACATGTACAAAAATAGTCAAGAAACTTTTGAAAGAGAATAATTGTGATAGCGGACTTTCTTACAGCTACTAAAATGTATTTTTAAACTATGGTTATTAAAACAATGTGTTATAGGCATAGAAAAAGCCATTCAGTGACAAAACACCTTAGGCAGTTTTATTTGTGTTTTTGCATATTGTAAATGCAGCATCACAGCTAAAAAAAAATAATAAATTGTCTCTAGAGGTAAAAGAAGAAAAAAAAGAAACAATCATTCATATCCAAGAAACTTAACAGAAAATCCATAAATGGGCCCATGAAATGTGTGTTTTGGATTGTGGTGTTAGAGAAGACTCTTGAGAGTCACTTGGACTTCAAGGAGATCAAACCAGTCCATCCTAAAGGAAATGAGTCCTGAATGTTCATTGGAAGGATTGATGCTGAAGCTGAAACTCCAATACCTTGGCCATCTGATGCTCAGAACAGACTTATTGGAAAAGACCCTGTTACTGGGAAAGATTGAAGGAAGGAGGAGAAGGGAACTACAGAGGATGAGATGGTTGGATGGCATCATTGACTCAATGGACATGAGTTTGCACAAGCTCCAGGAGCTGGTGAAGGACAGGGAAGCCTGGCGTGCTGCAGTCCATGGGGTCACAACGAGTCGGACATGACTGAGAGACTGAACAACAACAAAATATGTGATAAGGGGGGCATTTCAAGTTGTTGGGGAGACTCTTTAACAAATGGTGTCTTAAAAAACCTGGCTACTGGGACTTTTTGGTGGTCCAGTGGTTGAGACTTTGCCTTCCAATTCTGGGAGTGCAGGTTCCACCTCTGGTCAGAAGACTAAGATCCCACATGCCTTGATGCCAACAAAACAAAACAGAAGTAAGATGCTAATAAATTCAATTAAGACTTTGAAGAAAACCTGGCTAACATCATAGACTGAAAATATGGTTAAGTGCCTATCTAATATCTAAAGCCAAATTTATTCCAGATTTACTAAGATTTAAATGCAAAAGAAAAAACAAAACAAAAAGCAGCAGTTTTACTGGAAGTAAATATGTTTGGTTAAAGATTCAAAACTTTAAAACAGAAGAACTAAGCAAAAGCTAACAGCAAAAAGAAAAAATTGATAAACTTAACCAGGTAAAAAAATTAAATATACGATAAACAAAATTCAAAAGAGATAACATTCTGGGGGAAATATTTGCAACACCTATGACAAGAGAATAGTATATTTAATCTCTAAAGAGCTCTTCAGAAATCAATTAAAATGTTTATTTTAGTAGAAAAACTGGCATAAGCAGGCAATTTACAAAAGAAAAAATATATGAATACCCAACAAATACAGTGTCAAAATTATATGTGAGCACCACATATAATTGAACTTTCACCTGAAAGTAATTTCACTTATCAAATTGCCAAGATTTTAAAAAATGATAGTAAGACCCAGAGTAGGAGAATGTGTAAAAGATAGGTATTTTCTGGGGGGCAGTTTGCTGGTACATGTCAAAAGCCTTTCAAAGGTGTGTAGACCATGCTGTGATTCCCAGTATCCCTGACATCCCTGCCCTGTACTGTGAAGAAACCAGGGGAGGGCGGGCGGCAGGAAGGATCATTTTAGTCCAACTGGGATACATTCAGCCTCTTGCCACAGCAATTGGCCAAGTAACCCACTTCCCGTGGCCAAATGTCTGGTTTGGTTTGGCCACTTTGTCCAAATCAAGCCAAAGAGACTCAAGGGAGATTTGCTGGGACTCCTGGGAAGGAAAATTCCTTGTTCTTGAGCCAGAGCTCCTAGATGTGCGCTCCACCCTTTTCTGGAAGAAACGGGGTGCACTGACAACCCAGGAAGTGTCGCAGCCACTTTGCCACAATGAGGGGCGCTGCCAAGCTGTCCTGAGGGAGGCAGATGGAGAGAAGAGGGTTGGGTCCTTGATGATGTTAGGGGAGCAGCGAATCACAGCAACCCTGAAGCCTGCTCTACCTCTGGACATTCCGGTTTTGTGCGTCAGGGAATCTCCTCTTATCGTTTGCTTTGGGTTTTCCTAGAAGCCATCCTAGAGCAAGGATTCAGGGTAAGTGGCTTATTTGAAAAGTGATTCCAGGCAACACCAGCAGGAGAGTGTGGAAGTGACACAGAGGAGGAAAGTATTTATTTGTTTTTAAAATAGCATTTCATTTATTTATTGGCCACACCAGTGAGGCCCTCAGGATCTTAATTCCCTGACCAGGAATCAAACCCACCTTGCTTTCTGTTATTGAAGCATGGAGTCTTAACAACTGGACTACCAGGGAAGTTCCAGGGAAGTGTGTTTTATGAAGCCACTTCAGGGAGGCACATGGAGTAAATACAGTTACATGTAACTGTTATTAAAATTCGTGCAAAAAATAAAGTTATTGCCTTTGGTTATAAATAAACTAACATCCAACCACAGGGACCATTGAGTGCATTACAGCTGTTTACACAGCAAATTATTATGTAGCCATTAAAATGTCCACACCTGCAGGAATGTAGCCATTGGAAGATGTTCACAGTTCATTGCTGAACAAACAGAGCCGATTACAAGACAAAAAGCACAATTGTGACATTGTCAGTTTCCTAGTTTTGTTCCTGTGATATCTTTGTGCAAAATGTTACCACTGGGGGAAGCTGGGTGAAGGGCACTGGGGACCTCTCTCTACTATTTCTGCAACGCCCTGTGAGTCTATAATTATTTTAAAAGAAAATGTGAAAACAAGAAAAAGATGCACTGCAGATGGTGACTGCAGCCATGAAACTGAAAAATGCTTGCTTCTTGGAAGAAAAGCTATAACAAACCTAGAGAGCATATTGAAAAGCAGAGACATTACTTTGCCTCCAAAGGTGCATACAGTCAAAGCTATGATTTTTCCAGTCGTCATGTATGGATGTGACAGTTGGACCGTAAAGAAAGCTGAGGGCCGAAGAATTGATGGTTTCCAATTGTGGCGCTGGAGAAGACTCTTGAGAGTCCCTTGGACGGCAAGGAAATCAAATCAGTTCAGTTCAGTCGCTCAGTCGTGTCCAGCTCTTTGCGACCCCATAAATTGCAGCACTCCAGGCCTCCCTGTCCATCACCAACTCCCGGAGTTCACTCAAACTCACGTCCATCGAGTCGGTGATGCCATCCAGCCATCTCATCCTCTGTCATCCCCTTCTCCTCCTGCCCCCAATCCCTCCCAGCATAAGTGTCTTTTCCAATGAGTCAACTTTTCGCATGAGGTGGCCAAAGTACTGGAGTTTCAGCTTTAGTATCATTCCTTCCAAAGAACACCCAGGACTGATCTCCTTTAGGATGGACTGGTTAGATCTCCTTGCAGTCCAAGAGACCCTCAAGAGTCTTCTCCAACACCACAGTTCAAAAGCATCAATTCTTTGGCACTCAGCTTTCTTCACAGTCCAACTCTCACATCCATACATGACTACTGGAAAAACCATAGCCTTGACTAGATGGACCTTTGTTGGCAAAGTAATGTCTCTGCTTTTCAATAAGCTATCTAGGTTGGTCATAACTTTCCTTCCAAGGAGTAAGTGTCTTTTAATTTCATGGCTGCAATCACCATCTGCAGTGATTTTGGAGCCAAAAATAAATAAATAAATAAAGTCTGACAGTTTGCACTGTTTCCCCATCTATTTCCCATGAAGTGATGGGACCAGATGCCATGATCTTAGTTTTCTGAATCAAATCAGTCAATCCTAAAGGAAATCAACCCTGTATATTCATTGGAAGCAGTGATATTGAAGCTGAAACTCCAAGACTTTGGCCACCTGATGCAAAGAGCTGACTCACTGGAAAAGACCCTGATGCTGGGAAAGATTGAAGGCAGGAGGAAAAGGGGATAACAGAGGACAAGATGATTGGATGGCATCACCAACTCAATGGACATGAGTTTGAGCAAGCTCCAGGAGATGGTGAAGGACAGGGAAGCCCAGTGTGCTGCAGTCCATGGGGTCACAAAGAATTGGACATGTCTGAGCTACTGAACAACAACAGAATAATCCCATTTGTTAGAAATCTCTAACATGTATGTATGTATACAGTAAAGGTTTCACATACCTTGGTAGTTAAAATGTTTTTCTGAGTGAGATAATGGATTTTTCTAGATCACCTCATCCCTTTTTGTACTTCCTGTAACGGAGCAGTTTTAGGTTTACAGGAAAATTTGAGCAAAAGTTAGAGAGCTGCCAGATGCTCTCTACCACCCTCCCCAATTTCCCGTATTTTTCACGTTAGTTAGTGTAGTGTATTTGTCACGATTGAGAAGCCAGTATTGGTACATTATTATTAAACTAAAGTCCCTACCTTACATTAGGCTTCACTCTTGGTGCTGTACATCCTATGGATTTTGACAGTTGTATCATAAGCTTACCCACTCTTACAGTATCATACGGAAGTTTCACTGCCCTAGAAATCCTGTGCGCCTCCGTTATCCTCCCCTCTCCCCTGCAACCACTAATTTTGTTTTTGCTGTCTGCATAATTTTATCTTTTCCCGCATGTCATGGAAACACGTGGCATGTAGTCTTTTCAGACTGGCGTCTTTCATTTAGTAATATGCATTTAAGTTTCCTTCATGACCTTTCATGCCTTGATAGTTCATTTCTTTTTATGTTACTTAATAACATCCCTCTGTATAGATGCGGCAGTTTGTTTATCTATTGAGCACTTTTTAAAATAAAAAAAAAACCAAACCCTTCCTTAGAAAGGGGTATAAAGCATATTCGAGGGAGAATGAGACTGTGTGGCAGAGGCACCATATGATGGTGTTGTGGGCTGGGAACAGCCGGGCATTCTAGGGGGCAGGCGTCAGCTTGCCTGGGCTGGAGAGGGGACTGCAGAAGGAAAGGCCCCGGAGGAGGTGCTTCACTGGAGCCCTGGGCCTCTGGGTCCTGGGAGAGAGGGCGGAGGCAGGACAGGTGCTGGAGTGGTTAGGTCTTATGTTGCTTCGTGTTGACCTGTGTCTTGAGGAATTTCCTGCTCAGCTTATGGTGGGTTTCAAACCACTCATCCTACCCCTTCCTAGCAGCTGCAGCCTGGAAAAGCTCACCACCGAGCCATCATTTTATAAATATGCTGTAAGAATTTCCCAGGAGGCCAGGGGCTCAGGGTCTGGACATTTAGCACCTCTGTGGCCAAACTGGCAGGCTGCTGGTTGTCACTGGGGCTGGGGTGTAATTCACTAGCCAGCAACAGGCTGAGAGCCTGATGCCACTGCATCTCCAGAAGTAGGGTGGCTGTGGGAGTTGGCAGAGAAGTCACCCCCTCAGTTCTAAAAGTGTCAGATCCCAGGAATGACTGTGGCCTTAAAGGCCATCTGGTCTACCCTGGAGTGGGCTATATCTTCACGGTAAATCCCCCAAATACGTGACCTGCCAGCCTCTGCTCGTTCACCTGCACTGCCTGTATAGTCACTCCATCTATAGACAGCTCAAATTATCAGGAAGCTTTTCTGAAACTGAAAGCCTGTCTCTATCTACCCAGAGGTCCTGGTTCCATGGCACAAGGCCACTTTTCCATAGTCAGTGAGCCATTTGAAGCCATTCACCTATTGACATTCCTTTCTCCAGACTAGAGGACTTCTGTGGCCACCCTCCTCCCCACCAGACCCACCATCTGCGCTAACCCGGTGTGTAGTTAGCTAGAGTCTCTTCTTCCAGAGAACCGAATAAGGGTTCTGCTCCAGTGGTCAGCACGCCTCCTATCTCCTGCCTGGCGTAGGGCCAGGCATCCATGATTTCTGGCCTCTTGTCTGCTCCCATGCTGCTGGGCCCATCCTTTCCATGCTGGGGAGACAGTTCGATCTTCCTCTGACAACACGATTTTGCACCAATTGGCCCTTACTCCTTTTATGCTCAGATCCCTGGGTTGGGAAGATCCCGGGAAGAAGGGAAAGGCTACCCACTCATCTGGCCTGGAGAATTTCATGGACTGTATAGTTTATGGGGTCACAAAGAGTCGGACATGACTGAGCAACTTCCACTTTCACCAATTAAACGATCTTTTCTGTTGCCCATGATGTTGGCGGGCCTGCGCTCATTTGGGACTTGCATCTTACCGATGGTTGTTCTAGAGGTCCAATCTTGGTATGGTGCCCTTTTCCTGCCTTTCCCCCTGGTATGGTTTACCTGTGGCCACCTTACCAAGCCTTAAGTTGGGAGAAGACAGTCTTACCATTGGCCCATCAGCCAGTGGGGTGCCCCCTTCCTTTTGGCCTCCAGCCCCCTGCCTTGTGTGGCCCACCCAGAGCCCTTGCAGGGCTGGTGGGGGGAACCTGTGAGGCTCCTTGATGGGAAGGGCTCTGCCTTCCACTCCTGGGGCTCCCACCTTGTCTTCTTTCTGCTGGCCCTTCAGGAACCACACCTGCTCTCTGGGGGCCCTTTCTTTACCTTCTGCTCCTTCGGGTCTTCCTGTTCCTCCCCTCCCACTGTGGTTAGGGTGGGGGGTGGTCCTGTTCGGCTTTATAAGCATTTTTTAAAATCTGAGCTCATGGAAATGTTTCCCTTGTGTCAAGTGGGGCTTACGTTGATTTGCTGTCAGGCTGGAAACCTACAGCAATTGCAGCCTGGGTGCTGACTTAGGACAGGCACTGGGGAAGGTGGAGGCTGGTGCGTGGAAAACAGGCAGTTTCCCTGAGTAACAGGCCTGCGGGCGTTCCCCCGTGCTGGCACTGATGGAGCTGCTGGAGCCTGCTCTGGGGAGCAGGAACCCGGGCACCGCCAGAGAACAAGATCTGGGTGTTCAAACCAAGCATCGCCCCTCGAGAAACTTCTTGGGCTTCTTATTTTGAAATAATTTTAGATTTATGCAAGAGTTGCAGAAATAGTACATAAAGTTCCCGTATACCCTTCACCCGGCTTCCCCTAATATAACCATGGTACACTGATCAGAACTAAGAAGTGAGCATTAGTACACTGCTTTAGGAGCGGGGGCATGCATGTGGCACATGAAATCTTAGTTCCCCTACCAGGGATTGAACACGTGCCTCCTGCAGTGGAAGCACAGAGTTCTAACATCTGGACCCCCAGGGAATTCCCTGATACACTGTGAGTGTGCTAAGTCGCTTCAGCCATGTCTAACTCTTTGCAACCCTATGGACTGTAGCCCACCTGGCTCTTCTGTCCATAGGATTCTCCAGACAAGAATACTGGAGTACACTGCCATGCCCTCTTCCAGGGGCTCTTCCTGACCCAGGGATCAAACCCCCTTCTCTTACATCTCCTGCATTGGCAGGTGGGCTCTTTACCACTAATGCCACCTGGGAAGCCCTCCCTGATACATTACTCTTTATAAAACTTCAGGCTTTCTTCAGATTTCCCCACATTTTCCATTGGTGTCTTTTTTCTTGTCCAGGATTCCACATTAATCAGTCATCGTATCTCCTTCCTCTCCTTCAATCTGACTGTTTCTGGATCTTTTCTTTTCTTTCATGATGCTTACACTTTGGAATAGTACTGGTAAAGTATTTTGGTATTGTGTGGGCTGTCTCTCAGTGTGGATTTGTCTGATGTTTTCTCATGAGTAGCCAGGTTATGAATTTGGGGGGAAAGACATCAGAGATGAAGTGTCCTCGACACTCATTAGCACATATGGCGTCAACATGACCCAGGGGTGCCATGACCCTGGATCACTTGGTGAAGAGGGTCTCTGTCAGGTTTCTCCACTAACAGTTACTATTCTTTATTTTCCACACGTTCCCTCATTAGAAGGGAGTCTTTACTTTTCTTCTCCTCCTCATTCTTTTGGCAGCACCCTGCAGCTTGTAGGATCTTAGTTCCCTGAGCAGAGATTCCTACTTAGGCAGCTGGCTGACCATTGGATTTCTCCAGCTGGGTGCACTTGAGCGCTGGAGGAGACGAGCTCTGGCCTCATCTCAGTGGCAGTAGTGTGTTCCCCAAGCTGAACAAGTTCAGGCCAGCTTCCTTCCGCCCTCAGACACCAGCACTAGGTGAGGGGCATCCACCCTGAGGAGCCCCGCCCTGGAGTCACCGCCTCCTTGGTTTTGTCTCCTTTAGGCCTTGTTAGTGGCTGAGTCAACAATTCGATCACATTTTTAAAATAACTTGCCTGGTTTGTGTCTCCACTTGGATCGTGACTGATGGACACAAATGACATTTCTGTCTATTGAAATGCAGTCTCAAATCTACACTGTTTCAAATCTTCTGTAAGGCTCTACATTAAGTTTCATTCTCCCCTGGTATTTCACATGGGCAATGGTCAGTGGAATGCCCCACATGTCCACCATTGCGCTAAATCAAACATTCCAGGCTAGGGCCTGGGGTGGTTTCTTACTTCCAAATCTAAATCTTTGAATTCTGACATTCCTCATTCCAAATTCAGAATTAAAATTATTTTGGTATTAAAAATATAAATTGTTTTGGCAGTGATTAGTATCAAGAGTCTGCCTACAATGTAGGAGACCTGGGTTCAATCTCTGGGTTGGGAAGATCCCCTGGAGAAGGATATGGCAACCCACTCCAGTACTCTTGCCTTGAAAATCCTATGGACAGAGGAGCTTGGCAGGCTACCGTCCACAGGGTCGCAAAGAGTTGGACAAGACTGAGCAACTTCACTTTCAATATCAATTAGAGAACAGTTTTCTGACATTACATTCATGTAAATGATACTGGCGGTGTCTAGACTCTTCCACATACTTTCTTCTGGAATGCACTTAAAGGCTCACGTGCTGAAGGGCAGAAGCAGGAAGCAAAACACTACTAGTACCCCCTTTTTCCATTGTATTAGAGTCCACAACCAGGTTCTTGCTGATATTTTCCATTTATTACTGCAGGAGACAGTCGCTCTGAAAGTGCAACACTAAATCACTCTTGTCACAGCCTCTGCTCCTCCACTGGCAAAGACTTGGAAATTCATTCTTGGAGCATCATGGACCACATGCGTCTCTCTGGGTGGAAAGTTGCCACTGCCAATGTCACAGGGCACACACACACACACGGATGGGAGGGTAAGAGGAGAAGAGCACTGGCGAGGCGTGTGGCCAGTCTCTGGGGGTCCCGGGAGCAGCCCGCCTGGGCACAGCGGACGCCCCACCTGCGGCAGCCACCTCACGCATCTGCTAGGTTGGCCCGGGCGCATCCGTCTTCCTTTCCCCCGGAGCAGGAGACACCATAACCACAACTGTGTCCCGGTGTCACGGGGGGCCCTGGCGTCATTAGGAATTGAAAAGATGTCACAAGCTAGTGTGGAAAACAGGTGGTTTGGAGAAACTGACTCTTCGATCTCTGATTTAAAGCCGTTAGGCAGAAGATCTGGAGAGTTCTAGGGTAAGACGCTGCCTAGCAGAAATAACTCTTGTTCTAGCCAGCATATTTTTGATGGGGAAAAGTAACTTTCAAATACTGCAAAGACAAAGAGGAAGGTGGGGGGTGGGGAGTGACATGAGCAGCTCTAGAAAACACAAGAGACTAAGAAATCAAAACGAGAGCCCCCCTCCCAAAAAAACCCCACAAATATGGACAATTAAGCACTCGACCTAACAAAACCTTCACTCACGAACATGTTACACACATATGCACTCACACGCACATGCTGAGAGTCAGGCAGATGCCCAGAGGGCAAATCCAAACGTCTGCTCTCTTTGGAATTTTCATGGTAAATCTGAGTTTAGGCAAAAGTAAAGACCTCCCTGGGGTCTAAACTCAGGAGGCAGCCTGTCCCCTGCTTGGGCCAACACTGCTCCTGTATTTATCTGAGCCCTTCACAACTGTCTGGGCTCTAGAGTTTATTCTTCATACTCCTGGAGTTTAAATCACTGCTAGACCTTCTCTAACTTCACCTGCAATGGAAGCACCCCCCTTTTGGCCCCTATCAGATCAGATCAGATCAGTTGCTCAGTTGTGTCTGACTCCTTGCGACCCCATGAATCGCAGCACGCCAGGCCTCCCTGTCCATCACCAACTCCCGGAGCTCACTCAGACTCACGTCCATCGAGTCAGTCCATCCAGCCATCTCATCCTCTGTTGTCCCCTTCTCCTCCCGCCCCCAATCCCTCCCAGCATCAGAGTCTTTTCCAATGAGTCAACTCTTCGCATGAGGTGGCCAAAGTACTGGAGTTTCAGCTTTAGCATCATTCCTTCCAAAGAAATCCCAGGGCTGATCTCCTTCAGAATGGACTGGTTGGATCTCCTTGCAGTCCAAGGGACTCTCAAGAGTCTTCTCCAACACCACAGTTCAAAAGCATCAATTCTTCAGCGCTCAGCCTTCTTCACAGTCCAACTCTCACATCCATACATGACCACTGGAAAAACCATAGCCTTGACTAGACAAACCTTTGGTGGAAAAGTAATGTCTCTGCTTTATAATATGCTATCTAGGTTGGTCATAACTTTCCTTCCAAGGAGGAAGCGTCTTTTAATTTTATGGCTGCAGTCACCATCTGTAGTGATTTTGGAGCCCAGAAAAATAAATTCTGACACTGTGTCCACTGTTTCCCCATCTATTTCCCATGAAGTGGTGGGACCAGATGCCATGATCTTCGTTTTCTGACTGTTGAGCTTTAAGCCAACTTTTTCACTCTCCACTTTCACTTTCATCAAGAGTCCCTTGAGTTCCTCTTCACTTTCTGCCATAAGGGTGGTGTCATCTGCATATCTGAGGTTATTGATATTTCTCCCGGCAATCTTGATTCCAGTTTGTTTCTTCCAGTCCAGCGTTTCTCATGATGTACTCTGCACAGAAGTTAAATAAACAGGGTGACAATATACAGCCTTGACGAACTCCTTTTCCTATTTGGAACCAGTCTGTTGTTCCATGTCCAGTTCTAACTGTTGCTTCCTGACCTGCATACAAATTTCTCAAGAGGCAAATCAGGCGGTCTGGTATTCCCATCTCTTTCAGAATTTTCCACAGTTTATTGTGATCCACACAGTCAAAGGCTTTGGCATAGTCAATAAAGCAGAAGTAGATGTTTTTCTGGAACTCTCTTGCTTTTTCTATGATCTAGCGGATGTTGGCAATTTGATCTCTGGTTCCTCTGCCTTTTTTAAAACCAGTTTGAACATCAGGAAGTTCACAATTCACATATTGCTGAAGCCTGGCTTGGAGAATTTTGAGCATGACTTTACTAGCGTGTGAGATGAGTGCAATTGTGTGGTAGTTTGAGCATTCTCTGGCATTGCCTTTCTTTGGGATTGGAATGAAAACTGACCTTTTCCAGTCCTGTGGCCATTGCTGAGTTTTCCAAATTTGCTGGCATATTGAGTGCAGCACTTTCACAGCATCATCCTTC
Source organism: Bos indicus (assembly GCF_029378745.1). Taxonomy (NCBI): domain Eukaryota; kingdom Metazoa; phylum Chordata; class Mammalia; order Artiodactyla; family Bovidae; genus Bos; species Bos indicus. The sequence goes on along the minus strand of NC_091762.1, from coordinate 112,630,173 downwards.
AGGATTTGGAATAGTTCAACTGGAATTCCATCACCTCCACTAGCTTTGTTCGTAGTGATGCTTTCTAAGGCCCACTTGACTTCACATTCCAGGATATCTGGCTCTAGGTCAGTGATCACACCATTGTGATTATTTGGCCCCTATACGCCTCTGTTTTTAGGAATAAGCACCCCAAGTCAGCGGTAATGAGAGTGTTCAGAAGCTGGAAAGTAGGAAGAGTAATATCAATACCAGAAGGAAATGCCTGTTACTCTTCTATGATTTTCTGAGACCAGGTGGCCAAGGCCCCTGGCCTGCAAGTACAGGTTTTAGGGGAGGCTTTAATTTAAGGTACTGCAATCTGTGCTCACAAGAGCCAAGTTCGATGGTCCTCCTTGGAGGCTGCCGAGGACTGGTCCTCAGTACTTATTCCAACCCTGGGTGCTCCCTGACCTCCTTGACTTCAGTCCTTCTGGAGTCAGATCACCCAGCTTCTCTGGCATGTGCCTGGTCATTTTTAGAGCCTGTCTGCAGCAGCCCACAAGGTCTGCGATGGGCTTCCTGGATCAGTACACACCAGCTAACACTTTTACCAGGTGATGAGGACTGACGGCAGGTTTCTCCACCACTGCAGACAGGCAGAGTCATGCAAAGAAAGCTGCCCATCACGGTCACCTTTTCTCCAGATGTCCCAGTTTCGAGATCATAGAACTGACCATGTCAACACCTGGCAGCAGCCAACTTCTGCTTCCCCTCCTCCACGAGGGGGATGCAAGAACCCACAGCAACAGGCTGGACACAACAGGTCCTACCCGTCTAGGAACCTGGGTCAGAAATAGCCCTCAGCTCCAAATCCTGCCCTTGGAACCTCTAGTATAACCTTGCTCCTCATCAAACTGCAGTTTGGTGCAGTTTAATTTACAATCATACCTTCTAAGCTGCCTCAGTGAGACCTGGGTGGCCCAATGGTTACAATTCTAAGTGCAGCAGTGCCTAATAGGAAAGAGTCCCACAGGAGGGAAGGCTAGAAGGCGTAAGGCAGGAGACTACACCATCAGTAACACACGATCCGAAAGGGTGGTCTTAGGGGACAAGGGGTGTGAAATGAACAAAACGTCCCAGTAATTTAATGGCAGATCTAGAAGAGAGCGTTTATAGCTATTCTGGGACTCTCCAACAAAACGCTTTTCCTGGATGCATAGGCATTCATAATACTGCTCACTCTCAGTCCAAGCTCTGGCTTGTACACGTGGTCACGACGCCCTTTGTACAGCAGAGGCGAGCATGACAGAGTGCCCGGGAGGTACCTGGACAGCACACAGCAAGACCAAAGGCTGAACTCCCCCCACAGAACCCTGTAAAAAAAAAGGTCTGTCTATTACAAAGTCACGTGTTCCATTTATTCCGCTTTATAAAGTCAGCAACGCTGGAGGGTGTCTAGAGGAATCTGTCCTTCAGGAATGAGTGCAAAAGGGGAGCACGCAGCTCAGGGACGTCCCTTTGCTGAGCAGACGGAGGGGCCAGCCGGAGACCTCCCATCCGCTTCGGACAAACACGCACATACAGGAAAGGATTACTGCCAGCTTGTGTACTCTCACAAGGTGATTTCTGTATTTCAAAAGCGTGAATTGTCCCTGAGAGAAAAAAATGGGAGAAAAGAGGGCATTCAACACACAAAGAAGCAAGAGGTAAACAGGGTAAGGGACTGTTTTCTATGCCAAAAAATAGTCAATAATGAGAATGTCTGGATTATAGAACTGTTTTGGCATTTCAAATGAACTTGAGAAACTTCCCTTTCTATCCTGTCACTTCTAACCATCTTTCCTGCCTGTTTCCCACTGCTATGCTAATCATTTAATTTCCAAGCTTAGAACTCTCCACTGTGCCCTTCCCTACCCACCACGCAGGATATAATACAAGGAAACGTAAGATCCTCTACAACTCAACTCCTGTCAACTGGCATCCTCTTTCCCTCTCCCCACCTCCCAGAGCAACCCAGATTCCCACATCTGTGCTACGTGCAAACACCACCCCTTAGCCTAAGGCACCATTCCTCCCACACCTGTTTCTTCTACTACATAGAGGGGGTCCTAGACTGGTGTCTTATTAACCTTTGTATCCTCAGCAACAATGACAAGTTGCTGGATTGATGTTAAATGAAAAAAAAGATGAAAGGACGGAAGAAATGTCTTCTTGCCTTATAAGTTTAGTCAAAAGTACATCAGGGGCTACCCTTTCAGGAGCAGTGAAACTACCCTCAGTGTTGGGTTCTGGTTTGCTACGACTTCAAACTCACTTATTTGTGACTTAAGTGAAGATACTGTTTTGAGATAAGAATGATGTGTCAGTTCAGTTCAGTTGCTCAGTCATGTCCAACTCTTTGCAACCCCATGGACTGCAGCAAGCCAGGATTCCCTGTCCATCACCAACTCCCAGAGCTTATTCAAACTCATGTCCATCAACTTGGTGATGCCATCAAACCATCTCATCCTCTGTCGTCCCCTTCTCTTCCTGCCTTCAATCTTTCCCAGCATCAGGGTCTTTTCCAATGAGTCAGTTTTTCACATCAGGTGGCCAAAGTATTGGAGGTTCAACTTCAGCATCAGTCCTTCCAATGAATATTCAGGATTGATTTCCTTCAGGATTGATTTCCTTCAGGATTGACTGGCTGGATCTCTTTGCAGCCCAAGGGACTCTCACGAGTCTTCTCCAACACCACAGTTCAAAAGCATCAATTCTTCAGTGCTCAGCTTTCTTCACAGTCCAACTCTCACATCCATACATGACTACTGGAAAAACCATAGCCTTGACTAGACGGACCTTTGTTGGCAAAGTAAGTCTCATATTAAAAAGTCTCCTTTTTAATATGCTGTCTAGGTTGGTCATAACTTTTCTTCCAAGCAGCAAACATCTTTTAATTTCATGGCTACAGTCACTATCTGCAGTGATTTTGGAGCCCAAGAAAATAAAGTCTGTCACTGTTTCCATTGTTCCCCATGTCTCTGCCATGACACTGAATGCCATAATCTTCGTTTATTTAATGTTGAGTTTTAAACCAGCTTTTACACTCTCCTCTTTCATTTTTATCAAGATGCTCTTTAGTTTTTTGCTTTCTTCCATAAGGGTGGTATCATCTGCATATATGAGGTTATTGATATTTCTCCCGGCAATCTCTGACTCCAGCTTGTGCTTCTTCCAGCCCAGCATTTTGCAGGATGTACTCTGCGTAGAAGTTAAATAAGCAGAGTGACAATACACAGCCTCGACGTACTCCTTTCCCTATTTGGAACCAGTCTGTTGTTCCATGTCCGGTTCTAACTGTTGCTTCTTGACCTGCATACAGGTTTCTCAGGAGGCAGGTAAGGTGGCCTGGTATTCCCATCTCTTGAATAATTTTCCATGGTTGGTTGTGATCACAAGTCAAAGGCTTTAGTATAGTCAATAAAGCAGAAGTAGATGTTTTTCTGGAATTCTTTCGCTTTTTTGATGATCCAACAGATGTTGTCAATTTGATCTCTGGTTCCTCTGCCTTTCCTAAATCCAGCTTGCATGAATGAAGTGTATCAGGATAGTATGTGTAGTCATTCATAAACACTAGCCGCTGAGTTAGCCGAGTGGCTCCTGCTGGGGGCTCATCAATAAAAACAGATAAAGAAGGAAGCATGGTAAGGACATTTAGACCACAAATACTGAGTGTAGTGTGAGGAATATCCGAGTTTCCAATTGAACAAAGCTGTCTTTTGCTGATCTTGCTCTCTGAAGATCTTGAGCCTCTCGCTCCTGCAGTGACCAAGGCGACTCTTTGGTGGGCAGTGGTGTTAAACCCTGCAGCAGTCTCTGAAGAGAAGGGACATTCGCTCTGCTGTGGTAAAGCTGACTCCTTTAGCAGTGGAGGCAAAATGTTTAGCGGGCCTGCAAAGATCAGCCTGCCCATCCACCAGTACTGGAGTTTTCTAGCAACAACTGACTTTTATTTTTGAGCTGGCAGCTGGACTTCAGTTCCTGATTGGCAAAGCTCTCTCACCCAGTGCCAATTCATGTAAAGGTACACCTGGAACTAAATTTGGACTTTATTCCCTTCATCTCCCTATGCCTGGAACAATACTGTGAGTAATCTATCACTGGTTTGGAGTATCTTACGTTATTTCTTTACTAGCTAAAAAGAGACATCAGATGCTACTGGCTTACGAAATTACTGTAACTCCCACAGTGGGTCCGTGTTAAATAAACTACTGGCAAAGAAAATCTGTCTCTGAGCATATACTGTCACCGTCCAAAACAAAATACTAAGAGTGTCAGTGAACCCAAAATTCACTGATCTAGACAAAAAGATAAATGGAAGGTGAATTCACAAAGATAGTAAGAATGCTGTTTAGTTTAGAGCTGGACCATCAACTTACGGATCTTTTCTGAAATCACTTTCCTGGCCCTACCCAGTCACACGGAATTTGGCAATTCTCAGGACAGGTACTAGAAGTAATTCAGACACAGGAATACCTCGGAGCTATTGTGGGTTTGATTCCACATCACAGCAATAAAGCAAGTGTCACAAGAAATGGAGTCACACAGATTGTTTGGTTTCTCAGTGCATTTAAAAGTTATGTTGACACTACACTGTAGTCTATTAAGAGGAAATTAGCAATATGTCTAAAAAAAATACGTATCTTAATTCAAACCTTCGAGTGGACAAACTGCATATGTGCTGGGGTGCCTGCTCTGCCCATTTCACAGCCCTGGCTGCAGGATATACTCCAGAGGTCATGCACTGCGCCACACCCAGCCCCAGCCCCTCCCTGACCAAGGCAGGACAGTGAAGGACACTGGTAGCCCAGCCTGGCCAACAACCTGTGCCTCGGTGCCTCCCTCAGCTTCCTCCCTCAGCTTCTCAACCAGGCTGTGAAAGATCTTACAAGATTCAGGAGCTGGGGCAGTCAGTCATATGAGTCGCATGTAAGAACAGTCATGAGGGAATAAAGACAATAAGCAAAAGCAGAGAAGGCCAGGAGGGGCAAAGGGGATGGAGCAGATGAGCAGAGTGGAGAGGAGAATGGGGTTTTTCGTGATGCTGCCTTCTCTTTGGCGTCCCTGCATGCCTGGGAGACCTAATGGTGCTTATAGTAACTCCTTCCCCGTTATGAAATTTGAGTCTGTAGGGTTTCCTTTTGAAGAGGGACCTGTCCTTGCATCCAAGTCCCACAACATTCACAAGCACACTGTGTGTATCAGATACTATGGAATACCCAACACACAGTCCTCTCCCTCCTTTTTGTCCAGTGGTACCAGCCCACCTGCAGTCCCCAGCCTCACCCCTCCGTTGCACTCATCACCTGGGCTCTCAAGGAGCTCCTCTTCCCCTACTTAACTTGTCCTTTAGGACCCAGACTAAGGGGCGCTTTCTCTTGAAAATATTCCCTGATCTCTCTCTAGGCTGAGTTGGGACCCTGTCGCCTAAACATCCCCACATCAATGTTTGCACTTGTCCTATTCTGTCAGTTTTTTTGTCTCCTGATTACAAATAGTTCACTAGTCTTTTTTTCTTTTTTTCACCGCTTAGGGCCAAGACCAGAGAAGGCAACGGCACCCCACTCCAGTACTCTTGCCTGGAAACTCCCATGGACGGAGGAGCCTGGTAGGCTATAGTCCATGGGGTAGCGAAGAGTTGGACACGACTGAGTGACTTCACTTTCACTTTTCACTTTTATGCATTGGAGAAGAAAATGGCAACCCACTCCAGTGTTCTTGCCTGGAGAATCCCAGGGACGGGGGAGCCTGGTGGGCTGCTGTCTATGGGATCGCACAGAGTTGGATACAACTGAAGTGACTTGGCAGCAGTAGCAGCAGCAGGGCCAAGACAGCTCCTAATTCTCTTCTTTAGGGCATACCCCCAGGGACTCAAACCATTTCTCTCTTCTCAGCCCTCAACTTCCCGCTATACCATCTGGAGACCTTTCCCTTCAACCTTGGTTGAAAAGGGCACAGTTGCTCTAACCCCTCACATTTTGCTAGCTCCAAGCAAAGCATGTAAGTTCCTTTCTTTTTAGTGCTTTTGGTGCTAACCACTACTGGGAAACAGAAAAATAATAACAACAATAATTATGTCAGAGAATAAACAATGCTATTGTGACCCCTGGTCCCCAGCTCCCGACTCCCTTCTAAAACAGTAACTAGAAACCCTAACAGACCTTCATCTAATGCTGTTATTTCTTGAGCGTAGAGCTAAGCAATCTCTGCTCTCCAGGACAACACTTAAGGCAAGTTATTTGCATCCTATCTTCAGAGGCTACTTTTCCCAGCTGGATGCTGGATTTGAGCAAAGATACTATCCAGGTGGAAATATCATTGCTCCTTAGACTCAGGCAGGCAATGAGCATCTGAGGCTATCCATGCTGAGTGGCGCCTGATCAGCTCACCAAGCTTCTGCCCAGGTATGTCCTCATACTCTGACTGGACAATTCATTCCAGGTAGGAAATTGGGCTAATCCACCTTCACATGTCCAGTATCAGGAAATGCGGGCAGAAAACAAACATGTTTAACACATGGATTTCTAAAATCAAGGTAATACAAGGCAGAATAATAAGTGCCAAAGAAGTGGTTCAGATATTAGGTAAGAATAGGCCAAAGCTAACAAAAGGAGAACAAGGGCAAAATAATATCTGGCACCTGGATTTGAAAACCAAGTTCAACCCAGTAGGGAGTGCAGTACTTAGAAAGCATCTTAACTGTTTTACATATGAATAGGATCGATAGCAATGATACCTACTGACTTGATGGTGGAGGGAGGCGGGGGAAGGAGGGGGTGTGTGAGGGGGTTAGGTTAAATAAGAAGGCCACACAGAAAAGGAGACTAGCACTCCTCTGTAATCTGAACCCATCAGATTAGACTAGACAAGTCCAGGCACTGGATTTGTAGGACTCTGGCAAACCGAAACAAGTCCACATGTCCTTAGGAGCCACGTGGTGAAGAGTATAGAGACCAAACAAGAAACCTGTGGTCTAAAAACTGCACATTTTTGCATTAAAAAAAAAAAAAAACACAAAAACCCTAAGGGCTGGAGTGCTTTCTTCAGTTGCTAATTTCTAACGAAAGTTTACTCTTTTTCTCATGAATAGCTAGAAGACAGATGTTTAAAAAAATCTGGCTCAGTATAATGAATAGTTAATAATTGGAACTAATTAAAAATGACCCAGGTTAGGGACTTCCCAGATGGTCCAGTGGTTAAGATCTCACACTTTCAATGTAGGGGGCTTGAGTTCAAACTTTGGTCAGGGAACTAAGATCCCACGAGCCACAAGGCACAGCCAAAAAAAAAAAAAAAAGAATCCAGGTTAAATTTTGTCAAGGTGTACTTTAACCAACATTAAACAACCTGGGTATGAATCTCACCATATGTGGCCCTTCCTGTTGTGGGCAACTTATTTCATCTCAGAGAGTCTCATTTTCCTTATTTGTAAAACAAAGTAACAAGATCCCCCTTACAGGGTTGTTCGAATCAGTTAATATGTGAAAAGCAGCAAAGTGCCTATGGAAGCCATTACTGCCATTCTCAAATTAGCTTGTCGCAGACCAAGAAATAAGAAATGATTTGCGTAGGACTGGGCCAGATGACCCATGAAGTATCTTAAGATGAAATTTTGATTTCTTCGGTTTGGTGGAGAAAGGAGTATAGGGTTGGCAGAAAGCTCCATTGTGGCAGGACTTCAATCTGGAGCTAAGAGTTGCAGGGTTTAGGATGGGGTTTTTGTTGTTCAGTCACTAAGTTGTGTCCGACTCTTGCAACCCCCTGGACTATAGCCTGCTAGGCTCCTCTGTCCATGGGATTTACCAGGCAAGCATACTGGAGTGGGTTGCCATTTCCTTCTCCAGGGGATCTCCTTGACCCAGGGATCGAACCTGCGTCTCCTGCACTGGCAGGTGGATCCTTTACCAGTGATCCACCAGGAAAGTCCCTGATGACGGGGGGTGGGGCGGTGGTAGTCAGTATAGGGCTGAGCTCAGCTACACAGTAGGCCACAGAAGCAAACTCCCAAAGACTTTTTTCAAGTAGTAGAGCCCTCTCAGCAACCAGGAAACGTTCCTGAAGAGCTGCCAAGAGTGCTGGAATCCAGGATCTCTGAATCTGCACACCCGCACTCACTGACCTGGAAAAACTCCAAGTTCTCCTCAGCACCAGTGGGTCACAAACTAAACTAAAAGTGATTCCATTTTACACGTATATCTCACTATTTAACAAGTTACAAAGTACCTTTAAGCATTGGTGACTGTGATTTCAGCCTCACCACACCCAGTGCAGCAGCAAGACACTAATCACTAATTCGGTTTGGGTTTAGAGACTGGGTAAATTTCCTGCTGTCAAATAACTGGTAACTGGTGGGTCTGAGACTGGAAGTCTAGGTCTTCGGAAGAGAAGATAGATTTACTGCTAGACTACTAGAAGAGAGCCAAGAACAAAAATCTACCTCCAGGTAGAATCGCTGGAGGGAAATGTGCAAAAATATTATGCTTTGCACCTGCAAACTGATGCTGGAACTAGGACTCAAACAATAGATAAGATTCACCCGTTGGGCAAGAAACTGAGATCTGGGAGAGAATGTTGGAAGAGGGGGAAAGGAGGGGAAGGATACTCAGAAGATGATGAAATTTTCCTAACAGCCCAGCCGCTGGGCTAAACGAGGCAGCCACATTACCTCACTGCATCCTCGCAACTCTCTGACATGGGCTCTGTTACGGTCCCTACTTTGCAAATGAGAAAAGAGACTCAGAGGAGAGGTGACCTGCCTAAGCCAGAAGGGTGTGTGAAAAAAGCTGGATTCAGTGGCAGGGCGGCCAGGCTGCGCAAACACCCAAACCGCCGAGGTCTCTGCCACTCCACGCCGCGGGTAACCCGCACCCGGGCTGGGCGTCCGAAAACCTCCTTCCGGGCCGCACGGCCACCTCCTGACCCCCGGACACCGCACTTCGCCCTGGGTCCGTGCGACCCTGGGGAGCCCGAGACCCCCGCATCCCTCGTCCCTAAGCTCCTCATCTCCGCTGGCCGCCCAGCCCGCTGCCCGAGTCAGAGAGCGTGGCCTGTGCCTCAGTTTGCGCCGCCCGCACTGCGGGAGGGGGTGGGCGCAAAGAACAGATTGGGGGAAGGGGCCAGGCGGGCGGCCACGCGCCACTCACGCGTCGAACTTATTCACCCTCTCTGCTAACACCGTCACCGCCTCACGGCGTGGCTTCGCTCCATCAGGTCCCTCCGCCTTGGGTCCCACCACTTCCGGTTGCTAAGAGCACAGCGGAACGTTGGCGCGTAGGGCGGGTAGGGGGCGGATATCCCGAGACGCCTTCTTCCTGCGCGGAGGCGTTCAGGTTTGGCGGCTGCGCGGCGTGAGGTCGGGTTTCTGTTCCTGCCCCGGTCCTTGTTCCTGCCTGCCTCCCGTCCGGTTTAGCCAAGTGCGTCCTGTCCGTTTCCCGAGGCTAGCTCCGAGAAGGGCCGCTCCGAGTCGTTGAGGGAGCAGGATCTTGTTAGAAATCCCGACTCCATCCACGGTGGGGCTGCGCAATCCTGGACTTTCTCCTAACCTCCCTGACGCTGTTTCCTTGGTACTGACCATCCTATGCTGTAGAACCCATATCTTCACGTTGCCTTGGGGATTGATCGAGATAGTCGGTGTCAGGCTCTAGACAAAGTAGCCCTCCAGAAATGGTAGCGGTTGTTTATCTTTGCTTACTTCTGCCAGGAGCTGCAGAGCTCCTCTCCACCTTCGGAGGCAGTCAGAGAAGGTGAGGCATTCACCCCAGGTGGCTGAGCTTGTAAGACTGTTACAGGAACCAGCGGTGGTCGCTCCATCATCGAATTACCTGCTGCTCCAAATGCACAGCAGTGCGTGCAGCGCGCACACACACGCTCTGGAGTAAATGCAATGAACCTGCTGATGAGCGATCCCGAAAGCCAGCAACCCTGGCTATTTCCGGGGTCTCTTCCCTCCACAACAATGTCCCGTTGTCAGGTGTTTATGTGACATTGTAACATTTTAAATCTTCACCGGCACCTTTGATCCTGTGATGAAGGTAAATAGGAACCGATATCTGTGCCCATAACAGATGAAGACACAGGTTCAGGAAGCACAAATGTTCTTGTGTCCTATCACCAGTAGATCTCAGGGCTCAAGCTCCAGCCATACTCTCAAAGCATGGCCTTACCGAAACCTCCCCCACGCCTCTGCCCCAAAGACCAGCTAGCCACCTTGTTTCCTAACTGGGGCCAGGGAGGCTGGTCAGGGTCTCCTCTCAGCTTCCCTACTTCCTGCCCTTCCTCTTCTTTGTCTTAACCATCCCTTGAGACCAGTGCGGATTCCCTGGCCTTTGAGAAGAGAAGGAAGAGGTGTCATTTTCCAAGCCATAGAACTTTCTTAGAATGTCTAAGATTGGGTCAGAGTTGGGAATTCTGAACTCCAAACCTTATTTATCCATCATTGTTCTGGCAAGCCCCTCTTACTCTAGGCCCCAGTTTGCCCAACCTATACATAGGGGAATAGTGACTCTTGCTTATTCGTGATGCTATGAGGAGCTCTTGACAATGAAAAAAAGAGAGTAAAACTCATAAAATGTTTGGTGCCTACAGCCCCCAGAAAGCAGGCAGATGCCAGCTGGAGTGGGCTGCCTCCCTTCTTTTGAGAGAGCACTGGCCGCCACTCTTCACTTCTCTCTTGACTCCCCTCCTTCAAGAGGCTGCAGGGAACTTGTAAAAGGGAAGGGAGGCCCAGGCCTGGAGGGCCAGGGCCTTGTCTAGCTGGGGACAGAAGAAACAGAGTCCTTAGGGCTTCAGAAGTGATGGGAGTTGACAACACTTTGCTGAAGTCAGGGGAGTGCCAGGACGAGCAAGCCAGTGCCTCGTGCATGCTGATTCCACTAGGGCACTCTGCCCACATGCCAGCCCCGACCACTCCCGGGTTCCAGCTCTGTCTCTTTATTTCCCCAGCTTTCCTCACATAGCCCCCGAGGGTGTTTCCCAAAGCACGTACTCTTGACCTCAGCATCAGAAGACAGCTGATAAGACTCCACATGGCTAGCAGCGATCCTTCAGCTCAGTCAGAGGAGGGCACATAGGAGCAGGGGGTCCCCAGGAAATGGCAGGGTGGACACTCAGTTGTAGTGGGCCATGGGGAAGATGGGGTCTTTCACTCTCCGTTTTCTGCAGGCAGCAGGCTGGGGTGGGCACAGGGACTGGGGGCGGGCAGCCCATGGGACCCAGCTGCAGGGCAGCCAGCCTGTACCCACAGGAGCACCACTCTGCAGAGATGGATGCTCGATGCCCCTCCTGCCAAAACCGGAGTCATTATCAGTGAGGAAGATCAGCTTTCCTGGGCCTTTAAATTACATGCATTTTATGGTTTACTGTTACTGTTGGCTTCCCTGATGGGTCAGATGGTAAAGAATCCACCTGGGTTCGATCCCTGGGTTGGGAAGATCTCCTGGAGGACAGCAGAACAACCCACACGAAGATTCTTGCCTGGAGAATCCCCATGGGCAGAGGAGCCTGCTGGACTACAGTCCATGGGGTCGCAAACAGTGGGACACGAATGAGTGATATAAATGTTGATATATGGTTTACAGGCGTTTTCACCTTGAGTGACACGGGAGGGGCGTGGTCTTGGTCTGGCCCCGCCCACACAGCCAGGTCCAGGAGGGGCCTTGGATGGAATTACCTGTGAAGGCCTCGGGGTCGATGAAAATTCACTCGATGGTCTGACCGTCTTCCTGGCTCAGCTGCAAATTGATCTGCTTGGTGCTGTAGGTCTGGGAGATGGGTAGGGAAAGTAGACAAACTGGAGTGTGTGTAGACTCACCCAGGAGGTCACATAGACCATCACCTGAGGGCAACTGTGGGCAGTTTTGCCTCAAAAAGCGCAGTCAAGAATTTCTGAGTTCTCCACAAAACCTTGGCATGATATGGGGCGGTGGGGGTAGGGGGCGTGGCAGGGAGTCAACTCTTGGAGTCTGGAAAAGTTTGAGTTGAAGGACCAGGAGGCTGCAGCTCCGGTGCGCCCCCTGGTGGCGAGAGCCCAGGTCCCTCTCTCCCACGGTCTGCAGGGCAGGAGGGATAGATGGTGAGAACAGGAAATACAGCCTGTACCTCTCAGATCTGTTTCCCTTATTAAAATAAAAGAAAAAAACCCTGCTCCTCTAAAATACGGGGAAGCCCTCCCACAGACCGCCTTCCCCCACTGATGGAGGAGGACACTGGAACAACCTCAGCTTCCCCCTGGGTCTGAGGGTGCTTTGGTCTAACCTGTGTGTGCACGCGTGTGTGCACTGGTGTCGTGGGCTGGTGTGTTCCTTCTGGCCCACCCATCGCAGTCCCGGATGGCCCTAGCACCTAGGCCAGAGCCTGACTCTCTGTATTTGCTAAACAGATGAAAACAAGAGGGCTGGCGCCTCTTCTGGGCCCAGGGACAGGCACATCAGCTTCAATCTGTCCGAAGCCGTCCAGGATCTCTAGGTTCCCCGGCCCCTGTGGGCTCTTCCCCATCAGCTGCCTTTCACTGTAGCGGGGTGGGGCCTGGTCTGCCACCCCCTTTCGCTTGGGCCCACGTTCACTCTGCCTGGTCTGTCCTCTCCTCTGGAGTGCGGGTCTCCCTTGGAGTGCGGGTCTCCCTTGGAGTGCGCGTCAGCGGAGCAAGGCAGGGTTGGGGTTCGGTGGGAACCAGCACTTTCCACGGTTATCTCTGAACCAGCAGGTGGCAGAGCTAGGGTCTCCCCCTCACCTCCTGCTCCCCTGTCTTTCCTTTTTTCCTCCTGGTCTTTCTGGGGCTGGGGGCAGGTTCTCTGTCCAGGGTGTGGGATGAGGAGGGGCTGTTAGTGATGTCTGTGGCTCCTGCTTCCCTGGCTCTGCTCCAGGCCCCAGGCTCCTGCCTGCGAGGTGGGCCGGCCTCGTCTGCTGACCCTCCTGCCCGGGGTGCCCTTTGAGGCCACAGTGGCTCCACCTCACCCCTCCCACAGGTAGAAGCAAAGTCTCAGCCCCAGCCTCCCACCTCCAGAAGGGGAGGGAGACAACTTTGGACCTTTCAGTCGACCTTGGGAAAGTCCCAGCAGGCTCGAGGTCGGGAGGCCCCTGTGGGCGCTGGTGAGCTGGGCCAGCCCCGCAGCCTCCCTGCTGGCACTGGGCCCTCTCTTGTATTTGGAGGAGGACAGGAGGGAGACCGTGGGCCTCTGGAAATGGTGAGGAGAGACCCAGGCACTTGCCACTCTGGGCTAGAACCTTCCACACCTCCCCTGTCAGGCCCCTCCAGGCCATGGATGTGCTTGCCCCTCCCTTAACCCCAAACCACCCTGACCTTCTGGCCCTGCCAGGAGGTGGACAAAAGGGCAGCTGCGGGGGGGACTAACCCAGAACTGACCAGGCCACCTTTAAGGGCAGTGTCCCAGGACATGAGGGTGGGACCCACAACTACGCTGGCTCTGCTGGCCAAACATGGCTGGCTGGACACAGAAGTGGGCAAGAGCCAGCTGCTGACATTGAAATCTCAGGAGAGGTGGAAGCCAGGCTCTTCGGATGACAGGCTGCTCCGGCCGTGATTCAGAACTCAGGCCTTGGGATTCTGCCTGTACCTCTGGGTGATTTGGGGTGAGTCACTTTCTATTGAGGGTTGGATTGTGTTCCCCAGAAGTGTTGATATCCTAACTCCCAGGACCTCAGAATGTGACCTGGTTTGGAAATAGAGCTTTTGCAGATGTAAACAGTTAGTTCAGTTCAGTTCAGTTGCTCAGTCGTGTCTGACTCTTTGCAACCCCATGGACTGCAGCACGCCAGGCTTCCCTGTCCATCACTAGCTCCCAGAGCTTACTCAAACTCATGTCCAATGAGTCGGTGACGCCATCCAACCATCTCATCCTCTGTCGTCCCCTTCTCCTCCCGCCTTCAGTCTTTCCTAGCATCAGGGTCTTTTACAATGAGTCAGCTGTTCGTATCAGCTGGCCAAAGCACTGGAGTTTCAGCTTCAACATCAGTCCTTCCAATGCATAGTCGGGACTGATTTCCTTTAGGATGGAGTGGTTGGATCTCCTTGCAGTCCAAGGGACTCTCAAGAGTCTTCTCCAACACCACAGTTCAAAAGCATCAATGCTTCAGTGCTCAGCCTTCTTTATGGTTCAACTCTCACATCCATACCTGACTACTGGAAAAACCATAGCTTTGACTAGACAGACCTTTGTTGACAAAGTAAGTCTCTGCTTTTTAATATGCTCTCTAGGTTGGTCATAACTTTCCTTCTAAGGAACAAGCGTCTTTCAATTTCATGGTTTCAGTCACCATCTGTAGTGATTTTGGAGCCCCAAAACAGAAAGTCTGTCACTGTTTCCCCATCTATTTGCCATGAAGTGATAGGGCCAGATGCCATGATCTTAGTTTTCTGAATGTTGAGTTTTAAGCCAACTTTTTCACTCTCTCCTCTTTCACTTTCATCAAGAGGCTCTTTAGTTCTTTGCTTTCTGCCATAAGGGTAGTGTCATCTGCATATCTGAGGTTATTGATATTTCTCCCACCAATCTTGATTCCAGCCCAGCGTTTCTCATGATGTACTCTGCTTATAAGTTAGTTGAAGATGACAAATAGGCAATAGGAGACAAAAGTCTGGAGCTTGAGACAGAAGTCAGCAGTGGTGATGTAGATTTGTAAACTCCCTGGAAATAAGTGATATTTTAAACGGTGAGAATGGATGGAATCCCACAGGGAGAGAGTGCAGAGGGGAGACGAGAGTGCAGCAGCCTCTGGGAACGAGCCCTCATTAGACAAGTTTGAACGAGAAACAAGAGCCTGGGGAGGGTATGTCTCCCAGGACTGGGGGTCCACACTGGGGGTCCAGTGGAGCAGACAGTGGAGCTGGTGACAACCATACGAATTGGTGGAATATGTAAGAATTCTCCAAGATCCTTGGGAAAGGGAACTCTGTAAGAGACCAGATTTCCAGAAATCCTGCAGACAGGGTTCAGTTTATCGTTGCTTGTGCATTGAAAGGACATTGACCTGTCAGCAGGAGAAATAAGAGGACCTCTGGGTCATTCCTCTTTTCATGGGCTTTTCCATCCCACCTACCATGAGTCTCCCAAGGGCAGGTGCCCTGCGTCCTTTGCCTCTGTACCCTGTGCCCCCTCAGAACAGCTGTGGTGTGAATGAGGGAATAGAATGAACGTCTAACAGGCCTTGTACAAACTATCCAAAAAGGAGACAGTCTAAATAACGAGACCTGAAGGCAGCAGGAAAGGGGCACTGAGCAGCTGGGACCAGATGGCTCCTTACCGCTCAGCCTGCGAGCCCTCTTCAGGCAGGAAGCAGAGGCGTGCTTCGCTGCTCCTCCCGAGCAAAACAGCACTTTTGCATCCCTCTCTAGAATAGTGGAGAGACCCATTCATCCCTGAGGAGCATCCTGCAGTCTTACAACACAGACAGGGAACATACGGAGCAGGATTGCTCAGAAGTCCCCAAGGGAGGAAGATGCTGGCTTCTCCTCCCTCTGAACTCCCACCTTGGATCCTGGTGGAGGGGTTGGAGGGGTGCAGAAAGCATCCACACCAGTAGTGGGAAAGGGCCCTGCAGCGGATGGGGTGGGCGGTGGGAAGGAGTGGGAGAGGGTCAACCAGAGCAGGGGGATGGAGCTTCCACCCCCTCCAAAGCCGGCCTTTGGGTTAGTTCAGCCTGGAGTTCCCTTGGAATGGGGCAGCCTTATCAGTCATGAGAGCATAGACGCAGAGAGAGCTGTTTAGGAGAAAGGTTTTGAAAAGTTGAAGTAGAGGTGAGAGAGAACCTTCTGAAAGGTCTCTGATGGCTCCCCTTCCTGACTTCAGGCCTTCCTCAGACCCAGCTGGTTTAGGGTTCCATGAGATACCCCCGCCTCCTTCCCCAAATTGTGCCTGGGGCTGTCTGAGTTGATTTCTGTTCCTGAACACAAAGAGAACCTCCACGAAGACAATGGAGTAGCCCAGGCCACTCTTAGCCTGGCTTCCTTCCCTCTCCCAGGAGGGCTGGTGCCACAGCAAGACCACAGGGAGCTCTCCTCTGAAAGTTCTGTCCAGCTGCCCCTGGCCAGATTCCCATTTGTTCTGTGTATCAGTGAAGATATCTTCTCATCTTGAGACCCTTGTTTAGACCCCCTGTCTGTCCTTGTGACGTTTGGAATAACAGGAAACAAGGCCATCCTTTGCTCAAGCCCGTCTGGGAATCACACCTGGAAACACCAAAGCCACAAAGGCAATAAGAAGAACAAAGGAGCTCACAGCCAAGCCCCAGCTGTCCCCTGGAAACCCACATGGGGAAGTAATAGGGCAGTCTCACCTTTTGAAGAGGAAGAAACCAAACCACCCTGGGGACTTGGAGGGGCCACTGGCCTTCCTCTGGAGAATGTTGGCGGGGGTGGGAAAGCACAGACGGTGGGTCACTCGGACGAGAAGAGGGCATAGTGTCTGGGACATAGTACGTTCTCAACAGATGTTAGTAGCTTTTATTATTTGAAGGGATTCTGAGTAGTCAAAAAAAAAGGGGGGGATTCTGGGAAATAAAATACTTCTGGGTTTATATCATTTGAGGAAGGTGGAAAAAATGGTAGTCATCTGTTTAATGTTGGAACAAGAACCAGAGTGAACTCAAACAAGTCAAAGGCATTGGATTTGGTGATGGTGGAGCTGTGGGTCAAGGCTTTCTTCTTTCTGGTTAGAATTCTAGTGATGTTCCCTGAATCTGGTTATGTAACATAATCATCAAAAGTTTGTTTATTAAAGATTATATTTGCTGATTGCTTGGGTTTGTCAGAAGTCCATCTTCCAGAAGGACAGAAAAGGAAGTGGTGGAGACAGGATGGAGGGAAAGTGTGGGGGAGAGGGTCTGCTGAGCGTGGGAGCAGGAGAGATGGGTGAGTGGAGAGAGAGAGAAGAAAGCGCCTCCAGAAAGTGGCCCCCTGATGAGAACAACAGCGTCTATTTTATTTTGTTCTGTTCTATTCTATCCTATCCCAGTCTGTGTCAGGTCACATTAATTCATTTCATTTGTTTACTTGCAAAGCTGGTTTGTCTGTTCTCTTTTCTTCCTAGAGCACTTCTTGGGCAGCTCTGGCCAGACCACAAGATGAGAACTGGTCTGACTTCAGCCTCCTTCCGTAAACTCCTCACATCCCAGCCTAGGGAAGGGGTAGTGAGATCCCCATCCTGAATGTGTGAGAGGTTCAGAGGATGGCGGGAGGGGTCTTCCGGATTCCAAGAGCTTCACTTCACTTCCCATGAGGAGTGAAAGCTGCTTGTCGTCACTAACACTCCATGCCCACTCGGCTCAACCGTAACCCTGGATATGTTCCCGGCTCTGCCACCTGCCCTCTGCATGGCCCTGGAAAAACCCCCTTCTCTCTGGGTCTCAGTTTCGCCATCTGAAAAGGGAGATATTGGACTGAATAAACTCAGAGGGCCTCTCCAGCTCTGTTGGTTTGTAAGTCTTGGAGATTCCCAAATGACTAGGATAAGAGACTGGGGCCAGGAATCCCAGATCCAACCACCACCTGGGGAATTAGGGTTAAACAAGTTATCTGGTTACTGCAACAGAGGAAAACTGAAGCAGTCCTGTTACAATAGCTCCTTTTCACCTGACTGCAAGTGTTACCCATCTCACTTTATTTCGGCCGCGCTGGGTCTTCATTGCAGGCTTCTCTAGTTGTGGCGGGCAGGCTTCGTTGTCCCACGGCGGGTGGCATCTTTAGTTCCCCGATCAGGGATCAAACCCCCTCCTCTGAATTGGAAAGTGGATTCTTAACCTTGGACCTCCAGGGAAGTCCCCTTCTCATTTTCTAAATAGGGAAAAGCCGGGTGGGCAATCCACAAAAGGATACAGTCTATAATTCTGAGTTCTCAATGTCCGGTGTGTGCCTGTTAAGTCGCTTCAGTTGTGTCCTCCTGAGACACTGTGGAGTGTGGGCCGCCAGGCTCCTCCGCCCATGGAATTCTCCAGGCCAGAATACTGAGGTGGGTTGCCATTTCCTCCTCCAGGGGATCTTCCTGACCCAGGGATCGAATGGGGTTCTCTGAGATCTTTACCACTAGGGCCACCTGGGCAGCCCATATGTCCTAATGAGTGACACAGCTGGACGTGGACCCAGGGGTCATGTGCTATAGTGATCTGTTTCGTCTCTGTCATTCACTAGACCAAGAGCCCTCCGGGGGTAGAGACTGTGTTACATTTGGATGCAAAACAGTAAAAAATGTTAGTGGGTTGAGGGGCCTCCTTTCCATGCCTGACTTTTGAATCAGTTGAGAAGTGTGCCAAACAATACGCTCTTATCTTTCCTACTGTACAGCTGGTGTTGGAGACTATGTCTTAGACGTGCAGCCAGAATAGCAAACACTAGTTTCATTCATCCGGTTGGAAATGGCAACCCACTCCAATATTCTTGCCTGGAAAATCCCATGGATGGAGGAGCCCGGCAGGCGACAGTCCATGGAGTTGCAAAGAGTCGGACACGACTGAGAGACTTCACTTTCTTTCTTTACAGACAGTGGAAGGAATATGCACCTATCCCCACTGAGGCCTGTTCTTACAGAACTCGGTGCATGAAGTAAATGTGAATGTGTGCCCTCAAAGGGAAGGGAACGAGGAAGGCACAGGGCTCCACACTCGTGTTCTCTCCCAAACTCACCAATAATTTAAGTCCTACTTTCTCCCTGCAGGAGGTGTGAGGGGTAAAGACCCAAGACTCTTTACTGATGGGTTTCTTTACAAGGAAGAAGGAGTGGGTAAGGAGCATTCTCCCGAAGCACACAGTTGTAGGCAGGTATCATGAACTCAGTATGTCTGACATAGTGCAGTGAATACTTACGTTTTTGGCTGTCCAGTACCCAAGCCTCTTTATGTTTCTTTATTCATGGTGACACTGGGTCTTCGTTGCTGCACGCGGGCCTTCTCTAGTTGCAGCGATCTGGGGCTTCTCTTCATTGTGGTGCACAGGCTCCTCATTGCAGTGGCTTGTCTTATGGGGAGCATGGGCTCTAGAGCGCAGGCTCAGTAGTCGGGGTGCATGGGCTTAGTTGCCCTGTGTCATGTGGAATAGTCTCGGGCCAGGGATTGAACCCGTGTCCCTGCATTGGAACGTGAATTCTTAACCACTGGACCACCAGGGAAGTCCCTCGGGAAAGAGTTCACTCATCCACAGGGAGGTAGGGCTTGCTTCTCACTAGCAAGACAAAAAATACCAGTGGCTTGCATCTCAACCTCCCCTGAACTGTAGTGTAGACTCATGGACTAGAATTACGAATCAGCTAAATCCGATTTTAAATCATAAGGTGAAAGTGAAAGTCACTCAGTTGTGTCGAACTCTTTGCGACCCCCACGGACTATACAGTCCATGAAATTTTCCAGGCCAGAATACTGGAGTGGGTAGCCTTTCCCTTCTCCAGGGGATCTTCCTATCCCAGGGATCAAACCCAGGTCTCCCTCATTGCAGGTGGATTCTTTACCAGCTGAGCCACCAGGGAATCATAAGGTAGTGACATTAAAAAGTAAGGGTGGAGCAAAATGCCTTTTTGGTAATGGGAGTGGCCCTGAGTCCGGTTTTCAAGCTCCCTTCTAAAGAGTCCATGAACTACCTCAAATCCTTTCCATAAGTGTCTTTTCCGCTTTAATAAATTAAATTCAGTTTCTATTGCATATAATTAAAGCCTGACTTGGTGTAGAGGGGTATAAAAGGAGTGGGTGTAGACAACAGACCCTCAGGAAAGGAGGAATCTAAGGACTGATTATTTGGGCCTGTTGGGATTAAGGGCAGTGAAAATCCAGCTTTAAAAAATTAATCAGTTAATTGATTTTTGGCAGCGCTTGGTCTTCGTTGCTGTGCGTGGGCTCCCTCTGGCTGCAGCGAGTGGGGCTCCCTCTGGCTGCAGTGCACAGGTGCTTGAATGTGGGGCCTTCAGTACTTGCAGCTCATGAGCTTAGTTACCCTGCTGCAATGTGAAATTTTCCTAGACCGGAGATCGAACCCATGTCCTCTGCACTGGCAGGCAGATTCTCAACCAGTGGACCACCAGGTAAGTCTGAAAATGCAGCTTTAAGCAATGGAACTCTGACAAATCAGACATAACGCTGGTGAAACAGTCAGCTAAATGAAAACTTCCTGTCGCATAAAATGAAGTGCCTATTGAAAGCAAGGCTCTAAGAGGCTGATGGCCATTCTATAGGGCAGCATGAGGCGCAGAGAGACTTCAAGCTCATTTACTAATTACTAAGCTCAAGTGTTCACCTGAAAGCTAAGGACTTTTAATGACCGTGATTGAAAAATCTCACGTTTCTTGCAGAGGCAGAACTAAGGGAAGAGGTGTCTTCCTGGGGCCTAGCACCCCAAGTCAAACAGTGGGAAGCCAGAACTATAGCAGGTCTGTCGGAGTCGGAGTCACGGAAGAGTTGCAGCTGCTGGTGGTGGCGATATCGGAGCAGAGAAGGAGGGGGAAAAATTATCCCAGCTTCTCCCTTTCTCCTGCCCTCCAACCTCTTACTCACACAGAAGTCAGAAACCGTAACTTACTTTTAACAGTTTACCTGTGGCATGGAACAGAGGAGGGGAAGGAGAGGAAAGGATCTGAGGAACACGTTCAGACATGATGCAAATGGGAAGCCATCTTTTCCTGCAGTCTGGAGACGTGTAACTACATCATTGAACTTGGAAGGCAGTGAACTTGGAAGGCAATTACAAAGTCAAACCCAAGAGGAGGGACAAATAAAGGTAAAGCTTTGTTGATCTGTGTTGGCAAAATCTAAAGAACACATGTGGAAATAGACCCTGAGAGAGGATACATTAACCAGAGATCCTTGTTTCAAGAGGTTATTTTGAGTAGCCAGAAGAGTTCCAATTGTTTGCTTGGTTGGTTGGCTGAAGTCTTGGACCAGAGAGTGTCCACTAAACAAAGATAAGGTGTCATAAATTTGTTGGTATAAAATAGAGTTTGGAGAAGGGAGATTGGAATATTGAAGATATTTTCATGTTCAATATTTTCCCCATTCATGAACTGTATTTCTCAAATGGTTCCAGAGTGAGGCCAGAATACTGGAATGGGTAGCCTGTCCCTTCTCCAGGGTATCTTCCCGACCCAGGGATTGAACCCAGTTCTCCTGCATTGCAGGTGGATTCTTTACCAGCTGAGCCACCAGATCAGATCAGATCAGATCAGTCGCTCAGTCGTGTCTGACTCTTTGCGACCCCATGAATTGCAGCACGCCAGGCCTCCCTGTCCATCACCAACTCCCGGAGTTCACTGAGACTCACGTCCATCGAGTCAGTGATGCCATCCAGCCATCTCATCCTCTGTCGTCCCCTTCTCCTTCTGCCCTCAATCCCTCCCAGCATCAGAGTCTTTTCCAATGAGTCAACTCTTCGCATGAGGTGGCCAAAGTACTGGAGTTTCAGCTTTAGCATCATTCCTTCCAAAGAAATCCCAGGGCTGATCTCCTTCAGAATGGACTGGTTGGATCTCCTTGCAGTCCAAGGGACTCTCAAGAGTCTTCTCCAACACCACAGTTCAAAAGCATCAATTCTTCGGCGCTCAGCCTTCTTCACAGTCTAACTCTCACATTCATACATAACCACAGGAAAAACCATAGCCTTGACTAGACGGACCTTTGTTGGCAAAGTAATGTCTCTGCTTTTGAGTATGTTATCTAGGTTGGTCATAACTTTCCTTCCAAGGAGTAAGCGTCTTTTAATTTCATGGCTGCAGTCACCATCTGTAGTGATTTTGGAGCCCAGAAAAATAAAGTCTGACACTGTGTCCACTGTTTCCCCATCTATTTCCCATGAAGTGGTGGGACCGGATGCCATGATCTTCATTTTCTGAATGTTGAGCTTTAAGCCAACTTTTTCACTCTCCTCTTTTACTTTCATCAAGAGTCCCTTGAGTTCCTCTTCACTTTCTGCCATAAGGGTGGTGTCATCTGCATATCTGAGGTTATTGATATTTCTCCCGGCAATCTTGATTCCAGTTTGTTTCTTCCAGCCCAGCGTTTCTCATGATGTACTCTGCATATAAGTTAAATAAACAGGGTGACAATATACAGCCTTGACGAACTCCTTTTCCTATTTGGAACCAGTCTGTTGTTCCATGTCCAGTTCTAACTGTTGCTTCCTGACCTGCATACAAATTTCTCAAGAGGCAGATCAGGTGGTCTGGTATTCCCATCTCTTTCAGAATTTTCCACAGTTTATTGTGATCCACACAGTCAAAGGCTTTGGCATAGTCAATAAAGCAGAAATAGATGTTTTTCTGGAACTCTCTTGCTTTTTCCATGATCCAGCAGATGTTGGCAATTTGATCTCTGGTTCCTCTGCCTTTTCTAAAACCAGCTTGAACATCAGGAACTTCACGATTCACATATTGCTGAAGCCTGGCTTGGAGAATTTTGAGCATTACTTTACTAGCATGTGAGATGAGTGCAATTGTGCAGTAGTTTGAGCATTCTTTGGCATTGCCTTTCTTTGGGATTGGAATGAAAACTGACCTTTTCCAGTCCTGTGGCCACTGCTGAGTTTTCCAAATTTGCTGGCATATTGAGTGCAGCACTTTCACAGCATCATCTTTCAGGATTTGGAATAGTTCAACTGGAATTCCATCACCTCCACTAGCTTTGTTCGTAGTGATGCTTTCTAAGGCCCACTTGACTTCACATTCCAGGATGTCTGGCTCTAGGTCAGTGATCACACCATCGTGATTATCTGGGTCGTGAAGATCTTTTTTGTACAGTTCCCCCCAAATACTAGAATGGGCAGCCTATCTCTTCTCCATCAGATCTTCCTGACCCAGGAATCGAACTGGGGTCTCCCGCATTGCAGGCAATCGGGGAACCCATGAGAAATATGTGAGTGAGGGAAACACTGTCATTTTTGAAAAACACTGTCACGGCTATTCTCTGTAAGGCTGAGGATAGTCATTGGACGCTGTGTTAAAGTGGGTTCCCTGCTCTCTGTAGGGCTACCAGGATCCGAGGGTGGCAGACTCTAAGCAGGAGCACTAAAGGCCAGGTGGACATGGTCACCAAACAGGCCCAGGAATGGAATTCAGGTGCAAGATGAATAATAAATGCCTCTTTGCTTGTCCATTGACATAACTCTTTTCCCCAATACTTACACTTCAAAATGAAGCTTCCAATAAAGCTTCCACTATAACACGATCATTTAAAAATAAATTGGCAATGTATTCCAATCATCTTCAAAGGATTTAGCCTAATTCTCATCAGTAACTGTTTAGATGAGATGGTCGGATGGCATCACTGACTTCGATGGACATGAGTTTCGGTAAACTCCAGGAGTTGGTGATGGACAGGGAGGCCTTGCGTGCTGTGGTTCATGGGGTCGCAAAGAGTAGGACACAACTGAGCGACTGAACTGAACTGAACTGTATTTAGTTACATGTCCACAGTCTGGGTAGGTGATGGTCACCCCTCTGATAACCGCTATTTTGTCTCAACATTCTATAATCTGAGCAATAAATTGTAAAATTGACGACCCCAACACATTTATTAGATAATATGAAGGAAAGAAGAGAAAAATTAGTTGAAAATAGTTACATGACTGCATTTGATTGAGTCTAAGGATCAGTTGCTAAACAACTTGGCTTACAGATAAGGAAGCTGAAGCCCGGGGCGAGGGGGACACTGCCCAGGACAGCAGCAGAGAAAGACCCTGGACCTCGGACCCCACGCCTGTCCTCACAAACACTACGTGCTTCCTCCCAGCAGGGAAGAGGCCGAGGTCCCACCTCCCACGAGGTGTCTTTCCCTGACCCTTGGGTCCTCGGCTCTAAGCACCTCTGAGTCTGGCTCCACCCTTGCAGCAGTTCTTCAGCTTGGAAGCACTGTGGCCCTCTGACCTTGCTGCCAGGCCCTCCTGGGTACACTGCGGGCTGTGTATCCTGTGGGGTGTTAGGAGTATTGTGTATGTATGTGTGCAGGGGGTGGGGATGGGGTCTGGGTTCCTCTCTGACATGGGAGGGGAGCGGAGATGGGAAGGTTCTGATTCTGTTTACTTGGTGGACCAGGCTTGATGCCTAGCTGGTGGCACTTGCCATTGCCTGGCCTCCTCCTGCCCCTTCCTAGGAGCGCAGGCTGCACGGCTTCTGACTGCCTGGTGACTGAAGGCTTCTAGTTGCCTCTGATCTCCTGCTTCTTCCTGATCTGTCCCGTTGGGACTCCAGCCTGCCCCTCCTTGCTGCATGCTCCTCGGTGACCAACCTGCCATGGGCCCTGGAGGTTGTGCCCCAGAGCATGGAGGAGCTGTTTTGCCAGTTCCACTTCTGTTCTGGGCCTGAATGCCTTCTCCCACTTCTCTGGGCTCAGGGTCCTGGCCCTGAGTCTACATCCCCCTCAGCTTCTGCTAGGAGCTCTCAATGGCTTGGGACAGCTTTTCTTCATAGGGCTCTATACAGATTACCTACTCCCTGATGGCACTCTAAGCTTCCTCCAGCACCTCTTTTTCCTGGGCCCCTGCCTGGATGGGAACATGGGGTTCTGGTTGCCTCCCAGTCTATGGAGGCTGAGGGTCAAGTCAAGTTGCCTTCAGAATGTGGGGGAGCTGGTTGACATATTCCCAGACCCAGTGCTTGGCCCCTCCTCTGGTGAAGCCTGGCCCCCAGTGATGTTAGAGCTGCCATTCAACTGTTGGCTGCAGATGACCAGTCCTGGGCCCTCCAGGGGCTCAAGCTGGGCCTCTGCGTCTGGACCATATGGAGGTGAACATAGCTGCAGGAGAGGACTGGGGCTGTAGAACCTGGACATGCTGTCTGTTATCAGCACTGACACGGCCGAGCTGCCCCCTTGCAGCTGCAGGAGCTGGATTTGGCATCCCCTCTGGTAGGGCACACAGCGCTGGAGGCCCTGGCTTCCTGCCATGGCCTAAAGAGCCTGAGCCTTACAGGCAGTGGCCTGATTGACCTGTCGCCAGGTGTCTTGTCTGCTGTGCCCAGCCTTCAGAAGCTGAACCTGAGCAAGTGCCATGCTGGGCACAAATAAGGCAGGGCTGTGTCAGGACTGCAGGCCCTGGCCTCATCCAACAAGGGCTACATATTCTATCCCCAGCCACCTTTTCCCATTTGCTCCAGCTACTTCAGGGAAACCAGCTAATTTGTCTGAAGGCCCAGGCATTCCAAGGCTTAAGGGAAACCAGCTAATTTATCTGGAGGGCCAGGCATTCCAAGGCTTAAGGAGGATGAACTTGGCCAAGAATTTACTGGTAGCCCTGGGTAGGTCTTCCCTGGTGGCTCAGTGGTAAATAATCTGTCTGCAACCCAGGAGACCTGGGTTCGATCCCTTGTCAGGAAGATCTCCTGGAGAAGGGAGTGGCATGGCAATCCACTCCAGTGTTCTTGCCTGGAGAATCCCGTGGACAGAGGAGCCTGGTGAGCTACAGTCCATGGGGTTATAAAGAGTCGGACATGACTGAGCTACTAACACTTTCTGGTGAGGGCTCGTTGGCTCTGCTGCCTACACTGACTACCCTAAACCTGCTGAATATCTGAATGTTGCTGAGCCCAACTGGGGCTTCTAGGGTCCAGCATCCAGCACATCTGCACACCTTGAGCCTGCAGCCCCTCTCTGGTCCTTCTGGGGTTCTGTTTTCCCTGCCCATGAGCTTGACTAGCTTGGAGTTTCACGTGGTCTCAGGCAGAAAGCCTGGGAAGCTGGCTTCTAATATCTTTCCAGTCTTGGCAGATCTTGATTATAACAGGCTGGGGACTGCAGCTAGGGGCCTGGATGGTCACCAAGGTCTTCCTTGCCCTTTGTCAACTCTCCCTGCTTGGGGATAGCTTCAGGCCCTCTGGTCCCAGGACACCCCCAGTCATTTTCTCTGGCAGCTCCCACAGGTTAAGGGAGGATAGACATAGCCCCAGGCCTGCTGCATCTCAGGACTGGCTAGCCTACAGGAGCAGAAGCTGCAGGCCCCACCCAGTGTGGCTTGAGGAGCTGATGGGTGAGGCTCAAGGTGCTGCTTCTGGTCAAAGTGGGGTTGGAGACACTGTCCAGGGCTTGGGCAGTCTCCAGGTCTTAATGCTAGACTGGGAGACAGGCCTCGAGCCAGGTGACAGCCTCCAAGAGCAAAGTCCCCAGGTGGCCCAGTACATGTGTATTCTCAGTGTGTCCTTGGCTTGTTGGTGTGCCAATGCCTGGGGCCCTGGCTTAAGTGGTCTGCCCAAACACACATGCATATAGTATCACACCAGTGAGAAGCTGGGGACTACTCCAAGAATCCTGTTTTCCCCTTTCTCTGGAGTTACTGCCCCAAGACTTTGGACTTGGAACTCCTTTTTGGGCAGGTCTGTCTGCTGCTTCTGCTCCTCTCTTTGCCCTTTACAGGAAACCAGGAACTCCATCTCTAGGCCTAGGGGCTGGCTTCAGGGTCTGAGAAGTTGGAGGGGTGAGGGCAAGAGGCTCCTTTGTGATGTGTTTGTGTCCCACAGCAGGCAAGACCAGAGCTGGGTGATTGGGACCTGCTGCTTACCCTGGAGGGCTGCCCTCTGATGGGCTAGGGGCTGAGCCTCCCTGGTGGAGGATTTTGAGCCAGACAAGGATGTGGCTGACAAGTTGGCAGAGAGCAGGGCAGGGAGCCAGGTCACATTCTATGAGTTGCCAGGCCCTGCATACCCACACTTCTGCCTGGAGCTCCTCCCGGCCGCCTCCCTCCTGCTGGCAGCCCCCAACCCCCGGGGCTATTGCTGGTCTTCCTGGAGCCCGTCTGTCTTCTGCCACCAGCTCCCCTGCGGCCATAGGCTGGCCAGGCTGCTCCACGGAGGAGACTGCTGGGTGGTGGCCCAAGGCAGACGAAAGAAAGGATGAGCTCTGGGCTTGGCTGGGGAGCAGCATGGGGAGCCCGGGCTGGGCTAGAGTGGGAGCATGTGTGTTGGAGGATGGGAAGAGGAAAAGCAAGTCAGCCTCGCAGGGAGGTCGTGGATATGTGTGGGTGCTTGACACTGCCCTTGACTTCTGGTGAGAGGCCAGGGTGCTGTGTGTGCAGGGAGGATCTACCCATGGGTTAGAGGACACAAGCTTTGAGAAGGCGCCATCAGGAGATTTGGGAGATGGCAGGTGCTGTATGTGATATGATCTCGACATCTCCAAATCCTCAGTAAATCTATTAAAGCCATGAAATTCTTGGCTTAACTGGATGTTTTCTTTTTGATGGAAACCTGCATGAGGCAGAGAGCAAAGGGGCTACGGTCATGGAAGGAAGGAGGGCTCTGAGCACTCATAAGCTGTGGAGTGGGGTCCAGGCCAAGTTCAACTTGATCTTCAAGGGGCAAATGGGTCCCCTTTGCCATCTGGGTTATAGAGGAATTGGCAGCTGAGAACCAAAAGGCTAGGATGCTGCCCAAGAGGCAGCAGACTGATGGCCTGTTCCCTCCACACGAACATGAAGGCGCAGTCACTTCTATCATCTTTGAGCCTCACAGCAACACTGGGAGGGGGACCCGCCCCCTTGACACTCTGGGCTCCAACCGTGCTAAACAGCTTGTAGTTATGCTGTTCCTTCATTCAAGAACACTCTTTCCTCCAATTTCTTTCCTCTGGGGAGGAAAGTAAACGTGTTAGTTGCTCAGTCCAGTCAGCCTCTTGCAACCTCGTGGACCGCAGCCCCCCAGGCTCCTCTGTCCAAGGAAGTCTCCAAGCAAGAATACTGGAGTGGATAGTCATTCCCTTCTCCAGGGGATTTTCCTGACCCTGGGATTGAACCCCGGGTCTCCATAATTGCAGGCAGATTCTTTACTGTCTGAACCATCAGGGAAGCCCCAGAGTAATCTATAAGTATCCTTTAAGATTTAGTTCAGCCATAACTGGAAGTCATCTTGATCTCCCAATGTGGATAAGCTGCTGCCTCTGGGTTCCCACAATTTCCTGCATTTCCTTTTCTCCAAGCACTGATCACACTGCCCTCACTGGTCTGGGAACCTCTTGAGCAGTGGTCTTCAAAGGAGGGTGCACAAGATGAGCCACTGGAGCTTTGGAAGAAAGTGTTAAAACTTCTATTTCTTTTTGATCTATACGTGTCAAGACATTATAGACTTAGGTCAAGCCTAATTAATTACTCCACAGTCCTTCATCATATAAATGTTCTATATTTTATTTATTCATCCCCTTGTTATTGGATATTTAATGTCTATTATAAACCTGTCTTTATATTCTCACATACCTGAATTTGAGAAAAAAGAAAATATTATCACCATTTTGCAACAAGGGAAGAAATAATCATAAGTATCATTAAAAAACTTTCTGTTTTATTTTTTTGGCTATAAACAGAAATTTATTTCTCACAGTTCTGGAGGCTGGAAGTCCAACCAAGATCAGGGTGCCAGCATGGTTGGATTTGGTGAGGACCTTCTTCTAAGTTCCTGGTGTGCTGAAGTCCATGGGGTCACAAAGAACTGGACACAACTGAGTGACTGAACTCAACTTTTTCTAGGTTGAAGACTTCAGAAGAAGTCTTAAGACTTATTGTGTCAGACAGCAGAGAGCAGCAGGAGGAAGCAAGCTTAATGTGACTTTTTAAAAATAAAACCTTTTTATTTTATAAAAAGATAGTCGATTAACAATGTGGTGATAGTTTCAGGTGGATAGCAAAGGGATTCAGTCATACATACACATCCATCCATTCATTCTCCCCCAAACTCCCCTCCTATCCAAACTGCTACATAACATTGAGCAGAGTTCTATGTACTATATGTAGGATCTATCTTTTTTAAATTTCACTTTATTCTGAAGCTAGACTGCCTGAATTTTAGCCATAAAGCTTTAGTAATATTGTATAGTATTAGACCCTCCCTCGAAGGGTTTTGAGAGGCTAAGTGACTTAATATGTATAAAGCACCACTGAGATCAGGATCTAATAATGCATTCTAAATGTTCAATAAAAAGCTTTTCATTTAATTATATACTGATAACATGTGTATCACTTATAAGTAGATAAATACACATATGTTGGGAGCGTGTGCTCACAAATGTTTTGCTAATAGGAAACATTGCTAATTTCCTAACAGAACACTTGATTGGGCAAGTTAGAGATCAGGCTCTGAGGATAGAGACTAGGTCTAATTCATCTCTGCATCTTTAGAGCCTTGTTATTGCCCCATACACAAAGGGTCTTGATAGATAATTGTGGACAGAAAAAAATGTTGGTGGATGTTGGAGCAGAGAACTGGGATCTAGTTCAGGCTCTGTTGTTTATTTCCATACAACACTGGGCAGGGCACTTGTCCTCTTGGGGCCTTAGCTTTCCTCTCCTGTAAAATGCCAGGCATTAATTAGACAAAGGCTAAGGGATAATCAAGGAACAATTCCAGGCTGGATTTAGGGTGAAGGGCGCCCTCTTGTGTCCTAATGGTGTCGTTCTCTCTTTGCAGCCTCCTCTCCATTCCTCCTCTTCAGGGAGGTGATCCTGAGGAGGATGTCCTTACCTGACCCTTGCAAAGCCACCTTTCCAGCTTCAGAGCCTCACACTCTGAGTGTCAAATGTCTTCAGCTCTCCTAGCCCCTCACACGGCTTCACTGTCTCTCTCCTCATTCAATTTTTCTTATGCAGTGTGGGGCCGAGAAGAAACCTCTGGAGTCAAACGCCCTGAAGTTCAAACCCCAGCTCATATTAGCTATGTGATCTTGAGCAGATCACATCATCTGTCTAAGCCCTCATTTCCTCCTTTTAAATTGGAATAAAACCCACCTCTCAGGGTTGTGGTGAGGTGTCAACAAGGAGTGCTTGTAGGTTGCTGTTGGATTCACTGAGTAAAATCACATGAATTATTACTATAAATGAGCTAGAACGTATTTCACAGAGGAGAAGAGCTTTGAACTGGGTCCTTAAAATATAGATTTTTTCCATAATCTTAAAAACAGCTAACATGTGTTGAGCACGCGCCATATGCCAGGTACTTTCGATTTCCCCTAAGTCTCATACCTATCAGTAAAAATAATAATAGCTAATTATTATCAGGGCTTCCCAGGTGGCACTGATCTCGGTGAGGCAGCAGAGAACAGAGGCATGAAGCGAGATCTTAATTCCCTGCCCAGGAATTGAACCTGAGTGGCCTGGATGTCACTTTCACTTTTCACTTTCATACATTGGAGAAGGAAATGGCAACCCACTCCAGTGTTCTTGCCTGGAGAATCCCAGGGACCGGGGAGCCTGGTGGGCTGCCGTCTATGGGGTCGCACAGAGTCAGACATGACTGAAGCGACTTAGCAGCAGCAGCCTGGATGAAAACTAGGAATCCTAGCCTAGCAAGGGCTAGAGGCTAGAAGCTAATCTTGCCTGGATCTTTGCCCTCAGAGAAAAATGCATTTATCACAGAGGCAGAAACTGTAAACACAGGTACAAAGTTTAGTATCAGAGACATAGCAGAACAAGTGGGAGAGCACATAGAGAAACAATTTGTTTAGTTGAGATAGAAGCAAGGCAGAGATGCACACCCAGGGAGTAAGGGTGTGGGTGTTCCCCCTAGTGAGGAGCGCCTTAAAGAGGCGGGTAAGTCATTTATATAAGGCAGTTCTTCCGGGTCTTGTCCTCCTTCAGGCCAGTTATCTGGTTTCTTTCTCTACAGCTGATGTACCCATCAGCCAAGATGGATCTCAAAGTGAAGGCTTCTGGCAGGAGCAAGGCTCACTGTGGCCTGGAATGAGTCCTGGAAAAGTCCTCTGACTTTTGACTCCAAGGATCCTTTCTGCACTTGTGTAGTGTCTCCCTTATCTTTTACTCGGAAGGGTCTTTGCCTCTCTTCCTCCTTGCCATGATTATTCCCTTGAGGTGTTAACAAGTGATGAAGACTGGCTCTTCACCCTGTTTCTGCTGTTACTTCCATTTCCGAGAGCAAATGGGGGGATGCTTGTAAATTTCTCAACTGGAGCCCGCCTATCTCTTACCTCTGGAAATCCAGAGGAGGCTGGCTAATGGTAAATGTCCAACCTGGAGACTGTCTATCTCCTACCTCAGCGCTAATGGTAAAGAACTCGCCTGCCAATGCAGGAGATGTAAGAGATGCGGGTTCAGTCCCTGGCTCAGGAAGATGCCCTGGAGGACAGCATGGCAACCCACTCCAGTATTCTTGCCTGGAGAATTCCATGGACAGAGGAGCCTGGCAGGCTACAGTCCATGGGGTTGCAAAGAGTCATGTACGACTGAAGTCACTTAGCACGCATGCAGTTATTATTAAACTCCTTTACCAGAGGTGACAAGCTCTTTACATATTTTCCCCATTTATTCCTAGCAGGTAGATGACACTATTGTAATTCCAATTTTATAGGTAAGAAAACTGAGGCATAAAGAGGTTAAGTAATTTGCCCCAGGTTTCACAACTAGTGAAACCAACTACATCCTGCATATGAAAGTAAGAAATGTCAGACACAAGCAGTTTGACTTCAGAGACCTTGCTTTCCCTGCATTATTTCATCTATCTTCACAATACCCTGCAATGTAGGTTCTATCGCCTGCATTTTACCTACTAAAAACCTGAAGCCAAAAGAGACGCAGTCATTCGTTCAAGGCCACATAGCTGTGAAGTCACTGGGCTGGGATTTGGATCCATGTCTGACTACAAAACCCACATTCTCAAACCCATGTTAGATTGCTCTTACTCCAAAGTATTCATAAGGGAGCAAAGCAACTGCATTTATATTAAAATTATTCTGGTGATTATTACTCTGATAACAATTAACTCTCTTCCAGCACGCACGAAGTGCCAAGCTCCCCACTATTTACATGATAATAGCTAATATTCCCTGTGTATTATTAAGACCCCTGTTCTGAGTTAATCGTTTTACGTGTATTATCCCAGTAAGTCTCACAAAAACTCAGCGACACAGATGCTTTTATTATCTTCACTTCACAGGTGAAGACAGCGAGATTCACAATTGAGCCAAAGACACGCAGCTTAACTGTGAACTGGAAATTGAACCTACCATTGTCCAACTCTCTCCCGCCCTCCAGGTGGGTCACCTCTAGTCACCCTCTCTCCTTATTTCTTATTGTTTCTGCTTTAATATACCCCCAGCCACCCGCTCTTGCTCTGAGCTTCAATAGACTCCGCTCCTTCGGCTTGAATGCCCGCCCCCTGGGCGGTGCCGTTATTCCAGAGCCTGTGGAAAGGACCGGGATCACAACAGACCCCGCCCCCATGCGTAATAATCTCTTCCGATTTGTTCCGGTGCCGGAGGAGATGGTGCATCTATTGGCTGACTACACCTGCAAGACCGCAAGCGAGGAGGGGGCGGGGCCACACTCTGGCGCTCGCGCGGTTCCTTCTGGGAGTTGTAGTCACAGAAGCGCCATTCACGGGGTGGCGCTGTTCGGACTCCGCGTCCCAGCATTCCCTGCGCGAGTCCTGGAGCACTTCCGCCCTGTTGTGAAGTGGGTGTCTTGGTGGGTGAGTCCGGGTGGCTGGGCGGGGGCAGCTGAGACTCAAGGCTCTGGGCTGGAGGAGACTTAGGACGTGGTGGTTATCACAGGGGGTCGGGGAAAGGTGAGACGGGAGAAAGAGGCTTTTATGGGGGGTGGGGGATGAGGGCCGGTCAGAGGATGAAGCGTCCGGAGATGGAAAGGGTCATAGAGGGGTCGGGGATAAGGAGGGAGGTAGAAGGCCCTGGCAGTGAGGAGATTCTTAGAAAGCTCTGTAGGTGAGGAGTCGGGAGAGGTTCTGAAGGTGGAAGGGTCTAGAGACCTCATAGGGAAGAAGAGAGGGTTCTGGGGCCCTGGCAAGAAGTGAGGGAAAAGGGCCTGAGCTTGAAGCCTGACCTTAAAGATAGTGTTCGAGCCTCTACCTGCTCATCAAAAACAAACATTTGATACCTCCATACACTTTCTCTGATGGTCATGATCTCTGGAACCCAGAGGGTGGGGATGGCTCTTGTGCTCTGGGCTCAACCTGCACCTCTTTCCTTCTGCCTGATGGAAGTGAACGTGCCAACATCCTCTTTACCCAGGTGCCCTCTGATTCCCCTTGCATTCTTCCACATCCAGGGATTTTCAGATCTTTTAATTTCCTTAATGTATCTTGAGTATTTCCTTGTCAGGGATTTTGTTGAAACCTACACTTTTTCACCTTCACAGGTTGGACAGACATGTTGTAGCTGCTGTGATCTGTTGAACCCACAAATCAGATTAGGCTTTCTACTTAAAAACCTTCATTAACTCCCATCATCTATGGAATTAAGTCCAGATAATAGCCTGACATTCAAGACCCTTCATGAACTCCTTTTCCATCCTAGTCTTCGTGCTGGCAAGGTTATCACCATATCCTGGGGAGGCTGTTTGGTTTTCCACCATTATACATGCTGTTCTCTCTGCTCAGAATACACATTCCCCCCAATCTCTGCTCAGAGACTCAGTCTTTTTTTTTTTTTTTCTAGAACCAAATCAAATGTTACTTTCTTCATTTAAGTCACCCCCTCACCCCAGCTCCCACAGACCTCTTTTATTGCATTTACCACATTTGATCATAATTATCTGTGAGTTTTCTGTTGTGGCTTCCACTATGCTGTGAGTATCTTCAGGACAGGAACAGTTTCTGCATCACCTCCATTTCCCCACTGCCCAGCCCACAGTAGTAAGTACTTAATGTAAATCAAGTAATCAAGTAAATCAGTAAATGCTTGATGCGTGTATAAATAAAGACTGTCCAGGGTGAGCATTGCTGTACCAGGCTTGAAGACTGCTACTTCTAGTGGATTTCTCTGTGCACTTTAGTCTTCTGTCAGGGTTGTCTTTGCTGGCAGCTGAGTCAGTGCCTGTGGGACTTTAAACCAGAGGTGGCAAATGCACAGAATGCGTGCTCCTTCTCTGCCTCCTGTGTCTGGCCATCACAACTCACTGGTCACAGTACATATTCACATGGGGTGCAGAGTCCTTAGCACAGTTGACTGTAGTTGGTGCTTTAAATGAAACCTGTTTGCTGTCCCTGGTTTAAGTCCTTACGTGTAAGCTCGGGCTGCTCTAAGCAGTAGCCTGGACAATCAGCCAAGTGAGCTTGATAGACTTTGGGAACTCCCAGTTTCTTTCCCTTTGGAGGTCACAGACTAGTCTTGGCCTTTCCCAGGAAACTGGGGCACATCTTCTCTTGCAGCCTGCCATTCACTGGGACGACGCCATTCCCCATGTCTGCGTGCACACTCAGGGAGCTGGGATGCCTCCCTGCTTCCCTGGGTTTATAAAGGGAGCCTGGCTCTGATGACACCTCCTTCATTGCTGAGGGACTCTGTACCCTTTCTAAGTCTAAGAAGAGACCTTTGAGATCATTTAGCTGAAAGGTGGCAGGGTAACAGACCATGCTGAATGAAGCCTGCCATTACGCTCTAGTTAATCCTCATAGTGTTTGAAACAGTTCTGAGTTGGTTGCCAACATTTAGGAATCCAGAGTTCTGGCTCCTCTGTGAACACTGGGCCAGTTGTGTTCTGGTGCTCTGAAGTTGGCTGCAGTCCCTACTCCATCCGTGTACTCATTTACATTGCCTGACCCCATGCCATTTACATTTGCAGCTGCTGATTCTAGTCTTCCTGTCCTTTGCTGTGCACCCTCTTACTAGTTGGGGAGCCTGGGGCACCTGATGAGTCTGGCTACTGCAGTTTGGCTAGATGGCTGCCAAGGCCATGTGACCTGCCCAAAGTCATGCAGTTGGTAAAAGGCAGGAGTGGAGCTGGTACCCCCGATCTGCTCACTCCTGTCTTCATGTTCTCTCCACTCTCCATACCGTCTTCTCAGGGGTTTGGATGACTGGCTAAGCTGTGGAATGGTTAGGAGAAGTGACTGGAGAAAATGAACCTGGGCTTAGATCTCAACTCTGCCACTTGGTGGTTGTGGAGCCTCACATGGATCTTCACAGAAGCTCAGTTCCTTATATGTAAATTGGGGATGTTGTGAAATTATACGTTACAAGGATAATTATATAGTAAAGTCAGCACAGAAGGTGAAAATCATATTTAGCCAAAAATCACAGTCAGCTTGAAAATCCTTTGTCAGGGAGCCAATTCGTAGCCAACATGCTGTCTCTCAGTAAGCTAATATCACAGCCAGGTTTTCTTGGTTGAACGTTAGATGAAAGAGTTAGCTTGTGTTTAGGGACCACACTGTATGAAAGACACTCTGCTCACTCAATGGAGAGGGAGGCTTGGGGCGGCTCAGCCACCCTGGGGACCAGCAGTGTCATGAGTATCATCACCACGTGCTCGGGAATAGACACATAGTGAATGGAACTGGTTGCGTGCTTTAAATTACGTCCTTTCATTCTCTTTCTGGTGTTTGTAAGTAAAGTGTGGAACTTACAGATCATATAAGGCAACTCAACATTAATGGCCCTTCAGCTGCTTGCCTGGAAGATTCAGTGAGATCATGAATGTAGAACACTTTGCACCAAGCCTGGCACCCCTTGGGCACTCATAAAATGGATGCCCTTTGAGGTCGCTGACCCTCGTGAGCCCCCGATATTTCTGGTAGTCTCAGGACTGAGGAGGGCCCATGTCCGTTTTTCCTCTCCACTCTGTGGGAAGGCTGCTTTGCTAACTGTGCTGACCTCCCTCTGTGGTTAGACTGCTCTTCGTATCTAAGAGAGTAGCAGAAAAATCTTTCAGATTTTGTTCAAAACTAACCTTTGCAACTTTCAAATCTTCCCAGAAGAAAAATACGTATTATCAGACTCTTTGGGTCTGGTGGGACTGCTAAATGCCTGTTTTTGTTAATGTTTGCTCTGTGCAGGAGCGTATGCTTTGCTTGCTTGTCAACTCTCTCTCTCAGTAGATAGTAACTGTGATGAAGGTGGAGACTGTCATAGTCACAGTTGGGGCTCCAGATCTCAATATAGTGCAGGGTTCGTAGTGGGACTGTGCATATGACTTAGTGAATTAGTCTTCATGTGAGACAGTGATGCAAATGTGTTTGGACTAGTGCATGTTTAAGGCTGTGGTTAAAAAAGAAATTTAGTGACTTCCCTGTTGATCCAGTGGTTGGGACTTCATATTCCAATGCAGGGATTGCGAGTTCAATCCCTGGTCAGGGAGCTGAGATCCCACATGCCTCACAGCCAAAAGGAAAACACCAAAAAACCAAAAACATAAAACAGAAACAATATAGTAACAAATTCAATAAAAGACTATAAAAATGGCCCATATTAAAAAAGCTTGAAAGAAGAGAAATTTCATGAAAGGTTAATTCTTTAGCTCAATATAAATTATGTACCTTCCATAGCCCAGTAGATTTTTGATGTTTACCATTTTAATAAAAGGCAAAGCTTCCAGTGGTCCTGCTATTTATCAGACGTAGGTTGGGCACTGTGGATACAGAAATGGGTAAGGTGCAGTAGTGGCCCCAGCAATACAGTCGGATGGACTGTCAGACGTAAGAACAGGTCACTACGATAGTGTCAGGTAACACCTGTGTTAGAAGTACTTGCCAAGTGCTTTGGGAACACAGGATGAGGGGAGTTGACTTTTGGAGAGCAGGGAAGGGGGCTGGGCATGACAAGAATGTGTCAAGAAACTCTTAACAGATGAGGGGACTTTGAGCTGGTAGCTGAGGGACAAGCAGGAGGCTGCCGGGTGGTCATGAGTCCTCTTCTAGCCACTCACTGTCTGTGTGGAAGTGCTGAGAACTCCAAGTAGACCCAGCTTGGTAATGAAGGGATGTGGGGGATCTTGGAAAAAGATGATAACCACATTTCTGGCATGGGTACCTTATTGAAAGGTGGTGCCTTTGCTTGATAGAGAATTCCAGAAGGGAAACAGGTTTGCAGGGGAAAATGATGAATTTAGTTTTTGACTAAATTTGAGTTGGAGGTGCTTATGAGAGTCAGATGGAAATGCCTTGTAGGTGGTTGGACTTTGGGGTCTGGAGACAGGTCCTGGATGGAGGGAGTTTTGGGAGTTATCAGTTTAGAAGTGGTGAAAAATGGCAAATGTGTGGGATGACCAAGGGGCAGTGTAGAGTGAGGGATTTTGCAAAGAGAGCACCCAGAGAGGAAAGCTTATGGCCCAGGAAGAAAGACCTTATGGAGGGGGGTGACATTTGGAACCTAGCTGGAGGCGAGGCTGGAGTTGGGACACGTGTGGCGGGAGGAAGGCTGGGCGGGGACCAAGCACGGCAGCCGGGACGCCCAGCTAAGACATTTAGGGTGTCCCGGAGGATTTTGGACTGTGTGGTCTTCCCCTGAGGTTGCTGGCTGCTGGTTTCGGGGGCAGACTGTGGGCTAACTTCCTGCTTATGGGAGAGGGCATCTCTTAGTAGCCCTGCCCCATGCAAAGCAGTGGAAGGTTTTGTGGGGGGGTGGGGGGCGGGGAGTAGGGAAGGTGAGGCTCCTAATCCTCTTGTTCATACTGTCCCCTGTCTTTCTGCCTTCAGAGCAGGGGGGGCCTTTCCTCTCCCGAGAGCCCCTTGAGGACACACTACAGATGCAGGAAGACGTTGGACATGGAGAGCCCAGCTGAAGGGAGACGTCCAGGAGAGAAAATGGCCGTAGCCCTAGAAGCCCGGGCCTCCCCGCAACAAGAGCCTGAAGAACTTGTGATTGTGAAGCTGGAAGAGGACTCCTGGACCCCAGTCTCCCAGCCCAAGAAGGACCGTGATCGCGTCCCTGGCCCCGAGGCTTCCCGCCAGCGCTTCAGGCAGTTCCAGTACAGGGAGGCAGCAGGGCCCCACGAGGCCTTCAGCCAGCTCTGGGCACTCTGCTGTCACTGGCTGAGGCCGGAGATCCGCCTCAAAGAGCAGATCCTGGAGCTTCTGGTGCTGGAGCAGTTCTTGACCATCTTGCCCCAGGAGGCCCAGGCCTGGGTCCAGGCCCGCCACCCTGAGAGCGGTGAGGAGGCGGTGGCCCTCGTGGAGGATTGGCACCGAGAGGCGCGGGCCGCGGGGCAGCGGGTAAGGCAAAGAGCCTGCTCTCCAAGGGGCAGGCCGGGAGGCAGTGGGGCTGCTACCAGGGGGATGATGGCCAAAACCACAGTAGTGATGTCATCAGTCATCCGATGTGTGCTGAACACTGCAATACCCTGGGCACTGTTCTAAGTGCTTTCCATGTATCCACTCATTTCGTCCATCAGCAGTTAAATGATGCCAGTACTGTTTATCCTAGTTTTACCCATGAGGAAAATGAAGAAAGGTCATTGGATCAAGGTCACTGGCCTCTAGAGAGGCAGGATTTGAATTCAGGCAGTCTGCGTCTATGCTCAGCATCTGTAACCATTGCTCTAAGCTGCCTCCCAGTAGATAGTCACAGTACATTAATTTGTATTGTGTTTTATACTTAGAATCTTTTTTAAGTATGTGATCTCTTTAGTTTACAGCAGGAATGTAGGTTGACAGAAATAGCATCATTGTCCTCATCTTACGGATTAAACCAAGGCCCCCGAAGACAGGTGGCTCACGAGGCTCAGTCAGTATGAACCAGAGCCTGAACCCAGATCCTGGGTTCCAAGTTCATTGTTCTTTCTACTATATGGCATATGCTGTACCTGCAAACCACGGGAATTGAAATACCTCTGAGTCATGAGGCTCAAATGATATTAACTGACATTTATTGAGCACTCACTGTGCCTCAGACACTGTTCTAAGCTTTCTGTGCGTATTCCTTATCTAATCAACCCAGCTGCCCAGTAAGGTACCCCGTAAGGTAGGTACTGCTGACATGGCCATTTTCAGATAGTTCAACAGACTCAGGTAAGTAACCTGTCCAGATTCATAGAAAGGGTAGAGCTGAGATAAGGGTCGTGAAAGTATTGTGGATTTAACATTCACAGTTTCAATAATTTTCAAGAGACCCTGAAAGCCCATGAAAATAATTTATAATTTTGCTGCTGCTGCTAAGTCGCTTCAGTCGTGTCCGACTCTGTGCGACCCCATAGACGGCAGCCCACCAGGCTCCCCTGTCCCTGGGGTTCTCCAGGCAAGAACACTGGAGTGGGTTGCCATTTCCTTTATGACAACAAATTTTGAATCCCGCTTTGAAGCTGGTACTTGTAGAACAGGTCCTTCAGGCCACTATGGCCTGAGCCAGCCAACCAAAACCTTCATCTCAATGTAACCTTGCTGCTTCAATTTTGTTTCTGTGAATCTTTCTGTTTTACAGATAGGTTCATTTGTGTCATATTTTGGATTCCACATATAAGTGATATTGTGCAGTATATGTTTTTCCCTTTCTGACTTAACTTCACTTAGTGTGATAATACTTAGATGCATCCATGTTGCTGCAGATGGCATTATTTTGTTCTTTTTTTTATGACCGAGTAGTATTCCATTGCATCTATGAACCATATTTGATGAATTCTTAATTCACCCTTGCCCCAGTCAATATCCTCCTGATTTTTTGCCTCCTCATAGGCACTTGAATCTGCTTCTTTCTAAAATTATTGTTGGGTCTAGATCCCTGCAGTCTATGGGGTCGCAAAGAGTCGAACAGGACTAAGCGACTTCACACTTTTCACTTTCTAGTCCCTAGCACTTCTGTGGATTATAAGATTGTAACTATAACAAAGTTATTTTTATCTTGAACACAAAGTTACTGTTTTCTTAAAACATTGACAAGCAGGTGTTTTCTCTCTATGAATGTCACAGAACATTGGTGGGTCTCCTCCTTGGGAATAGCTTTTGATGATCACAACCCATCCTAATATATTTTCTCAGAGATAAAATTCCTCTCTGTGAGAGTGGATTTGAGTTTTCAGATTGGCCAAAAGGTTTTTGGAGTGAGTTTTTGGCAAACTCATTAATAAAGTTTGATAAAGGTGAATATTATCTTGGATAAAAAAATAAGGTTCAAGGCATTGTATAATAGTTGCTACCTTTTATGTCAAAATGGGGAAAAATAATATATATTTATATGGTTGCTTGTATATAAAGAAACTCTGAAAGGCTGCAGAAGAACAGTGGTTACGTATGGTGAGGAGTTGGGGAAGATACTGGACAGATGGCATGGAGACAGGTGGAGTTTGGGGTATTTTCACTAATTACATCTCTGTATGTTTTCTGTTTTTGAACCATGCGAGTGTTGAAAGTACCTATGGAAAAAGTTGAGCAGACAGTCCCGCTTTGGTGGTATAAATGCTGGATTGTTACTGAAGTCAGTCTGATGACTTTGTCATACTTTAAGCCATCTTTGGTTTGTTTTTTTTGTTTTTTAAGAGCCTGTTAACATCTGAACCACAGTTGTAACTGTAAAGAACATGCCCTACCCTACCAGTTATTGAACTTATGCTTGGGAATTTTGGCCATCTGTGTGTAGGAACTGGAACTGTGTGCAGAGGATACGAGGTCCTTAAAGACAACGAAGGAATCTCAGGGCTGCCAGCTGCAGCCAGCAGATCACTGGCCTGAGGAACAGTCCCAGAAGCAGTGGGTGAAGAACTCGTGTCCTGACCTTCCCAAGAATCTAGACACCAAGATGGTGCCACAGCCCTTGAAAGAGAGTGGTGAGTACCAAGAGTCAGGGAACATCTGGGAAGAGGGCTTAGGGGTGGGGGTAAGGTAGAATCCCCCAGGAGGGATGTGCAGAATTCAATGCAAGGGATAGAATCGTGTCCGATGGATACCCTGCGAAGTAAGAAGATGGAACTCCCACTGGTGTTAGCAGGCCTCACTGTCACTGAGTCCTGTAGCAGGTTCCAGCTGGGCCTGGGGCTGGTTGGTGAGTGTAGGAGTTCAGGGCTGACATCTCTCCTGGGGCAGCTTAGCAGCCAGAAACTCTCAAAGGAAAGTGAAGGCAGGAATCCACATTAGCTACAGTGGCAGTCTCAGTGTGATCCAAGCAGGGCTTTAGGAAAGCCGGACCTGAGAGCGAGGTGATTTTTTTGGGAACCAGAACTTGGGTTTCAGAGATGCTTTTTCCTTCTCAGCTGTCCTCACTCCCCGAGTCCCTGCTCTCCCAAAGACGGGGAGCGTCGGAGATTGGGAGGTGACCGCGGAGTCTCAGGTAAGCTACCGTTTGCTCCTCCTTTCCCGTCGTGACTTCTCCTGTGCCCTGACCCCAGCTCCTCTCCTTTCTTTGTGGCCCCCGTCGGGTGCAGGGTGCTAGTTCTCCACCCTTCCTGCCCTGTGTACTGGGCCTCTCCTGGGGCGAGCTGAGGCTGCTGACTGGCCTCACACAGGCTATTGCTGTGTCCATTATCCTTCCTGGGGCCTGGCGGGATTCCCAGGCTGTTTTCAAAGGTCAGTGACATTTGAGGTCCTCTGTTGTATGTTCCACAGGAAGCCCTGGGTCCCGACAGACACGCCGAGAAGGAATTCTGCACGGACCCCCCA
The DNA here is from genome assembly GCF_029378745.1 of Bos indicus. Taxonomy (NCBI): domain Eukaryota; kingdom Metazoa; phylum Chordata; class Mammalia; order Artiodactyla; family Bovidae; genus Bos; species Bos indicus. The sequence goes on along the minus strand of NC_091762.1, from coordinate 112,588,954 downwards.
GGAGACAACTGTGGGAACGGCTTGTCCCTGGGTAAGGAAATTGTGCTCTCTGGATAAGATATGGTTGGGTTTGGGTACACTCAGTTCCCATGGTGCGTTTCCTCACTCCCTAAGACTCTTAGCTCTGAGAAGTCGCTGGAATTTCAGACCCGGTGAGAAGACATGCTCTCTGTGGCCAGCATGGTGGCCGCAGGGCAGGGGTGTGGGGAGTGGATTTCTGGGCTGGCAGGCTGGCTGCCAAGAGCCTGCCTGCTCAGGGCTCATTATCCTCATATCCTCAGTACTCACCCCCGTCTTGGGGCTGCGCCCAGCCTGCCGGTCCAGAAGAAACCCGACTGGGATGACCCAGAGGGATAGGATGGGGAGGGAGGTGGGAGGAAGGTTCAGGATGGGGATCACATGTACACCCGTGGCGGATTCATGTTTTTTATTTTTTTAGGATAAAAAAAAAAGAAACCCAGTCTTTTCAGCATCAAACAGGGTCCATCTCTCATAGCAGAGTCAAGTGAACTAAGCCCAGGAGATTGATGCATTTAAATCACAATGCCAAAGAAATATCACAGGGCTCAAAATCCTTGCAGCCCGTATGACCAGCACAGACGCTTTCTCTGTAGGCACATCTTCACGGGAAGTCAAGCCATAATGAACATTTCCTGGTGGAGTATAAGATCAGTGAGAGGGGAGTGAGACACAAGAGCAGAATCAGGTAGAGAGTTGGTGCCAAGTCTGACTCTGGGCAGTAAAGTGAGACACTAGGAGCTGTTGGCTACTTGCTGGGCAGTGTGTCCTTTTTACACATGATGAAAAGCGTGCCCCCCCCTTTTTTTTTACAGTGATTTCTGGGGAAAATAGTCTTCAAAGAACAACCTTTGGGAAATGCTGAACTAGATAATCCTTAAGCCTCTTTTAGCTCTAAACTCTTTCATCTGGTTTTCTTCAACTATTTATTTTAATTAAAGGCTTCCTATTTGTTGGGGTCAGGAGCTCTTGGGACACTTGTCCTTTAAATCTGGCTAACTGTTTTGACATCCACAGTATTGGATGTCCAGAGGAGGGCGTGCTCCAACCGCAGTACAGATTGGCTTGGCAGTACCACCCAGCAGACCTGGGTTTTTTCTTTCTCTCGCCCTCGCCAGCCTTTGTCTTAGTTTTGTGTTAAAGCTATTTTGTGTAGGTGCAAAAGGTAGGTGCCAGTGGCATTTGAGACCTCAAGTTTCTAGCTAAGAGAAACTCAAATCAGACACACATGTGCACACACAGCCTTCCTTCCAGCCATGAAGTTTTTTCTGATTGGTCTTAATTTAGAGTATGTGCCCATCTGTGGACCAGTAACAGCCCCTCTTTTGTGTGATGTATTTTATCACACCAACCAAAAAGCAAATAAACAAAGCAGGCAAGTCAGTATATTTCTGGGGCGGTTACCTCTAGTGAGGTAACCTTTCCTTTCAGTCCTTTTAAGGGATTAGCATGGAAATTTCTCATTAGTTTCTTGGAGTCAAATGATGTGTAAACGACTTTTTAGACAAAATGCTTTGCTCGACAGATCATTTCTACTTAATCATGGATCTTCTTCCTTTTGTATAGGAGTTCCGGTTTCAAAACCAACCATCATTGCCCAGCAAGAGCAGGGACCAGAGTTTTGGGGTCCAAGACTTGTAAATTCTGGAAAAAAGAACTCTGCAGATTACAGCGTGGATCCTGAGCAGACTAAACCAGCTCAGGCATTGGCCTGGAGGGACTGCAAGACCTGGGAAGAACGGTGCCCGGCGCCCGTGGAGGATGTGAAAGTGTCGGGTGTGCACTGGAGCTACGAGGAGACCAAGACTTTCCTGGCGATTTTGAGCGAGTCGCCTTTTTCTGAAAAGCTCCGGACTTGTCACCAGAACCGCCAGGTGTACCGAGCCATCGCAGAACGGCTGAGGGCACGGGGCTTCCTACGGACGCTGGAGCAGTGTCGCTACAGGGTCAAGAACCTGCTACGGAATTACCGGAAAGCCAAGAGCAGCCACCCGCCGGGGACCTGCCCCTTCTACGAGGAGCTGGAGGCCCTGGTTAGGGCTCGGACAGCCATCAGAGCCTCGGACGGCCCAGGAGAGACTGTGGCTCTCCCCCGGCTAGGGGACAGTGACATGGAGGTGGATGAGCAGGAAGAAGGGGGCTGGGAGCCAGAGGAAACGGCAGACGACTGTAATGGTGATGACGTGGCCACCGAGTCCATCCAGGGGCCTGGGATCCCAGGGGGCCCAGCTCTGCTCCAGAGTCGTATTGGTAAGAACTTTGGGGCTTAGTTGGATTCAGATTCCAAACCTCCTACCAACCAAACCTCTGCTGTAGTTCAGGACACAGACTGCCAGTCTGGATCGATGCTGCTGGAGCAAGGTCAACCTCAAGCTCTGATTCTCTCTCCTGTGGTCAGTTCTCCTTGTCTGAGTTTCCTTAGAGAAGCAAACACTTAAAAACTTTTTTTTTTTTTAATTTTGATACAGTTTTTCAAGGTTACTTTCCATTTACAGTTATTGAAAAATTATTGGCTCTATTACCCATGTTGTACAACACCTGAGAGTTTGAGCCTGTCTTACACCCAACAGTTTGTGCCTCCTACTTCTTACCCCTATATCCCCCTTCCCACTCACCACTGGGTAACTACCAGTTTGTTCTCTATACCTGTGAGTTTGCCCTTTTGTTACGTTCACTAGTCTATTGTATTTTTTAGATTCCACACGTAAGTGATATTATGCAATATTTATCTTTCTCTGTCTGACTTATTTCACCTATCGTAATGTCCTCCAGGTCCGTCCATGTTGCTGCAAATGGCAAAGTTTTGTTCTTTTTTATGGCTGAGTAGTATTCTATTATATATAAATATATATAGGTATATATACACACACACCACACCTTCTTTATCCGTTCATCTGTTGATGAACACTTAGGTCATTTCCATGCCTTCACAATTGTAAATAGTGTTGTTATGAACATTGGGGTGCATGGATCTTTGCAAATTAGTGTTTCTGGTTTTTTTTGTAAATATACCCAGCAGTGGGATTGCTGAGTCACTTGGTAGCTTTATTTTTAGTTCTTTGAGACACCTTCATACTGTTTTCCACAGTAGCTGCATCAGTTTACATTCCCACTAACAAGGTACAAGGAGTCTCTTTTGTCACATCCTCACCAACATTTGTTATTTGTAGACTTTTGATACCAGCCATTCTGACAGTTTTGAGGTGATGTCTCTTATTGCTTTGATTTGTATTTCCCTGATGATGAGCAGTATCTGAGTGTCTTTTCATGTGTTGGTCATCTGCATTTCTTCTTTAGAAAAATGTCTCTTCAGTTCTTCTCTTTTTTTCTTACTTCTTATTTCTGGCTGCGCTGGGTCTTCCTTGCTGTGCCTGGGCTTTCTCTCGTTGTGGCAGACGGGTCTATTCTAGTTGCTTTGCTCAGGCTTCTCGCTGCAATGGCTTCCCTTGTCTCAGAGCACAGGCTCTAGGTGTGTGGGCTTTAGTAGTTGCAGATGCGGGCTCAGTAGTTTTCTACTCATTTCTTAACCTGAGTTATTTCCTTTTGTTGATGTATGAGGTGTTCATATATGTTGGATAGTAATCCCTTATTGGTCATATCGTTGGCAGATATTTTCTCCCATTCAGTAGGTTGTCTTTTCATTTTGTCGATGATTTCCTTCACTGTGCAAAAAAGAAGCAAACACTTAAAACCTTACGGGACCTTAAAGAGCTAATTCAGTGTTTCTCAGAGGGTATTAATGGTAGTATGGGGATGATCATAAGTGTTAACATGAGTGAACTTTTTAATTTTATGTGTATGAGCACATCAGCCTGTGATTTCACAAGTAGTAAATATAGGTAAAGAAAGATATTGAGTGAAGTATTTCATTGATATAGCGGAAATCATGACAGTGTATACTTGAACAGCATATATTGAGGAAATACCCAGTCACTGCAAAAGTGGAAACCCAGAAGGCCAGGCTATGAAGTGTCATCTCTAAAGACACACAAGAACCAGAGCTCAGGGCTCCCGCCTCCACTCTTAGGTGGGTTTCCCTCCACCATGTCGCTTCCCTGGCTGCATCCTTTACCTGCAGAGGCACTGAAAATAGATCACCTCCTTTTCCTTCTTCCACAAAAGAGGAAGGGGCATCCTCAGTTGGATTCTCTTACAACGTTATCTGAAGGGATTCTCAGTTTGTTAAAAAGGAAATTTATAAAGCAAGTAGAGGACATGTATTGAATGGATGTGGAGATACAGAGAGTCTCCTGTATCTTGGTTATAGGCCTTTCCTTGATACAGTCAGCTGAAGTCAGGGGGCTGGTCACCTGGTATAACACAGCTCCTTAAGTCCTCCCCTTTAGCCAAGACTCTTAAATATTTATTATTTACTTATTTTTTACTTCTGGCCATGCCCCACGGCATGTGGGATCTTAGTTCCCTGACCAGGGATTGAACCTGCACCCCCTGCATTGGAAGTGTAGAGTCTTAACCACTGGACTGCCAGGGAAGTCCCAAGACACTTAAGTATTAATAGACTCTCTTAGAAGGAGGTGGGGGTGGGAAGCCCTGGCATAGCCTTTCAAGAAACAAGGGTATACTGTTTGCTGGTGCCCTAGGCACCTGGGTAATCTCCACAGTGCCTGTGTTCTAGGTGTTTAGCAGAGCAGGTGACCCTGATCCCTGATGACCTAGGCAAATCTCATCAAGTCTCTCAATTTTGAACTCTTCACTCCTGACAGCAGGTGTGCACTGGGGCTACGAGGAGACCAAGGCCTTCCTGACCATTCTCAGTGAGTCCCCATTCTCTGAGAAGCTTCGCACCTGTCACCAGAACAGCCAGGTGTACCGGGCCATTGCAGAGCGGCTGTGTGCACAGGGCTTCCTGAGGACCCTGGAGCAGTGTCGTTACAGATTCAAAAACCTCCTTCGAAGCTACCGAAAAGCCAAGAGCAGCCACCCACCTGGGACCTGCCCCTTCTATGAGGAGCTGGACTCGCTGATGAGGGCTAGGACTGCGGTTAGAGACATGGGGACCGGCGGGGAGGCAGCAGGTCTCCCTACTTCTGATCAGAGCAGTACCGAGGTTGTCAGCCAGGAGGCTTGGGATGAGATGGCAGGTGAAGATGTCATCAGACCTCCAACCCCAAGTCCTAAAACCTCAGACACTGGTAAGTTTTTAGTAATTAGATTGTCCACAAAATCTGCAAGTGTGCAGAGAGTGTGGGAGCCAGGCTCATTATCTTTTCTTTGAACTGAAAAAGAATGGAATTGAATAAGAAAAGGATTTGTGTTTTCCTGAGATTATCCAGTCTCTGGCTTAGCGTAATTCCCTAGATGAAAAAAGCAGTTGGTCTAGAGTTTTACTTGGATCCATCTGGGCAGTTATAGAGTTCTTTCAATCTGATGTGACGCAGGCCAGACTGAATATACAGGAGCAGGAGGTGTTCCTTGTTCAGCAGTGGCATAGGGTGGTTGGCTAAGGAGACTTGACAGCTGGCTGCTTGGGCTGGGCTCAGTGGTTCCCTTGGTGGAGTTAAGCACGTCTCAGACTCTGTTCCTAAGCTTAACAAGTAAGAAATGCATGTGTGCACCAAAACATTTATAAGATGTGAGATGTGAGACACAAGTACAAATTCAGGTTAGCCAAATTCACAAGGTGCAAGATCCAGATGTATAAATAGGCACTAACTAATGATTGCATTTCTATCCGTTCTCCAGGTTTTGAGATGAGGTGTGAGGATGAAGACCAGATTCCAGAGGACGACCTTTTTTGCAATTTGCCCAGAGCCTTATCAAAATGCACTGCTGGGGATGATTGCTACCCTCATGACTCGGGGGAAGACAGTGAAAATGAAAATGAAGGTAAAGGACAGTGGGGAGATCCATCCCAGGAGCAGTGGGAAGAGTGTTCTTCTGAAGAGGACTTGGAAAAGCTCATCGACCACCAAGGCCTGTACCTCGCAGAGAAGCCCTACAAGTGTGACATGTGCGTGAAAACCTTCAGCCGGAATTCACAGTTAACCACCCACCAGCGGATACACACAGGTGAGAAGCCCTACAAATGCCTCGAGTGCGGGAAAAGCTTTAGTGACCGCTCCAACTTCAACACCCATCAGAGAATCCACACTGGAGAGAAGCCCTACGAATGCCTTGAATGTGGGAAAAGCTTCAGCGACCTCTCCAATCTTATCACCCACCAGAGAACACACATGAAAGTAAAGCCCTATAAATGTGAAGAATGTTGGGAAAGCTTTATCCAGAGCTCAGACCTCCTGAAACATCAGGGAATCCACTTGGGAGGAAATTCTGACCACTGTCGTGAGCCTGGGGAAAACTCTGGCCAGAGCCCGTCTTTCAGTGCTCACTGGAGGAACTCCACCGAAGGGACAAATCCTGAGCAACCTCACAGTGCCAGTAAGAATGCGAATTCGCCTGGACCACAAAGCACCCATGCAGGGGAAAAACTGTATCAGTGTTCTGAATGTGGAAGAAGCTTCTCTAAAAGTTCTGCCCTCATCAGTCACCAAAGAATCCATACGGGAGAGAAACCATATGAGTGTGCTGAGTGTGGGAAAAGCTTCAGTAAGAGCTCCACGCTGGCCAACCACCAGCGGACCCACACTGGGGAGAAGCCGTACGAGTGCATGGACTGTGGGAAATGCTTTGGGGAGCGTTCCAAGCTCATCACACACCAGAGGGTGCACACGGGAGAGAAGCCCTACAAATGCCTCGAGTGTGGAAAGTTCTTCCGTGACCGTTCCAACCTCATTACCCACCAGAGGATCCACACGGGAGAAAAGCCTTATAAATGCAGAGAGTGTGGGAAATGCTTCAACCAGAGCTCCAGTCTCATTATTCACCAGCGAATCCACACCGGGGAGAAACCCTACAAGTGTACAGAGTGTGGCAAAGATTTCAACAACAGCTCCCACTTCAGTGCCCACCGGAGAACCCATGCAGGAGGGAAGGCCTCATAGGAAACACTGCCCCCAACAGCAAAAGAGAGAGAAAGCTATATCGAAATCTTCCAAGATCCTAAGATGTATGCTAGAAAGAAACTGTCCCAATTTTTAAGCTTGGTGTGTACCCAGGGAGGTTATTCATGGTACCATCGAGGTAATTTGGAAGTGAATTACAAACACTTAGGATCCAGATTTGAAGGCACTTTCTTTTAAGTATAATGTGTTTTTCTCCTGCAGAAAAAAATCCCACATAATCCTCAGGCTGTCCTTACATTTGCTGTCATGTGAGAGCTTTATCAGTCTTGGAGCCAGACTGGTAACTAAGGAGATTAGAGGTAAATTGTTGGCCCTGAGCAGTGATTTGAGACCTTCCTGTGCCTTCACACTGTCCCCGGGTACACATGCCTCATCCAGGTACATTGGAAAATTCTCACCCATGGCAGTTTTCCACTGGGGCATAACAACCTGGGAGAATTTTGAGACCCTCCAGTGAGAGGGGACATAATTGAGAATCAGTGACCTAGAGCAGGGGGTGAGCTTATCAAAGGATAGGAACAACTGTGACATCATTAGTAGATCATTATTAATAGTAGCAAAAAAGTAGCCAGTGTTCCCTGAGCTTTTCAGTAGGCTCTGAGCTAAGCACTTTATATACATCTTCTCATCCACTCACAGCTGCCCCAGGAGGTACTAATATTTCTCTCATTTCCCGGAAGAGAAGAGTGACTTGCTTGGGTCACACATCTGAAAATGGCAGAGACAGGATTCGGCCACATCTGCCTCTGGGGCCTGAGGTGCTCTCACTGCTACACTGAGTCCCCTTTCCCATCGGGGCAGGTAACTCAGGTGCCAAAGCACTTTGTAGACCATGTTTTCAGTTAAAATTCCCTACGAATTCAATTTTTAACAAATATGGACATAGAGAATCCTAACCGATTGAGGGACTGGGGATGTTCAGAACCGGCAGTGTGCTTTGAGCAAGGTTGAGCTCTTACTGAAGCACTCGATAAGACTGTCCATCTTCACAATAATATGGGTGAGAGAGAGAGGTGAGTTGAGATTGGGAAAAGTAACGTAGTCAAAGGAACGTCTCTTCCCCTGGGATACTATCTGGGCTAAGGAAATGGGGTTTTTAAGAACTTCCCTTTTTCTCAGGAGATCATCCCTGCTTCCTGTTAGACTCGGCTCGATTGTAGGTTAAACCATAAGAAACCCGGGCTTCCTGGCCAGTGCTTTCTCACCCCTGTGTGTTTGCCCCCGGCCCCCTCCCTCTTGGCATGGAAGAAGCTTTGTGCCAAGGCTGAGGCAGAGGAGAGTAAAAGAAGTCAGTGGGTGTGGAGCGCTGTGGAGGGGACTTTGAACACTGATCTTGATTCCAGGCTCGTGGTGCACTTTCACTCTGAGCCACCTCATCCCAGGCCTATGCGGCGCTTTCTAAATGTTGCCCTTAAAGAGCTGCTTCCCACAGCAGCAGGTTCCGTCAGAAAGTTTCACACAGGATGGTTTTCAGTTCTCAGCACTTTGACCTCCAGGCTTTCTCCTTAGGAGTGTTTTAAAATGTTAGCCAAGGACTATGGTTTGCAAAGGATTTTGAAGGAGGTTCCTTCTAACACCCACCTATTGATACTTTGCTGCCATGCATACTCTGGCTGTTCATGAACCTGGGAAATGCTATTAAATTAGATAGTAGATATGAGGGACCCTCGGAGAATGGAATTCTGTTCACATGTGAGGCAGCTGGGGAGACGCCGATCATTCCTTAGCCCCTTTCTCAGTTTCCCAAGAACCAGCTCACCTCAGTCACTACCTGTCCCCTTCTTCCTGGCTTACCTTTCCTGCCTCACCTTACCTCTGAGGAGCAGGGCCCATGGGTGAGCCCTGGCTTTGAACCAGCAGATGTCAGTAACTGCGACAATAAGATGATGGGTAAGGTGCCCCCTGAGCCAAGAGAAAGGATCCTGGAGGAGGGGCAGGGACGTCCAGGGAGAGGCCTGGTGGTGTGAACTAGCATGGCTTCAGGTGGGGTGGGACCATAGCTTCTTAGCTACTATTGAGGCTTCAAACGGGAGGTGGGAAGTGGTAGGAGCTCCGGTTGGAGGGATGCGTGGGGGCACGGTCACAGAGGACCTGGTGGCTATGTGGAGCTGGGATACCAGGCTGAGGGGTGCCTGGTCAGATGTGTATTGTTGAAACCTAATAGCTGGACGGAGCCTGGACGTGCTGCAGACTGTTGGAACACTATCGCGATATTCCAGTTAGAAGTGAGGCGCTGAGCTAGAGCAGTGGTGACGTTGAAGAGGAGGGGGTTGGATTTGAGAGGTTCCACAGGCAGAGTTGAGGGCAGCCGTGGAAAGCTAGAATGCCTGGGTGGCTGTGGAGCCTGCCCTTGTTCAGGGTGGAGCACAGGAGGAGGTGCAGACAGGGCAGGAGGGCAGAAGAGCAGAAGGTTAATTTGGGACATTTTGAACTTGTACCTAAGGGACACCCAAGAGGCAATACACAGCAGGTCTGAAGCTGGGGGGAGGTGTGTGTGTGGGAGGTTACATTCCTGTTCAAGTTAGAGAAATGCTGGGTACAGACAGAACTTCAGGAGCACTGTGTGTGGAGGAAGATGCTCCTCAAAGGAGGTCTAGACCACTCCCCAGCCCCACCACCTTGCAAGCTCCAGCCACCTTGCAAACACTGCCTCAGTTGCTCCTGACACCTGAATCAATGTGGTTCTGAATTTTCTGGAACCTTCCCTGTGGAAGCCAGGCTGAGCTCTGTAGAAGTGAGATGTAGCCCTCTCCCCCTCAAGTGTCACCCGCCCCCCTGTTCTTGGAAGCATACTGGTGTCTCACGTTCTCGGGACAGTTTTGATGTTTGTGACCTGTGGCTCGTCTCTCTGAACTGTAGCCGTGAAACGGGAGGGCAGTGTGGGCCGGGAGAGAACGTGGCCCAGGGAGACTGCCTCTCCTTGTCCCTGAATCTGCCTCTGGAAGAAGTTCTCATTCGGGTGGCTTCCATGTTTGGGGCCCGCCCCATGCCTCTTCCAGGGTGCCTAGCAACCTCCAGCAGGTCTTGGCTGCTCATAGAAGCCAACAGCTGGTTTGATACACCCTGAGCCTTGTTACCTCAAATCTGCTCTTGGGGAAGTGGATTCACTCTGAGGAATGGGCGGTTTCTCAGCCTGTATGACCGCAGGTCAGACCCTGGTCATGGGAAGTGGAAGCGGTGACTGCCTCCCTGGGACAGTGTCTCCTGTGAGCTGCATCTCCAAACTTGATTTCCATACCCTCCACTGCAGGAAGGGCATTGGCTCCTCAGAGGTGACTGAAAGGCACCACTTAGACGTTCATTCCACAGACTCAGCAGACAGCTTTCTTACAGCCTGAAGGAGTGTAAGGTGACTGGGGTCCTCCTGTGCTGGAAAATGTAGCAGCAGGGACCCCTGGGTTCTCCCTGCCTGGTCCTGTTCTGGGGCCCACAGTGCAGATGGCTTCAGCCTGCAGAGAAGACTTTATTTTTGGTCAGTCTGTGGAGAAGAGTAATGCCTTTTGGGACCACGAGGTTTTGAAGTATGAATGTGGTGACATCTGGAAGGGGTATGGGTGGCAGATGGTCTCAAGCCACCCAGGCTGCCTTGGGTCTCTGTAGCCCAGCCTTGGGGCCCAGGCCTGCATCTCCATTCACTCTGTTCCACCTGCATGTTGACACTGAGGCCCATGTCCACCCACTGCTGCCTTTTCTGGCCTCTTGGTCCACCACTCAGCATGGGCGATCACGCGCACGTGCGGGCTCACAGTAAGCTGCCTCCGCCCACCGCCAGCGCGGTGTGCACACCCAGAGGCACGCTGTCCCTTTTAAGGGCGTTTTCCAGTTGAGCTGTGTCTGCCAAGCGGCCTGGAAGTCTTTCTCTGAATGGGCTCAGAATGAATCATGTGGAACATCCCCTGACCTCAGTTTTGAGCCCATCCTCCCCTCTGGACGTGCCTTCGCCTCCCGCTCTTAGCAGCAGGTGCCCATCTTACGCCCCTGCTGCCGTCTGTCACAAGTGGTTAGTGCCGCCCGTAGTGGGAGGTTAGGAAGGCTTTGCAGGTTCGGTTCGGTTCGGTTCGGGTTGAGCCTTGAGGTCTTCTGCCCATGGCTGCTTCTCTGCACATTCCCGACATCAGTATTAACTCCAGCTTACCTTTAGCACCATTTCCTCTCCCTCTGGTTTCAGGCAGGTCTGGAATTGCCTCCAAATGTGGTTTTCAGGGGGTCAGGTTTCTCATCTTTCCAGGGCTTCCCCCAGCCCACCCTGAGTCTGGATGAAGACCTCAGTGCCCCGTGAGGCCTCGCTCCCCTGATCCCAGTTAGGAACCCTAGTGACCCCCGCCTGCGCCGCTGGTGGCGGGGGAGAGGGCGGAGAGTGTGCGAGCCCCTGTTCTCAGCTGAGCTTAGGCTCCCACTTGTCAAGCTGAGAACCGCTTTGTTCTAGGAGCCCTTTGGTTAAGTCAAGGGCAGAATCCAATCACACCATTTTATGTAAATTGACCGGAATAACGATCCACCTAGATGCTGATTTTCTCATCGAGCCATAGCTAGTGGTTCTGTTTGCACGTGAAGATGATTCTGATCCTGTCTGCCATTACCTTGAACTTCTTTCTAAAGTCGTGTTTATTTTGCACATTTTCACTGTGGGAAAATACTTCATAATCTGGCCATCCAGAGGGTAAGGGCCATGGGAGGGAAGGTGAAGAAAACCAGCCTGCTTCTAGGCTGGTTTTGGACCAGCGGTAGGAGCCCATCTGAGCTCCAGCAAGAGAGTTGCTGCGGGCAAAGGTGGATGCAGCTGTGGTCACCTACCTCTTGAGAGTCTGGGGCTCAGGGAGCCCTCCTTTGGTGCTGGGTGACCAGTATGTGCCTGGTGTCACACCCAGTGTGACAAAGAGGGGGAAGGCCTCCTCTCCTTCCTCCTACATAGGACACGGCTTGGCTTTAGTGCTTTGGGGAATTCGTAGACCAGAGTAACTTTGTGTTTAGAGGCGGCGGAGACCAGCAGGAGATGGGGTCATGGGGGTACCCTGGAGGGGTGGTAAGAGGCTCTGAAGGCAGGGGCCCAGGTCAGAGCACTCTCCATGGACAGCACCCAGAAAGGGCTGTTTAAGGATCACATGCAAAGTCCCCAACCCAACCCTACTTCTGAAGTTGCCTGGACATAGAGGGAGGAGGTGAGGTGACCTGTGCTGAAGGTCACGCTAAACCCATCTGGTATCCTTGGGGGAAGGGCAAACACACATGTTATCTCAGGGACCTTTCATGAACAATTAATTTCTTAGACATTGGTGAGACTGTAGCATTAAAATGGATTACATTTTGACCACTAGGAGGCTCAGAGATTAAGGTCCAAATCTAAAGACAACAGGCTCTTGCAATTTTCCATTTGCTACAATATTGTAAAATAATTGGCCTCCAATTAAAATAAATTAAAAAAATAAAAAATTTTCCATTTGTGCATCAAGCCCTGCTTTCATTTTATTTGACTTTGTTTTCTCTTCTCGATCCTTTATTATTTTCTTCTTGTTATGTACATCTCTTAAAATTAGTCAAATCCTATTTTAGGATGAAGTGACCCAATAAATTAATAAATTATATTAATTGAACCATGAGACATAAAAAAAAAAAAAAAAAACTCATCTTGGGTTCTTCTGGCATCTTCCTGGCTACTTCTGGCATCCTCCTGGCTACATCAACAGGATGGAGCAAAGGAGGAGAGGGGAAAACCAATGAGCTCGTCAGGGTGGATTGGGGCCTGAGTTCTCACATCCCTCGTGTTGGACGGGCATCTTCCTTTCACTGGTCACTATGGCTCTTTGGACGTGAGTAGCTGTAGCCACCCAGGAGTCATTGCCTTTTGTCCGTAACAGGTGGCTCCTTGGTCTGCTGGTCTTCACACGTCTACTATGTCCTCCGGCGTCTCTGTGCTGGGGAATCTGACGTATTGGGGACCTAAATAATAACAAGGCTGATGAAGGATAAGAAGAAAGGAAGGTGTTCCCATAGGGCTGAATCTTACCTAACTCTTATGTGTTTCCGAGTTCAGCACCGGAGCTGACACACTCCACACTTGAGAAGGAAGGGAGAGCTGGAGGGTCTTTCCGGGGATTCTTCCCCCTCCTTCCTGCACCCACTCCCTTCCTGGTCACATTCAGAAGACGTAGCTCAAGGTTGGGGATTCCTGTATAAACGTTTACTCTTTCATCCTGGTTGGATGGGGTATAGGCAATGCTTTGCCTTTTAGACTCTGTTATCCATGAATTCTGATTGTGAATTAGAGATCGGGGAGGAGTGATACCTCAGAGTTGGACACGACTTTGATCAGAATCCACAGGAAACCGTTCCTTCCTATAGGAGTCAGAATCTCAAGTGTGGGTTTAGTAGTGGTTGGAATGCACTGATGTTCTGTACATCTTGGGACAAAGATGAGATCTGGGAGAACGTGAGTCATTATTCCAGCTCTTATTTACATGTTTTCACAGAACTTCTTTCGAGCAGTTGCTCAAACAGTGACCAGAGACATAAGGCTGGGTTTCCTGGAGACAGGACAGAGACCGCAGACACTCCTCATTCCCTTGCTGTTGGCAGAGCCTTGAGGTCAGTTACAAATGTTGGGGTCTTCTAAGGCTGACCAGCCAGTGCAGGCAGGGACAGGAACTCCTTATTCATTTATCTGACCCCTGGCCAGGGTCAGCACAATGGAGGACGTAATACCTGAAGAGAAACCCTACCCAAGGGGATGCCTATGGACTGGGCTGGCCCTCTGTGGACCCCATGTCTACTGGCTCCTGGGTGCTCCTGTTGCCCAAAGGTCTGGGCTGGACCAGGAATCTGACTGGCAGGCACCTCGTCTCCAGTTAGACAGTAGGAATCACCAAGTGAGGTCTGGGCATCCTTGGGGTTGAGGTCTGAAGAGTGGGTGTGTTGGATCTGATGGTTACAGGGCTCAGAGAGCTCAAGGTCAAAGGTAGGACTGAGAACAGAGAGGGAGCAAATGGGGAAGGCTGGTGAGTACCTGGGGAGGGCAGAGAGAGAGAAAGGGACAGGAGCAAAGGGGGAGGTGGGAGAGGAAGCAGCCAAGATCGGGGAGAGGAAGGTTAAGAGTAGAAACTGGGGTTGGGTGGCCCGTGAGTGAGGGGGCAGGCAGAGCTGAAGAAGGGGGAGCAGGAGTTGGAGCAGGTGGAGGGGGAAGGAAGTGCAGAAACAGGAGCCAGTTTCTTCATGGTTCCCAAGTTAGAAATGGAGGGCTGGGCTTCTTGGGTCAGTAAGCTGTATCCTCCCATGTTCCATCCTCCTGCGATCCAGACTCCATGGTAACTGAGATCAAGCATTCTTGTCTGCACTGTCCGCTATGGTAGCTGCAAGCTAGCTACACGTGCTGTTGAGTCCTCCCAATGTGGCTAGTCTGAACTGAGAAGCACTGGGATGTGTAATATATATACACCAGATTTGGAGTCCTTATATGAAAAAAATGCAAACTATCAGTAATTTTTATTTTGGTTACATCTTGATAATATTTAGGATATACTGGGTTAAATAAAATATATTATTAAGATTAATTTCACCTGTTTCTTTTTCCTTTTATAATAATATGGCTACTAGAAAAATTGAAAATGCTCACACAGCTTGCATTATATTTCCTTTTTTTTTTCCATTCTGTTGTTGGACATTTATTTCCAGGTTTTGGCTACTGCGGCTTACACTGTAAACATTCTTACGTGTCTTTTTGTGGACATAAGCCGATCACTTCTACTGGGGGTGTATTCAACAGTGAAACTGCTGGACCGTAAATATACTGACTTAGCTTTAGGAAATCCTGCCCGTTAGTTTTCCGAAATGGTTGTTCCAGTTTATACTTCTATCATTACAGTGTGGACACCCCGCTTTGTCCATGTCTTCACCAGTACTTGACATTGTGGTGTTTTTAAAAAACGTTTAAGTCATTTTTGTGGGTGTTTGAATGGCATCTCATCCTGTGTAGGTTTTTTTTGTGTGTGTGGCCGGCCACTTGGCTTGCAATATCTCAGTTCAGCAACCGGGGATCGAATTCGTGCCCTAGCAGTGAAAGCGCCATGTCCTAACCGCTGGACTACCAGGGAAGTCCCTCATGGTGGTTTTCTTAAAAAAATTATTTATTTTTCATTGGAGGATAATTGCTTTACAATATTGTGTTGTAAGATCTTTCTGCGTTGTTGGGTGTTGTCATTGTAGACATGCCTGAACCAGCTAAGTCTGCTCCTGCCCCTAAAAAGGGCTCTAAAAAAGCTGTGACCAAGGCCCAGAAGAAGGACGGCAAGAAGCGCAAGCGCAGCCGCAAGGAGAGCTACTCCGTGTACATGTACAAGGTGCTGAAGCAAGTCCACCTGGACACCGGCATCTCGTCCAAGGTCATGGGAATCAAGAACTCCTTCGTCAACGACATTTTCTAGCGCGTTGCTGGCGAGGCATCGCGCCTGGCACATTACAGCAAGCGCTCGACTATCACATCCAGGGAGATCCAGACCGCCGTGCGCTTGCTGCTACCTGGGGAGCTGGCCAAGCACGCCGTGTCCGAGGGCACTAAGGCTGTCACCAAGTATACCAGCTCCAATAAATATAATATGCCTAGCCGCTGTTAACGGAGAAGGCAATGGCACCCCACTCCAGTACTCTTGCCTGGAAAATCCCATGGACAGAGGGCCTGGTGGGCTGTAGTCCATGGGGTCGCTAAGAGTCAGACACGACTGAGCGACTTCACTTTCACTTTTCACTTATTGTGTTGGTTTCTGCTATCTATCAACATGAATCAGCCATAGGTATGTTCCCTCCTTCTTGAACCTCCTTCCCACCTTCCACTCATCCCCCCGCCTAAGGTGGCATGGTTATAGGCCCTTTGGACTGGAAAAGAACCCTGAAAGCTTCATCTGATAGGTGAGGAGATTAAATCCCCGAGGCTCGTTCACGGTCACCAGGCAAATGCAGCACTTGGACTGGGAGCCCGGTCTGTCAATCCCTGTCACTGCGGGGCCTTCTCCATGAGGTCAAGCTGCTCAGACACAGCCAGGCCTGTGCACAGGCACGAGTCATCCCCAGGTGTCATGTGAGAAGCACGCGAGGCATACCTGTTGCCTGCCACCTGCCCCCCAGCCCCCATCAACCTCTTTTACAAGCCCAGGGCCTTAACTGGCTCCATTATTGCTCTTGTCAGGAAGGTCGCTGAATGATGGACTGTGTGCCCTGGCTGAAAGCAAGCCTGACCTCCTCAGTATGCTGTCACTGAGCATAGCTGAGTCCGGGAACCAGGAGTTCTGAAGCTGGAATAGTTTGAAGGAGAGAAGTCAAAGTCACATCTCAGGCTGCAGAATCTGTTCAGAGTTTATCCCATTGAAACCTACTCATGTGAAGAGTTCAAGGGAAGTTATGCCCATTTTCCAGGTAAGGAAACTGAGGCTTAGAATGGGAACTTGTCCAGAAGTCCCTGATCCGATGAATAAAGATAAGAATAGAGATATGTTTCAAGCAGGCTTCCTGACCCTGCCTTAGTGCAGCCAACAGCCAGGTGGCTGGAGTTCAGAGGACGGCACTGCTGGACGCCTTTCCCGTGCTCTTGGCCCTAGTGAAGATAAAGACTCTTGGGACTTCCAGTAGGGACTTTCCAGTGTTGATTGGCTCTTGGTCTCTGCCGGATTCTAGGGTGTGGAGGGTAGATTTCACTGACTACCAAAGACATACAGGCAGAGTTCCCATCCTGTCTGGCCTGTAGACTAAGTTGGAGCCAAAGTCCATGCAATGCTGCCCATCCTAGAGCGCCGACTAACCTGACTCGGTTCTCTTGTTCTTCAGCCTCTGCTGTGTGGGCTTCCAAGGGGGCTATTGCTCCACACCCTCTCCTGGACCTCCTCTTGCTGTCCACAGAATAAGAGATAACCATAGCCAGGGAGGGAGGAGGGAGGAGGGTTCAGGATGGGGAACACATGTATACCTGTGGTGGATTCATTTTTATATTTGGCAAAACTAATACAATTATGTAAAGTTTAAAAATAAAATAAAATTTAAAACAACAACAACAACAAAAAAAAGAAATAACCATAGCTGAATCTCTGAGACTGAAGTGCTCAGGTCAGGACCGTCTGTCCCAGCCCACCTCACATCGCTGATTTTATTGACCAACCTCTCATATGCCCTGGGCGGCTGCTGTTTCCTTGAGTGGACCTCTTCAGACTCCTGCCCTCCCCACATCCCGTCCATCTAGCCCTTTAGAAATCCTGCTCCGCACTGGCCTAGAGCCTCCATCTCTTCACCTAACCCTTGCTGCACTGCCGACCTTGTGGAAGCCTGCCTTTCATGGAGGACTCTGCCTCCGCAGCCCTTTCAGACAGGCTGTTCACCTGCTCGCAGCCCCAGTTCCTCTTGGCAGGGGGCTGCAGTCCTCTTTGCTGCTGCCTCCAGATCATCGCTTCTGTTCCTTCTTTATAAAGAGGAGTCTGTGCTCAGTCCTGTCCGACTCTTTACGGCCCTGTGGACTGCAGCCCACCAGGCTCCTCTGCCCATGGGATTCACCAGGCACGAATACTGGAGTGGGTTGCCATGCCTTTCTCCAAGGAATCTTCCCGACCCAGGGATCAAACCCAGGTCTCTTGCAACTCCTGCACTGGCAGGCAGATTCTTTACCACTAGCACAACCTAGAAAGCTCTTGTGTGTATAACCATTTTCCCCTTATGCACGTAACCATTTCCCCCTTATGCACGTGACCATTTTCCCCTTATGCACGTGACCAATCACTAAAAGCTAATACCTGTAAAAGATCAGATCTGTTCAGTAGCTGAGGGCCAGGCCCGGGGTTGAGGACGGTAGGTGATGTAGGAGATCATGTTGTTATCATGCCAAATTCACAACTTGCCTTGGGTCACACACAAAGCTAGGTAAGTGGGAAAGCCCAGAGTCTAAATCCAGTAGTTTGGCTCAAGAGCCTGTACTCTTTTAAAATAAAACAAACAAACAAACAAACAAAAAACTTTGTTTTTTGGCCTCACCTTGTGGCAGGTGGGATCTTAGTTGCCCCACCAGGGATCGCACCCATGCCCTCTGCCTTGGCAGCCTGGAGTCTTAACCACTGGACTGCCAGGGAAGTCCCACGGGCTTGCGGTCCTAACCCTGAGGTCCTTTAATCTCATTCGTCTGTGTGACCCAGTAGCCTCTCCCTGCCTGTACCAGCCCCACCACCTGGACATACTCCTGCAGTTACTGAAGACTCCTTCCCCCGGCTGGCATCTTCCTCTGCACCCCAACTCTTGCCATCACCCTGGGTGACCCAGACATCCCCAGGAAGGCCATGCGGGCCTTGACTTCATGGGTGCCTCCTCCACTCCAGCTCGGTCACATTTGTCCTTGAACCCACCACCTCTGATGTCACCAATCTGACTATCAGTTTACTAAACTCTCTCCTGAGTTCCAGTTGAGCATAACACATTGCTTGGCCTCTCCTCTGGGCCAGTTTCCTCAGCTTGCTCCCCAGCCTTCCACCCATTTCATTTTCGTCCCAGGAAAGAGTATTGTCATCTGTCCAGTGGCTCAGGCCAGACATCCTAAGAGTCACCCTTGAATCTTCTCTCTCCTTTGCCTGTGTAACCTCAGTCCTCAAGTCCTGTGGGTAAATCTCCAAAAGAGATCTGGATGCACCCATTTCTCTCCATCCCATGGTTACTGCCCTCATCGTAGCTAGCATCACCCCGGCCTGGCCAACTACAGCTGCCTCCTGACTGGTATTCCCTCTTCTGCTCTTAGTGTTCTTCAACGCAAGCTCCAGAAGCTGCGTGTTTTTTCCTTACAATGTAAACCAGGTCACGTGATCCTGCTTCCCATTGCAGGTGTGTGGTTTGCACGTACCCCATCCCACAGTGTTCCTCCTGCTTTCTCATACCTTAGCCGCTTTGGCCTCCCTTCTGTTCCTGCAACAGGCAAGCCCTTTCCAACCTGTGTGCCTGCAGTCTCCACTTCTTGGATTTCTTTTCCCTGTATTCATCATGTGATTTCTAATTCCCACTCATCTTTCAGGTCTCAAAGAAGATCACAGAAAGGCAGTCCCTAACTCCTACCCCACATTTCCTCATGACCCTCATCCAAGTCTGTTGTTACACGTTTATTTCTCAGCATCTGTGGCGGACACTGTGGGTTGCCTCCCCTTCCTGAAAGTACTGCAATTTTTGTTTAGATAACTTGTGCCTCCCATGAAGCCCACATACATCCAGGCTTCCCCGACTCCTACTTCCAGACTCAAGCCTGCTCTCTTCAAAGGTAATCCCATTTTCCGTCAAGGAACACAATCAGCTAATCAGTGATGACATTCCCATGAGGCCAGGGAATGAATGGATGATCAGAAATGGATGATCCAATTTGTGGCAGTGAGATGAAATAGCAGGTTGCTGGGGGTGGGTAGAAAATTCATTTCTGAACTTTACTACCTTGGGTCCAGGCTACCTGGAGACACAGCCACACACACAGCCTAGCTGAAGGGACCCAAAAGAAATGGAGCTGCAGATGCTGGCTAAGCCGACCACAACTCAGCCGCCAGACTGTGACGGGAGCCAATGGTTTTTGTTGCGAAGTTAGTTTTGAGCAGGGTTTTCTCTTCCTTGCAGCTGAGAGAAATACACCGAAGGGCCTTTGGTCCCTAGTACTTTCTTTCCTTGATCCATCACCTCCTTGTTTTCATATCCTTTTCTACCCAGCTTAAGTGCTGTAAGTTTAGAATTTCAACTTACCCACAGCCTTGCATTTCTTCCTACTATCTTCTGTTGCCTCTGCTTGGCATCACCTCAGTTATCTAAGAATCCATTAGTGCAACCTCTGTATTACCTGCGTTCATGCCATTGACTTTTGCTGGAAGAAACTAAAAAATTATCAGAAAGATAGGTACCATAATAGATTCATGGTCAATTAGGTCCTAAACAATTGTTCAACACTCATGCTATGAGGTTGTTCTTGGCAGCAGTATGATGATAAAACATTTTATAGTCAAAACATCCAATAAAGGGGAATGTGATACACATTATAGTAAGAGCAGGCAACAGAAAACCAAGCAGCCATTTACAATGTGAAGAAAAATACGCATACATAATGTGTATAAAAGTGCCCACAATAGACTGTTAGCTGATAAGAGTAATATTACAAAAGTGTGGGCATGAAACCTGGTGAAGGATCTACAGAAAACTGTTACCATGGTAATATCCAGGTGCTGGAATTAATAGATTTTTATGGTATTCTTTTGTGCTTTTTATGTAATATTCAGTGTTAATTTGTCATAGAACTTAAAATTATTTACAGGTTTTTGATCATCCAGATCAAAGATGATCTAGACTCCTTGCCAGGCTTCTAAAGTCCACTGTGCACTTCTTTTTGTTCTTAGACTGCTTCCCACTAGAGGTGTATAGACGGGGTACTGCCACAGCTAATTTGAAATAGTTCTTTACCAATATTATATATTGATAAGTTCATTCATTTCATCTGTTTTTCAATTTAGGAAATTTATTTTTTCATAGTGTGAATTTGGGGACATTTCCTTCTTTTTCTATTCTCTGGAATAATTTAGGGCTTCACTTATGGCTCAGCTGGTAAAGAATCTGCCTGCAATGTGGGAGACCTGGCTTTGATCCCTAGGTTGAGAAGATCCCTGGAGAAGGCAAAGGCTACCCACTCCAGTATTCTGGCCTGGAGAATTCCATGGACTGTCCATGGGGTCGCAAAGAGTTGGACACCACTGATTTATATAAGGTTATTATGATTATCTATTCTTTGAAGATTTGGTGAAATTCCTCTGTAAAACAGTGTAGACTTGATATTTTTCTCCTGACTTTTTCTTTTGGGAAGTTTCTAACAGTTAATTTAAGACGCTGATAATGACATTGTCTAACTTAATCCACAGTCTTCGAGTATTTCCTTGCTTTCTGTCACGATAAGATGTCTCAGCCTAGCTTGTGCTTAACTTGCCCCAGATGTGGAATCAATAACTTCTCAAAGCAGCCCTGGTTCCTTTGAGTGAAGCATGGTATTTAGAAACCAAGAGGTGGATGTTTAGTGTGCTCATTGCTACTTGAGTGTCATTGCTTTTGGGCAGAGACAGGAAGCATATTCCTAGCCACTTCCTTCTCCAGGGGATCTTCCCCAACCCAAGGCCTGAACCTTTCTATGTCTCAGGCATTAGCAGGTGCCTTCTTTACCATTGAGACACCTGGGAAGCCCAGGAAATATACATGTATTTTCAATTTCATGAATTCATGTTAATATTTCCAATTCAAATTTTTTTATTATACAATTTAAAAAAAAACATTTAAAATTTTATTTATATTTACTTTTTGGTTTCACTGGATCTTTGTTGCTGTGTGCGAGCTTTCTCTTGTTGCAGCGAGCAGGGGCTACTCTTTGTTGTGGTGTGTGGGCTTCTTATTGGGGTGTGGGCTTCTCACTGGGGTGTGGGCTTCTCACTGGGATGTGGGCTTCTCACTGGGGTGTGGGCTTCTCACTGGGGTGGCTTCTTTTGTTGCGAGCACAGGTTCTAGGGTGTGTGGGCTTCCGTCCTTGCAGCACATGGGCTCAGTAGTGTGACTCTCCAGCTTAGCTGCTACATGGCATGCGGAATCCTCCCAGACCAGGGATTGAAATTGTGTCCCCTGTATTGGCAAGCAGATTCCCATCCACTGTGCTACCAGTTAAGTCCTACTATACAATTTTTATTAACCTATTTTATTACATATTTATATCTGTTTTACACATAACATCTTGGCATTAATTAACATTAGCATATCGTTTGCTTTATCATAAAAATACAGAAAATTATTTCAACATTCCAATACCAGTATTACTATTAACAATAAACAAAGTAACATTTTAAGATTCCTTTGCAGTCTTTCTTATGCTTAGAATAAAAATATCAACTGCATCAGAGTTCTGTGTTCAAAAGTGACTTTAAAATAGTTATTTTCTCTATGTGGTTGTGTTACCATTTTGAGAAACTCTTAGGTCATTTGTTGCTGTTTGTATTCAAGTTAAGGATTTTAAAAACTTTTGAATATTTGAGCTATAAGTTTACTTGGTATAAAATTTTGAAACTCTATAAAGGGCAATGTACAGAAGGCTTCTGCTTCTACTCCCACCATTCTCCATAAGGTAATAAGGGTTAATCCTTTCTGCCTTTTTTGGCAAGGAAAGCAAATGTATATATAAGTTATTTGCCCTTTTTCTTTTATAAAAAAGGCTTTTTTTTTTTTTTGCTATGGAGAAAATTAAGTATATACAAAAGTAGAAAATGCAGTTAATATTCAGTTTCAATAATGCTAAACTCATGACTGTTCTTGCTTTGTGTACACTGTGGGCTTCCCAGGCGGCGCTAGTGGTAAAGAACTTGCTTGCCAATGAAGGAGCTATAAGAGATGTGGACTGCATCCCTGGGTCGGGAAGATCCCCTGGAGAAGGGCACGACAGCCCACTCTAATATTCTTGCCTAGAGAATCCCATGCAGAGAGGAGCTGGTGGGCTACAGTCCACAGGGTTGCAAAGAGTCAGACACGACTGAAGCAACTTAGCCTACGTGCCCTCCAAAGGTCACTTGGAAGCAAATCCCAAATGTCATATCATTTCATTCATAAATATTTCTGTATATAGCTCCAAAGGATGATAATGCCTTTGACAATAAACATATCCACAATACTCTTATCACAGCTATAATTTAAAAATTATTTATTAATATTGTAACATATTCGGCTAGCGTTCACATTTCATATGTTGTCTCAAAAATTTTAAGAATAATTTGTCAGAATCAGAATTTAGATAAGGTCAGTATATTGCAACTAGGTTTAGGATTAGATCACTTTTTCTGAGGAGTTTTCAGACTCTATATATTGCTAGAGATGCCTAACAGTATACAGAATCTGGATGTTTCTCTGTCATCTGTATCATCTGTAAACTGGTGTTTAGCTCTGGAGTTTGGAACAGATTCAGATTTAATTTTTGTGATTTTCTAGGAAAATCCCATGGATGGAGGAGCCTAGTGGGCTGCAGTCCATGGGGTCGCTAAGAGTTGGACACGACTGAGCGACTTCACTTTCACTTTTCACTTTCATGCATTGGAGAAGGAAATGGCAACCCACTCCAATGTTCTTACCTGGAGAATCCCAGGGACGGGGGAGCCTGGTGGGCTGCCGTCTCTGGGGTCGCACAGACTCGGACATGACTGAAGCGACTTAGCAGCAGCAGGCAAGAATACTTCTCAAGTGGAGTTAAGAAGGCAGATAATGTCTAATTGCCTTACTTTTTGTGATATTAGCCGTTATTGATGATCATTGCCAGGGTTTATTTTAATAGGGGTTTCAAAATAGTGATACTTAAATTCTATTTTTCTTCATTTTTTATAAAGAGAAACTTCCCCTCCTTAACTATGGGTTTACGCTGAAACACATTTTACACAAGAAAAGCAGGATAAATGCTTGGATTTATTCCCCTGGCATTTACTGGTTATTAAAATAATGAGTTGGCCCTTTAGTATTTTTTATAGGTGACCAATAAGTTTTAAAAAATGTTATTATGAACTCATGGATTCAAACACATTTACTATGCTTCCATTCATTGCCTTTATTGTTCTGTTATCATTGTTATTATTATTGATGTTCAGATTGCCCCAGATTTGTCCAGGGAAGGCTTTTGAAGTTGACTCTTGAATTCCCTTGACATGATACAAGTAGTCTTGGGTAGCTTTCTTGTTTTGGGGAGGATAAGATTTTCCATGTTCATTTTGTACATTTTCTGCCCCAGACCTGAAATCAGCTATCTCTCCAAAAAGCCTTTATTCCCTTTACTATAAAATATTTTGGAGAAGGCAATGGCACCCCACTCCAGTACTCTTGCCTGGAAAATCCCATGGACAGAGGAGCCTGGTAGGCTGCAGTCCATGGGGTTGCAAAGAGTTGGACATGACTGAGCGACTTCACTTTCACTTTTCACTTTCATGCATTGGAGAAGGAAATGGCAACCCACTCCAGTGTTCTTGCCTGGAGAATCCCAGGGACGGCGGAGCCTGGTGGGCTGCTGTCTGTGGGGTCTCACAGAGTTGGACACGACTGAAGTGACTTAGTAATAGTAGTAGTAGAAAATATTTAGAGACCATAATCTGGAGGTTAGCATGCTCATTACAATTGGATTGTTCCTTGTTTCTAGGCCTTTTCAGTAGATAGAACTAGGAATACCTACATACACACATATATTTTAAAGATAAAATACATCATGAGATCATCGTGATATTTCCAATTCAGGGCTGATAGGTTTTACTTACCCTCATCTATCTTATGGAGAAGGCAATGGCACCCCACTCCAGTACTCTTGCCTGGAAAATCCCACAGACAGAGGAGCCTGGTAGGCTGCAGTCCCTGGGGTCGCTAAGAGTCAGACACGACTGAGCGACTTCACTTTTACTTTTCACTTTCATGCATTGGAGAAGGAAATGGCAACCCACTCCAGTGTTCTTGCCTGGAGAATCCCAGGGACAGGGGAGCCTGGTGGGCTGCCGTCTGTGGGGTTGCACAGAGTCGGACATGACTGAAGCGACTTAGCAGCAGCAGTAGCAGCATCTATCTTAAACATGAATCTCCTTTCTTCCCTGAGAAAAATTCCAGTTTCCAGTAATACTAACAAAAATATTCATATACTTTCCCCCATAATACACAAAACAATACCAAAATAAAATACCAACATTATTAACATCAATGTGATTTCTGAAACAGTTAATTTTTTGCAGGTCTTTTTGTCTTTAGTTCTATCCTGCTAGGGGTGTAGAGTTAATTTACTATATTTATAAAATCATCTGAAATAGTTCCTCTCTGGGGATCATTTCAACTCTGTAAGAAGGTGTGTTTATTTCATTTTGCTTTCAGTTTGTTAATTTAGTCTCCTTCTTCATATTTTATAATTTTATTTATTTATTTGTTTTTGACTCTGCTGGGTCTTTGTTGCTGCATGGGCCTCTAGTTGCAGTGCACAGGCTTATCACTGCAGTGGCTTGTCTTGTTTCGAAACGCAGGCTCTAGGGAGTGAGGGCTTCCGTAGTTCAGCTCCCAGGCTCTAGAGCACAGGCTCAGTAGTTGCTGTGCACAGGCTTAGCTGTTCTGCAGACACCGTGGCATGTGGGATATCTTTCTGGATCAGAGATTGAACCCATGTCTCTTGTATTGACAGGTGGATTCTTTACCACTGAACCAGCAGGGAAGCCCTCTGGTCCTCTTCTTCCTATACAAAGAGTACCGAAATATACATTCTTCTGCCCTCAGTGTTCTTCGTGTAATATTTTATCTTGGGAATCATTTCATGTAGGCTCTTGACTAGCTTCCTCATTGTTTTCACTGTTGTATTATGCTTCATTGCTTGGATGTACCCTGGCTCACGCACTAGTGCCCTGCTGATAAACACTGAAATTGTTTCTAGTCTTCCGCTTTTATAAACAGTGCTGCTGTGAGTAAACTTGTGGATGTGTGGGTCTGTCTTTGAGGAGTGTATCTTCGGAAAAAAATTCCTACAAGTGGGATTGCTGGGTCAGAGCGTACATTATTATGAAATGTCGTTACGCACTGTCAAATTCTCCTCCCTAAGAGGTGGCCCAGCCACGTGCTGGAGTGTCTTCTGCACATCTTTGTAAGCACACGGCGTTATGCAGCTTTTACATGTTTGCAGATCTAACAGGTGAGAAACCATATCTCTGAGGAGTGAAACTGAGCATCTTTTCATATATTTGACAGCTTTGCTTATCTCTCTTTTCACTGTTTTTGACTATTTGCTTATGGTACTTTTAGTCTTTTTTTTTTTTTCCTCAGTTATGAGGGATATGTGCATGAAGGCGTCGCACCTGCTTTAAAAAGAACTATATTCTCTAATATTGGGCTGCACAATTTGACACATGTTTATTACTAACTCGGGTCCCTGGACTCTTGAATCAGTAGAACTTGATAAGAGGCCAGATTGGGAATCCAGGCAAGGCTTTACTGGGACTCATGTTGCAGTAGGAGGGAATGCAAACAAGTGAGAGGTTCCTTGCCCTAAGCAGCGTGAGTTGGTTCCTTACCTGTGCTTAGGGGAGGCGCAGATCAGTGGACCAGGCTGGGAGGGGGCTTAGTGGTCCTCCCGCGCCCTTGCTGGCGCTGCGTGTAGGGATCACGGGGAGTGCTCTGCTTTTGCTCCCAGCTCTCAGAAGTGGCAGCTGGTTTGTGACATTTTTGTATCTTTTTTGTAGTTTTGTTTTGTACTTGTTTTTCATAATTTGCCCCAACTGAGCGTGTGTGCAGTTATTTTTAGTCCTTTGTAGTTTCTTTCTATTCTGTTGTTCAAGAAGGCTTTGTTTGGGTATAAGCGCTTCAGTAAAAGGTCCCAGGTGCCTGTCTCCTATTCACAAAAACTTCCTTATGATTATTTTGTTTAGGTCTTTTACAAGCTTCCTTTTTTGTTACCTTGATCTATTGTGTTCTGAGAGTGATGAATTAGAGCTCCTGTTGTTGGCGTGTTTCTGTTTCTCTTTGCATGTCTTAGTTACAACAACAAACCGCAGTGTCTGCTTCTTTGGTGAGTAGTTAATATCTGCTACGTCTTCATTGTGAACTGTGTCCTTTAGCGTTATGAAGTGTCCTCGTCTCGTTTAATGCCTTCGGGCCTACGTTCAGTTGGCAGATACCAGATGCTGGTCCCTGGCTTATTGCCCGCACTAGCTTGTTGTCCCTCCACCCATTCTTTTGCTATAATTGTAGATGACCATTCTCTCTTTTGAAAGACTAACGGCTGTAGCAGCTAGGTTTCCTTACGTTAGCCTCAAACCATGCCTCAGGTAATGCTGTGTCCTGAGCTCAGGGTGCCCATATCTGGCCCCAGAGTGTGGGTGTCGGAGCTCCCCCTCCCCGACTAAATGTACAAATGCCTTGGAGCATGCCGAAGCTATGCTTCTTCGTTTTTAGCTATTTTGCGTCACTTTGCTGCGGGTGTCTTTCTTGTGACAGCCCAGCACTGAGCTTTCCTTTGTGAGCTAATCTGAAGGTCTTCTTTTACAGGTAAATTAAACCTATTAAACATTTCATAATGTGAGGGCTATGCTTGTTTTCAGATCTGTCATATTGTTTTAAGCTGTATTTACTTCGTGTATTTGTCACATTTACTGATTCTTTCACAATGAGATATTTTGGGTACTTTAAAAATACATGTATTACTATTCTGCAACATATTTTTTATTTTGCTAAATTTTAATTTTGCTGATTTCATTTATACCAATGTATTTATGCAGTGTCCTTAGTCCTCTTTTTCTCTTCTTCCATCTTTGCTATTTTATCAACTTTGTATCAGTGGTTCTCAGTACAGGAAGTGTGTGTGTGTGTGTGTGTGTGTGTGTATGAGAGAGAGAGAGAGTGTGTGTGTCAGTTTTGCTTCCCAGAGGACACCTGGCGATGTGGAAACATTTTTGGTTGTTTCACAGCTTGGGGAGGGGAGTCATAAGCATCTAGTGGGTAGAGACCTGGGACATTGCTAGGCATTGTATATTACACAGGACATCCAAGTCCTACAACAAAAAAGCATTCTGCCTAAAATGTCAGTATTTCCGAGTCTGAGAAATCCCTCTTTATATACCATCATTTGACTCCCACCTGTTATCCATGTTGTATTCAATGAGTTCATTGAACTTTCCCCTTCTCTCCCCTTTCGCTATAGGTTAAAAACTTTTAGTTCTAGAAAATTTTCTTAGAGTGTAATTATAAATATCATTTCTGTTCCATTTATTTATATTTCCTCCTTCAGGGATTCAGTACACATAAACTAGTTTGTCTTCTTACTTATCCCTTTATTTTTAATTTTAGTTTTTAAATTTAATCTTTATTTTATATTGAAGTGTAGTTGATTTACAATGCTGTGTTACTTCTGGGTGTACAGCAAAGCGAATCAGCCATGCAAATGCGTATACCTATTCTTTTTCAGATTCTTTTCCCATATAGGCGATTAAAGAATATTGAGGAGAGTTCCCTGTGCTATGAATAGGTCCTTGTTGATTATCTATTTTATATATAGTAGTGTGTATATGTTAACCCCAAATCCTAATTTACCCCATCTCCTTTTCATTGATTTCTATCTTCTGAAGTGCTTTAAGTTCCTTTCTGTACCCTTCTCCTTTTCATTGATTTCTACCTTCTGAAGTGCTTCAAGTTCCTTTCTGTGTGCGTTTATTACACTGTCCTTCTGTGTCTATCATCCCTCGACACTTTGCAACTTGGGCTTAATTTTTTAATGGCCTTTTCCTCATTTTATTTCTTTCTGTTACATGTCCATTTGTATTTCGAGTTTTTGAACTTATTTGTGTTGCACTGTAATATTTGCAATTGTCTGTTTAATTATATTTAATCAATATTGGAGTTTTCTTCCTACAACACAAGAGACGGCTCTACACATGGACATCACCAGATGGTCAATACTGAAATCAGATTGATTATATTCTTTGCAGCCAAAGATGGAGAAGCTCTATACAGTCAGCAAAAACAAGACCAGGAGCTAACTGTGGCTCAGATCATGAACTTTTTACTACAAAATTCAGACTTAAATTGAAGAAAGTAGGAAAAACCACTAGACCATTCATCTATGACCTAAATCAAATCCCTTATGATTATACAGTGGAAGTGAAAAATAGATTCAAGGGATTAGATCTGATAGACAGAGTGCCTGAAGCTCTATGGACAGAGGTTCATGACACTGTACAGGAGGCAGTGATTGAAACCATCCCCAGGAAAAAGAAATGTGAAAAGGCAAAATGGTTGTCTGAGGAGGGCTTACAAATAGCTGAGAAAAGAAGAGAATCGGAGAAAAGAAGAGAAGCAAAAGGCAAAGGAGAAAAGGAAAGATCTGCCTATCTGAATGCAGAGTTCCAAAGAATAGCAAGGAAGATAAAGCCTTCCTCAGTTATCAGTGCAAAGAAATAGAGGAAAACAATAGGATGGGAAAAACTAGAGATCCTCTCAAGAAAATTAGAGATACCAAGGGAACATCTCATGCAAAGATGGGCACAGTAAAGGACAGAAACAGTATGGACCTAACAGAAGCAGAAGATATTAAGAAGAGGTGGCAAGAATACATAGAAGAACTATACAAAAAAGATCTTCATGACCCAGATAATCATGATAGTGTGATCACTCACCTAGAACCAGACATCCTGGAGTGTGAAGTCAAGTGGGCCTTAGGAAGCATCACTACGAACAAAGCTAGTGGAGGTGATGGAATGCTAAATGAGCTATTTCAAATCCTAAAAGATGATGCAGTGAAAGTGCTGCACTCAGTATGCCAGCAAATTTGGAAAACTCAGCAGTGGTCACAGGGTTGGAAAAGGTCAGTTTTTGTTTCAATCCCAAAGAAAGGCAATGCCAAAGAATGCTCAAACTACTGCACAATTGTACTCATCTCACATGCTAGCAAAGTAATGCTCAGAATTCTCCAAGTGAGGCTTCAATAGTACGTGAACCAAGGACTTCCAGATGTTCACGCTGGATTTATAAAAGGCAGAGAAACCAGAGATTAAATTGCCAACATCTATTGGATCATAGAATAAACAAGAGAATTCCAGAAAAACATCGACTTCTGCTTTATTGATCATGCCAAAGCCTTTGTGTGGATCACAACAAACTGTGGAAAATTCTTAAAGAGATGGGAATACCAGACCACCTGACCTGCCTCCTGAGAAATCTGTATGCAGGTCAAGAAGCAACAGTTAGAACTGGACATGGAACAATAGACTGGTTCCAAATAAGGAAAGGAGTACGTCAAGGCTGTGTATTGTCACCTTGCTTATTTAACTTATTTGCAGAGTACATCATGCAAAATGCTGGGCTGGATGAAGCACAAGCTGGAATCAAGACTGCTGGGAGAAATATCAGTAACCTCAGATGTGCAGATGACACCACCCTTATGGCAGAAAGTGAAGAGGAACTAAAGAGCCTCTTGTTGAAAGTGAAAGAAGAGAGTGAAAAAGCTGGCTTAAAACTCAACATTCAAAAAACAAAGATCATGGCAGCTGGTCCCATCACTTCATGGCAAATAGATGGGGAAACAATGGAAACAGTGACAGACTTTATTTTCTTGGGCTCCAAAATCACTGCAGATGGTGACTGCAGCCATGAAATTTATTATTATTTTTTTCTATCAAAAATATAAACCAGATATTTTTATTTAAGAATATTTCACCCAGTTTCATGGACCTTCCCCTTTCCCTCTTTGTTGACTGCTTGCTTTGCCCATGCGTTCGTTACCTACAGTTGAAAGGCAAATGTATTATCTCAGGGAGCTTCTGAGGCTGAAGCACTGGGGAGTGGTTGGGGGGCAGGTGGTATTCAGACCTGGGGTCTCTTCTGAATGAAGCTGTGGGGCAGGGGCTGCAGTCACCTGGTGGCTTGAGTAGGTGAGGATCTGGCTCTTGGCAAGAGGCTGTGGTTTCATGTCAGGTGGGCTCCTCAATGACAGGACAGCTGACTTTCCCCGGAAGTAAGTGGAGGGAGGGAGAGAGGCAGCGAGACTGTATTGGGTACTTATATTCTATATTGTAGAATAAATTACCCTCAAACTGCAAGCGGCAGTCATTTTCTCACACTGCCTGTGGACCAGCAATCTGGGCAAGGCTTAGCTGGGGCTTCAGGCTCTGGGTCTCTAAAAAGGCTGCCATCGAGGTGTCATCTGGAGCTCATTTAAGATTGTTTTTTAGCAGTTTGTGATGAAGCTTGTTGTGAGATAACACAAAAATACAGAACACTTCACAGATTTGTGTGCCATCTTCATACGGGGGTCATGCTAATCTCTGTTGCCATTCCAGTTTTAGGAGATGTGCTGCCGAAGTGAGCAGAGTCTGAGATTCTTAAGTCTCGCCTGGGTGA
Organism: Bos indicus; assembly: GCF_029378745.1. Taxonomy (NCBI): domain Eukaryota; kingdom Metazoa; phylum Chordata; class Mammalia; order Artiodactyla; family Bovidae; genus Bos; species Bos indicus. The sequence continues at coordinate 112,558,070 of NC_091762.1, read as the reverse complement.
TGCTCTTCCCACACACCCCTGTGGGTGTCAGTAGGACTCAGTTCCTCAGGCTGTTGGACTCAGGGCCTCAATTCTTCACTGGCTCTTGGCCGGAGGTCTCCCTCAGCTCCTTGTTACGAGGGCTTTTTTGGTGGGCAGTGTCCTTCATTAGAGCAAGCGAGCAAGAAGGCAAGAGAGTGTGCAGGCCAGATGGAAGCCACGGTCCTTGGTTTCTCATCCCTTTTGCCATATCCTGTTCCTTAGATTTGAGTCACTTGGTCCAGCCTACACTCCAGGAAAGGAGTTGTACACCAGGGCATGAATCCCAGGAGGTGGCAGGGATCCCAGGGCCATCTTAGGAAGCTACATGCCACAGCAACTAAAATCCAGACTGTTGTGCCTTTTCATAACCCAACCAACAAATGACATTTCATCATTTCTGCTGTATTTTAACTGGTCGCACAGACCAGCCCTACTACAATATGGGAGAAGACTACACAGGTGGTGAATTCCAGGGGGTAGAGATAAGTGGGGGCCATCTTAGAGGCTGCCATCACAGCCCAACCAGAAGAATTTCTCCTCTTCATCCTGCACGGAGGCCGCAGAGGCTGGCTCATGTAGACACATCAACGGGCTCTCTGTCTTTTGGGTGGATGTAGCCAGTGGGGAGCACTGGCAGGGATGGGATGAGCTCGGGTACTTCCTGCTCCAGCTCCCTCATGGCAGGCTGGCTGCGCCTTCACCTGAAGGCCACAGACTGTCATCTGAACTGTCCTTCATGCACTGAGTGTCATCTGATCCATAAAATTGGATGCACACAGAGATATGCCAAAGAACAAACTGAAGTTTGCCGGTGCTCACAAGGGAATGAAGGAATTCAGTGAATGGCCTTGCTCTTCTCTCAGCCATGAAATTTAAAGATACTTGCTCCTTGGAAGAAAAGCTATGACAAACCTAGACAGTGTATTAAAAACCAGAGACATTACTTTGCCAACAAAGGTCCTTCTAGTCAAAGCTGTGGTTTTCCCAGTAGTCATGTATGGATGTGAGAGTTGGATGATAAAGCTGAGAACTGAAGAATTGATGCCTTTGAGATGTGGTGATGGAGAAGACACTTGAGAGTCCCTTGGACTGTAAGGAGATCCAACCAGTCCATCCTAAAGGAAATCAGTCCAGAATATTCATTTGAAGGACTGGTGCTGAAGCTGAAACTCCAGTACTTTGGCCAACCGATGCGAAGAGCTGACTCACTGGAAAAGACCTTTATGCTGGGAAAGACTGAAAGCAGGAGGAGAAGGGGATGACACAGAATAAGATGGCTGGATGGCATCACTGACTCAATGGACATGAGTTTGAGCAAGCTCTGGGAGTTGGTGATGGACAGGGAAGCCTGGTATGCTACAGTCCATGGGGAGGCAAAGAATCTGACATGACTGAGCAACTGCACTGAACTGAATTTTGGAATTTAAAAAATTATTTTATTTATTTTTGGTTTTGCTGGGTCTTTGTTATGGTGTGTGGGCTTCTTATTGAGGTGGCTTATTTTGTTGGGAAGCAGTCTCCAGGGTGCTCAGGTAGTTACAGCACATGGACTCACAGGCCGTAGAGTGTGGGCTGAGTAATTGTGGCTCACCGGCTCAGCTGCCCCTTGACATGTGGAATCTTTCTGGACCAGCGATTGAGCTCGTATCCCCTATATTGGCAGACAGAGTCTTAACCATTTGACCATCAGGGAAGTCCCTGGAATGTGTGTTAAAGAAGATTCTTCTTTGTTTTTCAGGGGAGTATTTTCATGAACTAAAATATTTTCCTACTTATTTTGTTTCGTTCTTATAGAAGCATTGTACACACGTTAGGTGTCCCTTTTCTGTTCATGATAAAATTAGCATATAGGGTTTTTCTAGACCAGGAATAACAGGTGATCTTATTGGAGAGAGGGATGGAGTGATTTGGGGTCTTGGTTCAATGGCATGCTCTTTGTTCAGAGTTAGATGATCTTATAGGAAGAGCATAGCCTGTCTCACAGGCACTGTCCCTTTACATCCTCAGGCTTATGAAATCCTGTCCACGCATGGTGTTTGGAAGTGTTCCTCATCCTAAAGCATGTTTAGAAATTGTCTGCAATTTATCTTAGAGTGTTTCCATGCTGGGTGAATGTGTACTTGAAACTTAGATGTAATACTTGCTCCTTTGCTCGCCTAGTTCCTAATCCAGCAGTTACCTGTGTTTTACAACAGTCCAGTTCCTGACCCTGAGCCCCAGCCAAGCTACCCGACATCCCTGATGGGAGGGCTGGTTCCCTGTGGCTGGAAGATAAAAACAAGGCATTACATTCCAGATGAAATGCCATTTTTCAGACTGGGAAAGTTCATGTAAGTCAGGTTGCTGAGGTGACTGGGGGATGAAGGGAGCCAGGATAGTGGGCATTGGGAACTGAAGGAAGCCTGGATGTATTTTCCATGAAAATGGTGATGTGTAATACAGTAAACCCACTGCATACAAGTGCATTCTAAGAGCACGTTCGTAAGTTCAATTTGTTATGTCCAACAAAGCTAGCCTAGCTACCCAACAATCACCTATATAGTACTGTACTGTAGTATGTTTATAATGCTTTTCACACAAATAACACATAAAAAAACTAACAAACAGAAAAATAAAGCAAACGTTTTAAATCTTACAGTACGGTAGAACTGCTGGCATATGGGGGCACGTTTGTATCTTCGGACGTTCGAAACATGAAGGTTCCATATGTGGGGGGCTTACTGTATGCATTTAGAGAAGGAGACTCCTGGTTTTTACTAGCCTTTACTTTCTTTCCTCACATCTCTTTGGGTGCCTTTTGCTCCTGGATGACCCTCCTGATTTGGCCTTTCTCTGCTATAGATTCCTGCTGCCTAAGCCACCTGCCTGTCTAAAGGACTGTGATCCTTAGACCCTGACCTCCTCAGTCCAGACTAAGCCCCATCCCTGAAGGGGAGCAGCTTCTTTGTCCCCAGGATCCTGTCCTGAGCTGACCTGGGCATCACTATAATTAAAAACATTATTATTTATGTCACTGTTTATGTATGTATATATATATATATATATATATATATATATATATATATATATAAAGGCAGTTTATGGAGCAGGAGAAAGTATTCGCAAATCATGTATCTGATAAGGGATTAATATCCAGAATATATAAAGAGTTACTACAACTCACCATCAAGGAGATGTGAGGAGATATATATATGTATATATTTATATATACACATACACACACATTTTCTTTATCCATCAATGGGCACTTATTTTCATACCTTGGCTATTGTGAATAATACTGAAATTCATGGGAGTAAAGGTATCTTTTTGAGACAGTGATTTCATTTTCTTTGGACATACAGAAATGGAATTTTTGGATGATATGGTAGTTCAATTTTTAATTTTCTGAAGAAGTTCCACACTCTTTTCCATAAGGGCTGCACCGTTTTACATCTCACTAACAGAGCACAAGGATCCCAATTTCTCTACATTCTTACCAACACTTATTTTCTCTTTTTTCTTTTTGATAGTAATGCTAACGGCCGTGAGGTGGCTCTCACTGTGGTTCTGATTTGCATTTCCCTAATGATTAGTGATGCTGAACATCTTTTCGTGTGCATATTGGCCATTTTACATCTTCTTTGGAAAAATGTCTGTCAGCTCATTTGTGTGTTAGTCATTCAGTCGTCTCCGACTCTTTGTGACCCCACGGACGGTAGCCTACTGGGATCCTCTGTTCATGGAATTCTCCAGGCAAGAATACTGGGGTGGGTTGCCATTCTATTCTCTAGATCTGCCTGGACCAGGGATTGAACCCAGGTCTCCGGCATTGCAGGCAGATTCTTTACCACCTGAGCCACCACGGAAGCCCCTGTCCAGTCATTTGCCCACTTTCAAATCAGGTTATTTGTTTTTGTTGTTGAGTTGTAGTAACTCTTTATATATTCTGGATATTAATCCCTTATCAGATACATGATTTGCAAATACTTTCTCCTGCTCCATAAATTGCCTTTATATTCTGCTGTGTCCTTTGATGTTCAGAAGTTTTAAATTTTTATGAAGTCCAATTCATCTGTTTTAGGTTGTTGCCTGTGGTTGTTTTTTGGCCATACTCCGCAGCTTGTGGGATCTCAGTTCCTAGACCAGGGATTGAACCTGGACCAAAACAGTGAAAGCCTGGCATCCCAATCACTAGGCCACCAGGGAACGCCCTTAAAATTTGTTGCCTGTACTTCTGGTGTCATATCCAATAAATCATTGCCAAGTCCAGTGTCACAAAGCTTTCCCATGTTTTCTTGTAAATATCATATAGTTTTAGGTTTTACATTTAGGTATTTGATCCATTTTGGTTTAATTTTTTGCATATGGTGCCTCCACACTCACTTTTTCTGGATGTTCCCAACATATACCAGAGGCAACGCAAAGTCATTTAAGAAAGAGATTTCCATATTTTTCCCTCTTGGCTTTTAGTTTCACATATGTCTTTCCTCTCCTTCCCAAACACTTGCCCCTAAGCCATGAAAAAGTCCATAAAAATGTAAGAAAACCAATGCAAAAATTTATATTTTATTTGAATTCAAAAAATTTAAAATTGCTTTCAAATTCAGGAAAGTACCATAATGCAGGACCCCAGGGGGAAGCCTCATATACAGAGACAGATAAATTAAATGTATATACTGCAGACAAGCCAAGAAGGTGTGTAGATTACATATTTACAGCACTTGATGTTTTCTGAAAACCATATTTATACATTTTTATTACATTTACAAAAAAGGCTTCCACTACCATTTACCTACAATAATGAAAAAAAATTTACACCTTTTTTTTTTTCTTTCTTTTTTGGTACTGTACAAACTTTGTATAATAAAAATATATCTCTGTACAAAAGATTTTTTTTGTTGTTTTTGTTTTACTTTTTTTTTTTTTAACCTCATGGGATGGTGGTGGGTACATGGTGTGAATGGCGGGCGAAGGGCCTAGTCTGCCCTGGTTGCTTCCAAGCCTCTGGAGGTGGAGAGAAAATGCCAGAGGTGGAAAAGGGAATGCAGAGCAGAGTGCTGGGCGCCCCACCAGCACGTGCTCCATGGGCATCTCCTGGGGCTTCACAAGGGGAGGGGCGGAGGCAGGGCTGGAGGAGGAGTCCACTGGTTGGTTTCCCAGGAGTGTAAGAAGGAGGGAGGGAGCAGCCAAAGAGCTTCCTGCATTTGCTTCCAGAGAAAGAGAGAGGTGAGCGTATGGGGGTGTGTGTCTGAACTGGCCAAGCCCGGGGATGCTGTGATCCAAGAGCAGGTGCGGGCATCTGGGCTCCTGCCTTTGCCAGTTGTAGTCGCATCTTCAGCCCATTTACACGTGAGTCAGCTCTCAGGGTTCTGACTCAGACTCTGCTTACAAGCCAGGCGTCCCTCCTGTATGTTTCTGTCATTCCTGGGTTCGGTCTGTGATCTGAACTTCTGAGGCCAGCAGGTCACACATGCACAGGGGCTTGAGCCCATGGGGTCCTTGCCGAGGACAGAGAAAGTGACTCTTAAGTGCCGCAGTTTGATTCCCAAACTCATTAGCTTCTCAGCAATACTTAAATATAATTCATCAATGACCCAAGCACGAGGAAACTCAAAGTAAATCAAACCTGCTTGCAAGGAGCTGGAGACGATGTGCCTCATTCACTCCATTCTTCTGATTTAGGAGCTTCTAGGGCTTCTGTCTGCTATGATGAGGGGCTGTAGGGAGCCAAGGGGCCAGCACCAGCTCCAGGAAGCCTGGGGTACCATCCTTGCCCTGATGCTGCCAAGACGGAGAGGATGGAATCCAGAGAGGACACACGGAGCCCCTGTCGGCCCACCGGCCCGGGCCACAGTTCCACTTGGAGATTCACCCACTCTTACCCCCGGGAGACCTGGGTTTCTGGCAGCTGGTATAGTGGACTTTGGAACCAGACGCACACTTACTAACCGTGTGGCTCACATCTCTTCACGTTCTGCCTTCTCATCCATCCAGAATACTGTTTCCTACCCTCCCTGGTCACTGTACAGTCTAGAAACGATCTGCCTAAAGTGTCAGGCGCAGAGGATAAACTCGGTCCCCGGAAGCCATTATTTTTGAACGCTGGGCTAGGTCTGCTCTCCTGTCCCTTCCAGCACCAACCTGATGCCTGCAGACTTGCTGTCCCTGTCTGGGCTATGCTTGTTTCTCTTCTCTTTGTCAGTTACCAGCCAGACTTGACCTGGGGCTTCTGGCCGGCTTCCTGCCCTTACCTTCCCGTGACAAGCCCTACTTCTTCACTGTTGCCTTTGACCTAGGAGGACTTTTGAATTCACTGGGTTTAGAACTCAATAAAATTATGTTAGGAAAAAAAATACAAGAAACTGATTTCCAGACGATTTCTTCAGATCGTTTTCTGCCCTGGGGGTAATCCTTGCTGTCTTTCTGCAGTTGGTCTCCGGGTACCGACCGCCAGAGGATGCTAACATCTCCAGTGCATCGTCTTTCCTCTTCTCTGTGTTTGTGGGGGGAGCAGGGGCATCTTTCACACACAATTCACTTTTTGAAGCTTCTGTGGTCTCTTCCGTAGGACTCACATAAAGGAGAGGGGTCTGTGTGCGTTCAGGCCCTACACACACGTACACACCCACAACATCCTTTGCTCTTTTCAATCCACAACTTCCTTCCTCCCGCGGTGGCCCTTCTTCCTTTAGGGCCCCCAGTCAGGGCAGAGTGGGCGTCCTCTCCAGGGTGGCAGGGGCAGATGGCGGCAGGGCGAGGGCCCAAGTCCCAGTGGTAGCAGACACGGGCAGAGAGACAGACGAAGATGGGCACTGGGCACTGTGCCAGGGGAGCTTACTTCCTGTCCCCTGGAGAACTGCGTGCAAACACGTGGCACCAGAGTTTGCAAAACAAGAGGGGCAGCGGGTGGGGGATGGCAGCAGAAAAAAGGCGGGAGGAGAGAGGCAAAGCAGAGAAGGAACAAAGGGGAGAGAAGGAAAACAATTAGTTGCCTTGATCCTTACCTTTGATTTTTAATCTTCCTGAACTGAGGGTGGGGATACAGGTAGGAAATGTACACAGAAGACTATGTATCTTCCTAATGTCACATTTTCCCCAGGCAGGGCCGACTTACCTGTCAGCCACAGGATCCCCCGAGCCTATGGGGCTACTACTCTTTCAGGGGCCCAGGAAGATGGTTTTAACTTCTTTCAAAATCAGAAGGAAAGAAGTAAATATAATAATAATGGCCACGTAATAATAAATTTATGGGCTTCCCTGGTGTTTCAGATAGTAAAGTGTCTGCCTGCAATGTGGAAGACCTGGGTTCAATCCCTGGGTTGGGAAGATCCCCTGGAGAAGGGAACAGCTACCCACTCCAGTATTCTGGCCTGGAGAATTCCATGGACTGTATAGTCCATGAGTTTTCAAAGAGTTGGATATGACTGAACAACTTTCACTTCACTTATATATTCTGAAAATAATTTTTATTTCTTTATGTATAAGTTATCTTAATACCTACACTTTTTTTTTTTTTTTTAATACCTACACTTTTAAGCTTAGGCTTAAGCAACAGAAATGATCTAGAGGAAAAAAGTGGACCCAGAGAGGGATGGGGAGGGTCGAGGGCAGCTGGCAGAGAGCTTAAGGCAGGGAGGTTTGAGGGTGGCAGCCCTGACTGCGTGTGTGGTCTGGGCCTCTGGCTGAAGTGCTGAAAATCCTCAGGGAGCTGGTGTGAGGAGGCAGTCAGGGCGGGGTGGAGACTTCACAATCCCTCTCACTAGTCTAGCTGCCCTGGCATTTCCCAGCCCTGCCAGTCCTGTCAGCCTACACCCTTGCCCACGGCGCCTGCCCCCTCCAGGGACGGCCCATCGCAAATGCTGACGCAGACGGGGGCCTGTAAGGCAGAGCTGTCCCTGGCCTAGGCTCTGCTTGATGACCCCTGTGCCCTGTTGGAACCCCACCTCTCTGGAGCCCTGGGATGCTTCTCTCCAGAGCTGGGTGTGCTAAGGTTGGGGAGGCACCTGAGAGAGGGCCCGGCCTCCCAGAAAGCAATGTCTGTGGAAGACAACATGGCACACCTCGTGGGGGCCCTTCCTGCAAGTTCTCAGCCCCCAGAGGAAGGGATATCAGTGAGAAGGGACACAGCGGGGAAAGAAGACACCTTCCAGATTCATCAGCTCCTCCTGGTCACACGTCTGTGTGTGTATGTGTGTGTGAGAAACAGCGTCCAGTGGACCCTTAGGAGCCTCCATGTGTGTGTCCTCCCCTCTGTCTATGTAACGGAGGCCCATCTGTCTTGCTTAATGCCAAATATGGTGTCGATCTGTCTATGATGTTCTAGGTGATGTAACTGTATATGCCAACCTGCCTAGGCTCGGGTCCAGCTGCCTGGTCAAACACCAGTCTAGCTGTTGCACTGAAGGAATTTTTTTTAGATATGATTAACATTTAAATCAGTAGACTTGGAATAAAACAGATTACCCTCCATAATCTAGGTGGGCCTCACCAATTAGTTGAAGGCCTTAAGAGAAAGGACTGTGGTCTCCTTTGAGAAGAAGGAATTCTGCCTCCAGACTGCCTTTCTCAAGATCACAACTTCAGCCCCTGATGCAATTTCCAGCCTGCTGACCTGCCATGTGGACTTGAGACTTGCTGGCCCCACAATCCTGTAAGTCAATTCCTGAAAATAAATTTCTCCTTCTTTCTCTGTATCTATGTATATAATACAAACACAATATATATATATACACACACATATCTTGAGAGTTTATATATATATATGGACATACATATGCATATATTGTGTATATATATGTCTCTTTCTCTCTGGAGGGTTCTGACTAATACACCTGCTTGGATATTTTGCTGAGCCCAGTGGCTAAGAGCACAGTCTTGGAGCCCCCTGCCTGGGATTGGATTCTGATCCTGCCATCCTACTTCTTGCTAGCTTTGTGATCTTGGCCAAGTTAATTCCTTTCTCTGTGCCTCAGTTTTCCCATCTGTAAAGGGGGTGACAAGGGTCCCTGTCCCAGGCGTAGGGAGGTGCCAGCCTCAGTGGCTGGCACAGGGCAGGAGCGGGCACTCCATCCCCCTCACGCTGGACACGTCTACAGGGGTGCGGGGCTCACCGGCTGCCGGGGCGGGGCTCTCGGTGGCGGCGGCGATGGCAGCCAGGCCTGGGGGCTATACCGCTGTGCACACCGTGCTGACTGTGAACTCCGCCTCGGTGGCCATGATGTCTGTGGGCTGGATGTTGCGGTCGTACATCGGGTTCTCAAACGTGGCCCGAACATTCGTGTTCTCGTGGCCAGCGTAGCCATTGAACGGAACTTTGGGTCTTCTCCTGGGAGCGATGTAGAGCAGGAACAAGTTGTCAAGAAAGACTCAGGGCTCTAACGGGGAGAGGGAGGCTCTGGGGTGGGGTGGGGTGGGGGGGTCAGGGTCCGGGGCGGGGCGGGGCACCTGCTGTGGGCCCTCTTGTCCCTGCCCCATACCTGTGCTTGTAGAGATAAAGCACGAAGCCGGCAATGATGAGGGCGATGAAAGGCACCAGGATGGCGGCTGCCACTGAGCTGCTGTTGGAAGCAAAGTGGCGGCCGATGGACTCCGGGTCTGACTCCAGCAGCCTGAGGTCTGCAAAGTCCCAGAGCAGAAACCTCAGGTCACAGACACAGTGGCCACTGCTGGGAATCGGGGTGCGGCTTGGGGTGCTGCCCAGGGCTGCCTTCCCCCCAAACTGGGCCATCCCCCGGAGATGTCCACACCTGCTGGTTAGGCCTGGGGAAGCCAGTCTGCTAGAGAATCTGAAACTGCGCCCCAGAGCCTTGAAAGAGCACAGCCCCTTGGACGTTTTCAAGCTTCTTTTGGCCATAGAAGCCTGTTATCATGTGAAACCTTCCGAGGAAGCCAATATATAAGGCAGATGCAGGTGGACCCACTCTGGAGGGTGGGAGAGGGGGGAGGGGGTGCTCAGGGCCTCCCCCTCCTCCCCGCTCCCCCTCTCTGACTGGGAGGCCTCAGAAGACCACTGTGCGAGTGCCCCACCGAATGAGGGGGCTGAGGCTCCCTCGGAGAGAGGAAGGGTCTGCTCCGGCTTCATCAGTGGTGCAGTCAGAGCGAGAACTCGGTCTCCTGGGTCTCTCCAGCATATGAGGGGTCTGGGGGACAACCCTCAAGTCTTCACAAGGCCGCAGTATAAAAGGCGAGAGCTTTCACTCCTGCAGCTAAGAGGGCAGAGCTCCTCCTCCAGGGGAGGAGCGGGGTGGAGTGGGAGCCAAAGGGAAGCAGGTTTCTGCTGAAGACCAGGAGGAGCTCTCTGAAGATCAGAGCTGAAAACACTGCAGCACCTTGGCAGATAGGGGTCCCGGAGACTGGAGTGTCAGCATCCTGAGGGGGTATAGAGCTGACCCTCAAGCACTGGGGGCTGCCTCCTGTCTCCCCCTGCACCGCTTCCCAGAAGCCAGGACCCCTCGCCCCACTAGAGGCTCTGGGTCTAGGCCAGTCTCTGGGGTGAGGATGCTTGACACTTATGACGTGTGCTGCAGGGTAAAGATGCCGGGGAGGAAGCAGGGAAGGATGCCTCCTTGACACTCAATATTCTCATCTGTAAAACGGGGACAGGGAAACCACCCTTCCAGGGCTGAGATGCCCCTGTGAGCCCCACGTGGTCATAATGCTCGGGGTGGGCTCAGCAATGCTTCAGGGCTGGCCAGGTAGTGTTGAAGGGGGGGCACATCTGAGACCTGGTGTCCCTGAAGCTGGGGGCTCTCAACTCCAGGGCTGAGCAGGAAATGGTTTGGCCATGGTTGCCTGTATCATGTACTGTGCTTGTTTCTGAGGAGATATGTCACAGCTTTTATCAAAATCTCAAAGATATCCCTGACCCTAGAGAGGCTAAGAACCCCACCCCCTGGACTGCTAAACTTCACCCATCCCCTGCCGTCCATGCCAACACACACATTTCCCCACCACACGCTCGAGCTCACACTCCAGGGACAGATGGTAGTTACCAAGTCTTTGAAAGCCGAACTGCCCGAAGCCTTGGCCCTTGACAGAGCCTTGGTAGACGAAGGTGCCTCCAGAGGACTCCGAGGAGACCTGTGAGGGTGGGCGCAGAGAGGGTAATCCCGTTTATTAACACACATATGCACATTCGTGTGGCTCCTCACATTCCACCTACACAAACCCTGGAGGTGTGCCAGGAGCCAGAGCTCCTGCCAGCCAGGCCGGAGCTATGCCCACAGGTACCCGCTGCCAAACATGCTGGCTGGCGACACCCGCCCCTTGTCACCCCCGCAGACATCGGCTCTCTGCCCACACCCAGGTGAGGGCGAGGCGCTGGGGAGGGGGCAGGGCTCCAACTGATTGTAGGAAGGAGGGAGATATTTTTACTTCTACTGGTCCAATCACTGCATCTGTTGGTGCCTCAGTTTCTCATTTTAAAAAGGGAACAATAACAGTCCCTATGTCACAGGGTTGCTGTGAGATTGATATGAGTCAATATAGATAAAATGCTTAGAACACTTAATAGGCTCTGCTGCTGCTGCTGCTAAGTTGCTTCAGTCGTGTCCGACTCTGTGTGATCCCAGAGATGGCAGCCCACCAGCCTCCCCCATCCCTGGGATTTTCCAGGCAAGAACACTGGAGTGGGTTGCCATTTCCTTCTCCAATGCATGAAAGTGAAAGTGAAAGTGAAGTCGCTCAGTCATGTCCGACTCTTTGCGACCCCATGGACTGCGGCCCACCAGGCTCCTAGGCTCTAGATGTGTGTTAGCTATTTTATTGTGCAAAAAAAAAAAAAAGAGTTTTAGAACACTGTGGAACAAACCAAACCATGATGAAAACTTACTTAGCAGACTGAACATACTTTGGGGAGTTCATCCCTATTCTAATAAGCTATTAATTTTGGAGGTGGGTAGCTGGGGACATAACTGCTTCTGGCTCCCTCTGCACTTGCTTCTGTGAGGTTTGTGTCCCGGACACAGACATGCAAACTCTGAGGATGTTTGTCTTACTGGCGTCCCTTCTGACTCCCGCTCCATCCCCAGGTGCAGCCCTCTGTCCACTGCGCTCCAGGCTGACCTCCCCTCCTGTCCCCCAAGATACAGCCTGGGTGACACAGAAGTGGGTCCAGTGGTTGGCTGTCATCCCAGGCAGCTGCTCTGGCGGTTCCTGGCCCTCCAGAACACCCCTGACATCTAGTCCCTGGCCTGCACTCCAGCTTCCAAGTTTGACCCTTGTTCTCTTGCCTCTGGCTGCCCTCCTCGCAGTGTGGGGGAGTCTCTTGTCTTGGCACGGCAGCTGGACCGCTACTGTTAAAGCCAGCCAGGACAAGGATACCCAAGGGCATCCACTGAACACTCTCGAGAATCCCCAGGAACTACCCCTATGTGCCAGCTCCTGGAGAGGCCACTCGCTTCTCCTTTAGTGTTTATCAGCAAAGTCACTCGACCCTCAGCCCTCTACCAGCTGGTCTTGGCCATGAGGATGCCCCCTGACTCAGCTCTCTGTTTCTCTGGCCTCATGACCTCCTCCTCCTTCCCGCCCTTGCCCTTCTAGCTTCAGTAACCCAAGGCAGGGAAGCTGACGGAGTGACGGGTGACTGCTCCACACCCCTGCCTGTTAAACTGAAAGGTCTGGGCAGAGAAGTATCCCCGCAGACCTGGATTCCACCTGAAGAAGGCCTGTGCAAGAAACAAGTCTTTCCCATAAGGGGATTTGAGGAGCCGCCTCCTTTCCCCAGGTCCTGGTGACTCAAGCTGTGCTGAATCACCCTCAAGGGTGTGAAGATCCTTAAGTGTGCGAAGACGCTCAGTGTGTGCCTGGGACTCACCACCTTCTCCCAGCTCCCACCACCACCTCGTGACCTTCAACCTGCTTGACTTTACTCTTGGGCTGCCAACCTCCCATTTCTTCTGTTCTTTTCCTTTTTCATCTTTGGCCACTTTTTTAAACAAAAAAACTTATTTTGTATTGGGGTGTAGCCGATTAACAACGCTGTGAGAGTTTCAGGTGGACAGCAAAGGGACTCAGCCAGACATATACATGCATCCATTCTGCCCTAAACTCCCCTCCCATCCAGGCTGCCACACAACATTGAGCAGAGTTCCCTGTGCTCTACAGTAGGTCCTTGTGGGTTATAATTCTGTTTTCTGCTCACACTTAAGAATCTACTGTGTCTCACTCAGATACACCAACCTCTAGACTCAGCCTCCTGGCCCTTTTTATGTTTTCCTGCGTTCACTTCACTAGCAGATGGGGACTCCCTTGGTCCCAGTCCTGGCCCCATAGAAGCCCTCCTCCCAAATCTCCATGTCGATCCTAAGAGTTTCCACCCACTTCGTCTCCCTCCTTCCGGCCAGTGACATGGGAATCAGTTACAGGGCAAGGACACAGGGAGGTCAAGGCCTGAGTGAGGTTCTGCTGAACTTACATGCCCATCTAAAGCCCAGTGATCATCTTTGAACTTATTCACAAAGATCTCCACAGGCCCTGTAATCTGGTAAACTTGAAGGAGGAGATGGAAATCTTCTTTCTTATAAATTCCTGGGAAAAGAAAGTGCAGAGGGTACACTTGAAAGATCTGGTAAATTTTCAAAACCCAAGTCTGTGGGTATGTGGGTGTGAGTGTCCGAGTAGGATTTTTTAAAATTTACTTATTTTTGGCCGTGCTGGGTTTTCGCTGCTTCTTGGGCTTTCCTCTAGTTGCTGTGAGTGGGGGCCACTCTCTGGTTGCTGAGCATGGGCTTCTCACTGCAGTGGCTTCTCTTGCAGCAGAGCATGGACTCTTGGTGCCCAGGCTTCACCAAGCCTGTGGTTTGGTTCCCAGGCTCTAGAGCACAGGCTTAATAGTTGTGGCACATGGGCTTAATTGCTCTGCGGCATTTGAGATCTTCCTGGAGCAGGGATCAAAGGTGTGTTCCTGTGTTGGCGGGTGGATTCTTTACCACTGAGCCACCAGGGAAGCCCCTGAGCAGGACTTCATGTGTAGATTTTGCTGTAAACATCCCATGTATAACTGTAGTTAGGTAAGTGTAGTGTGGCCTGTGAGTCTGTGTAGGCTGAAATGTGAGGCTGTGCAAGAATGTGCGTATGCGTGCTAATAAAGAACTGGATTACTGGTCTGTGGTTGTGTTCCTGTTTAGACATGCATGCTTGAGAATACAGGGAATAGGGTGTTGTATATGTTAAGGGTCAGTTAACACATGGCGTGCTTATGATTCAGCGGGTGCAGGGAACACACGAGGGCACGTGTACCAGAGCGTGTGGGTGCATTTAGGACTGTGTTTTAGAGCAGCTGAGTGCATATGAACATTAGTTGTGTTCGCGTGTGCACGCATGAGTGAGTGGTTGTAACCGCACGCAGGGCTGTGTATCCACATGTACTCATGCTTCCATCCATCTACCCCTCTATTCAACAAACGTTTGCTTTCCAAGATATTTAGTTTTTTTGATTGTATAAAATTTGAATATTGGGGAAATTTTGGCAAATGCAGAGATGCATGAAGAAAGAAAATTCATTCCTGGTCTCATTTCTGAGAAATAACCACTGTTAACACTTTGGTATAATTACTTTCAATTTTCTTTCTTATGAATATATTTTTTTTCCTTTAAAAACTGGAGTCACATTTTACATGCATTATAGTGGATGTACTTTCTCCCAAATTGGCATAATATTTTATCCAGCAGACATACTATAATTAATGTATCCATTTCTTTTGAGACAATTTTCTATTCCCAGGTGTTATGTTATGCAATTAGCCCATTCTTTTTTCAGAAATGTTTGGTTCCCTCTATAACTATTTCTTATGATAAAAATTCTTAGCAGTGTAATTGACGGGTCCACTCATTTTCCTGGGTCTTGATACAAATTGCCAAATTATTTTGTTCAACTACACTATTTCATACTTTGACCAGAGTACTACCTTCACTGGACTAGCACCAATATTTACGGCTTAAAAAAAGTGGAATAAGCAGAAAGTGACATTTTCCACTTCTTTTGATTATTGCTAAAACTATTTTTCCATTTGTTTATTAACTGTACTTTGGCTTCTGGGAGTTATCTGCCTCTATTTTTGGTTCGGTTTTTAGGGATATCTGTCTCTTTTTTCTTTATTCGTAAGAGTTTTTTTATTTTTTCCCTACTTTCCATTTACTAATGTTTGTCATCTAACCATTTCCCTGTAGTCGGTGGTGCTTTTACCATGTAAACAAAGATGAATAGACATTTCCTCTTCCCCTGCCTACCAGACCTATCTGAACCTTGCAGGACAGCACAAGGAAGTGGCATTTGAGCGTGTGCCCATCACCCTTACCATCTGGCAGGTTTTCCCGTGGGTGGCTTGCACCTTACCAGACAAGTGCAGCTCCACGCCGCTGTGGTCAACCATGGTGGCGTTGACCTTGCTGTTGATGACCTGGAAGCCAGTCACCCTGAGCATGGCTGGCTGCTTCTTCCCCTGGTACTCATAGGCCCCTTTCCATAGGGAATTCTTGGCGAAAACGTCCCCAGGAACTAGAGGAGTTAAGAAACAGACGTGAGACGGACTTTCACACGTGCTGGCAGAACTGAGGCCACCTGATGACTGACCACAGCTCACTCCCTTAGACTGTCTTCCCCAATGTCTAACACGCGGCGGGCAGGGGGCTGGAGTGCTCTGAGCTCCTTGTGATGTTCTGTGTCTCAGAGCGGATGGATGGGTGGAGGGAAAGAGAGGGAGAGAGAAAGTGGATGGCGAAAAAGGAAAAAATCAAAGTGTGTGTGAGAGAGAGAGGGAGAGAGGAAGGGAGAGAGAAAGAGGGAGTGAATATACTAGAAGAGAGAAGGAGAAAAAACAAGAGGGAAGGGGATGAAAAGATGGAGAAAGGGAAAAAGAGAGGAGAGAAAACCAACGTTAGTATTAAGCTGTAGATAGGAACATGGGCAGAGGCAGTCAGGCAGATACGGACTCTCACCTTGGCCTCTCCCTTATCGATCGTTTGACCATGTGCAAGAGCCTCCACTTCCTCACCTGTGCAGGCCACACCTGTAGTTCTGTAAATGGGGGCCATCCCACTTACCTCATCAGGGGTTAAATGATTGTTAAATCATAAAAGCATAAAATGAATGACAGCTCCTAAAACTGCTATTTATCCTTATAATAATTTTCTAAGGAGAGTATCATGAATCCTATTTTAACGAAAGGTCAACTGAAGCTCAAGAGGTGAAGGTTATTTGTCCAAGGACACAGCTGGTCAGTGACCAAAATGGAACTTGAATTGAGCTTGATGCCAAATCTAATCTTTTTTTGTATAACACACACACTAATATGGTAAATAAAAGAATATGGTTCAAAAAAGGATATAAGTCTAGAATAATTCTGCATTAGTCAGGCCACACCTGTAGTTCTGTGCCCGTTCTGGACACCACACTTGGAAAGACACAACACCTGTCTTAAAAACATAGCCCTTTCCAGCAAGCTCCCTGAGCAGGACCTGTGTCTGTATGGCCACACACTGCCTGGACCTGTGCCAGCAGGGGTTGGGGCAGTCTGTGGCTCCAGAGCTTGACGCTCCGACATGTTTCTAGAAGGCTTTGGTCCTTCTTCTGGATGAGTTTTCTGTTTCCCGCAAGCTTACTTCCTCCTGAGGTCCGCCTGGGGTTGGGAGGTAGATGGGGAACTCTGCTGGGCCCTGCAGATTGTTTCCATGCCTTTCCACTGAGTACTCAGAAGCTCATGTGCATGTTCCTGGGTAACTAGATGAAGGAAGCAACACCAGTTTCTTGAGCCAAAGCCCTAGACTAGACATACCAGAAGCTTGGGTGAGTGGAGGCTCCCGGGCAGTGTTGATGGGTCTCCCACTGGGCCGGACCTCTGCTGGGGAAAGAGAAGGGAAGGAGACAGGTTCAGCCTCTAGTCTCTGCTCTATTAGAAAAATAAAGGCCACCTCACCGACATTAGGTCAATGGGTTCTTTGAAATCTTGGACTTATCCTCTCAGACCAGGTGGTGGACTACTTTGATGATGCTAGGGACCCCTCTCAGAATGATACGAAGAGTTGGGGATTTCCCTGGTAGTCCACTGGTAAGACTCCACGCTTCCAATGTAGGAGGCCTGGGTTTGATCCCTGGTTGGGGAACTAGATTCCACATGCTGCAACCAAGAGTTCAAACGAATGAAGAACAGGAGGAGGGAGGTCTGGGACTTCTTGGTAACCCTGAGGGATTGGTGAGTGGGTGCTGTTTTATCAAGGTTATGATATGCATATATGCATAATGCACTATTCCAGTTTAGTGGAACATAGAGTTTTTCTCTGTCTGATGATTAAGTATAACCCTTAAGTAAGTAAGTGTTAGTCGCCCAGTCATGCCCGACTCTTTGCAACCCAATGGACTGCAGCCCACCAGGCTCTTCTGTCTGTGAGATTTTCCAGGCAAGGATACTGGATTTACTTCTTCAGGGGATCTTCCAGACCCAGGGATCGAACCCAGATCTCCTGCACTGCAGGCAGATTCGTTACCGACTGAGCTACAAGGGAAGCTATACCTAACACCTGGGGGAGTGTTCAAGCTCAGGTAGAAAGATAAAACGGGGTGGCTTCACTATGAGCTCTTTAGATTGCTCTGATTTCATCTCCTAGACTCCACATCTCAGAAAATCAGAAGCAGATTTTCCAGCCTCTGGAAGTAACACTTCTTTCTTTTCTTTGGCCCTCTCACTCCAGCTCAGCTGTCCCCTTTGGCCTCCCACCCTGGAGAGGTTCACCGAGGGGGCACACGCACCCAGGCAGATGGGTGGTTTGCCTGTCCAGCTGCCATCTGCTTTGCAGGTACGGTGCTCGGAGCCACCCTTGAGGGAGAAGCCTTCCTGGCAGGAATAGATGAGCGTGTAGCCCATGGAGGGCAGGTCCAGCGCCCCGACGTTGGCATGACTTGGTGTCTCTGGCTGCTTGCAGTGATGGGCTGGATGAGAGGGAAGACATTGCTGGGCAGGGGGAGATTGGGGTCTCCAGGAGGCCTCTCCCCCATGCCCCTGTTTCTCGATGGAACAGCCCCATCCTTTCCCTTATGGGCCCCTTTCATGGCCAGCATCCCCTCCCACACCCCACCCCAGCCTTGATGTCTATGCAAGTGGTCAAGACGGAGATGATGTGGATAATGACTCAGCTGACCCTGAGGGAATCTAGGCACTTTTCCTGAGGGAAAGGGAATAATTACAGTCAAAAGCCCGAAATTTCCATCCTGAGGGTGGGCCTTGTCACTGTTGGTATCTACAGCCATGGGAAAGTTCTTTCTTTTTCTTTGCTAAGGCATAGGAATTGCCTTCGAATACCAGAAAGGCATTTGTGAAGAAATATCTTCTGGGGGTGGGGGGACCCAAGGGATCAGGACTACAAAGAGACCACTACGGTCCCAATGAGAAGCTGTGAGCCCCCTGTCACTCAGAGCATTCAAGCACATCCTGGAGGCCCAGGTCGGGGAGGCTATGAGCTGCTGAGAGGAGTTATCTGGGAGCACTCACGGACACAGTCGGGCGGGGTTCCGCTCCAGGTCAGGTTGGGGAGGCACGTCCTGGAGGTGGAGCCCTGGAGCAGGTAACCTTTCTGACAACGGAAGAGCACGGTGCTTCCAACCTGTGGCGGGATGGAGGGTCCCAGGATCACCTTCTGTCCAGTGATGCTTCACACCCATCCCTCGACTGCTTACTTCCCCACCACCCTACTGCTACCCACCCTTCTGCTTCTCTGCCTGATTACATCTTACTTATCCCTTGAGGCAGCTTACATTATGCCTCTTCCACAAGGCTTCCCCCAACTCCCTGGGCCAGGTCAACGCTCTTGTGGGGTATAACTCAGTCTGCTACAATGGACCGAGTACCTGACTCAGAATCAGAAGACTCTGGCTGTGAGCTCTGGCGTCCACTGGCTGCACGAAACTCTCTACATCTCAGCCCCTCTGGAGCAGACTTGGGATGAACAGCCCCCCCACAACTATAGTGGAATGTTGTGACGCACAAATGTGGGGGTGGGTTTGGAAGCATTTTCTAATATGTGAAGAACTGTAGGAAGTAGAATATTACTGTGCATGTCTCTTCCCTCCATGAATGTATAAATTCTTTTCAGGACATGTCCCCTATAGAATCTAGAGCTGTGCTTTGTAACTATCTCATGAGCAGAATTGCCACCCTCCCTGTCATTTCTCCCCCTGCTTCACCCTCACCCTCCACTAGCCCCTCACTGTCTGATTTGATATTCCCCGCAACCACCAGCTCCATCTCTCATTTCCAATCCATGGGGCACAATGCTGCCAGCTCAGCTTCCTAAAGTGCATCTCGGACCACACTGCTTTCCAGCTCAAAACCCTCACATGTCTCTATGATGCCCGGGAGCAAATCAAACTCAAGGTGAAACTTAACTTCCACGGCCTGCCTCCGTGCCCGCTTTTGTATTTCATCACCTTATTCAACAAATGGCACCTCTCTACACCCAGCTGGGCAAATAAAAACCCTCGGGTCGTTGCTGATTCCTCCCTTCCCTTCAGCCCCTCCATCCAATCCATCAATAAGTCTTCTTGGCTCTACCGACAAAATGCCTCCTGATCCCTTTGACTCTCTCTAGGTCCACTATGCACTCTGTGTCCACTGTCGCTACCCCGCTCAGCTCAGTCCCACTCTCGTCATTCTCTCGAGACGCTGAAGTACTGTCCTTTCTAAGTTCTTCCGTTCCTAACCCCTAATACCTCAGGGTTCTGAGTGGTAGTTCAAATGATGGATCACATTAAGTCCCTTTTAAATGGTTTCCCGTGACATGGAGAATAAAATCCAAAATGCTTATCATGGTCTCAAGGCCTGACCTGACCCAGTTCACGCCCTTCTCTTTTTAAAATTTATTAGGTGATATTTGGTGCGTAAGAAGAATATATGGCAAATATATAGACCTGAATCATCACAATAAAATGGACACTTTAAGTGGAGCCCACTACTCAACTTACGGGCTAGAACAGCATCAATAAGGTTGTAACTATCTACATGTTCCTTCTCTGTCATGTTGCTCGGCTCCCTCAGTGATAACCAATCTCTTCAATTTTGTGTTTTTCATTTCCTTGCATCGTTAAAAAGTAATTCTATCACATACGTGCATGCGTGCATGCTAAGTCTCTTCAGTCGCGTCCAACACTGTGACCCCAAGGACCGTAGCCCACCAGGCTCCTCTGTCCATGAGATTCTCCCAGCAAGAAGACTGAAGCGGGTTGCCATGTCTTCCTCCAGGGGATCTTTCCAACCCAGGGATTGAACCCGTGTCTCTTGCCTCTCCTGCATCGGCAGGTGGGTTCTTTACCACTAGCGCTATCTGGGAAGCCCGCTATCACACATGCGAACATATATATCTAAACAGAGTCAGTCTTTCTTGGTTTCAATATTCCTTGAAATAGTATCCTTTGACATTCAGTACTCTGTTTCTGAGATTCATCTGTGTTGTGTGGCAATATAGTTCCTTCCTTCTCACTGCTGAGTGATGAACCACCCTGTAACCACATCATGGTTTTCCTCATCTCCTGGTAACATGTATGAGAGTGTCTCCGGGGTTGGTTTCTATGACTGGGACCTCCGGGTCACAGGATGTGTGAATATTTAACTTCACAGGGCAGTGCCAAGTGAAGTGAAGGAGGTTTTCAGACCCAGGCTAGCACTTGGGCTTCATGTCCTTCTCCTCTCTCGTTAGCCTCTGGACCTGCTGGTGGGCCTGCTTTCTAGTCCTGTAACCTGCGCTGGCCGCCGACTCTGCCAGGTATGCCCGTCCTTCTCACCAAGGGCACCACAGTCCAAGTTCAGGAAACCTCTCCCCTCACTATACTTCCTAAAACAGCACCCCCACTTCCCCGCCACAGCGTATCGAGCCACGAGTAGTGCTGGCTGGTTGAAGAAATGATCTTGCTTATTTATCGTCACCAGCCCTTAGAGGCACTTGGCTTGTTTTGTTCTCACTGTATTCCTAGTGCCTAGAATAGTTTACGGCATGGACAAAGTCCATGTTGAACATGGACTAAGTGAATAAATGCCACTGCATGGCTAGATCCTGACCTGCCATTTCCGGTGTGGTCTCTGATATTCCCCTGGGCACATCGGGGGCTCCTGTTCATTGTCCTGCCTTGAACATACCCCCTCCTTTCCTGCTTCCTTCTGCTCAGAGGGGCCCATCCAGGTCCAAATCCTTTCCTTTTGAAGCTCCCTCTGAGAAGTGTCCCTGGAGCCTGTATCTGACAGGGATGGGTCTCCCACGTGGCACCTGCTTGCTCCGACTGCTGGGTCTGGGCCCCATAGGGTATGGCTTCCCTGGGGACAGGAGGTCTACCTGTCTCACTGTGAACGCCCTGTGCCCATCACACGGGGCTACTGAGCAGTGTCTATGGAGCTACACGTGAATCCTGCTCTTCCACACCAGCTTCTCTGATTGGTGGAAACACCTGCCCATTTCTGTGGGTGGGCGGTGGGGAGAGGGGCTGCCATGCAGCATGGCTTAAAGAGACAGGCTGCTTTCTCTCTTCAGGTTCCCATGTCTCATCCCCCACCCCCCCACCCCCCCACCAGTGCTGTCCTGAGGAAGGCCCCTGGGTCCTCTGAGACTGACAGTGACCGGAAGGGACAGGAGGCACACAGACCTGAGCTTGGTGGACCTCGTTACCTGGTAGCCTTGGGAGTTGTTCTGTATCCCGAACTGCGGCACGCCGGGGTCCACACATGTGGTCAGTGTGGGGTCTGGATTGCAAAAACAAAGAGACAGACCACGGTCACAGAAACCTCTGTGGTCCCTGCACACCCCGAGAAACAGACATGAGAAAGGGGATGGAGGCATGTCCCAGTGGCCCTGCCTTTTGGACTCTCCTCTCGAGTCATCCCCTGGCTGACTGTGATTCCCGGCAGCATGTGAACGCTGGCTACTTCACATCCTGTTTTAAGGAGCTTGGAGGAGCATTTGCTCTGTTTTGCAGATGAGACAGGGAAGAAAATCCATCATCTTGGGCCCTCAAGAAGGATGTCCGCCAGCAGGGACACCCTGCTCCCGGTCACCTCACCTATGCAGCTGGGCTGAGTGCCACTCCATGTCCCATCTGACTGGCAGAACCTCCGTGGAGAGCCCACCAGCACCAGAGGGGGCTGGCAGGAGAAGGAGACAGACGATCTGTAGGAGAATCCCCGGTCCTCTCTCCTGCCTCGGGCTGGGACGCCAGGGTCTCCGCAGAACACCGCTGGGGAGGTGGGGGAGAGAGGCAGGTCCAAGTCGCTGTCTAGAGCTCAGACTGCGTGCCCCCCTTTTCCGCCACCCACTCACTGGTCTTTGCACTGCTCTCCTCCTGGCTCCCCTTGAACTCTGGCTGTGGAGAAGCCCTGCATCAGCGCTGCACCTGCCTCAGTGCCGCTCTGGGGCTTTCTCTCCTTTCCAGATTCAAATGCTTATTAGTCATCATATCCACGTAAAGGAGTAACATTACAGGAAGTTCAGACCACCGAGTGAAAATAAACTATCACCGACTACCCAAAACGGTTTTGCATTTTTGTGCCCCTTCCCTTCTAGTGTTTGTCCAGCCGTATGGAAACACGTGTGTGCCTGCAAACCCAGTGTCCAGGTGCTGTTGACTTTGCTTTGTTCACTTGCTATTCTGTCAACATATCCTGTTTTTATGACATTATGATCACTTACCGGCTACATAAATCTGCAATGAGATACTGTACAAAGTGATTATAGCTGATCGCAACTCTCTTCTTAGGCATTTTATATTATTATAAAGTTACATGTGGCTTTTGTTTAACTTGTATTATTTTCTTAGGCGAATTCTCTAGGAGTGAACTTATTATCTTTAAAGGTTTGAGTGTGTTTGCAGCTTTTGACCTGTATTGCCGAATGTCCTTCCAAAGACTGTGCACTTACCCTACAGTAAGCAGGGTCTAAGAGTGTCCATTTCATCTGGATCAGCAGAGAGGATCTTAAAAAACTGACTATGGAAGTCAAAGTTCTCTGTCAAAGTTCCCTAAGACATCACTTCAAGCCTGAGGAACATTCTTTGTGCTATGCGTGTGTGTGTATGTGTGTGTGTACACAGAGTCAAGAGGTTGGAAATCAGATGCAAAAATCAAATGGAAGCCTGGTCCTGGAATCTGGGGAGCCTGGATGGACCAATCAGAAGTCCATGAAAGGCTGAGCTGATCAAAAGTCCCCACATTCAGGAAGCAGCAACTCTTGGATGACAAAGAAAGGGCAGCTCAGTTCTGCTAAGAAGCACTGTGATGCCAAGTAAAATCTTAGCTTAGATATCTTAAAATCTTAGACATCTTTTAAAATTTCTCAGGTTGGTAAATATTAATAATATTGGCCAAATCAATTGTTTATGAGGGTGTGAGTCAAGAAATATTCTCATCAACTTCAGGTGGGAGTGTACATAGGAGTACTTTTTCTAGAAGACACTCTGGCAACATGTATCAAGAAGTATAGTGTGCTGGGTGGCCCAGCATCCTCACTCCTAGGGCTTCACCGCAAGGGTAAAGAAGTGTTCCTTTTGAAGCTGTTTATTGCAGAACTGTTTGTAACATGGTTAAACTGGAGAGATCCAAATTTATCACTGGTAGGTGAAGATTAAAATGGTGTGGCATCTATAATAGAGGAATTCTTTTTAAAACCATTAAAAAAGATGATGTATAGATTAGTACATATTGACAGAGCAAGGAGCTGATGGCCTGTCAGTGAATACAAGTTGTGAACAGCATGATTTATAGAAAATTGTGTATATACTGCTATACATGCAAAAATGCTTAGTGATAGTGTGGAAGTGTAATGACAAGCCTAACTGGTTATCTTTGGGAAGTGAGGGTTCAGATGATTATTTCATTCTTCTTTGTATCTTCAGATTTGGGACATTTTTAGAAATGATAACCATGACTCATTGTTTAAAAGCAATTCAGCTATTTCCCAAGAAAATGCAAGGTGTCCAGACTGAACCAGGAGACTTGCTATCCTCCTCATGTTTCCTGGAAGGAATGTCAAAGCCTAAAGGCTTAACCATAAACCTCATGCTGCCTTTCCTGGTCACGTTTTACTGGCCTTCATCTCTGCTGCAATTTCCCAAACTGAAGTAAAGTTTCAGAGGTCCCCAAACAGTGTCGTGGGTTATGTCGACAGTTTTCTGCAGCATTAGATAAATGCCGAGCAGAAAGAAAAAATAGGTCCTACCATCTGTCCAAAGCATGGGCACGGAGAAAACCTTCCAGAGCCCAATTATGGGGTAAGACATGAATAAATGACCTGGAATCTCCTTCTCTGGGGGATGTGGTAAGAAATGAGCCCTGGAAAGGACTTGGGGCTCTTCAAGACATAATCAGGGCAGGTAGATAAGAAATGATCCTCTCACTGGAAAATCACAAGTGTCCCAGGGCAGGGT
This sequence comes from Bos indicus, assembly GCF_029378745.1. Classification (NCBI taxonomy): domain Eukaryota; kingdom Metazoa; phylum Chordata; class Mammalia; order Artiodactyla; family Bovidae; genus Bos; species Bos indicus. The sequence goes on along the minus strand of NC_091762.1, from coordinate 112,533,676 downwards.
CTCATCCTTGAAGTCAGGCATGTTTCTAGCACCGCCCCACCTGCCCACCTCCGACTCCATCTTTGGGTTCTATCCCATCCAGTTAACAGCTTTTCCAGTTAAGAAGCATCTCCCGTATCTGGTTTAATTTCCCTCCGCTGTGACGCCACCGAGTGACCGAAGCCAGGGCTCAATGAAGATACTCTCACATTCTTCCTTTAAGATCCCTTCCTTTCTTAATGGTGGTCTTTGACAAAGCTCCCTGATTTGGAGAGGGGAGCCTCATTCTAGGCCTTCCAGCAGCAGAGTTCTGAGCGGGGAAGGAGAGGAGCCAGCACATGGGTGCCCTGGAGGCCCCCTGTGAGTAACTTACGGAAACACTGAGGCAGCTCTCCGGTCCAGGACCCATTTCCCTCGCAGGTGAGTACTGCGGGCAGGGAGAGCTGGTACCCCTCCAGGCAGGCGTACGTCACGCTTGAGCCCCACATGAAGTCGGATCCCACCACTTTCCCGTTGGGGATGAGTTGAGGCGGCTTGCACATGATAGCTGGGGGAGACCAAGGTAGGCGGAGTGCTGGGGCTGCCCTGGGGAACCAGGGCTGCCGTCGGCACTGAGGCAACTGGCCTGCCGGGAGCCCGGGCTAAGTGAGAGCAATCAGGAGCCACCCCTCTTCCCTTGGGAGCTCGGTCTCGTTGCACCTTCCAACCACGCACTCTTTCCTGCACCCTGTCCTCCAGGTTCAAGGCCCAGGACCTTCCCACTGCCTCCCTGTAGATGTTCAGGGACCACTCCTCACCTCACACACCCCCAGATAAGACGTAAGGGCTCTGCTTCATCACCCCCTCCCTTCTGGGTATTCAAGGCTTTTGTACCTGCTCCAGCCCTGCGTCCACACATCTGTAGCCCCCAGACACACCTTTGCAGACGGGCTTGGTGCCATTCCACGTCCGGTCCTTGGTGCAGCTCAGCACGGACACCCTGTGCGACTCCATCGTGTAGCCAGGGACGCACTGGTAGGTGACAGTTCTGTTGTACCTGAAGTCACTGCCCAACCGGAGGCCGTTGGCTGGAACCCCAGGGTCGCCACAGTTTATGACTAGGGGGTGGAGACAGAGCCCCGTTCACTCCCAGCATAGACTCCTTCCTCCTTAGCATCCCAACACCATCCCGATCGCTCCCCACGTTTGGGAAGGAAAACTGTCAGAGAAGGGATGTCGCATCTCCCCCCAGGTTCCCAGTTGGGGTGCCGTTCATTCTAACTCCCCGTAGCCAAGTCTCCCTGCAAAGGCTGTCCTACACCCCTGTCCTTGCCGCACCATCCTTACACACCCCAGCAACTTGGGCTGGGAAACCCGTCTTGTTCATGTAAGGCCCACTCCTCTAAGAGAAATATTCAGGGGGCTCCCTTCGTAAATGAGGTTGGGGACCAGAGGGAGGGAGGTTTCCAGGTTGAAGAGCCTAAGATGTGTTGATGGACCACATGGTGGACCTAAGGTGTGTTGATAAGACAATTTGTCTGCTGGGAAGGGCCTCTTACTGACTGCCCTTCTGCCCAGGAGGCCTCCGTGGGCTCAGTGGACTAGGAGCAGGGCCTTGTGACTGATGCAGTGGTTATTCCTGTGTTACGGTTTCAAGTGAGGGTGGGGACTGGTGAGCTCTGACCTCGGAACAACAGTGAAGCTGACAGGGGATTTCAGATGGAGCCTGGATGCACAGCTAGGACTCTGAAAGGGAGAATGTTGTATAGGATTCCCTTTTATAATCACTTCCTTCCATCTGGGCCCCACAGCGATTTGCTTTTCAAGGAAAAGGGTCTAGAGCTGCTTTTAAGAGAAGCAAGAAAGAGGAGCCAGGCTGGGGTGGGGATGGATTGAAGGGAGAAACGCAGCTAACAAAGATGACAGATGGCAGCAGCTTTAAGGTAGATAGAGAATCAGGCTCAGCACTGGGGGTTTGCCCTAAAAGAGAAAAAGAAAGCCCCAGGAACTGGCTAGAGCCTGGAAAATAGCAATGACATATTTTGAAGCTTTCTTGAGCCTCATCTGTCTCATATGGGAAAGTAGAGCTAATAGTGGCTCAGCTGGTAAAGAATCTGCTTGCAGTGCGGGAGACCTGGGTTTGATTCCTAGGTTGGGAAGATCCCCTGGAGAAAGGAAAGGCTACTCACTCCAGTATTCTGGCCTGGAGAATCCCATGGACTATGTAGTCCATGGGGTCGCAAAGAGTTGGACACGACGGAGTGACTTTCACTTTCCTACTTTCACAGGGAGGGGATTGTGGTGAGCATCAAAAGATCCAAAAACAAAGCACTTTGCTCAGTGGCAGTCCCACAGAACGTGCTCAGTAAATGGAGGCGACTTGTATGATCCTCATTCAGGGTCAAGTCCCTCAACGCCAGCCAGTCTTCCCAATCTCTAGCAGACAGCCTTCTCCTCTGGCGTGGAGGAGCCCCACTGCCATGGAGCCCAGAGGCTCTCACCTGTGCACTCCGGATCACTGCCCGTCCAGGTGCCATTGACCGAGCAGTGCCGGCTAAGTAGGCCTGTGGCATAGTAGCCTTCCCGACACTCGTAGACGATGGAGCTGGAGAAAACCAGGCCGTCACTGAACAGGACTCTGGCATTGCTTGGAGTCCCAGGATTCCCGCAAGAGATCACTAGGAAGCCGAAAGAACACATTATTCATCAGAACAAGGGCAGGCATCCCCCGGGGTTAGTCTAAGTCCTGCCCAGAGTGGAGGCCACAGGTTACATCAGGAGCCTGTGATTGAAAGCATCCCTCTTGGGATGCTCCCGTGTCTGATCATCTTACCCTCAGAAGGGGGGCAGAGACCTGGAGGGATTTTTTTAAGATTTCTAAAAATTAAAGACCATGTCTGTTTTGTTATCACACCTAAAATTTTAAACGATTCCTTCATATCACCAAATAGCCAAGCAGTGCTTAGTTTTCCTCAAGACTCTGTCTGTATCTCTTTTTTAAGAGTTGATTTGTTTGAATCATGAAGGTCCATGCATGACATTTGATTGGCATGTCTCTAAGACTCTCTGAATCCAGAGGTTACTGGATTACCCTCTCCTATAATTTATCTGTCACAGAAATCAGGGCATTTAACTGGTAGAACTTCCCACTTCCTGGAGTTTACTAACGTGGAGAACGAGGCACTGTTCAGTATGCTCCTCTGTCATTACCACAGTCAAGTTCTACTTCTTGACAAAGGTACTTGGTACGTGGTTTTGTGTTTTTCTTATCACATCACATTAGAGGCACAGAATGTCTGGTTGCCTCCTTGTTAGTGATGCTGAGGATGCTCAGTGGGTCACGTCTGCCTGCCTTATCTGGCATTATTAAGCTCCTATTAGTTGCCATTTAATGGTTTCAATAGAAAGTAAATATAGTTGACCAGATTCATTAGGGGATAGAAATGGAAACTGGAGCCTATTATACAGAGTGAAGTAAGCCAGAAAGAAAAACACCAATACAGTATACTAATGCATATATATGGAATTTGGAAAGATGGTAATGATAACCCTGTATGCGAGACAGCAAAAGAGACACAGATATATAGAACAGTCTTTTGGACTCTGTGGCGAGGGGGGCGGGGATGATTTGGGAGAATGGCATTGAAACATGTATAATATCATATAAGAAACAAATCGCCAGTCCAGGTTCGATTTAGGATACAGGATGCTTGGGGCTGGTGCACTGGGATGACCCAGAGGGATGGTATGGGGAGGGAGGTGGGAGGGGGGTTCAGGATGGGAAACACGTGTACACCCGTGGCAGATGCATGTTGATGTATGGCAAAACCAATACAATATTGTAAAGTAATTAGCCTCCAATTAAAATAAATAAATTTAAATTAAAAAAAAGAAATGGTATAATTTTAATTCTATAATTCTTTTTAAATTAAAAAATTTAAAATTATTTTTTTAACTTTTTATTTTATATTGGAGTATAGTTGATTCTCAATGTTGTGAGAGTTTCAGGTGTAAAGCACAGTTATTCAGTTATTTATACACATGTATCTATTCGTTTTCAAGTTTTTTCCCACTTAGGTTGCCACATAATATTGAGCAGAGTTTCCTGTGCTATACAGTAGATCCCTGTTGATCAATTCCACAATTCTTTCTGCTTTAGCTCGGGTTCTTTAATAAAGAACTTGCCCATCATCAAATATTTGCTTACCCTGAAATAGAGTTCACACAGGAAGGTTGGACTAATGCTTGATTAAAAAAAAAAACATCATATATGAGGCTAATTAGTTGGTTCCCTAGCAAGCTCCAAAGGACAATCATTTAAATTCACAGATTTAAGTTTATTTGTTATGTTGCCTTCTGTTGTCACTTTTATTTTTATTGACATTCAAATTATTCCATCTCTGACTAATGGAAACCCTGTCAAGTTGGCTCCTGAGTTCCTCTGACATGACCCAGTTGTGTTTGGCAGATTCCTTGCTGGAGTGACAGAGTTTCCATGTTAATTTTGTGTGTTTCCTGCCCCAGTCCTGGAATCAGCCATTTCCCTAAACAGCTCTGGTTCCTTTTAATGGACAATGGGTTTAAAACCTACAGTCTGGGCATTAAGGGTACTCATTGCTATGGAGCTGGTCATTGATTCTAGACTTTTAGATTGGGAAAATAACTTTTCAAACTGAAAATACATTATGAGTTTATACTGATATTACAAAGCCAAGTTTAGAATTAAGAATTTTTCCTTAACTTATTCATCTTTTATTTTAAAATCTTGGTTCTTAATGACAATAAATAATTTTAACTTGCTTTATCCATATAGAGTATGGTATTATATATGTAATAGTTTCAGAATTTTCACTCCAATTTGACCACCAGCAATATGATTGCTAAAACCATACAGTTTTAGAACCAGTTTAAGATTTCATTGCAGTTCTTTGTCCTTAAGATATATATACCATATTCAAATTTCATTTTTTCAAGTCAACTGAAATAATTCTCTGGGTTATTAAATCACCAGCTTGACACATAGTTAAGTTCATTTGTCTCCATTTTGATTTTTGATAGAGATTACTTGTTTCTAATTTTTCATTTAATTTTATTTTGTAAGTATTTATGACATTTACATGGTCCCAAAGTCCCCAAATTATCCCCAAATGACAAGAATCATTTTGTAGATCAGATAGGCCCTAATACCCATCCACTCAACAAGTATTTGTGCTCCCTAGGTACCAGAAATGCAGTGATGACCGAGCCATGACCCCTGCCTTTGAGAAGCCCAGTCTATCTTAAGAACTTACCTATAAACAGATGAATTAAAATATGATGTGACAAGTGTTACACTTGAAGGAAAAAAGCACTAAGAAGTGAGTGGCTTACTGCGGCTGGAGATAAGAATTTGAGTAGAACCTTGAAAGGTAACTGGGAGCTTATCAAGGGAAGTCAGTAAGAGTTGTGTACATGTTACACACACACACACACACAACAGTCATTCAACAAATACTTGCTTCCAGGCTGAAACTCTTAGCCACCTACTTTCTGTTCCCTGAACCCTCCTGACATGGTGACTGACTCCATCCTGGGGTCTGGGTGGCAAGAAAGGGAACCTGGTCACAGTGGATATGTGAGAATATGGTAAATTCTTTCCTTGCCCATACACTCATGACCACAAGCTTACTATGCCTCTTACCATGCCTATAAAATCCTATAAAAACTAACTTTGCACCCCCAGAAAGGCAGGACTTTGGACAGACAAGTGGGAGAGGGCACTAACCCCACCTGTGTCATTTCCTGGGCAGGTGTCCCCGAACATGGGCCAGAGCATCTCCCCTGCAGGACCATGCTGTGATCTCAAGTCCATGCAGCCCATCCTCTAACCACTGCCGTTTATTTCTTTAGCTCACTCCCTCTGGAATTTGTTTCCTGGTGATTGGGACCTATAATCCAATGATCTTGTCACCTTTTCATAGCCTCTTACTCCACCATGAACCTATTCCCTCCTTCCCCAGCCTAGATGCTAACACCCGTGGCAATCACTGCTTTGTATCTACCCTTATCTCCCTTGCCACTTTCTTTATGCCTTAGTCACCTATGCTTAATTACTGGTTACCTAGTAAAACCCTAATTACACGTAATGCTTCACCCACCCTGTGTCTGAGACTATGTAGCAAAATGTGCTTGAACAAAAACCCAGACTAAGGCTGACTGTCACTTTGAGTTAATGGCTCTTACCTTAATGAGCCCTTGGTGCTGCCGCCTGGTAATTATATATTTCCCTGTTTCTCTATTCCATTCCCACTTCCCCCTTGCTAGATGATGACTGTATAGTGTGTCTTTCCTCTTCCCCCACTGAGGCCATCCCAGGAACCATCATTAAGGGCTTATATTACTTTTAAAGTGATTTGTAAAATTGGATTTTGTATTTTTTTTTGGCACTTTGGATGTTCGTTTAATCTTAAACTGTAAGCTCCAGAGGGGAAGGTGTGTCTGGCTCGGCTACCATTGTGTCTCTAGTATCATTTGGCACATGGTTGTTGAATGAAGCTATATGGAAACAAGTGAACAAATCTGCAAAACTTAAGTTTATCCTGGTATCTTCCCTTCTGAGGTTACGGTGGGGAATACGTTTGCCCTTGGATTACTAATGAGATGAACGTGAACTCTCTGTTGATGTCCACTCTCCACCTGGCTAAGGGTTTAAATGGAGCCTTTGATTTTATCTGTGTGGGTGAGGGCAGGCAGTAGGGAGTAGGAAAACAGGGGAAGACCTTGGGGCAGGCAAAGGGGAGAAGCAGAATGGTCACATACATTACCTCCACACTCAGGCTGCACGCCGCTCCACGAGCCGTTGGCTTGACAAGTTCGCTCTGACGACCCTCGGAGCACGTGGCCAGCTTCACAGCTGAAGCGCATTAGGCTGCCCGGGGCAAAGCTGTCCCCCAGACGGATGCCGTGGGCTGGGATGCCAGGGTCACCACAGACTCCTATGCTGGTTCCTATGGACCAGAACCAAAAAACCCATTGCTTTTAGCAGGGAAGGAAAGAGAGTGGCAGAGTGGGAGAAAGATGTTGGAGCTCTGTTATGGGGAAGCAGTGCGCCCTAAGAAAGAGGGCAGTGAAACCGTGTGTGTGCCTGAGTCACCGGAGCAGGCTCCTGTCTGAGTACTCAGGGGCCAAATGACACATAGATCTGAGGTCACGCTTGAGGCCCTGGGGCCCGAACCACACGGGGGGAAAGAAGGCAGAGGGAAGCCTTTGTGGAAGAAGTCCTGCCTCCATTCTTGGCTGGCGCCAGTGTGGTCCAAGCTGACCTTCTCCCTTTCATCTCTTCTCCACCATCTGCTGATCCGGTACCCTCTCCATTCCCTGTTCCACTGTCTTAGCTCAGATGCTCAACATCTCTTGCCTGAACTTTACTGCAGGAGCCTTGTAACTAATATCCCCTTCTCTTAAACTCTCCTTCTAATCCATCCTCACTTTCTCTTTAAATCTTAACAATGAACAACCACAACTATTTGATTTTTGTTCTCTCCTGTGGAAACACCTCCTCTGGCTTCCCACTGCTGAGAGAATAAAGTTCAAACTTCGAGCAGAGTTGTTGCTCAATAGTCAAGCTTGAATTTCGATCCTGGGCCTTTACCTGAGGCTTTCTTATTCACAGATTATGCTCTGGATTAAACATTTTCGATCTGTCATTTCATTCTTTCTTTGCCCTCTGCCTCCTGCCACATTTCTGCAGGTGAGCTCTGGATTAAACATTTTCGATCTCTCATTTCATTCTTTCTTTGCCCTCTGCCTCCTGCCACATTTCTGCATTTACCTGATTTGTGATCTTGTGCAAACCCACCCAAGAGAGTTTTAAAGACCCAAGAGATGAAGGAAGGTAGAGAACAGGAGATAAAGCTATCTACTATCTGTGGGAGCCAGCGCATCTCAGGATGCGGAGATTCATGGGAGACACCACTAGATCAGACTTGGTCATGGTGAGCTTGAGGAAGGAGAAAGAAAAATTGAGAGCTAAATGGCAACTGCATGAGAAGATAGTTTCCAAGTGATGTGGAGTGTATCTCCTCATGAATCCACATATGTAGGCATCAAAGAAACATCTGAATGACCAGTTTGGGGCTTCCCTGGTGGCTCAGCGGTAAAGAATCCGCTTGTCAATGCAGGAGACGTGGGTTCAACTTCTTGGTCAGGAAGATCCCCTAGAGAAAAGAATGGCAATCCATTCCAGTATTCTTGCCTGGGAAATCCGGAGGAGCCTGGTGGGTTACAGTCCACAGGGTTGCAATGAGTTAGACATGACTTAGTGACTAAAGAACAACCGCAAAGACCACATTTGGTTAGTTGGTATAAATAAATGCTTAAGCCATGTACCTCGTCATCTACTGTTGATGTATGTGCCTCTCAGTTTTGGGATTATTTCCTTTCCTAGTCTAGTTTCAGAATATAAGTATTCTTATAACCCCATGTTCCCCATTCTACTGCCTACCAAGGAAGGGGGATTCACTCAGTCTTTCAAAAATATGAGAAAAGAGAGCCCCTCATATTTGGCCAGGTTTTCTTATCTTTTGACATTTTCCAGATGTAGTTCACGCAACAGGCTGTACCGGGTCCGCTTGAAGGCAATCCTGACGGTGAATTGCTCTGACTCCCCCACTGGCTAGCTGGCCTCAGCTGGAGCCAGCACTATGTACAACAGACCCAGGGTGGATTCTCCAGTCCTGGGCATCATCTGACAGAACAGCCTCCTCTGAAGTGTTCAGCCTCTGTTTCAACAATATAAGGAAGTCTGGCATAGAATACTGCACTATGGGGGCAGGAGGCAACTGTTGACTCTTTACTGAAGAGGTACATCAGCAAGATGATGACGCTGCAGAGATGGGCAGTTAACTTCCTGCAGTGTGTCTCAGATGCCAGGAATCTCGGCAAGTCCTTGATGGCCCAGGGACTTACGACTTCTGTTTTGCATCATCTGGGTGCACTGACTGAACTGAATGAGGCTCAAAATTTTGACCTTGGAACTCCTGAATGTGTGTGTGTGTGTTTAGGACTGGCAGGAGATGCTGCTGCAAAAGGTATCTGTAAGTTTCAGGACTGGAAGAACTACAGTCTGCTCACTAGGGCACATCTAGCGTTACTTCCTTATCACCTATTCTTGTCATCTCTCACTTTCTTATCTAAGGTATTTAAGATTCATTCATTCCTCAGCCTCAGTACTTATAGGATAACTTCTAATCCTGTCCTCAGAGGTCTCCAGGAAAGAAAGGTCTGTCTGTGATTCTGGTCTCCTAAGAGTCTGTCATCCTTGAGGAAGACATGGGAAATGGAGATTGCAAACTGTTCTTCAGAATGTTCAGGATCAGAGATCAAACAGCTTCATGAAACACATTCCCCAATGAGTGGGGTTCATGTTTTCTGAAGGTTCCTTTCTTGCTTCTTACTTTTTCATGTCCCCAAGTGTCAGCCTGTTTCCAGTGTCCCCTTGACCTGTGATGTGGCCAAGGAAAAGTCTCTTCTTCCACATGCAGGATGAGGACTTAGGAAGTCAAAAAATTATGAAATCTCAGGGTTGACAAGGCTTTTCAGAGGTTTTACAGCTCAGTGATGTAGCTTTGACAAGAATTATTTTTGTTATATTTCTATAAGGTCATTTCCCAGCCTTTGCAAACACAACTTCAGAGAAGGATAATTACAAATTAGGAGAAAGGACTTTGGATTCTGTGCTTTGGGTCAGGAGACTTAACTGTGGTTAGTTACATATGCTAGTAAGTAGGAGATGCTAAAGGCTTTCTGATTTCTTCTTCCCCTACCTCGTACTTCCTTTTCCCATGGAGAACAAAGATCCCTAAATAGATAATATAGACCCTAAGAACACCATTAGCCTTGTGTCCTGTAAAACTGTCTAGAGGGAGGAGCTTTATGCAAAACACCAAAGAGACTGGGGCAAATGCATGTTTGGTTGGGTATTTGGATGCAAAATGCATGCCTTTCTTTTTTGGAGCATTTCTTCCTCCTGGAATTTTCTCTGTGGATAACTCAGGAGGCCTCAATATACATGATCCTTGACTTCCCCATGCCAGCCTCCAAGACACTTCCAACAGAGGTCCAAACACACAGAAGTCTGGGGCCTGGCTAACTGGCTAAGGGAGTCCCAGTGGGTCCTACATAGTCTTGCCAGTTCATGAACTGGGCAATTAATGAGATTAATAAGGGTGAGAGGCCAAAGTCTTGGGTCGTAACAGAGGGATGTGTCTGGGATTGTCCTGGGCAGCCCACAATCCTTTGAAACAAATTCCCAGTGCTTCAGGAATTTCTCCTTTCTTAGGAGACCTAACTAATATCTAGGGGGTATTCCGGTCCCATCACTTCATGGCAAATAGATGGGGAAACAATGGAAACAGTGACAGACTTTCTTTCTTGGGCTCCAAAATCACTGCCAATGGTGACTGTAGCCATGAAGCTAAAAGATCCTTGCTCCTTGGAAGAAAAGCATATTAAAAAGTAGAGACATTACTTTGCCAACAAAGGTCCATATAGTCAAAACTATGGTTTTTCCAGTAGTCATGTATGGATGTGAGAGTTGGACCATAAAGAAGGCTGAAAGCAGAAGAATTGATGCTTTTGAACTGTGGTGTTGGAGAAGACTCTTGAGAGTCCCTTGGACTGCAAGGAGATCCAACCAGTCAACCCTAAAGGAAATCAACCCTGAGTATTCTTTGGAAGGACCGATGCTGAAGCTTCAATACTTTGGCCACCTGATGTGAAGAGCTGACTCATTAGAAAAGACCCTGATGCTGGGAAAGATTGAAGGCAGGAGGAAAAGGGGATGACAGAGGATGAGATGGTTGGATGGTATCATCAACTCAATGGACATGAGCTTGAGCAAGCTCTGGGAGATGGTGAAGGACAGGGAAGCCTGGCATGCTGCAGTTCATGGGGTCGCAAAGAATCGGACACGACTGAGCGACTGAACAACAACAATATGCTGGCAGTGCCCTAAATTTTGGAAGATAGGCTCATCTGGGAATCTCAAACTGCAGGAGCAGATGCATGTCTTATGGGTGAGGTCCCACTTCAAGGAGAAGCCGTCTATATTAGAAGGAGGTCACCAGTCAATCCTAAAAGAAATGAACCCTGAAATTCACTGGAAGCTCTGATGCTGAAGCTGAAGTTCCTATACTCTGGCCACCTAATGCAAAGAGCTGACTCATTGGAAAAGACTCTGATGCTGGGAAAGATTGAGGGCAGGAGGAGAATGGGATGACAGAGGATGAAATGGTTGGATGGCATCACTGACTCAATGGACATGAGTTTAAGCAAACTCCAGGAGATAGTGAAGGGCAGGGAAGCCTGGAATGCTGCAGTCCATTGGGTCACAAACAATCGGACATGACTTAGCAACTGAACAACAGGATCCTTATGTCTCGAGGGCATCTGGGATGGGAAGGGGTAGGGGTTAATTTCAATGCCAAGGTGGGCTTCTTGAGAAGCGTCAAGCCACATGAACAGTTGCCCTCTTGGGCGCGACATCCTATGTGAGATCCCTTCTTGAGGCCAGGCAAGCTCACCCCAAAGAAGAGAAAGCTGTGGAGTGCTGGTTTTTTGCCTTGGTGGTTTCCGTCATTAGTAGGAAAATTCAATTTCAAATATTTTTGTTCTTTTATGACAAAGTATATGGAAATATGGACTTGGGAGCTCTGTCAATTCCCTACATTTGCTGTGTTGATGACCTCTCTCCGTGTCCCCACAGAGATTAACAAGAAAATAAATTCATTCATAGGAAAAGTCTGGGGACTGGTGTGTTAAAGCTGAAGAGGAGAACTGTATTCAGTGGGCCAGGAGGGACACAGGACAAACAGAAGAAGTGATGAGACAGAAAGGGAAGCAGGCTGGGGTCCAGGAGTCCCACACAGGGAAGGAGAGAACACCAGAGTGGGTTTGGACCTGAGCCAACAACAGGAAAGCTTGGACTGTTCCTGGAACCTCATGGTAATAAGAGTCTGGAGAGGATTCTGGCCATGGTGACCATGGTGACCACCCATGACCACCCATGGTGGCCATGGGTGACCTCAGAAACCACATCTTCATTGGTTCTGCAATCTCTTGGCTATCTCGGCTTGGCCAGAGTCTAAGGGCATGAAGCTGGGCTTGAACCACCAAGGGCTGAAGTCCTGTTGGGACCTCTGAGAGCCCTGCTCTCTGCCTGGGAGGGATGGGTTCAGTTTATTTCAGTTCAGCTGTGCTCTCTGCCTGGGAGGGATGGGATGAAGGTCCAAAAGCTCTGCTTCCCTCCCCTCCGTCTGTTTCACTCTCACCTCGGAGCTGCCCCCCTCCCACCAGTCACGTGTTCCATTGGAACCCCTCCCCCACACCAGCCCCTTACCTGAGCAGTGGGGGAGGGAGCCAGTCCAGTGTCCGTCCAGCCCACACATGCGGGTGGCGTTTCCCACAAGGGTCCGCTTGCCGGTGCAGCTGTAACGCACGACTGCCCCCACTGTATAGCTGTCCCCGGACATCTGGGAATGGGGCGGGGAGCCTGGATGGCCACAGGACACCACTGTGGGGAAGAGTAGATGTCTCAGCAACTCTGCACCGGGATGGATCATCCTCACAGGACACACGCTAGGCTTTTCAAGACGATAAGAAGCTGGGGTGTCTACCGAAGCAAACCTCCTGCTGGCTCACCCACCCAGTATCAGCAAACACTGACTTCCCACCTCACTGTCCAGTTTCCATATCTGTGAACTGAAGAGCAATGTCTGTTGTTTTAAGAGCTGAATGAGATAATGTGAACGAAACCAATCAGCACATGGTAGGGACACAGTAACACCCATTTCTTCTCTTCCTCGCCTCTTGTGCATACTAAGATGTCTCTGGCAGAAAGGTGGGACATATAGTATACACAGTCAGACTGAGAAAGACAAATTGCTTCTCATACTGCCTTTATGTGGAATCTAAAGAATGATACCAATGAACCTATTTACAAAACAGGAATTTCATCACAGATATAGAAAACAAATGTATGGTTACCAGGGGGGAAGTTGGGGGAGGGCATAAGTTGGGAGATTGGCAGTGACATGTACACATTCAGTTCAGTTCAGTTCAGTTCAGTCGCTCAGTCGTGTCCGACTCTCTGCGACCCCATGAATTGCAGCACAGCAGGCCTCCCTGTCCATCACCAACTCCCGGAGTTCACTCAGACTCACGTCCATCGAGTCAGTGATGCCATCCAGCCATCTCATCCTCTGGCGTCCCCTTCTCCTCCTGCCCCCAATCCCTCCCAGCATCAGGGCCTTTTCCAATGAGTCAACTCTTCGCATGAGGTGGCCAAAGTACTGGAGTTTCAGCTTGAGCATCATTCCTTCCAAAGAAATCCCAGGGCTGATCTCCATTACTATATATAAAATAGATCACTAGTAAGAGCCTGCTGAATAGCACAGGGAACTCTGTTTGGTGCTCTGTAATGACCTATATGGTAATGGAGTCTAGAAGAGAATGGATACATGCATATATACATGGCTGATTCACTCCGCTGTACACTTAAAGTAACACAACATTGTAAATCAACTACACTCCAATAAAAATTAATTAAAAACAAAGCGAATGGGTGAGCTTTCATCCTGGGACTGTTGGGACTGGCCACAGGGTCCAGAATAAGGGCCAGAGTTGCAGTCCTTTCTAACTGCATCTTACAACTGCCCACGACAGTTGTCTCTAACTTGTCCTCTTTAGTTGTGAGTTCTCTTTTTCTGAGACAGCAAACTATAAGTGGACACTAGTTATGAGGCTAGAGTGTTGAGGTGGATGGGCCAGGGCAGGACAATGCTGTCAATATTGCTGGGTTTGCCTTCCTGTTGTTCTCCCACGGGTTGATCCCAGGCGCTTTCATTTACTCAACACATATGTATTGTGTGCCTGTTATTTGCGAGGCGCCTCTTTACGTGTCTGCGAGAACAAAGTCCAAGCGCTCATGGAGCTGATGTCTAGTGGGGAAGTGAAAGAAAGTTTTAGTTTTTCAGTCGTGTCTGACTGTTTGCGACCCCACAGACTGCAGCCCGCCAGGCTCCTCTGTCCATGGAATTCTCCAGGCAGAAATATTGGAGTGGGTAGCCATTCGGTTTTCCAGGGGATCTTTCTGATCTAGGGATTGAACCTGGGTCTCCTGCATTGCAGGCAGAGTCTTTCCTGTCTGAGCTACCAGGGAAGCCCTGTGGGGAAGAAAGACCATGAATAAGAAAATACTTGGGGTTGCTATGAAGGAAAATAAAGCTGCATGAGGAAAAGGATGCTCAGTGGGATGAGGGAACTGTTTATGAGTAGGGTGGTCAGGGAAGTTCTCCCTGAGGAGGTGATATCTGAGCAGTGCACTGTCTGAGTGAAAAGACCAGCCATGTGAGATCTGGGGAAGAGTGTTCTGCGGGAAGGGACATCTAGTAGAAAAGCTGAGAGGATGAGCCTGGGGTGTCTGAAGAACAGCAGGAAAGCCAGGGTTGCTGGAACAGAACGAACAAGGAAAGAACAGAAGTGATATGGGTGGAGAGGCTGCTTGGAGCCAGATCATGGCATAGATTTTGGGCTTTATTACAAGCACGATGGGACTCCTCCTGGAGTGATACGATCTGACTTACGTTTTAACAAGATCATCCTGGCAACTGTGTGGAGAATATTCTAGGGCAGGGCGAGAAAGAGGGGGCTGTTGCAGTAGTTCAAGAAGAGATGGTAGTGGTTTGGACAGACTAAACCTTGGGGTCTGGTATGTAAAGGGGAAGGATATGTACCGTGGTGGCCAAAGGGCTGACTGCCTGTGAACACGGCCCCCCTCAATTCTCTGCATCCTGGCCCAGGCCTGCCACTCCTCCCACTCACAGAGGCAGGGTCTCTTATTTCCTCCCTCCTTGAATCTGGGCTGGCCTGTGACTTGCTCTCATCAACAGAATGTAGTGGCATGAGGTTTTAGGAATTCTGAACTCTGGCTTAAGAGATATTTTAACTTCTTTTTCTCTAGGAATTCAGCCTCCAAGTAACGAAGATCAAGTCAGCCTGCTGGAGAGATGCCCCTTGGGGAAGAGTCAGCAGCAAGTCCTCCAACAAGCTGTTGTCATTCAGTTGCTCAGTCGTGTCTGACTCTCTGCAACCCCATGGACTACAGCACGCCAGGCTTCCTTGTCCTTCATTGTCTCCTGGAGTTTGCACAAACAAACTAATGTCCATTGAGTCGCTGATGCCATCCAACCATCTCATCCTCTGTCATTCCCTTCTCCTCCTGCCCTCAATCTTTCCCAGCATCAGGGTCTTTTCCAATGAGTCAGGTTGGGGGGGCCATTGTGGACCCTCCAGTCCTAACTAAACCACAGTGGGCACAGGTCAGCCAGCTGTGCAGTGATGGTTCACTGTATGTGTCAACTTGAGTAGGCCACAGGATGCCCAGATACTTGGTCCAACATTATTCTGGGAGTATCTGTGAGGTTTCTGAATGAGACTAACATTGAATTGGTAGACTGAATAAGGCAAATTGCCCTCCTCAATGTGGGTGGGCCTCATTCAGTCTCTTGAATGCCTGAATAGAACAAAAGGGTGGAGAAAGAGAAATCTCTCTGCCTCTGTCTTCAGTCTGGGATGTCAATATTCTCCTGCCTTTGGACTCAGACTTGGATGGGAATTTACATCATTGGCTCCACCTAACTTCTCAGGCCTTCAAACCAGACTGGAACTATGCCATCTGCTCTCTTGCATCCACAGCTTGCCCAGTGCAGATCTGGGGGTTTCACAGCCTTCACATTTCTACAAGCCGATTCCTTATCATATATCTATATATTTTTATCTGTATCTATGTCTATAAGAAATTGGCTCATATGATTATAATACATATTACATATATATATTTAGAAATAGATATGTAGATGGCTCATGGTTTCTTTATATCTAGACACAGATATATAGATATAAATCTTATATAACTATATCTATGATAGATATAAATCTTACTACATATCTATCTATAAAATACACGTTAAAAAAAAAATATCCTATTGGTTATTGGTTCTTTTTCTCTGGAGAACCCAGACTAATGAGATTGCTAAGCCTTGCCTAAATTCCTGACCTTTACAATTGTGAGACAACAAAAACAAATGCTATTATATGTTTTGAGATGGCTTATTACATAGTAATAGATAACTGATTCAGTGAGTTTCCAGGTTTATACCATCTGTTCCTTAAGACAACCTTATGAAGTAGGTACCGTTTTTATTTATTTTTTATCTCCACCTTCCTGATGACACAAATGAGGCCTAGTAAGGCAAAGTAACTTACTGAAGGTCATAAACCTCATCAGTGGTAGAATTAGTTCTTAAAACCTGGCAGGTTGATTCCAGAGGCCACAGTCTTAAGCACTATAATCGACTCCCTTCTGCAGTGCTGTTTTGAGACTACCAGTGAATTCTCTCCTTGTGGAAGGAATGGAACCCCTGATTATAATGTAAATGATTCTGTGACTTATTAGAAATGTCTGGATTTTAAAATTGCCCAATTTAAACTCTCTAATGACATTTCAAATAAATTCTTTTTTAAATGGATATACAAAAACACAATGACTGTAAGTACAGAGCTTAATGAAGTGTTACAAAGTGAACACACTCATGTAGCTACTGCCAAGATTGAGAAAAGCCCCCACAAAAGGACCTCAGAAGCCCCTCTTGCCCTGTCCCTATTCCTACCTCTTTTCTTCCCTCCTCACATTAAACTACTCTCTTCGCTTTGTACATCATTAATTAGTTTGCCTGTTCTTGAATTTTATTTAAATGAAATCTTATAGTATATATTCTGCTGCACCAGCTCTTTTCACTTAACATTATGCCTGTGATATTTGTCTGTGCTCTTCTGTAGCAACAGTTCATTATCATTGCTATGTATCAGGGATTGGCAAACGTTTTATTTAAGGGTCCAGACAGTAATCATTTTAGGTCTCTGTTGCATATTCTTTTGTTTGTTTGTCTGTTTTTTTTGGTACAATATTTTTAAAAATATTTTAAAACCCTCCTAAGCTCAAGGGCATACAAAAATAGGACATAGGCCAGATTTGTCCCAGGAGCCAACATTTGCTGATCTCTGCTATATAGTACACCATTTGTGTTAGTTATCCTTTGCTGTGTAACAAACTGCCCCAAAGCCTAGATAACAATAAACATCTATTTTGATGATATGGGTCAGGAATTTGGGAGAGGCTTAGCAGGTGGTTCTGACTCAGAATCCCTCTGAGGTTGTAGCCAGAGTGACGACTGTGGCTGCATTCATCTGAAGGCTCGACTGGCTTCCCCCAGAGTGGCTGATCCAGGAAAGCCAGGTGGAGATGGCATGCATTTTATAACCTATCTTTGTAAATCACACCACCTCACACAGACTAACCCTGGTACAAGTTAGGAATACGCTACATAAAGGTATGAATACCAGGAGGTGGGGGGCATTGGGAACATCTTCAAGGTTGACTGTCACAGTGCTATGGAGATATATATCACATTTCACCAGCTATTTCTTATTGATGGATGTTTGGGTTATTTCTAGTTTTGTACTCCTATGAATAATGCTGATAAGAACATTTCTGTTCATGTCTATTGGTGTACATATGTACACATTTATATTGGCTATCCATAATGATTTCTGTAATTGCAACTGATTGATTTTTATGATGTTCTTGTTTGGTTTTAAAATGTTTCTTTTGGGAATTTGAGGATAGTGTCAAATTATGGTAATATTGAATAATCTCTGAAAAACCATATACAGTGCCTAAAATTATTTTTTCTTTGTTACTGGCTTGATCTAGGCTAGTTGAATGTCTGTAAAATTAGCAACTAGAGTATACTCTATTGTTTTATTCCTTTCCCACGATTTGTTCATTTAAAGGAGGAAGAAGTGAACAATAATAATGCTTGGAGAAAAGAAAAATTAATGCCAGTACGATGTGGCTGTTGTGGATAAGAAAAAAAAGAAAAGGACATATGATGATAACAGTAAAGAGAAATGACTTTCATTCAATGTATGTTTGCACAAAAACTTAAGAGGTGAAGAACAAAGACAAGAGGAATAGATACTGCTGCATTTCTCAGTTTGTCAATATAAAAAAATTAATGTTTTCCATATTCATGCCATGTCCAAATGGGGTCTCTTTGGATCATTCCAGTTTCTGCAGTGGCTCTTTAGCTGCTTACTATGTATTAAGCTTAAATGTGTATATAAAAATAGGCAAGATAGATATTTGTCACTCCTAATAATAGCAGATTTCCCTGCATTACACAGAATAACAAGGGATTGATAAAATACAAAATTGCAATTAAGCAAAAAGCAATAGTACAAACCAGCCGTTCATGCTTGGGTGTGGACTGTGCTGAGTCCCACGGCAAAAAGAAAAGGATCCCCCACACTGGTTCTTAAACCCTAAGAATGAAAGTTGTATGAATGGCCAGCCACCTCCAGCGCTTCCACTTTTTCTAAAGCATTTTATCAGGGAAACAGCATATAACACAGACCCGGATCATGCATTTCCCTTGGTACCTGCATATCCACACCAATTAAAGCAGTTTGCTGTCACCTTGAAGGAACAGGTTGACTAGGGGATATGTATAGTCCTCCATAATTTGCCACAACCCTATTCACAGATAATTGGATCTTCTAGGAGAAGGCAATGGCACCCCACTCCAGTACTCTTGCCTGGAAAATCCCATGGACAGAGAAGCCTGGTAGGCTGCAGTCCATGGGGTCGCTAAGAATAGAAATGCAATTAGTCCACTAAAAAACGTTATGATGACCATGAGACATCAGTGAAAATGGTTTTACTGGGAGTCACCTGGGATCTAGAGCCTTACAGTCAGTGGAAGTTCCTCAGGGCTTGTGTTTTTGAAATAGTCTTACAAAATCAGCAAGCTCCAGGAGACGGTGAAGAACAGGGAAGCCTGGCATGCTATAGTCCATGGGATCACAAAGAGTCAGACACGGCTGAGTGACTGAACAGCACCAAATCACAGGGAAAACGTCTAGATTTCCTCTCATCAATTGAATAGCCTAATTAGGTTCTGATGCTAGTATATCCCTTTACTGGGAATCTTGCTGAAGTTCATATTTAGACTAAGTAATACACATGGTTGTCTTTGAATGGGGCCTGCCTTGGAAAAGCCTGCACCTGCTCCAAAAAGAACAGTCTGTCCCTTGGTTTCCGTGTCCTTAATAACAATATAATGTGGCGGGCTTACTAATTAGTGTAAGTAGAGTTTGCGTGCTATTTATGCATGCTAAGCTGCTTCAGTCATTCTGACTCTTTGTGGCCCCATGGACTATAGACTGCCAGGCTCCTCTGTCCATGGGATTCTCCAGGCAAGAATACTGAAGTGGATTGTCACGTCCTCCTCCAGGGGATCTTCCCAACCCAGGGATTAAACCCACGTCTCTTGCATCTCCTGCATTGACAGGCAGGTTCTTTACCATTAGCGCCAGTTTAGCACCTTGTAAATCCCAACAAGAAAAAGAAGGGACCACTGGCTTTCTGTAAAAAAAAAAAAAAAAAAAAAAAAATATATATATATATATATATATATCAGCAACTTCTGCGCATTAGCCATTTTTCTTTTGAGAGATCACGCCTAGCTGGTTTTTAGACTTTGGCTTCTGTCAGACTGAGACCCTGGTTCCTGATTCCCACAGATTAAGATCAGTGAAAAGATCACAATGTAAACATAATAAAACAATGAGAAACAAGTCACCAAGAGTGAGAATCAGCAGAAATGACAATAGCAGAATCAGACTTGAAAAGATAATGATATTGGAAGTATCAGATATAGAATATATAATAAGTACATTTAATGTGTTAAATATGAAAAAGGAATAAGTTAATATAGGAAAAATACACTATGGAGATAAGTAAGCAAATGTGAAAAAACAAAAAATGCATTTATTTCTCAAATGCAAAATAAATAATTGGAAATGGGAACTCAGTTAAACCTCAGCTTAGACCTAGCTAAAAAGATAATCACTGAATGGTAAAAACAGACCTTGAGTAATTTATCAGAGATGGAAAATATGAATGAGAATTTCAAGGACAAAGAGAAAAGCACAAGAAGATCTAATGCTGGGGTTCAGAAATAGTAAAGGAGGAGAATGAAGCAGGAGACAATGTCTACTGAAATAGTAGCTAAGAATTCCCCAGATAGCAGAAAAATCCAGGAAGTCTAACAAATCTTAAGAATGGGAAACAAAATATTTAAACATAATGCAGGAAAATTCAGAATGCCAGCAAAAGAGAGAGAAGCTTGAAGTCAGTGAGGGAGAAAAAAATGGACTACCTAAAATAATTTAGACTTCAGAAGACTCATCACTAAAAATGAAAGTCGGCAATAGTGCCAAGAGAAAACGTGTCAGCCTAGACCTTTGATCCAGTAAACTTCCCATTTAATAAACAGGAAGAATTCCAAACACCAAAGACAGAGAAAGACTTTACAAAGGAGTGAATGACTGGCAGCTGGTTTTTCAACAGCAACAAAAGAGGTCAGAAGATATTAAATTCCTTTGCTGCTGCTGCTAAGTCGCTTCAGTTGTGTCCGACTCTGTGCGACCCCATAGACGGCAGCCCACCAGGCTCCCCCATCCCTGGGATTCTCCAGGCAAGAACACTGGAGTGGGTTGCCATTTCCTTCTCCATTGCATGAAAGTGAAAAGTGAAAGTGAAAGTTAAGTCGCTCAGTCGTGTCCGACTTCACGACCCCATGGACTGCAGCCTACCAGGCTCCTGCATCCATGGGATTTTCCAGGCAAGAGTACTGGAGTGGAGTGCCATTGCCTTCTCCTTTAGTGGGCTAAAAAAAAATAACTGCCAACTTGAATTTCTATCAAAAATATCTTAAAAAATGAGACAAATAAATGTATCACAAAAACTGAGAATGTTTGCTAACAGCATATCTTCACTAAATAAAATTCTAAAAGACGGTCTTCAAACTGCAGGAAAATAATCTCATATGGAAGGTGAAGATATGAGAAGGGGAATGAAGAGCAAAGAAAGTGACAAATATGTGAGCAAATCTAAGTGAACAATAACTGCAGAGAACAACAACAACACATTGTGGGTTTTAAAAATAAAATAAAGAAATAAAAATAAACTAATAGGTAGAACAAACAGAAAACATAAAATAAGATGGTGGATTTAAAACCCATCAATTCAGTTCAGTTCAGTCGCTCAGTCGTGTCTGAGTCTTTGAGACCCCATGGACTGCAGCACGCCAGGCCTTCCTGTCCATCACCAACTCTCAGAATTTACCCAAACTCATGTCCATTGAGTCAGTGATGCCATCCAACCACCTCATCCTCTCTTGTCCCCTTCTCCTCCCACCTTCAATCTTTCCCAGCATCAGGGTCTTTTCAAATGAGTCTGTTCTTCACATCAGGTGGTCAAAGTATTGGAGTTTCAGCACCCCACCCCCCATACACCAATAATCTGACCTATTTACAGTGATGAAAGAAAAGACTTTCAACCATGAACTCTATATCCAGCAAAACTATCATTCAAACATGAAAGGGAATTTAAAATATTTCCAGAAAAACACAAACTGAGAGACTGTGTCAGTAGCAAACCCAGAAAGAAATTCTAAATGATAAAGAAATTCTAAAGTAAGTCTTTTAGGCTTGAAATGAAAGAACTTGAAGCCATGTGAAGAAATAAAGAACACTGGAAAAGGTAACCACACAAGTAAATACACAATATAGCATA
Source organism: Bos indicus (assembly GCF_029378745.1). NCBI lineage: Eukaryota > Metazoa > Chordata > Mammalia > Artiodactyla > Bovidae > Bos > Bos indicus. Next base: position 112,511,982 of record NC_091762.1, on the reverse strand, counting down.
AGCATACTTTTTGTCTGTACTTTATTTTCTTCCTGCTTGAGAAACTGCATAAAGCAATAACTGGAAACCTTTGTTGATAAGCATACAATGTATAAAGATGTAATGTGTATAACAATAACAACACAAAGGATATAGAGGTAATGGAGCTATATAAGGACAACGTTTTTGTATACAATTGAAATTCAGTTGGTATTAATCCAAACTATGCTGCTATACTTTGCACCTCATGCGAAGAACTGACTCACTGGAAAAGACCCTGATGCTGGGAGGGATTGGGGGCAGGAGGAGAAGGGGACGACAGAGGATGAGATGGCTGGATGGCATCACCGACTTGATGGATGTGAGTCTGAGTGAACTCCGGGAGATGGTGATGGACAGGGAGGCCTGGCGTGCTGCGATTCATGGGGTCACAGAGAGTCGGACACGACTGAGTGACTGAACTGAACTGAACTGATGCTTCTATAAGTTAAGATGTTAATTGTAATTTCCAGAGTAACTATTCAGTTCAGTTCAGTTCAGTCTCTCAGTCGTGTCCGACTCTCTGTGACCCCATGAATCGCAGCATACCAGGCCTCCCTGTCCATCACCAACTCCCGGAGTCCAAATAATTTAAAAAACATACACAGTCAAAGAAACAACAATCATTTAAAATGGTACACTAAAAAAATCTATTTAATGCAAAGGAAGCCAGCAAGAGAATAGAGGCCCAATAAAAAAGACATGATACATAGAAAACAAATAGCAAAATGGAATATATAAAACCTACCTTATCAATCACCACATTAAATGTGGATTAAACATGTGAAAGGCAGATATTAGCAAAGTGGAAAAAAAACATGATTCAAGTATATTCTGTCTACAAATGATGCACTTCAGAGCCGATGACACAAACAGACTGAGAATAAAAAGGTGGCAAAAAGATATATTATGGATATAATAACCAAAACATAACTGGAGTGGTTATCCTAATTTCTAACATAGTAGCCTTTAAGACAAAAACTGTGACTAGGCACAAGAAGAACATTCTATAGTATAAAAAGAAATTTTATCAAGAGGATACACAACTATAAACATATATGCATCTAATAACATAGCCCCAAAATATCTGAAGCAGAAACTAACAGAACTAAAGGGAGAAACAGACAAATCAGCAATAACAGCAGGAGTTCCCAACACCCCACTTTAAATCATGGTTAGAACAACCAGAATATACTATAAACCAACTAGACCTAACCATCATCTGCAGGGCACTCTGCCCAACAAGAGAAGAATAAACACTCTTCTCAAGTGCACACGAAACGTTATCTAGAAGAAAGTGAAAGTGCAAGTTGCCCAGTCGTGTCCGACTCTTTGTGACCCCATGGACTATACAGTCCGTGGAATTCTCCAGGCCGGAATACTGGAGTGGGTAGCCTTTCCCTTCTCCAGGAGACCTTCCCAACCCAGGGATTGAACCCAGGTCTCCTGCATTACAGGCGGATTCTTTACCAGCTGAGCTATGAGGGAAGCCTCATCTATTTAGGGTAGACCATATGTTAATCCATAAAATAAATCTCCATAAACTTTAAAAGACTGAAATCATATCAAGTGCATTCTGTAAGCAAAATGCTATGAAACAAGAAATCAACAAAAGAAGGAAATGTGAAAAATTCACGGGTATATGGAAATTAAACAACACTCTCCTAAATAATCAGTAAGTCAAAGAATAAATCAGGGGAGTGATTAAAAAATACTTTGAGGTGAAAAAAAATGAAAAAATAGCATACCAAAACTTAGGAGACACAGTGAAACAGTGCTTGGAGGGAAATTTATAATTGTAAATGCCTACATTAAAAAGAAGAAAAATCTAAACTTCCCCTCTGATAAACTAGAAAAAGAGAGCAAAATATACCCAAAGCAAATAGAAGAAAAGAAATTAAAAAGGCTAATGCAAAGATCAACAAAATAGAGAAACAATAGAGAAAATAAACAAAATCAAAAGTTGGTCCTTTGACAAGATCAAGAAAATTGACAAATGTGTCTAGTCTGATGTGTGTGTGTATGTATGAGAGAGAGAGAGAAAGTGACAGAGAGGGAGGGGGAGAGAGAGAGAGAGAGAGAAATACAGCGATGGGAGAAGAATCAAATTCTAAAATCCGGAATGAAAGTGGAGATGTTACTACCAACTGAATTTACAAAAGCAAAAAGCATCATAGGAGAATATGATGAATATGAACGGTTATATACCAATAAATTAGATAAACTAAACAAAATGGAAAAATTTCTAGAAACACACAAACTGCCAAAACCAACTCAAGAAGAAATGGAATATCTGAAAAGAATTATATCAAATAAATAGAATCAGTCAATAACAAAAAACTTTTAACAAAGAATAGTCCAGGGCCAGATGATTTTACTGATGAATTCTATGAAAATTTTGAAGAAGAAATAATACCAGGAATAGTTCTGAAACTATTCCTAAAAATAGAGGAAAAGGGAAAATTGCCAACTCATTCCATGAGGTCAGCATTGCCCTGACACCAAAGCCAAAGATATCATAAGGAAAGAAAACTACAGACCAATATTCCTTATGAATTCAGTTGCAAACATCCTCAACAAAAATACTAGCAAACCAAATCCAGTAGCACATTAAAATGAATTTTACCGTGACCAAATGTGATTTGTTCGAAGAACACAAGAGTTGTTCAACACATGAAAATCAATCAATGTAATACACCATACTAATAGAATGAGGGGGGGGGGAAGCACCACATGATCATCTCAATAGATGTAGAAAAATCATTTAAAAAATTCCAACAGCCTTTCATGGGAAAACTGTCCAACAAATTAGGAGTAGAAGGTAATCTCCTCAATCTGATAAAGGAAATCTGCAAAAATCCCACAGCTAACATCAGGCTTAATGGTGAAAGAGTGAAAGCTTTTCTCCAAAGGCTATTTTTATTTGTTTTCTCAAATACAAGAATCTCAGCTGCCACTGCTGCACACAGGTGGCGGTCCGTTTCCAACCCCAGATGATTTTTCAGTCATGAATGGGGCTGCATGGCCAGGGTGGGGTCCTCAGACAAGGGAACTATGGGCAGGTGAGTAGGTGAACCAGCCTCCTATCATACCTAGAGGCACAGGGGCATAAGGAGATGGAGTCATTCCGACTGAGTGGCCAAAGTATGTATGAGCCACCACAGATAGGTGGACTGCAGAATGGCCCAACTCAATACGCATCAGCCCCTCTGGACTGCATCTTCACCTCTGCTGTTAGGAAGACAGGAGAGAGAGCAACCCCCAGGGCTCATGGTTAGTAACAAGATGCGGGAGCAGGGGCCTAAGGAACTGTTTTTTCTTCTGGATGTGAGGCTAGCAACCCGATGTCAGGATTCTTAGTGCCTCCCTCATCCTTTTTTTCCCTACATATTGGCCCTGTATTTTTCCCCAATATCTTTTAAAGCACTTATTGTTTATTGAGCAGCGACTGAGTAGGCACTTTTAATGGGTGTTCTCATTTAATTCTCTAATAATCCTATGAAACAGGCATTAGCATCATTGATATAGACAAAGAAACGGAGGCTCTCAAATCACACAGCTTGTTTAGGGGCAGAGCCAAAATTCAAATCCAGGTCTGTCTGCCTCCAGGGTCTGTTGCATTTCTGCTTCAGTCCTTTAAAAAAGGGGGTTCATGTGATGTCTTTCTGGAAAATCAAGGAGGCAGTAAAATGGGAGACAGGTTTCCACTACGCAGCCAGGACCCCCAAAGGAAGGGAGCCTTGGAGACTGAAGGGGTTGCTGACAGCATTAGAGAGGAAAGGGAGTAAGCCTGTAGCCAGGAGAGAGACTGAGAATCAGTGGGGCATCTAACCCAACGTATTAGATGCTCAGTCGTGTCAGCCTCTTTGCGACCCTATGGACCGTAGCTCACCAGGCTTATCTGTCCATGGAATTCTCCAGGCAAGCATACTGGAGTGGGTTGCCATTCTCTTCTCCAGGGGATCTTCCAGACTCAGTGATCAAACCCAGGTCTCTTGCATTGCAGGCAGATTCTTCACTGTCTGAGCCACCAGGGATGGAAAGAATTGGACACCACTGAGCGCACACACACACACACGCACACACACACACACACACACACACACACGCACGCACACACAAAACTAACCAACAGGAGCCCAAGATGGGCTCTGACATCCAGAGAGCAGTCTGAGTGACCATCACTGTGACCACACACACACACACACACACAGGAGGCTGTCCTCTGACATGGACCATCCTGCCAGCGTGCTCGGGTGATCACTGCGAGTAAATGACGTGTACTTACAGAGACACTGGGGGCGGGGGCGATCCCATGTGCCGTCTCCCTGGCAGCTGAGCACTGGGGTGCCCAGGAGGTAGAATCCGTGGGTGCACTGGTAAGACACAGTTGTGCCGTAGCTGAACCTGTGCGGGCCGCTGGCGTGGATCTGACGAACGCTGTTTTCTTGGTGCCCAGGATCTGTACAGTTGATGACTGCAATAGAACAGGATGATTAGACGCAGAGACCTGGATGTGAGGATTTTTTTTTTTATGCTTTTAAATGGGAATTCAGAAGTCCAAACAGGAATGTATTCCCAGTAGAGCAAAATTTCCAGACCAAGAGAGGCTACACAAAGCAGATCCTCCTGGGAAGCTAAGCTGGTCCTGAGGCTGCTGTACTCCCCTCTACTTGGCCACCTGGATAAGGGATTCATCCTTCTGTGTCTAGCTAGACATCAACCCCTATAGAAGCCTCCCCACCTCCTCCCAGACTGGTTAAGCTCTCCCTCCTTGGTGGTCCTGGCATAAGCCTCTATTGCTTGATGGTGTGTCAAAGTTCTATTGATATGAATCCCTTGAGGGCAGGAATGCCCCCCGTCTGTGAACCCATCCCCAGCACAGTGTGTCTCCCACAGCGGAGCTGTGGAAAGGGGATGGGCTTCTCTAGAAACTGTTTTAATCACTTTTATGAGTATTTCCGGGAGAGAGTAATCCTCGGGGATCAATTTGACTTTTAAATGCTGAAATGGTTCCAAAGCAGCTTATCAAAATCAGAGTGAGGTTTGAGAGTCATGACAATACTGTTCACAACGCATGATGTGAACTTGGACTTTCAAAACACTTTCATATCCATTATTAACCCGAACCTCATATGAGTCGTATGAGGCAGGCAGGGTCAGTACTTGAAACTTTTGATAAGCCTTTAAAGTGTGAGCTATTTTTAACTTCTGATGACCCTCTCTGAGGCTAAGAGAGGTTGCAGTCACAAAACAGGTAAGCTGCATTCATTCATTCATGCTGTTTACCGTGATATACTGAGTGTCAAGCATCGTGCTGGGCAGTAAGGATATGACAGAATTTACAGTCTGGAGTAGGGTTTCTCTGCCTTGGCACTGTGGATATTTTGGGCTGATAATTATTTATGGTGGGGGCAGTCCTGTAGGATGTAGGATGTTTAACAGTGTCTCTGGCCTCTGGCCACTAGATGCCAATAGGAACTCTCCAGTTGTGACAACCAAAGACATCTTTTGACATCTGTCCCCCGTGGGAATAGGGGAACAGGAAAATCATACCCAGTTAAGAACTGCTGGTCTAGAGAGAAAGGGACAAACCAGCAATGATACTGTTTGGTAAGTGCTCTGATGGGGCAGCAGAGAATGTTCTGGAAGCACAAAGCAGAGCCTCTAGCCCAGTGCATGGGGCAGGGCAAGAAAGTCTCCCCAGAAGGAGCAACCTTTAGGCTGGCTCTTGATGACTGGGTAGAAGTCACCCGGACAAAGAAATGGTGGGAGGGGACAGAGAAGAATGCATTTGAGGAAGCTGTGTCTGGGGCCCCGAGGGACTTACAGGCACAGGGCACCTGTGAGGAAACAAAAGAGGCTCAGTGTGGCTGGGACCCACGGCAGAGGTGAGGCTGGGGGCCAAGCAAGTGGTGAAGAATGAGGCTGGACTGGAGGCTGGGCCAGGTCCCATGGGCCCGTAAACCAGCCAAGGAGACTATTATTATCCTAAGGGCAATGGGAAGTCTTGGGAGGTGTTTCCAACAGGGAGTGACTTGATCAGATTTGTGTTTTTGGCAGGACATTCCGTCAGGAGAATGAGCTGGGGTGGGGGTGGGGAGCAGGACCAGAGGCCACGATTTCTAAGATTTTACCCCAGTCTTCTGTTTTCCAAGACCAGCACCCTGGGAAGGGGCTGGGGTTTGGGGAGCTGAAGTTACAGGACAGAACATGTCTGGGAGAGAGAGCACAGTTCTTGAGGAGAGGGGATCATGGGATAAACATAGCCCAAAGCATCAGTCTCAACTCCCTCCTTCCTGGAGAGGTGATGGAAGCCGGGCACAACACAAGGTCATGGCAATTTCCCCTGCATTCCCTGGATTCTTCTCTCATTCACAATGGCACCTTGAAGTGTTGAGCGGTACGTTATTTTAAGGTTAGTTGTGAAGGTATCTTGATGGATTCTAAAGCATCATTTGAAAAATTTGGTCCTTTAATGTCAATTACAAATAAATTGTGACACACTGCACAGCCAATCGCCATGTACCCTCAACACTGGAGGAGGACCATCACCCAAGGGAGTCTAAGCCCTCACCCCTTACAGCAGGTCACAGGTCACACCAGGGCAGGGATTGCTCCTGTTCAGCCAGTCTGACCCTCCGTTCAAACCTCAGCGAGCTTGCCAGGCCACTGGCGGGCAGAGGCAGACGGCCCCAAGGCCCCTCATCGCTGGGTGTGTGCATGTGTGCTTCATTGCCAAGTTGTGTCCAATCTGGACTGCAGCCTGCCGGGTTCCTTGGTCCATGGGATTCTCCAGACAAGAATACTGGAGTGGGTTGCCATTTCCTCCTCCAGGGAATCTTCCAGATCCAAAGAGCGAACCCGCATTTCCTGCATCTGCTGCTTTGGCAGGCAGATTCTTTACCACTGAGCCCCCTGGGAAGCCCTTCATTGCAGTGAGAAGCCTGTAAAAGCTTCAGGAGCTATTTCCTGAAATAGTCTGGGTGGGACTGGAATATCCTCCATGTCAGGTCTGCCTCTTGAGTCTTTAGTTTCTTCTCTTCTCCTCCTCTTCATCCCAACCCCTAGATTCTGCTTTATGTCCCATTTCAACCCTTCCTTTTTTTTTTTTCTTCATTAAGAATGGGGCTGTATATGATAATGATGAACCATCGGTTCTATGAAATGTAAACAAAAGACTGCTTTCCATTTCTGTTTTGAAAGATGAAACTTCCTTCGCTTTCTTTCTATAACCAGTGAAGAATTTTGACATGGCTCTATCTGGGTGGAGAGAAATGCTCCATCTGTGACCCTTCTCTGCCTCGAGTTTTCCCTATTTGAGTCAACGTAGCACCATGACAGAATCCCCTGACTTCCGCTCGTGGGTCACAAACCACAGGTGGGAGCGGTACTGGGGGTCGGGTGTCGGGGGGGAGGAAGGGTGGCTCACTTCGACAGGTGGGCAGCACGTCACTCCACTGCCCACTGGCCAGGCACTGGGATCGAGCAGCCCCTTCAGCCACATAGCCCGGGTTGCAAACAAACTTGACCACGTCGTTGAGGTTGAACTGGCTGCCCTGGGTGAGGCCGTTGATCGGGTTGCCTGGGTGTCCACAGGTAATTGCTGCAATCGAAACAGACGAGCGGTCAGCCCTCCTGTTGTTCCCCATCCCGTCTGTCCTCTCCTCACATGGCCTCTCTCAGGCCCAGCAGCGAAGCACAGCCCTAGGTCTGACTTTAGTTTCTTTTGCTACAAAACTCTGTTTTCGTCAAGTCAGCATGGGGACAGTCCCTTTTCCTTGAAGGCGTGTCCACAGCGTGGACTGCTTGAGAGAAGTCATTCAAGGGCCCTAGGGCATTAGGGCGTATCATCCTTCTCCTTCGCCCAGGCAGCTGGTCCTGCCTCAGTTCCTCTCCCTGATCTCTTCGGCTACTCATCTCCATTCTTTGCCAGATACCCTGGTGACTACCCTTCCGAGGAGTCAGACCAGCCTAAGTTCCTGGGCCAGTCTTGATGGAACCAGAGTCAGTACAAACCACGCCTGTGGGGAGGGACTGGTCACCCCGATGGACCAGAGGGCATCGGAGTTCTTAGGAGGGCACAGTCCCTCCCCTACTCCATGTGAAGGCAGTTCAGCTCATGGACTTCCTGGCCTTTCCCTGTGCTCTCTTCTCTATCCTGCCTGGGGTAAGTGGAAGCGGCCCCTCTGTGCAGTTTGGGAAGGATGAAGGCTCAGCCCTGCCTTCCTCCTCTTGAGATGGGCAGCCTGCAGGCAACGAGGCTCCCCCCAGCCCTCCAGCAGAGGCAGGTTCTCCCCTGCCTTCCCCTCCCTCTACAATGGAGTCACGCCCAACCCAGGGCAGTGCTGCTCTGACTGTGTGTGAATCCACCCCTCCTGGGGTTTATTTAGCAAGTTCCATTTGGCTCTCACTTTAAGCTACGGCTCCAACTGAAACTTTATCAGGAATAAAGGTGGTATTTTGGTGTCCACCCATGACTCTGTTTCGCCGTGTAACTTGTTCAGCCCTGGGCAAGGAAGGGGGAGAACGCTTTGGTGCTTATAGGGCTCAGGCTCACCTCCTCCTCTCAGGAGTGGAGTTCACGCCACAGAGGCACTGGTCTCTTCGACTTTTCTTAACGTACTGAACAAGGTCCTGCCCCAGAGCCTTGGACTAGCTTCCTCTCGGCTGAAACATTCCTTGGCCTCTGCCCTCATATCCTCAGGTCTCCCCTCAAATGCCACCATAGCAGCTAGACTTGCCATTACAGCCAGATAAATAGCCGCCCAGCACTGCCGAACCTTTTTGCCCGGCTTGCTTTTCTGTACAGCATTTTACCCACTCTGAGCGCACTTCCTTACTCATTGCTAGTCTTTCTCCACCTGAACGGAAGCTCCCTGGGGCAGGGACTCTATCCCCTTCCTTGCTGTATCTTCTGTGTCTGGACCGGTGCCTGACATACAGGAAGTCGTTCAGTTGCTAAGTTGTGTCCAGAATTTTTGTGAACCCATGGACTGTAGTTGTCCAGGCTCCAACTACATGGGATTTCCCAAGTAAGAATATTGCCAAGAAGTCCATGGGATTTCCCAGGCAAGAATATTGAAGTGGGTTGCCATTTCACTCTCCAGGGGATCTTCCAGACTCAGGGATCAAACTTGTGTCTCCTGCATTGGCAGGTGGATTCGTTACCACTGAGCCACCAGGGACATACAGGAAGACCTTGATAAGTAATTGCAGAGTGAAAAAAAAAATGCAGAGTGGACTAACAAATGAGTGAGTCATGAATGGATAGATGTCTGGCTTTGGTTCTATTTACTACCTGCCTGGTACCTAGTCTCTTTGGGTTGAAATCTGACTTGATGCTTTTGAGGCCTCCCCCTTGGTTCTGGGTTTTCAGCTGTGAGAGGCTGAGGAACCATGAGGAATGCTTTCTTATCCCAACACTTGGATTTATGAGGACCCCACCCCAAACCCGGGGCTTCTCAGATGGCTTAGTGGTAAAGAATCCTTCTGCCAATGCAGGAGATGCATAAGATGCATGTTCGATCCCTGGGTCGGGAAGATCCCCTAGAGGAGGAAATGGCAACCCACTCCAGTATTCTTGCCTCAAAAACCCCTTGGATGTAGGAGTGTGGCAGGCTACAGTCCCTGGGGTCGCAAAGAGTTGGATACAGCTTAGCAACTAAACAACAACACCCCAAACCCAAATGGTATGGATGGAGGTCAGGGAACAAGAGTAAGTAGGACCCAGATCTTGCTGGTAGTAAGTAGGACCCAGACCTCTGCTGTCTCTCTGGGCCAGTTCTCTTTTATAAATCTCAACAGTAGTATCCTTGACTCTAGCAGAGTCTTGACTCTGGGCAGAGCAGGGGACAGGCTGTTAATGGGCTACAGGGGTTCAGTACAGCCTGGCATGGTGGGATGAGAATGGATGAGGAGGTCAGCAGACTAGATTTACAACTCAGCTGTGTCCTTTCCTTAGTTTGGACACCTCACTCTGAGCTTCAGTTCCTATATCTGTAAAGTAAGAATTTCAATATACATGGAACAGGGTGGCTTTGAAAACAGATCCATACTTTTGCACTTCATTAAATATTTACTGGATGCCTTCTAAGTGCAAGGCACACTAGTATGCATATTGATGAAACGCGAGGAGCTCAGGAGCTCATTTCTCAGCCTAGCAGGAGAGCAGGCAGGGGTGCAGACTGTCACATCACTGTGGCTGGTGCTGAAGCAGGCTTCCGGGATGGGCACCTACCCTCCACCCAGGAGGGAGTGGTTAAGGAGGGTCCCCAGAGAATGTGACATACCCTCAGCTGGGTCTCAAGGCTGAGCAGGATTTTCCAAGTCAGTGAAGTGGTGAGAGAGTGGAGGGAAGCTAATTATATGCAAAATATGGGATGTTTCTGATCAGCTTGGGAGAAGATGCATTGTTCTCACCAGACTTACAAAGGGTCACGACCTGCCTCCCCAAAGGCTAAAATACCACTTGTATAAAGTTAGAGGAGAGGGCTGAGGGCTAAACCTTTGGGAGCAGTAACAGCTTTTGAATTGCAGCTTGACTGAAATGCCAGCACAGGACATAGAAGGGTGGTCAGCAAAATTCACAGGAGGTGGGAGTGTCACAGGCCCATGGGGACAGTTCATGACTTATCAGATGTCCCAGGGAGCTCTGTTTCTCTGGAGAGCCCTGATGGACTCAGACACAAGGGGAGAAGGGGAATACACCGATGGGAAAGAAAGGAGGGGTCCTGCTGGGCTGGGGCTCTTAACTAGACCTTGAACACATGCGCCAGCAGACCCAGATTTCCTGAGGGCCGAGATCAAGGCGCATTCAACTCATCTTTATGCACAACACCATACACAAAGTAGGTGCTAAGGAAAGGTCTGCTGGATTCGGTCTTACAGGCCAAGGTAAACTAACAGAAAAAGAAGGTGCACAGTTCAGAGGAGAGAACTGAAAACAGACTAAGCTCATGAAGAAGGCAGAAGGGAAAGTGATCCAGAGACTCATGGAGAGATTAGCTTGGGCTTGGAGAGACTTCTCGATAGGAGGTAAGGGTCAAGGGTGAAGGTGGAGAAGGACAGATGGACATGTGGGAGGGGAAGCAGGAAGCGGAAGGGGTTATTGTCTGAGGGCTTCTGTTCTCTCTGCACAGTAGAAAGTGAGATTATATCATTAGCTAAGAATTATGGGGGTCTACATGCTTTATTGCACTTAATCCTTACAAGCCCATGCGGTAGGCATCATCATTATCCTTTTAGGAAAAGAGAGGTTCAGAGGGGCCTGGGGACTTGTCCAAGGGGCACAGTTTCTAAGTGACCCATCTGAGTTCTGAACCTGGCTTCTCTGCTTTTAGGCCATCCTCACTATGTATTCTAACTATCTGCTGAAAATATAGCAAATGTGTCTCTGAGTAGGGGGACTATTGGTCTTCAGGAAGTAGGTGAGATTATGAAACAGCCGTGTGGGCAATAGACAAGGTCGCTGACTGAGGAAGTGGAGACAGGCAGCTAGAAAGTTCTGAGTCTGGTTGATATTGTAAACCTTGAATGCATAGGTGATGGCATCTAACGTGGTACCTGCCACCGAGCAATTGCTTGTAAGTATCCTCTTACTCTTGCCTTCCTACCCCAGGTACTTCTTAAATCTCTGTGCTTCAGGAGAGAATGGAACTTGGTACAAAAGATCTTGGATTCAGTGATGTAGCAGGGCGGTGGTACATCACCCACCACACCACCATTACCGTCCTCTTCACAATAGCAACAGCAGCATCTGACCATTTCACATGTATTCTCTTATTTAATCCTCGCAATAGTCTGTGAGGTACCTGCTTTTCATAAGTGAGGAAACAAACCTAGTGAGATAAACTACCTCATCTAACATCACGCAGCAACATGCTATGTCGTGGTAGACCTGGAACTGGAGCCCAGGCAAGCTAGGCCCAGGGTGCAAGTGTCCACCTGCTTGACTCTGCTGCCTTTCTGTATGGACCAGGCGTAAAATTAAGTATCTTAGGTTCGGCAGACATCTTCCATGAATTCAGAATCCAGCATTCTCTATAACTTGTAACTCAAACCTTTTCACATGTGTAATGTGCCAATTTCTTGAAGGCATCTGAATTTTCATTTCCTGGATAAAACCAAATATATTTTGTTCAGAGACATCTACAAAACTGATTAAATGTAGATAGGTCTTGCTTTCTGTAAACCTAGTACTTAAGAAGCTATTAAGACTAATTTTCATGCATTGTTTATTAAGTCTCACTATTTCATTACGCCATCTCATATAGGGAAAGCCAAGTGAAGAAGAATTAAAAACAAAAGCCTGCCTTACAAAAATTAAGACCAAAACACTGTACTTTACATAAAGGCTCACTTTATGGAACTTTAGAAAGTGAAAAATTTTCCAAATTACTTCCAGGCTAATTAGAATAACAGTGGCCATCTAAATCCAAAAATGCAGACTAGTAAGAAGAAACAAAACCATAGCAAGCCCAGGCCTGCAGCATAACTAGAAGACAGAGAATGCTATAAACTTTAAATTACATGTAAGTAGAAAAACAAACACTAAACCTGGGCAGAACTATTTCTCATGCTTCTGTTGCAAGGCTTAGCAGAGAGCAAGGCTGTATGGAAAAGAGATGAGAGGAGCAGAGGAATACTGATCCAAAGTCACTGCTAGAAAGAGAAAGCCCATCTTAAAGGTGAACATATTGAAAAATGACCCTGGTATGTCAGTGCACTAACTATAGGAAAGAACATAAATGTTTACAACCTTTTCTGAACACCAATACCAAAAGAAATGGAAAAAAGAGCAAAGCAAAGCAGAAAAGAAAAGCAGAGAAAAAAAAATTGTGTATGATATTTTATACATAATAATTAAACAAAATTAAAGCCAAACATATAAATAACAATATACGTGAATGAATTTGACTAACCTATTAAGAGAAAAGGATTTTCAAATGGACTCAGAAGGCAAGGTCCAACTCTACGATATATACGAGAGGCCCGTCTAATTTGAGTGATTCAGAAAGGCTAAAATAAAGGGACGGTTAAAGGCCTAAGAGGGAAATGGGAGAAGGGTGATAGTAAGGAGTGTAAGCCTAATGGTATTAGGTACAGTACAGTTCACACTAGAAAATATTAAAGTGATAGTGAAGACATTTTTAAAGGCTAAACCCACAATTTTCAGTGTAACAGTTATGAATATCTATATGCCAAGTAACATGGCAATTATCCTTACATAACACAAACTATGGGAAATACAAGGAAAAGTAAATAGAAGAACACTAATATGAAGCCAGGCTTCAACAGTATGTGAACTATGGCTTCAATAGTATGTGAACTGTGAACTTCCAGATGTTTAAGCTGGATTTAGAAAAGGCAGAGGAACCAGAGATCAAATTGCCAACATCTGTTGGATCATCAAAAAAGCAAGAGAGTTCCAGAAAAACATAGACTTCTGCTTTATTGACTATGCCAAACCTACTGTGTGGATCACAACAAACTGGAAAATTCTGAAAGAGATGGGAATACCAAACCACCTTACCTGCCTCCTGAGAAATCTGTATGCAGGTCAAGAAGCAACAGTTAAAACCAGACATGGAACAATAGACTGGTTCCAAATCAGAAAAGGAATACGTCAAGGAGTACGTGATATTGTCACCCTGCTTAATAAACTTGTATGCAGAGTACATCATGTGAAATGCTGGGCTAGATGAAGCACAAGCTGGGATCAAGACTTCTGGGAGAAATATCAATAACCTCGAATATGCAGATGATAACCACCCTTATGGCAGAAAGTGAAGAACTAAAGAGTCTCTTGACGAAAGTGAAAGATGGGAGTGAAAAAGTTGGCTTAAAACTCAACATTCAGAAACCTAAGATCATGGCATCCAGTCCCATCATTTCATGGCAAATAGATGGGGAAACAATGGGAACAGTGACAGACTTTATTTTTCTGGGCTCCAAAATCACTGCAGATGGTGATTGCAGCCATGAAACTTGCTTGCTCCTAGGAAGAAAAGCTATGACCAACCTAGATAGCATATTAAAAAGCAGAGACATTACTTTGCCAACAAAGGTCCACCTAGTCAGAGCTATGGTTTTTCCAGTGGTCATGTATGGATGTGAGAGCTGGACCATAAAAAAGCTGAAGAATTGATGCTTTCGAACTGTGGTGTTGGAGAAGACTCTTGAGAGTCCCTTGGACTGCAAGAAGATCCAATCAGTCCATCCTAAAGGAAATCAGTCCTAAATATTCATCTGGAGGACTGATGCTGAAGCTGAAACTCCAATACTTTGGCCACTCATTGGAAAAGACCCTGATGTTGGGAAAGATTGAAGGTGGGGAGGAGAAGGGGACGACAGAGGATGAGATAGTTGGATGGCATCTCCGACGCGATGGGCATGAGTTAGAGCAGGCTCTGGGAGTTGGTGATGGACAGGGAAGCCTGGCGTGCTGCAGTCCATGGGGTCACAAAGAGTCAGACACGACTGAGCAACTGAACTGACTGAATAATATGAAACTTTAAAACACACCTCTTAGAACAAAACAGGTCAAGTAGAAAAAAATAAGTAAGCAAACATTAAGACATGAACAACAAAATCAATAAGGCATATCTTATGATTATATATAAAACTTTACACACTAATGCACATGGAACAGTCATAACAATTGATCAGATATTAGGTCATAAAGGAAGCATCAGTAAATTCCATGAAACAGAAATATTGTATACAGTGCAATAAATTAGAAATGAATACCAAAGTAAAAGTCAAAACACCCTTCCATCTGGAAATAAAAACCACACACTTTTATTTAAAGAAACTTCTAAGTGAAAGCGGAAATTAATATCAAAAGGAGAGAATTTCTGAGACATAATAAAACACTCATTTTTATAATCTGTGTGATATAATTAGAGCAGTGATCAGAAGAAATTTTATAGCCTTGCATACTTATATCCATAATAATCAATAAAAATAAAAGACTGAAAATAAACGAACAAGATTTCTAATTCACAAGCAAAAAAGTGAACCAAAAAGTTAATTGCAAGGAAGAAAATAATAGAGGTGGAAGTAATAATGATGCATAAAGCTGAAAACATAGATGTTAATGATTGTCTTTGAAAAACATGAACAAAATACAGAAAATCCTCCAGTTAACCTAATAGAGACAATGCAAGGGGAAGTCCATTTTGCACCTGAGCTGGTGACTAGGGAGAGTGGGTACCATACTTACGCACACAGAAAGGGGTCTTGCCCGACCAGTGATGATCCTGCTGGCAGATGCGCACAGACATGCCGATGAGGCGGAAGCCAGCATTGCACTGGTACACCACGCTGCCCCGGTAGCTGAAGTTCTCCCCGTTGATGTGCCCGTTGACGATGGGCTCAGGGGTCCCGCAGTGTCCGGCTTTGGTGAGATGTGGGGAGAGAGAGTAAATTGCATGGGAGCATACAGAAAATGAGGGGAGGCTTGGTCGGGGGAGGGGGAGTCAGGCACGATGGGGAAAAAGACCACGTTTTTCCCTCCTCCCCCTGACAGTGGCATCCAGGAGTGACTTCAGGAATCCTAGACATGATAGAAATAGTGTTGAAGATTAAAAGTGAAAAGTGAAAGTTGCTCAGTCGTGTCGGACTCTTTGCAACCCCATGGGCCATACAGTCCATGGCATTCTCCAGGCCAGAATACTGGAGCATTTTCCCTTTCTCTTCTCCAGGGGATCTTTCCAACCCAGGAATCAAACCCAGGTCTTTCACACTGCAGGCAGATTCTTTACCAGCTGAGCCACAAGGGAAGCCTAAGAATACTGGAGTGGGTAGCCTATCCCTTCTCCAGTGTATCTTCCTGCCCCAGGAATCGAACTGGGGTCTCCTGCACTGCAGGCAGATTCTTTACCAACTGAGCTACCAGGGAAGATTTGGCAATCTCACATCCCAAGTATGCATATAGCTGATTCACACTGTTGTACAGCAGAAAGACAATATTGTAAAGCAGTTATACTCCAATTAAAAAATTTTTTTTAAGCCCAGAAAAGAGCTGGACATTAAAAACAAATCCCAAGGTTGCACTCTAAATAGATGGCCGTCTTGAACTTTAGTTACTAGGTCTGTTCATGGGTGAGAAATGATCACTCTTATGGCCCTGCCTCTGGGATCACCCCCTCTTTTTTTCATCAACCAGCATTTCTAGAGCATCTACTGTACGGAGGGCACTATGGCCTACACTAAGGCACTCAAAGCTTGATTGTGTTGAAAATTACCAAGTGAGGACAGGTGGCTTGGTTAAATTCATCCTTCTTTCTCCTTGAGTGGCAAGGAACACAGACAACATAAACCTAGCTGAGTTATTTTCAGTAAATGGGATTTGGGTGGAGTATATTCCTAGTGTTTCCACTAGCGTTTGTTTGGTTCTGTGTAGACATAACTCATGCCTGTGTCTCTAACAGAGGCCTGAGACACAGGGAGGGCGTTCACTTCACACAGAGCTGTTCACTTGAGAACAGACCATCCAATCTATGTTGCTGGGTCTGTGTAGCTGGGACCCTCCTTTGGCTTTGCAGGATCCAGAAAGTAGTAAGAGAAGAGACAACTTTAGCATCTAAGGTTGAGGCAGGGAATGGACTGCCCATGGGAGAAATGGCAACTTTGACTTTTGTAAGCTGGGTAAGTTTTTATGCTTTTGTCCTACATTGACATATTTTTGTCATGAAATGAGCTAATGGCAAAAAATACTTATATATTATATAATATAGCACATATAACATTGTATTTTTGTAAAATATTTATATATGTAAAATTTGCTGTGCGTGTAGTCGCTCAGTCATGTCTGACTCTTTGTGACCCCATGGATTGTAGTCCGCCAGACTCCTCTGTCCATGGGATTCTCCTGGCAAGAATACTGGAGTGGGTTGCCATTTTCTTCTCCAAAAATTTGCTAATATATAATATAAATGGTATTTTAGATGTGTTGCAGGGATGTGTCTCTGTAAGTTTCCCTGGATGTAAAGACTGGAATTTCACCCATCATACAGAGCCTCTAAGTATCTTTTTTACTTAGATACTAAGGGAGTATCTTTTTTGATCAGAATGAAAGCCCCTCAGTGGTTTGTCTCATCAGACCTGAAGTTCTTCTCATTCTTTTGGATGCTCCAAGGGAAGCTAGTTCAACATTTTGGTTGTGGTAAATAGTATCTGAGTCATTTGAAAAGACCCTGATGCTGGAAAAGACTGAGGGCAGGAGGAGAAGGGGACGATAGAGGATGAGATGGTTGGATGGCATCACCAACTCAATGGACATGAGTTTGGATAGACTCTGAGAGGTGGCGATGGACAGGGGAGTCTGGCGTGCTGTGGTTCATGGGGTTGCAAAGAGTCAGACACGACTGAGTGACTGAACTGAACTGATACACCCAATAGCTAGAGTTTAGATTAAGCATTTTATGACCATAGGTAAAATAGTACTGTTCAAAAATTGGGATTCAGCTTTGGAAAGATCTAACTTGTACTGGAGAGGGAAAAATGGACAGGAGAGGCCCCGGGGTGGTCACTTACCCAGGCAGCGGACTTCAGAGCCACTCCAGAGCCCGTTGGCCATGCACTCCCGCACCCTGGAGCCCACCAGCGTGTACCCGGAGTTGCAGGAGAAGATGGCTGTTGCCCCATAGACAGACAGGGTTCCGATGCGATGCCCATTGGGCGGGACGGGGAGCTCTCCACAGGAGATGACTACAAAGACCACAGAATGCTCAGGAAGCCAGTCCCGAGAGACGGGTCATGTGCTGCGTCTCATTAGCAAGAATAGTGACAAAAGGAAGATGGGTTCAACCTACTCTAACAGGACTCATGACCAGAATGTGGGTCACCATGGTGACTGCTGTGCTGTTACACTGCACCCAAGATTCTCAACAGGGCTGTCACCAGAAGCACCCCCTGAGGAGCTTTTAAAATGTCCAGATCTGTGGTGCGCTCCTCGGTGTCCAGCGCGGGCAGCGGGCGCTCCCCCTGTCCTCTCTGCTGAGCCGAGCAGCAGCCTCACAGTCCTGCTCCACAGAGCGCTGCAGACACCACTGGCTGCACTGAGACCTAAGCCCCTGCTTGTAATGAAGCCGGCCCGCGCTTGTGACCTCTACTCGGTCAGAGTACACGGCCGAGTCTGCGCTTGGGCGAACAAAGGCCACAGTGTCTCGCGTCATGGGTGTTGGGAAGATTCCACTCCTCACACCCAGTCTCAAAGATGCCCTTGAGCACTGACAAGTGATGTCCTTCCGTCCCTTCACAAACATTTACTTCTTCTAACACACCCTTCTGACTGAGTAAATAGCATCAGTATATCCCTATGGGTGGGCGCTGTGCTGACCCACTCAGAGCCCCCTTGAGGACTGAAGGGCTTCTTTCCCCAGATTGTAGCTGCTGGCAAACATCCATTTGTTGTGAGCCCTCTTCAGATGGCCTTGGTTAAAGAGTCCTCACATCTAAGGTCATGCTCTCTTCCTTGGGCAGCTGGAACCCAGGGTTTGGTAAGTGTGGAGGTATAAAGCCCCCTGCCTTAACTTGTGGCAATTCTGAAGGGCTGCCCAGATTCAGAGCTCTTAGCTGGGTCAGCTGAAGCATCACCATCATCATCAGAGGCCACCTTCTCCATCTCCTCAGTCCTACTTCCTCCCCTCCCCTTCCCATTCCTTTCCTCTTCCCTCCTCGTCCTTCCCTCCCCTTCCCTTTCTCAGATGGTGATCCCAAGAGCACTGCCTAACAAATCTCCATCTTAGAGTCGCTTCCCAGAGACCGTGACCTCTGAAACTATCTCAAAGAACCAAAGCAAAGCAATGCACAATGGAGAAGGAGACACAGGCACACTTAGGTGGCCTGTCCCTTGCACTCTGTTCATTCCCCCTACACACACTTCCATTATAGGTCTCATCACACTTTGGTATCCTTGCTTCTTTATTTGTCTGCCTCTCCAGTAGACTCTAAGCTCCTGGTGGGCAGGAACCACAAGCTTTTATCCTCATACCTCTATACTACCTGGCATGAAGGTTGAATAAATGAATTAGTGGATGCTCACCTGGACAGAGGCAGCTTTTTAATAAGATGACAAGATGCTGAGAAGTGCTTCCTTAAAGGAGTAGGCCTCTCCCCAGCTCCTGGTTCTAGGTGAGTGTTCAAAAAGAGGTTCACTGCAATCCCTGGCTATACCCCACTCTTCCCCCTCCCCAATTCAGCCCATGTTATGAGACAGTTGGAGTTGGAGGCACTGTGCCAAACTTCCCCACCCTTTCCTCCTGGGCTTACTTTGGCAGGTGGGCATAGAGTTGTCAAGGCTCCATTTGCCATTGGCCTGGCAGTGGATGACCCTTTGGCCGGTGTAGTAGTAGCCAGGGTCGCAGATGAGCATCAGCTGGGCCTGGAACTGGTACTGTGTCTCGAAGATGAGCCTCCATCGACCATGTTCCACACTGACGCTGCTGATGTCAGGACAGGTCACAGCTGGGGAGGTACAAAGCAGAAAGGAGGATTCATTCATTAATTACGGACGACACTGGAGAGAGCCCAGCGTTGGGGAGTGGGGGACCATAATGCAGTCCTGATGACTCTCAGAACATTCAGTCCCCAGGCAGATGTGGTCTATGAATGAAGTGAGCTGGGTGGGGAATGTGGCACACGACTGGGGTGGCAGATCTGCCAAATTAAAAAAAAAATAGGGGCAGGTGGCACTGTGTTGGTTTTGATTGTGGATGTGAGACTGCAAATTCCAGGTGGTCAGATCTACCTTTTCCAAGGGAAGCTAGAAATAGGATTTTTGTGTAAAAGTCTTCTGACTTAAAAATGTTAGAAAGAAATTCAAACTATTTATTTTATTTTTAATCATAGGGTAATTGCAATATTGTGATGCTTTTCTCCATACATCAACATGGATTGGCCATAAGGTTACAAAATATTTTTATAAAGCACTGCACAGGCCGAAGAGCCAAACCAAAACCAAAACAAAAAACCTTGTATCATCAGACTGGATATAGCCCATTAGGCTGCCCACTGGCCTTCAAATTGAACAGTACCTCTGTTGTTTTGGAGAAGGAAATGGCAACCCACTCCAATATTCTTGCCTGGAGAAGTCCATGGACAGAGGAGTCTGGCAGGCTACAGTCCATGGGGTCACAAAGAGACGGACACGACTGAGCGACTATCACTCACTCGTTCTGTTGTTTTAGAGTCTTGTGATCAAAGGACATTCACGTTGATTTTCTAATACTTTTTACATCTAAGAGTAAGTGGACCAGTCATCCTGAGGTTCTGTGATGGTTTATGGATACATCTCAGAGAACAGTGGTCTATCAATGTTTTGAAGCAATTTCAAATGGGAACCCAAGTTGGTAGATGGAGATATCCACTTGTCTCAGATCTGAGTCCCAGCCTCTCAGGGCATGTTTTTCCTATTTCGCTCACTCCTTGCAGGAATCTTTTCAGCTGCTTACCCAGTCCCCCCGACATACCCGCCTCCCCTACCCAAAGGACTCACGGACACACTGGGGGGGTACATTGCGATTGCTCCACAGGCCTGTCTCCAGACACTCTGTTGTGGCTTCAGCACCTGCCTGGAGATGGTAGCCTTCACTGCAGCTGTATACAGCCTTGGTCCCCACTGTGTACTCTTTGCCAAACACCATTCCATTCTTGGGGGCCTCAGGAAGCCCACAGGAAAGAGCTGGCAGAGGAGAAAAATGTCATGAGCCTGTCTGCTTCAAGATGGTGTTCTGAGAACATATTTTTATTTTCCCTCTCCCTTGAGGCCCTAGTAGAATGATAGTAAAGACTAATAAAAGGGAAAAGCCTCATAACAAAGAAGAAATGGGAAGATAATCAGCAGAGGAGATGGAAAAAGAAACTTTGGAAGATGAAATGCAGATAGAAATGCATCGATGGATTAAATGGAGTTGAGAAGCTGCAGCACAAAATATATACAGAAGGGAGCTATGAGGTGAGACCAATTTTCCATCCCTCCACACAAATACAGTGGAGAGGCAGCCAGGCAGCCATTTTCCAAACTGTGGCTCAGATGGTAAAGCGTTTTCCTACAATGCAGGAGACCCAGGTTTGATCCCTGGGTTGGGAAGATCCTCTGGAGAAGGAAATGGCAACCCACTCCAGTATTCTTGCCTGGAAAATCCCATGGACAGAGGAGCCTGGTAGGCTACAGTCCATGGGGCTGCGAAGAGTCGGACACGACTGAGCGACTTCACTTTCAAGAAAACAAAAAGAAAGGAAGGAAGGAAGAAAAAGAAAAGAATCCCTTTGAGAGAATTGGGGATGCTCAAGTAGGAGCAGGTATCCCAGAGTAAGCTCTTTTAATTCTTAGATATAAAGGCTCCCACCCTCAAGGCTGACCCTCTGCCTGCTTATCTCTGCCATATACTCAGTTTGATAGGGACAGAGTAAAGAGACATTGACTATGCTAAAAGCCTTTGACTGTGTGGATCACAACAAATTGTGGAAAATTCTTAGAGAGATGGGAATACCAGACCACCTCACCTGCTCCTGAGAAATCTACATGCGGGTCAAGAAGCAACAGTTAGAACCAGACATGGAACAATGCACTGTTTCAAAATTGGGAAAGGAATACAACTAGGCTCATATAGTCTATGACAAGGTATATTGTTACCCTACTTAATTAACTTATGTGCAGAGTATATCATGTGAAATGCTAGGCTGGATGACTCACAAGCTGGAATCAAGACAGCTGGGAGAAATATAAACAACCTCAGATGTGTAGATGATACTACTTTAATGACAGAAAACAGAGAGGAACTAGAAGCCTCTTGATGAGGGTGAAAGAAAAGAGTGAAAAGGCAGGCTTAAAACTCAACATTCAAAAAACTAAGATCATGGCATCTGGTCCCATCAACTCAATGGCAAATAGATGGGGAAAAAGTGGAAGTAGTGACAGATTATATGTCTTTATTTTCTGCAGACAGTGATTGTAGCCATGAAATTAAAATACGATTGCTCCTTGGGAGAAAAGCTATGACAAACATAGAGTATTGAAAAGTATTGAACATCACTTTGCTGACAAAGGTCCATATCGTCAAAGCTGTGGTTTTTCCAGCCCTGCGTATGGATTGAGAGTTGGACCATAAAAAAGGCTGCGTACCAAAGAACCAATACTTTCAAATTGTGGCACTGGAGAAGACTCTTGAGAGTCCCTAGGACTGCAAGGAGATTAAACCAGTCCATCCTAAAGGAAATCGACCCTGAATATTCACTGGAAGGACTGATGCTTAAGCTGAAACTCCTATAGTTTGGCCACCTGATGTGAAGAGCCAACTTACTGTAAAAGACCCTGAGGCTGAGAATGATTGAGGGCAGAAGGAGAAGGGGGCAACAGAGGATAAGATGGTGGGATGGCATCACTGACTGAATGGACCCGAGACTGAGTAAACTCCGGGAGATAGTGAAGGACAGGGAAGCCTGGTGTGCTGCAGTCCATGGGGTTGCAAAGAGTCAGACACGGCTTAGCGACTGAACAACAGCAACAAAAGGGACTCAGTTCAGTTCAGTTCAGGGACTAAGTAGGTGATTAAATGGTTAATCCCACTGGAGGACTGTAAGTAAAGAAAAACACATGGGCGGCTCCTATAAGTTAGTGATCACTCGAGAAAGCAGGTTTGCTTATCCACAAAACCAAGTGGGCTTGCTTAGCAAAAAACCCATGCAACAGAAGCATAAGGCATGCCCCCAAATAATACAACTGGAGGCATGAGACCCACATCCTGCCCAGTGAGCTCAGGAAGTTAATGATTCCAAGACTATGCTCCTCTGGGCACACTAAAACAAAAATATAAAGAAAAGGCGGCATTATACTACAGCCTGAGATGATTTACCATTTTTAGTATAGATGAGTGCCTTTTTGCTCCTTTCCATTGTGCCATGACAGTCCCGGCTTGAACATATAAGGACGAAAAAACTCCCCTGCTCACCACGGAGGAAGAGCTGATGATGGAAACGTGACATCTACTCAAGAATGAGGAAGAAGGTGATCTTCTCCCCCTCCCCACTTTCCCTTTCATTATAAAACTGTAGCTCACTAAGTTCTTGGGGCGTGGCATCCTCTCACCTGCCTGCTTGTAAGCCTCATGAGCGTGCTATTCTAATAAGTCACTTCTTATCTATCATTTTGCCTCTCGCCAAATTCTGTCTGCAGAGACATGAAGAATCAGAGCTCCTTGGAGCCACCATGAAATGCCACCTAGTGCTTTCAATTCAACTTCTTACTCATGGGAGAGACCTAGCGGGCAAGGATGGCTGTATATAATAATAACAAAGGTAACCCACATCTTTGTCTGGAAAAATCAACCTTGCCTTTAAAATATGAGCAGAGACCACTATACGTATGAAGAAAACCAGCAGCATGAAAGAGATAAACAAAGATAAGATTAATAATAGAAAAGGCTCCTTTAGGAAAGAGAGCTAACTCAGGTAACAGAAGACTTACAGTCTTTAAACCCCTGATTAGCAGGATCAGATGCTCTAGAGGGAGCTCAGGATGGAGAGCAATGGGCCGCCCCCTCAGCCACTGCAGCCTCCCCAGCAGTGCACCATGAGGGGATCCATGATGGGAAAGAACAGGATGCTGGCCCTAGAGAGCTATTGAGAAAGTCAAAGTGACATACAATAAAATGAGAAGAGTGCTTTGAAAAGAGAGCAAGCTGAAAGTGAGCAAGGAAGGGCCCTTTTAAGTTAAAAACACCATCAACAAAATAAGCATTAAAAAGGAGTGGCAACTGGAGACAAAGGTATGGCTGCCTGCCATATATCAGGAAACACAGGATGTTGCAGCCCTCAAGTCATCCACTCCTCCACCACTACAGTCACCCCCAGGGGTGGGCTCTGAGGAAAATCATGATGGAGACAAATAGGCTGACTCCTCTGCCCCTGCAGCCACCCCAGCAGTGCACCTTGAGGGGATTCAGGATGGGAAAGAAGAGGATGCTGGCCCTAGATAGCTAAGGTGCATATCAAAGGAATGACTTCAATGAGCCCTGACTTCTGCATCTTCCCATATATAGAAGGGCTTCCTCCACCTGCCAACGCAGGAGACACAAGAGGCAGGTGCAATCCCGGGGTCAGGGAGATACCCTGGAATAGGAAATGGCAACCCATTCATGTATTCTTGCTTGGAAAATTCCATGGACAGAGGAGTCTGGCAGGCTACAGTCCATGGGTCACAAAGAGTCAGATGCAACCGAGCATGCACATATATTAAAGAACGCTAAACTTATTAACCTGAGGTGCTTGCTTTTCTTTAATTAACAGTAATCTTTTGATGTTCTGACTACCTGGTTTTTATTGCAAAAACTCATATATATCCTGGCTCCTCCCTTGCCTCTTCAGAACAGTCCCTCAGAGCTATCTGAAAGGCTGTCTTCTGAGCCTAAGTCTGCCGTATAAAACACAATTCTCAACTTTTAAGTTGTGAAATAAAATTCATATTTTATGACAAGAAAAACTTAAAAATTTTCTCAGCCCTTTGGCTTCCTCTCTCCCTCCCCATTAGCGTGCACAGTGATCCGCCCTATGCATCAGTGAAACCTCCCCTTTGCTCAATAAAGAGCAACATTCTCCTAGCATCAACAAGTTGTTGTTCAGTCACTAAATCGTGTCCTACTCTTTGTAACCCTATGGACGGCAGCACGCCAGGCTTCCTTGTCCTTCGTTATCTCCTGGAGTTTTCTGATTCATGTCCATTGAGTCAGTGATGCTATCTCATCATCTCATCCTCTGCTGCCCCCTTCTCCTTTTGCCTTCAATCTTTCCCAGTATCAGTGTCTTTCCTAATGAGTTGGCTCTTCATATCAGGTGGCCAAAGTATTGGGGCTTCAGCTTCAGTATCACTCCTTCCAATGAACATTCAGGGTTGATTTTCTTTAGGACTGACTGGTTTGATTTCCTTGCAGTCCAAGGGACTCTCAAGAGTCTTCTTCAACACCACAATTTGGAGGCACCAATTCTTCAGCACTCAGCCTTATTTATGGTCCAACTTTCATACCTGCACATGAGTACTTTGGTAAAGCATAGCTTTGGCTCTACAGACCTTTGTTGGTAAAGTAATGTCTCTGCTTTCTGGGAAAAATCAGAGACAAACATATGCTATCTATGTTTGTCATAGCTTTCCTTCCAAGGAGCAAGCATCTTTTAATTTCATAGTTGCAATCACTGTCTGCAGTGATTCTGGAGCCCAGGAAAATAAAATATGTCACTGTTTCCACCTTTTCCTCATCTATTTGCCATGAAGTGATGGGACCATGAAGGTGACTGGTAAATTTTTTTTTTCTTTCTTTTTTATAATGCAGTACACAATGCTGAGAATGTGAGAGGAGAGACCACATGCTGCAGTGGAATTATAAGAGAAGAAAAGCTTTCTGGGCAGCAAGGAGTGTCAAAAGCTGTAGACTTTATATAGGTATGATTCAATAATCTCATTTCTGGGAATTTATTTTAAAGAGATAAATATGGATGTCCCCAAGGACAGAATTATAAGGATTTAAACAGAAGCACTGTTTATAGCAGCAAAAAATATGGAAGTTCAAATGACCAACAATAGGATGATACTTGAACAAGTGAGTTTTTCTACAGTGCTACAGATCATTGCAAATATTGATAACAAAGTGTTTAATCATGTAATAAATGCTAACAAAATATGAGAGCTTTGTCCACCAATAATGCCATTTTTATCAATAATATAGGAAAGACCAAAGGAAATGTTAAAAGTGGTGATTTCAATTGATGGGGTTATAGGTCTTTTATACTTTTCTTTTGCATTATCTATAGTTTTTTTTCTTCAGATCTCTAGTATGAATGTATATTGCTTTAAGAAAAAGAAATTCCACCAATGACCGAAAGCAATGCATGTGAACTGCCTGGTGTGCATCAGGCGCTTGATCACTGCTGATTTCGCAGGTGGTGGTCACTGTTCATTCTGCTCCCCCCGCAGCTCGTCTTCTGCTACCTGGCACGCTGCTTCAGACACCGTCAGTTGTGTGGCCTATTTTGTGATCTCTCTTGTTGTCTGTGGCTTTGCAAATGCTCTTGCTGTTGCCTAGAAAGCTTTCCTTGCCAGTGCCTGGCTCTTGACTTCTCTTGTCCTATGAGCCCAAGTGACCCCTCTTATGGGAATTCCCTAGCTGTCGAGGAGCAGGTAGGTCCCCTCTTACCCCTGGGCTCCCCCAACCCCGTTTGCACTCCTGATACAGCACTTCCTTCCTTCTTGCATTTCTGTGCTACATATCTATCTCCTTAAAGAAATCAGTCCTGAATATTCATTGGAAGGACGGATGCTGAAGGTGAAGCTCCAATACTCTGGCCACTTGATGGGAAGAGCCGACTCACTGGAAAAGACCCTGATGCTGGGAAAGATTGAAGGTGGGAGGAGAAGGGGACGACGGAGGATGAGATGGTTGGATGGCATCACTGACTCACTGGACGTGAATCTGAGAAAACCCCAGGGAAGAATGAAGGACAGGGAAGCCTGGCATGCTGTAGTCCATGGGGTCACAAAGAGGACAGGACTTATCAACTGCACAACAACAACCATCTCCTTCTCTGCTCCGAAAACACCGAGGCTTTGTTTTACACATGTGTATATCTCTAGGGCTTCAGACATTATGGATCCTCAGTACATGTTTGCTGAAAGAATGAATTAATCATCCATGAGTAATCCCACATTTGGAAGTGATTGGTCCTGGGACAAGCCCAAGTTGTGGGTAGGACCCAAGCACCCAGTCTCCTCTCTCCCACCAGCTTCTTACCTTGACAGAGAGGAATGGCCTCACTCCACAGGTGGTAGCCCTGGGGGTGCCGGGTACAAATGGCCATGCTGTGTCCCACCAAGCGGTAGCCGGCATTGCAGCCAAAGTGGATGGAGCCTCCGGGCTGGGTGCTGGTCTGGCCCAGAAGGAAGCCATGGAGGGGAGCCCTGGGCAGGCTGCAGTAGGGAGCTGCATGGCAAGATGAGGGTCAGGGACCGTGTGCAGCGGGAAGACAGAGGTGGCCCTTCTTCATGCAGCCCCCCACCCTCCACCCCCCGCCTTGCTTCTCCCCCTCCTTCCCATCTTCACCACTGCCAGGTCAACTGCTAGTTAGGACGTCGATACTGAAAAGCAGTCAATCAATCTAGGACAGCCAAAGAAACGAAAAGAAAAGAAAGGAAAAGAGAAGGGAAGAGAAGGAAAAGAAAGGGGGAGAAGGAAAGGAACAACAAGAGAAGAAAGAAAAAAAGGAACAGTTCTATGAAGCCCTGGGTCACCTTTGGGTCTGGAGGCAGCACAGGTTGTGCAGCTAAGTTCAGGCTCTCAAATCCTGCTAGCTCCCAAAAAGACACAGAAAACAATCTGATGTGCTTGGTTTCAGAAAGATGTGACTGCAGGGCTGAGGCCTCTGGAGTCAGGGCTGCGCTTGAGTTCCACTGCCCAACTTTCCACAGGTCTGTGACGTGAGACAAATCTCTCAGGCTCTTTTAGCTCCACTTTCCTCACCTGAACGTTGGGATTGGCAATGTCTTCCTCATAGGTTTTGGGATAATTTAAATGGGATCTCGTCTGTAAAGCCCCTAGCCTGGTGCAGGGCACTCTGTGCTCCGTAAATGGTCTGAGTCCTGCTTTCTGTTGTGTAGGGGGCTGGAGGGGGAGAGGGAGTTGTGGCAATCCAGGACGTGAAACCCACAGTCCTCGTTTCCCCTTGACATACAATTTCAATTTATTTCATTCATTTATCCAACAGACAGACATCAAGTGTCTCTTACATGTCAGGTGCTGTTCTAAGTGCTGGGAATACGACAGTGAAGAGAATAGACGAAGACCCCAGCCTCAGAGACCTTGCAACACAAACCTCTGCCAGGGAGCCTCAGGGGGAAGTTCTGTGAGGCCAGGAAAGAGGGCTGACCAAAGGAGCACAAAGAAAAAGCCCGTTCATCTGCTTTCAGCATCCCTGGTGCGGGATAAGTCAGGACGTAGATGCCAGGACCCTTCCTGTGTCTGCTGGCCTCTTAGGTGATTACATCCCTCAGCTGGTGAAACTGAAGTTCTCAAACCTCCCCTTCCGAGGCAGACGCCCTCCTTTGCTTCTGCTTTGCCGACTGCATCCTGCTTATGTGGGATCCACAGGTCTATCTCAGTCCCCAGCAAGAATCTCAGTTATAAAATATACTTAGTCACGGTGATAGAGGCATGGGCAAATTACAAGATTCTCCTGTGTTTCCATTAAGGACTCACTGTTTCACCATGTAATTAATTTACTTTCTGCAGTGGCATATGTATTATAAGTGACTCATTACCCACAAACATGTGATTAATCTTTAAAAACATCAAGCCAAGGGCAACTCCTTAATGACTTCTAGTTCAGGGGGTAGCAATCGGCACAGTGAAATGCTACTAAATTGCTTTATTTCTCTTTTGTGTTAGTAGCTGCTAGGAAATCAGCCTGAATCCCCCTGACAGTAGCTTAAGGTTTCTTTTCCACCAAGAAGAACTGAGACCTGAAGAGGCTAAGTGACTTGTTTAATAATCATTCAAGTAGCGGCTGATGCAGCCCAACTAGCTAAAGGGCGTGAAGCCACCCTCCCTCTTGTGTGTATGTGGGGGGAAAGGAATTGGGGTCTACTTTGCAGAGGAAATGGACTCTGAGAACGTAAAGCTCCTCCTCTTCCCAGGCTCCCTTCAGCTTTCCTGGTTGGCCCTCACCTGGAGCCATCCCTACTCAAGAGTTTCTTAAGATTTCTAGCTTTATATAGCAATAAAGCTAGACCAGCTAAGTTTGAGCTGGTCTTCCAAGTGGGCAGCCTGCGCAAAGAGATGGACTGAGACACAAGAGGCAACTCAGGCTACGTTTTGACATCCCTCTTAATCAATATTCTTTGAAAATTTGCTCAACATTTGTTTGGAACACAGGCCAAATGCAGCTTCCCTGATGGCTCAGATGGTAAAGAATCTACCTGCAATGTGGGAGACCCAGGTGTGATCCCTGGGTGGGGAAGATCCCCTGGAGGAAGAGGGCATGGCAAGCTACTCCAGTATTCTTGCCTGGAGAATCCCATGGACAGAGGAGCCTGATGGGCTACTGTCCATGGGGTCACAAAGAGTTGGACATGAATGAGCGACTTTCAGTTTCTTCCAGGCCAAATGCAGCCAGGGAAAGAGTGCTGTGAGAGGACTAGCCCCTGGTGGAACTGGCTATGGTCTTAGGTAATTCATTTCTGCTCCCAAGCTCACAGAACGGGCCAGCAGCTCAATGGACCCACTACCCTGCAACATGGGCAGCAGGCAGTTTTTCAAGTTTTCTTTCCAATGATAGACAGTAATCCCCAGATGGGAGTTCAGTTAACCTTGATTTTCTCTGCCTTATTACCTTTCTAAGGATAGTTTTGTGTCCTGGCAGATAGTTAGCTGGCGTGGCCCTCAATCTGACTCTGCCTATGAGACGTGGCTCACAGAGCACAAGAGAGGCTCCTGGACTGGGAATACAGCCCACTGTTTGCTGCTTGTCTAATATCTGCCAGTTGGAGACCCACATCTTTAGGATTTTCTGGTTTTAAGGGACTTTTATTAACATTTCAACAGTGTTAGGGACAGGACCACCTATAGGCATTATTAGCTCATATATGATAAACTTATCTAAAAGACACAGGTTGGCAGTAGGAGCAGCAAGAAGGAAAGGTTAAAAGTGGGGAGGTATAGAGAGAGGAGAGGTGGGATGTCAAGGATACTCTGCAGCTATAGGTGAGAGAGACTCAGTGGAGGAGAAAGGCTGCCGGTCTCCAGGCTCGTGGAGAAGCTGCACCGCAGTCGA
Organism: Bos indicus; assembly: GCF_029378745.1. Lineage (NCBI taxonomy): Eukaryota > Metazoa > Chordata > Mammalia > Artiodactyla > Bovidae > Bos > Bos indicus. The sequence goes on along the minus strand of NC_091762.1, from coordinate 112,482,144 downwards.
GAATGTGGCCCATGGCTTATTGTTTTGGGTGAGAAACTTAAGGGGCTCAGGGGCTGTGGCCCTTCCCATGAGTCCTTATGTTTCACTCACCTGAATACCGAATCTTAAAGCCCTTCCGGTTGTAGGCATGGTCAGACGACCAGCGCAGGTAGACGGAGTTGCTTGAGCTGGTGACAACCAGGGGGGCCGAGTAATTCCCACTGAGGGCTTTCAGCAGAGGACTCTGTCCCGAGGGCCCTGTGGGAAGATGGTGGACACGGGATCACAGACTATTGCGGTTACCAGAGATACTAACCTTGATGCCTTAAACGTAACCGCCTTCCATTTCCCCCTCCTCAAGTGAAGACGTGAAGATTTGAGACCGAAACTCAGCACCATCATTGGTCTGTCCACTCCTCTCTCGCATCCACAGGCCTTGCGCGAGGATATCTTCCTCCTGAACCCTAAAGCAGGGATCGAAGAAGTCCCTGCCAAAGCAGAGTGGTTGGCAGGTGAGATGACATCTATTTGCTATCCTGGGACCTGCCCAAGGTCAAGATGCTGGTTAATGGAAGAGCTGGTTTTCAACCTGGGAACTTTTTCTACCTCACCGTCTTACTTGTGCCTATTAAAAAACAGCTCAGGGTCTGCCAGGTAGGAAAAAAAATATGAATGAATATATAGCAATAAAGCTAGAGGAAACATCAGGTCTCAGTGTCATAAATAACACAGCTCCCCAATATTCCTTCCCAGGGCTCTTCCAGAAGGGCCTCCCTCTTCTTTTTTTTTTCCACCTTAAATGCCTGGAAGTGCATTCCAAGAGGGCTGATTCAAGGGCTGCAGAGTACAAAGCTGGATAATGCAAAACACAGGATTTATTATCCTGCAAAGAGCCCTGAGTGATAGTTCTCATATGCTGCTGAGACAGCGCTTGGGAGCGTGGGAAAAGTGATGGACCGTATTACACACGGGAAAGTCATCAGAACTGCTGTGCCAGCTCTGACGGAAAGGGTCAGATGGCTCAGAGAAGTGGCATGCTGGGATGGGTCTGCTGTATTAGACCAGAACACCCACCAGCTGACTGTGACCTTCAGAAGGATCTGGGGGACACATCATTTCCTAAAGCAATAAGAAATGCACTGCGGAGCGGGTGAGGACCGGCATCATCAACAACCTGAGTAATAGCTATCCTCTGTAGGCAGAAACTGATGGGAGGAGATGCTGTCTCAGAGCTGGGCTTCCCAGTATTGATGGGAAGGAGAGGAGTCTAAATGCAGAGGCCAGGTGGAAGCACTGAGCAGTCAGGAGAAAGGCTGGGGTGATTACTAAAATGGGCAGCAAAGTTGGGATGGCAACCAGGAGGGCCTGATCTATAGGCTCAATGGAGATGGATCACAGAACGTGATGTTCCTCAGGGCAAGATAGATGGAGAGCCAAAAACAAATGAACATATGAACGAAGCAGATCATGAATATATAACCAAAAGGGCATAGAAAGTTCCAGTCACTGGAATAATTTGGAGACTTGAGCCAGAATACATTGGCTGAAGGAGAGGCTGGGTCCTGATGACACAGGTCCTTGCAAAACAACACCCATGTATACAGTGCTGATTCCCCAAGTCTTTATCCCAAAAGACCTACCACTAGTAATTCAGATAACTGAATATTGGAGAAAAGGGAATGTCTGGATATTTAGAAGACTTCTGTATACAGAGCATGTGAATTCGATGCTGCTACCTGGAACCCAAAGGACTCTCAAGGCTCCTTTGTTACAACGGGGGTAAATATGGCTAGAATTGGTAAGAAATGGAGTCTTATTTCCGAAACTTAACCCCATGGAAGCCTCAACTGCAGTAACTATGCCAGACACAGCAGCCTCATTAGAGTAGATTATCGTCGCCTTGGTTATATGGAATGCAGGTACTGATCTAGCAAGGAATTCTTTTCTATACCCACCAGAAAGGAGACTCGTAAGCAATTTGCATTTACATGAAATAAACAACAGTATACATCCGTGTCTTGCCCCAGAGCTATGTTAATTCTCCTGCTCTGTCATAATGTAGTAGGAAGATATGTGGACCATCTGGACTTCCTGCAGCATAGCTTATTGATTTACTATGTGGATGACATTGTATTAACTGGATCTGATGTGCCAGACGGAACCAGCAGTACAGATGCCTTTGCAAGACACAGGTACTCCAGAGGGTGAGAGAGAAATCCTGTAAAGAATCAGGTGAACTTTTTAGGGTCCTATGGCCCAGGGCACGCTGAGACATTTCCTCCAAATTAAAGAGCAGGTTATTGCACCTTTACCCTCCTACCACCAAGAAGGAAGCACAGTGTTTGGTAGACTTCTTTGGGTTTTGGAGGCTGCATACTCTTCACTATGACCCATTTACTGGCTAACATTCAAGGTGCCAGCTTTGTGTGGTGGCTAAATTTAAGGGAGGGTGTTATAGAAGGTCTAGGCTGCAATACCAGCAGCCCCATTGTTCGGATCATATAACTCATCAATTTCTATGGTACTGGAGTTTCTGTGGTAGAGAAAGACCTTGTGTGGAACATCTGGAAAGTCCTAACTGGGAGGCTGTGTCATAGATTCCTAGGGTTTAAGCCAGTCGGTACCGTCTGCAGCGGGGAACGATTTAATTTACTTACCATCAAAGATCTCAAACTCATCATACTGCTTCTCACTGAGAAAGTACTCCACTGTGATGGAGATGTTATATTCCGGCTCCACTCTCACCAGCCAAGAGCAGATCTGGAACTGGGGATAGCTGCCAGGGTAGCTCTGACTCAGGATCACACCTGTGGAATCCGTCAGAAGCTCATTCGTTGGGCAGTGCACTTGGAGAAAGAAAGAGAAATACCAGGTATGTGGGATGGAGGTGGAACGAATGCCAACACAATGGCTCGTCCCTGGGGTAGAGGACAACCACTGGAAAGCCAGCCGGCATTTGAGCACATCAAGCAAAATTCCGACACCCCTCCTTATACTGCTCCGTGGTGTGAGTTGGTCTCTGATTCTGTGTCAGTGCCACTGCATTGCTGAGACTCAGGCTTGGCCAGTTGGCTGGAGTCACTTGTTAACTCACATGTGGGGATGATACATACATACAGACAACAATAAGGCATCCTCAAACCCAAGAGTTAACTGGATTTGATTTGTACAGAGTACAGGGCGGAGGTAAGCACATGGGATTTTGAGTCTAGTCAAGGCTATGGTTGTTCCAGAAGTCATGTATGGATGTGAGAGCTGGACTATAAAGAAAGCTGAGCACTGAATAATTGATGCTTTTGAACTGTAGTGTTGGAGAAGACTCTTGAGAGTCCCTTAGACAGCAAGGAGATCCAATCAGTCCATCCTGAAGGAAATCAGTCCTGAATATTCATTGGAAGGACTGATGTGAAGCTGACGCTTCAATACTTTGGTCACCTGATGCAAAGAGCTGACTCATTTGAAAAGACTCTGATGCTGGGAAAGATTGAAGGCGGGAGGAGAAGGGGACGACAGAGGATGAGATGCCTGGATGGCATCAACGACTCAATGGACATGAGTTTGAGTAAACTCCGGGAATTGGTGATGGACAGGGAGGCCTGGTGTCCTGCAGTCAATGGGGTCGCAAAGAGTAGGAGACGACTGAGCGACTGAACTGAACACCTGGATTTAGAGTCCATCTCTGTCACTTACTGCCTATGTGATCTTGAACAAATTACTGCCTTTCTGTGCAAATGCTTCTCCATTGCCAACCCAGAAAGATAACTTGTACCTTACAGTGCTGTTGTATTATACCAAATGTCATATATACACATATATATGTTATGTTATGTAATTATATATTAAGATTATATATGATATGATATTATACATTATATGATACTGTGTTATTTCATTATATATTAAGATTATATTTTATATACTATATATTATAGTATTAAACTAAATAATCTATGTAAAGCATGAAACATATAGCCTCCATAAATTGTAGCAATGATGACTATGATTATACCAGGAACAGAAGGAAACAGCCTAGCATGTGGGATCCAGTTTCCTGACCAGGGATGGGACCTGGGCCCCTTCACTGGGAGTGTGGAGTCTTAGACACTGGACCACCAGGGAAGTCCTATGAAGTTCTTTTTAATTTCAGATTCTTAGAGAAATAATTTACGTACAATAAAATGCACAGATTTTAGGTACAATTTGCATTTAGGCAGATGTATACACCTGTGTAACCACTACCACAATCAGAATACAGATTATTTCCATTGCCCCGGAAAGTTCTCTCATGTCCCTTTGCAAACAGTATGATCTGCCCCAGTGCTCCAGGGAATCAGTGGTGCTATTTCTATAAACACAGAGGAGTTTTGCTTGCAGCAGAGCTTCATGCGAATAGAATCACATATGTATTATTTTTTGGTCCGGTTTCTTTTGCTAAATGTCGTTTTTGTAGGAGTCGACTGATGCTGATCTATGTATCACCATTTCCTTTGTTTTTATTGCTCTCGAGCAATCATGGGACAATTTGCTTATTGATTCTACTGAGGAACATTGGGGTTGTTTCCATTTTTGGATTATTACAAAATTAATATAAAAGTCTTATTATGGATATGGGTTTTCACTTCTCTTCAGTAAATAACTAAGAGTAGAATTGCTGGGTGATGGGGTAGATGCATTTATCTTCAGAAGAAACTTCTATCAGTTTTCTAAAGTGACCAGAAAGATTTTATATCTCAACCAGCAACATATGAAAATTCTAACTGCTCCACATTTTTTCTAACCCTCATACTGTTAGTCTTAAATTTAAGCTATTCTAGTGGGTGCACAGTAATATTTCATTATGGTTTAATTTGCATTTTCCTTGTGACTAATGATGTTGAGCATCTTTTCATATATTTACTGGCCATTCATTATCTTCTTTTACAAAGTGTCTGTTCAAGTCTCTTGCATATATTTTCATTGGATTGTCTTATTACTCAGTTGTAAAAGTTCCTTACGTAGTCTACATTCAAGGCCTTTTTAAAAATATGCATACTCTGAATATCTTCTCTTATTCTGCAGTTTGTCTTTATTTTTTACATTCATTCCTCTTGGCTTTTCCTTCATGTGTTTTTAATTTGCTTTATCATCTGCATATATACTTATATATCTCTTTTAATGAAATTAGCCTATTTGTCATTTTGAAATATCTCTATTTTTAGTAATACTTCTTGCTTGCAGTATTATTTGAAATTTCTTTATGTTTCTTATGTTTACCATTTTTATGACATATCTTTTTCTCTTCTTTCATATTTCATATCTATCTGGTATTTATATTTAAAGTGCAACTTTTGTAGCAAATAAATAATTACTCTTTAAAGCCTCTAAACTTTTGCATGGTGTTTTGCAACAAAAACTCATCAATATAACCGTATTATACAAATAATATGTTAATCGCTTATTCTTGGTCATTGACAGAGATGTTGAAGTCTACCACCATAATTGTGAATTTGTCTCTTTCTCCCTGTAATTCTATGAATTTTTCCTTTATATATTTCAATACTATTGTTAGGTACCGAGACATTTATGACTCTTACATATTCTTGATAAATTGTGTTATCAGCATGAAATACTCCTCTTTATTCCCTTTAATGCTTTCTGCCTTAAATTCTATTTTGTCTAAGATTCGTTTTGCTACACCAGATTTTAGAGGTCAGCACTTGCTATCTATTTTTTTAAAAATATTTTGTTTCAGATCAGGGATGAATGATACCCTAGAGAGGCAAATGAAGATATTCAATTCTAAGTTCATGGAAAGCCTATAACTAGACTTTGAAATTTTTACCAATCTAAAAATCTCTGATCTCTAATTAGCAGTTTGATTCAATTGTATTTATCATGGTTGCACATATATTTGCACTTAGTTTTGCTATCTTATTTTTTGCAATTTTTGTTAACCATGATTTTTAAAAAATTTCTCCTTTAATGTTTCCTATTGGATTAACCATAGGGCTTCCCAGGTGGCTCAGTGGTAAAGAATCTGCCTACCAATGCAGGAGCCACAGGAGTCACAGGTTCGATACCTGGGTCAGGAAGGTTCCCTGGAGGAGGAAATGGCAACCCACTCTGGTATTTGCCTGGGATAATCCCATGGACAGAGGAGCCTGGATGGCCATAGCCCACAGGGTTGCAAAAAGTTGGACATGACTGAATGACTGAGATGCAAGCATTGTATTAATAAAATTTTCTTTACTCTCATTATTTTCGATTATGGATTTAGAATGTATGCATACTGTGGCATACATAATTTAAGAAAACTATGTATAAGTTTAAACATTGTATTTAAATGTATATATTTTTAATAATGTACATGGTTAATCAATATTTATGATTTTCCTCAGCAAGAAAGGGTCCTTAACTCATTTTTTCTTTCTTCTAAATAAGTTCTCCAGTGTAATTTATTTGTCCAGTTGTCTTCTGATTTTTTATTTTCTACAGTCTACATAAACATATCTACTACTGTATTTTACTGATTTCTTGTTATTGCTGTTCAGTCGCTCAGTCGTGTCTGACTCTTTGTGACTGCATGACCTGCAGCAAGCAGTCCGTGCAGAAACACTGATATCTTAGCTTATTGTTAGTTTTTATATCTGAATCATTCTACCTGTATTCATTTTCTTGCTGAACACCAAAAGAAAAAAATGTATAAATTGGACATCATCAAAATTAAAAACTTCTGTGCTTCAAGAACCCCATTAAGAAAGTGAAAAAACAATCCACAAAATGGGAAATAATTTTTGAAAATCACACATCTGATTCAGGACTTGCATTTAGAATATATAGATAAATCCTACCACTCAATAATTAAACAGATAGTTGCTAAATGTGGTAGATATTTCTGGGGTTTACCAATATCACATTTTCTTTTATTTCCTGAGCATATAAAAAACTTCACTTTCCATCCATGTGCCTATTTCTGGCCAATGAGATGTGAGTAGAACCATGAGTGTCACTTTGGGGCTGAGGAAGTGAAAAGCCCTTATGCGAATGTCCATTTCTGTCTTCCTTTGCTGCAACGGAGGTTGGAAGAGCAGGCCTAGTTTTCAGACAGCAGCACAAGAGTCAAGCAGCCTGGATCATGGAGTTAGCAGCTCTATAGAGTTATTTGGATTTCAGAAAATTTTTTGAAGAAGATATAAACTTTTGTTGTGTTAAACCACTGAGATGTGGGGATTGCTTGTTATTGAGTAATGTACTGAAGTGTATCCTTTAATTATGCTTTTAGTAGGGCAGTAACTACTTAGTCCTTGTGTATCTGAAGATTTCATTAATTCATTCTCACTCTTAACTGATAATTTAGCTGGGTTTATAATTTCAGTTTACAATTATATTTTCTGCTGCATTTTATCTTTTGGTAGGTATTATTTTTGATTCAATAGTGCTATGAGTCTGATTTAGCTTTTATCCATGAAAAGATAAATATATATTTAAATATAATGCTTTCTCTTTATCCTTGATATTCTATAATTATACTGTAGATTTTTTAGGTTTGAATTTCACCAAATTTTCTATGTTGCCATAGCAAGCCTTCAAGATAACAGAAAAATGTCTTATCCTTGTCAGAGAAGACTAGGACTTCATTGGAAAGGCATTATCTGAGGCAGAAAAGAGAAGAATAAGCCAAAAGATAAAAGAAAGTTATACAATGAAGTGGTTATGAATGGAAAATGATCTCTATTAAGGGACTGGAAGATAATATAGTTAAGATGGCAGTGAGACCCAGACTGGCCCATGGATTCAACTCAGTCTCTATAAAAATCTCAGTTCATTTCTTTGTAGATATTGACAAGTTGATTCTAAAATTCAGGAAATTCAGCAGACTCAGAATATCCAAAATAATCTTGAAAACGAAGAACAAAGTTGGAGAACTCACACTTTTTGATTTCAAAACGTATGACCAAGCTACAGTAATCAAGATGGTGGAGTACTTGCATAATGATAGATTCAAGAGAATAGAATTGAGTATCAGGAAATAAACCTTTCAATTTACTTTTCTGTGTCCCTGGGGCTAGCCTGGCATGGTGGATCAACTATACTCCAATAAAAATTGTCTTAAAACCCCAATTCATAGTCAATTGATTTTGACAGGGTGCCAAGACAATTCAATGGGGAAAGAACAGTCTTTCCAGCAAGTGACGCCAGGACAATTAGATATCTATACACAAAATCACGAAGTTGGACTCCTACCTCACACTATATATAAAAATGAACTCAAAACAGATAAAGTCCTAAATGTTAGAGCTAAAACTATAAACTCTCAGAGGAAAACACAGACGTAAATCTTCTTGACCTTGGATTAGGCAATAGTCTTAGATATGACACAAAAAGTACAAGCACCAAAAGAAAAAATACATAAATTGGACATCATCAAAATTAAAAACCTCTGTGCTTCTAAGAACACCATCAAGAAAGTAAAAAGACAACCCACAAAATGGGAAATTTTTTTAAAAAAATCACACATCTGATAAAGGACTTGTATCTAGAATATATATAAAAACTCCTACAACTCAATAATCAAACAGATAAATAACAATCAAAGATGGGCAAAGGATCCGAATAGACTTTTCTTTGTGCAAATGAACAATAAGCACATGAAAAAATGCTGGAAATCTTAGCCATCGGAATATGCAAATCAAAACAATAATGAGGTACCCACTACACTCACTAGGATGGCTGTAATTAAAAAGACAGGTAATAACTGAGAGGACATGGAAAGATTGAAACCCTCATACAATGCTGGTGGGAATGGAAGATGGTTCAGCCACTATGGAGGATACTCTGGCAGTTCCTTAAAAGCTTAAACATAGAGTTACCAATTACCATATGACTTAGCAATTCTACTCCTAGATACATACCTAGGAGAAGCGAAAACGTATGTTTCACATAACTTGTACACGAATGCTCATAGCAGCATTATTCATAATAGCTACAAATGGAAACAACTCAAATACCCATCATCAGTGAGTATATAAACAAAATGTGGTATGTATACAATGGAATGTGTGCGTGCTAAGTCACTTCAGTCGTGTCCGACTCTGCGACCCTATGGATTGTAGCCCACCAAGCTCCTCTGTCCGTGGGATTTTCCAGACAAGAATACTACAGTGGGTTGTCATGCCCTCCTCCAGGGGATCTTCCCAACCCAAGGACTGAACCTGTGGCCCCTGCATTGCAGGCAGATTCTTTACCACTGAGTCATGGAGGAAGTCCACAATGGAATATTACTGGGCAAAAAAAAAGGAATGAAGTGCTGATACATGCTACAACATGAATGAACTTTTAGAACATTATACTACATGAAAGAAGGCAGTCACAAATGACCACACATTGTAGGAGTCCATTTATATTAACCTAGAATAGGCAAATTCAGAGACAGAAACTGGTTTGGTGATTGCCTGGATCTGAGGGGGCTGGAAAGAAATGGGAACTGACTGTTAACTGACTGCAAGACTTCTTTTTTGGGGGGGGGGTGATTAAAATGTTCTAAAATGGATTGTGACAATGGTGGCAAAACCCTGAAGGTGCTAAAAACCATTGATGCATACACTTAAAGTGGATGGGCTGCATGCATATGAATTATACCCTGATAAAACTGTTGTTACAAAAAGAGACTATGAAGGGTCATACTTTGGGAAGCCAGCATGACACCAAGTCCCAGAGGAAAGCATGAGGCTGAGAATGTAGAGTAAAGCAGGAAGACTGGAGCCACGTAGACATAGAAACAGAGCCAGAGATGATGAGAAACTAGGGCTGGAGCTAATCAACGATGAAGACTAAAGTTCACTGTAACTGGGGGCTGGTCATCTGGTATGTGGATGGGTCAGCTCAACTGAAATAGATCCTGAATTTCTCAGTATATCAGCAGCCTGATTCTGGGGCTTGTGGTTCCTCTCTTCCTCGATAACAATCCATATTACAGATTCTCCCTACTCTTGTTTTCTTAGAGATGGAGGAGAAGCTGACCTGCTTCTCCATAGGCTACTAAATATCTGTTGGTAGCAACAGCACTAGAAGCAGCAGCAGAACTAGAAACTCTAATAAGAGGCCACACCGAACAGTGACTATGGGCCAGGCATAGTTCCAAAGTGCTTTACACTGCTGACTCATGTAATTCCTCATAACAAGGCCATGACATTAGTAATATCATTATCCTTATTTTGGAGAAGGAAATGGCAACCCACTCCAGTATTCTTGCCTGGAGAATCCCATGGACGGAGGAGCCTGGTGGGCTATAGTCCAAGGGGTCGCAAAGAGTCGGACACGACTGAGCGAATAGTCTTATCCTTATTTTACCAATTAGGCACAGGACAGTTAGGTATCTTGCCCCAAGTCAGATGCCTCGTGAATGGAAGGTATTGTTTTGGGGTGTTAGCTGGGGTAACTTGGTGAAGCGCATCCATCTTCAGTCATCACTCCACTGGAATAAAGACAACTGCGGTCTCTTGGTTGCCTAGCTCAGCACACAGGGTTTTGGACACACCTGTACTCCAGTAAGGCAAGGTTGGTGTGTGAGCCTCAACTCCCACCAGAGGTCCCATGACCTCCTTCCATTTCCAGGGAGTGTCAGTTAGAAAAAAGGAAGGAATTTCCCTGATTAAGATTCTGCACTTCCAATGTAGGGGGTGTGGGTTCAATCCCTTGTCAGGGAACTAAGATCCCACCTACCTTCCAACAAGGCCAAGATTTTTTTTTTTTTTTTAAAGCAAAAAGGACAGAAATAAATGAGGCCTCTATGGCCAATTCAAAGCCCTGGATCTAGAAGCAGGGCAGAGAACCTACCTAGAACACTCACTCACTCATTCCAGCATTTGCCAAGTGACCTCTTACTTCACGGGCAGGGGCTGGGAATACAGAGAAAGGAAAACAGGGGCTCTGTTTTGGAGAAACTCTAAAGCATGGTTCACTGCAATTACCTTCACATATTGGGGGCGGCCCTTCAAACTGCAGGTAAGTTCCAAGTTTGCAGGTCAGGATTTCATTCCCCACTAAGGTAAATCCAGGGAGGCACCGGTAGCGTACGATGTCACCTGTCAAGGAGAGACCAATATGGGGATTTCCTGGAGAAGACTGGGTAGGGCTGACTGGCACCCCTTAGTACCACTTGAACCCACTTCCAGGCAAGATGATCAGTGACGGGGTGTGTTCTGTTGAGTGAACAATTAGCTCATCTCCAATCGAATGACACAGATGACCACAGCTCCCCTCTCGCAGCTCAGCTGTGTTGAGCCTAAGAATGGTCCACAATCCAGGAACTTTTTATAGTGTCCTGTATGGACTTATTTCAAAAGACATCCTGACTTGAATCATGGAAGAAAATCTCTTTTCTAGCTCCTCTGGCTATGCATGGCTAAAACAAAGAGTGACTGTATTTTGAGTGAACCTCAGTTGACAGAATATCAACCCGTTTGCGTTGAGTCTATTGTTCCTCTTCATGGACGGAGAGAGAGCTGAGCCCCACTGGCCAGAACTGCCCCCCACCCCGTCCCTCCTCCCCAGCCCAGTCCGTGCTGGCGTGGGAGATGTTACCTATGTTGAATTCTTCATTCTCTGTGACAACTTCAGCATTGGGGAGGATGGTGGGAGGAGGGCATTTGGTGAGTGGATAAGCTGAAAAGACAAGAGCAGACAAGTTGATGTAAGAGCATCACTCTTGGGACACGTGGTCATTCACTAGTTCAGCGCCTCATGTTTTCACTCCTCATCTATCCACACAGCAGATGTTAACGAGGATTTATCTGCACACAGGAGAAAGTCAGCCAAGTACTATCTTGCTTATCTGCTGCCATCTTTTTGTTGGTTTGTTTGCTTTTGATGCAAAAACCAGGAACCAAATATCAAGACTAATGATAAAGGAGAGAGGATATAAGAAGTTGGTGACAGGGCCCAGTGCTGAAGAGAGGGGAGAGAAGCTACTGTATGTCAGTATATTGTAGATCTGTATAGTCAAAGCTACAGTCTTTCCAGTAGTCATGTACAGATGTGAGAGTTGAACCATAAAGAAGGCTGAGTGCCGAAGAATTAATGCTTTTGAATTGTGATGCTGGAGAAGACTCTTGAGAGTCCCTTGGACTGCAAGGAGATTAAACCAGTCAATCCTAAAGGAAATCAACCCTGAGTATTCTTTGGAAGGACCGATGCTGAAGCTCCAATACTTTGGCCACCTGATGAAGAGCTGACTTATTGAAAAGGACCCTGATGCTGGGAAAAACTGAGAACAAGAGAAGAAGTGGGTGGCAGAGGATGTGGTTAGCTAGTGTTACCAACTCAATGGACATGAACCTGAGCAAACTCCGGGAGATAATGAAGGACAGGGAAGCCTGGCGTGCTGCAGTCCATGGGGTCCCAAAGAGCTGGACACGACTTAGCGACGGAACAACAACAACTGTATCTCAGGCACTTTCATGCTTTGTCACCTTGAATTTTCACAATAGCAGATTCCCCTGTGAGGTGTTCTCACTTTACTTATGAGCAAGTTGAGATTGAGAAAGGTTCAGTTACTTCTCTAGGGTCACACAGGAAGTAAGTGGCACAGGCAGGGTTTGAATCCAGGTCTGGCTGCTCTCATATCCCATGTTCTTTCCACTAGTCACCATCTAAATGCTCTGTGTGGTCTAGGTGAGGGCCAGCACGATTGCTAATTTCTCTTTTGACCTTGGGCCAAGTGCTGTGGCTTCAGTGGATTTTCTAAACCGACAAGCATCTCCCTCTGGGCAGAGACTGGCCTATGCGTGGAGGGTATCACTGAGGCCAAGTTCAATGTGGGCTCGTAACTAGGCTGCCTTTCATTACCTGGCACATGGTTGAGCACTGAGTGTTAGTCAGCTGCTGTTGCCACCACTGTTGTTATTATCTCTGAAAACACTTCAACTCTTGCTGTTTCGAAAAATAGTACTCTCTTTTTTTTTTTGAAATTTACCACTGGCAACACTTGCATGCTCAGTCACTCAGCTATGTTCGACTCTTTGTGACCCCATGGACTGTAGCCCATCAGGCTCTTCTGTCCCCGGGATTTATACTGCACCATAAACATTAAAGGCACAGAGGAAACTTTTCAGCTCGAGATTGAAACCCTATGCAGAAATACGGACTAAATATGAAAGATAGGGCAAGAAAGTGCTGGGGACAGTGCTAGGTGGTGGGGTACCCTTCACGGTGAACATCACTCTAGGATGACGTCACTTAGAGCCCGAGGCACGTGAAACACGAGTTCCAGATGCTCACGGGGCCTTCTGACATTCAATTCACCAATGCAGAAGTAAGCAGACAGTCCTTGCCTCACAGAACTTAGAGCCGGCAGAGGAAACAGTCACCAATTTTTGGTGGTCCCAGTGCAGGGGACACGGGTTCGATCCCTGGTCTGGGAAGATTCCACGTGCTTCGGAGCAACTGCTGCTGCTGCTGCTAAGTCACTTCAGTCATGTCTGACTCTGTGCGACCCCATAGACGGCAGCCCACCAGGCTCCCCCGTCCCTGGGATTCTCCAGGCAAGAACACTGGAGTGGGTTGCCATTTCCTTCTTCAATGCATGAAAGTGAAACGTGAAAGTGAAGTTGCTCAGTCGTCCCTGACTCTTAGCGACCCCATAGACTGCAGCCCACCAGGCTCCTCCGTCCATGGGATTTTCCAGGCAAGAGTACTGGAGTGGGGTGCCATTGCCTTCTCCGTGACAACTAGTTAGGCAATATTAATGGACTATTTGCATATTTATTTTTAACTCTCTGTTCATGTCCTTTGCTTCTATTTTTCCTACAAATTTGAAAAACTCTATGTATATTCAGGTTGGTCTTTGCCTATTAACATATTTCCCAATTTATCATTTGCTCCTGATTTGTTCATGGCACTCTTCTGGTGTGTACAAGCATTCAATTTTTATTTAGCCAGTTCTCAATGTTTTCCTTTGTAGAATTTTTTAAAAATTGATACCTTACATTCTCAGCCTCATGCTTACCTTTAAAACATACCTTCTAAAACTTTCTAAGACACATTTCACTTTCCCAGAAAAAAAAAAATCGTTCAAAGAAATCTCTGCCTAAGCACAGCCTGGGTATTTTATAGTTTGTGGTTATAGTTTGATAGACGATCAATTTCCCATTACATTTTAAAAATTAATTTTTTAAAATTAAAAATTTCTGCTCAATGCAGAAAGCTGGTGGAATACTTAAAAACAATAATTCTCCAAGTCCCACTACCTGGGTATAACTATTGCTAGCATTTTAGTGTATGACTTTGGATCTCTTACAGAAAACTCTCCTCTCCCCACAAACACACACTGGATCAGCCGTGTTATGACTACAGAACTCAAGGGCAGGGGTGCATTCAAAACTTCTCTGTTTCCTTTTGTCTGCATCCCCTTGTTCCCCTGGGGAGTGAAGCACTGAACGGCTCAGTCTCCAGTACGTGTTAACATGCTAATAGGTGGGCAGAGCCCTCAGCTCCAGCAGTAGGCACTATGGGTCATTCACTGCACATTGAATTCTTTCCCATTGACTCTCTTGCTACATTCCTCCTTGGGCTGAATTGGCCTTACGTCTGATACTTCTTGGGGTTTCCCAGGTGGCTCAGTGGTAAAGAATCAGCTTGCCAGTGCAGGAGACCCAAGAGACTTGGGTTTGATCCCTGGGTTGGGAAGACCCTGTGGAGTAGGAAGTGGCAACCCACTCCAGTATTCTTGCCTGGAAAATTCCGTGGACAGAGGAGCCTGCTGGACTACATACAGTCCAGGGGGTCACAAAGAGCTGGACACGACTGAGCAACTGAGCATGCACACTGAAGCTTTTAAAGCCAAATTAGCTTAGGGAGAAACGTAGTTCATATGGTTCAGTTCAGTTTACCTGATGACTCTGGGCTCTGCACTTGGATTTGGGGTCCAAGCCCAGCTGATACTAAAATGCCTTCCCTTGCCATTGTTCCTTGTATATATCTCTTTCTCAAGAAACTCACAAAGATGCGGTGGCTATGATCCATGTTAGGGATCCATAATCATTGCATCCTTTGGCTATATCATCATCTGAAAGTGTTAGGAAAGTGTCAGTTGCTCAGTCGTGTCTGATTTTTTGCAACCCCACGAACTGTAGTCCGCCAGGCTCTTCTGTCCATGGCATTCTCCAGGCAAGAATACTGGAGTGGGTTGCCATTCCCTTCTCCAGGGGATCTTCCTGACCCAGGAATCGAAACGCAGGTCTCCTGCATTGCAGGCAGATTCTTTACCACCCGAGCCACCAGGGAAGCCCACCATCATCTGAGCCTTCCCCCCGCCCCAAAAATCATATGCTTTTTAAAAATTAAACAATAGAAAGTAAACATTTCCCTTAATCAGTGATTGTATTCCACATGAATGACTTTTAATGGCTGTATTTTCCTCCATTTGCATGTATGTGTCAATCTGTACACCCAATCTCCTATTATTTCACATTTGGATTGTTTCTAATTTACCTGTTACAAATAGCACTTCAAGGAATATCTTTATACACAAATTTTTGCACAATTCTCAGAACTAGGATTGGTGGGTCCTAGATAATTGTTAATTAGGAACCCTGGGTGTAAGTAACACAAATCAGCTGAGGGTAGAAGAAGCTTCTCAAGAGAAAAGTGAACCCAAGGGTGGCTTTGTACCCAGACTTCATAAAGGCAGAGGACAAGCAACTGTAGGGCCACCAGGAATCCAGGAAACTTTCCTATGTGTCTGTCTCAGTGGTTCTTCTGTACGTAGGACTTCTCTATTTCTCAGTCTCTATGGACGATAGAAGACAGGCAATCCACTGCACTTGGATTTATACCTTCCCTCTTCAGGAGACAAGTCCAGGAAGAAAGAGAATCTCTCAGGTTCAATCTCGAGTTTCCGAGAGAGAGCATCTGATTTATCTCTGCTGGAATCAGGGCAGGTGCCCATCTTTAGTTTCAGTTCCTGTTCCTGGGGTTGGGGACGCATGTGGAGGGGAGTCATGATGTACAAATACAGCCGACAGATGCCCACGTGAGTGGGGAAGTTAAGGAGAGCATTATGAGCTGTGTAGATACCTGAAAATGTCTTGACTCTGGCTAATCACATTGTGTTCATCTTTTGGTATGTATTCTCAGACTTCTCACCACTAAGTGGGCCACTCTCTGCAACCTTCACAATAGGATTATCATTTTTAAAGGATCATTACAGATTATTCTTTACTATGAAAGAATCCATTTTCTCTATTGAATGCTTTTGCTTTGAATCCTTTTCTTTGATTGTTATTGTTGTGGTTATAAAATACATCACCACCCAGCTTTTATTTTAAAGCTGTCACATTGTCTTAGTTTATTCCTGGTACAGAAAACCCTATTATAAAGTCTAGTTATAGTATATTTAGCCTAATATAAGAGTCTTTGTGTTTTTAATAGGGAGTTGGGCTTTAATAAATTTGTATTTGTCATAATAGTTGAACTTGTTTTACTTGTGCTTATTCTGTGTTTTCTATAGCTTTGTTTCTACACAGCTGCCTTTGTTTTCTTCTTTTTATCTGTGAATTATGCTTTGCTTCATTTTTTTTCTTTTAGCAATTTGGAAGTACTGTAGTTGAGTTTTAATTTATTGATGGCTAAAATATATACTTGGAATCCTTCTTTTTCTAATTATAAAATCAATAATTGAATAATATCTATTGATTTCTCTACCATGGAAGATGAAGACATTTAATTGTTCCTCTCTCTTCTAAAAATATCTGGGCATTTGTTAATATGAAATGATTACTTTTAAACTTCTAAGAATGAATTGTATTTGGATTGTTTTGAATCTATATTTTCAATTATTATTAGAGCTAAATCTGTGATTAGTCAATTCATCCCATTTTATCTTTTCTTTTATACAGTTTCTCTATAGAGTTATTTATAGTTATCTCTATATTGAGTTATTTGTTCATCCTTTGCTGGGTAGCTACTTCCTCGAGTTAACAATTCAAACTGAGACTTTGGTTGACACTCATTTTAAGCTCTTCGATATCTCATTTTAAGTTCTTGGATATCTGCAAATGACTATCTCTTACTGCATATGTGAAGCTCCCAACAATTTTTTTTTTCTTGAACAAGTCTAAAAACCCCTCCTTCATTTTCTGGAATCGAAAATTTCTGGAATTTTCACGTAATCTGAGAATTGTTGATTTTGGCTTCTTGTAGTTCGTTTTCTCAGCCTGGGTTCCAGTAGCTTTCTTCTGCCCTTCACCCTTATAAATTGGAAAACTTGCCAGGCTGGTTTTGATTTCTCCTGGTATACAGTGAACTCTTTATCCTATATGCACAGATTTTCCCTTAATCTCAGAAGAGTTTTATTTTATTATTTCTATTCTATCCATCAGGTTCTTCTCCTCAGAAATACTTCTTATCAGTATGTTGGTTCTTTGGCCACTGGGTCTCTTTATTTACCATCTTCTCCTTTATCATTTTCAAGTCCTTGTCCCTTTTTCTCTTCATAAGGAGCTTTTCCAGTTTGGCCTCCACATCTCTGAATTGTTTTTCTATAGCGTCAATTCTGCTCTTTGCTGGTTCATATGCCAATTTAAAGTGTGCAATTGCATTTCTTTAAAACTTTTGTTTTTTATAGCTGGCTCCCCTCATAAATAAAACTTTTAATTTGTAACAATCACAAAGGTGTAGGAGAAGTTGGAATTATAGTAACAAAATTTTCTCCACGAACCAATTGAAAGTTGAGTTACCAACATGATATCCCACAACCACAGAATATTTCAGTGTGTAGTTCCTATAAATAAGCACATTCTCCCACACAATCACAGTACAAGCACCAAAGGAGGAAATTAACACTGATACATTGCCATCTAATCCTTACATTCCATTCAATTTCTACCACTTGTCTCAATAAAGTCCTTAATAGCTGACACATCCAGTTCAGAAACATGCATTGCATTTTGTTGTCGTATTTCTTAGTCTCCTTTAGACCATAACAGTTCTAAAGTCTTGCTTTGACCTTCCTTAACTTTTACACGTTTGAAAATGACACACCAGCTACCTTCTAGTATGTAACCTGTATCACATTACCCTCAGTTTAGGTCGGATTCCTCATGATTAGATTCAGGTCGTGCATCTTTACAAGGAAGCGATGCCGGGTTCTTCTCATTGTCTCCTAACAGGTGGGGTATGATTTCCCCTTCTATTAATCTTTCAGCCAGATGACTCTTATTTGGAGTCCACATTACCTAGACTATTATGCTAGAAGTAGATGTTTTCTAAAATTTGCTTCTATTTCCCAGCTGTGTGTTTCTAAGGGTATTTTTCTCTGCAATTCAAATCCTATTTTGTCACTTTTGAAACTACTGTAGCATATTGTCATAAGTCTCCTTAAGGTACTTTTCTTCTTTTTGGTTCTTCTATGAAAAGAAATTTATGTAGGGCTAAGGTTTGCCTATAAAAAGGCAAACATTATTTCCCCTACTCCATTCCCAATTTCTACTCTTTGCAAGTCTGGCTCCTTCCTTTTCTTTAGTTCTTGTCGCAAATACCACCTCTTAAGACATGCTTCCCTCAATTATTCTATATGAAGTAGATCCTCTATGCTTTTGTTTGCTATCTTATCTGTTTCTTTCACAGCATGTATTACAAATCACAAAGATTTTGTCTAAACGTGTTTGTTCCCTCTCTTCTTGGGGAAAGAAAACTATATGGGGAACAGACATTTCAGAGAGCAGGAAGCATGCACAGTCAGCGATGATAAGAAAGAACGCTTACCCTCGTCATCAACAGAAAAGTGAAATGCTATTCACCAGGTAGGCAAAAATTTAAAGTCCAGTAAAACCCAGTGTCTGCAAGAATGTAGTGCTATAGCAGCTCTATCTCCATGACGAGGAAGAGTGGGAGCTGTTAAAACTACTTTGTGAGATTGATTTGGCCTTAGCTAGTAAAACTGAGTCGGAGAAGGCAATGGCATCCCACTCCAGTACTCTTGCCTGGAAAATCCCATGGACTGAGGAGCCTGGTAGGCTGCAGTCCATGGGATCACTAAGAGTCGGACACGACTGAGCGACTTCACTTTCACTTTTCACTTTCATGCATTGGAGAAGGAAATGGCAACCCACTCCAGTGTTCTTGCCTGGAGAATCCCAGGGACGGGGGAGCCTGGTGGGCTGCCGTCTATGGGGTCGCACAGAGTCGGACACGACTGAAGCGACTTAGCAGCAGCAGCAGCAGTAAAACTGAGTATGTGAATACTTACAACCTCTCAATTCCACACGGGCATGTAACCCAGAGAAATTCTTGTTCATGAGAAGGAATGTGCAACAATGCTCATATTGTTTGAAATAAAGTAATTTAAATGCCTATTAAGAGTAGACTAGATAAACCACTATTTTCACACAATGAGATACTAGACAGCATTGAAAAGTTAAACTAATCTAGTCACATGCATCAGCATGAATTTCTAAAGCTTAATTTTGAATGAAAAAAGCAGGTCACAGAAGAACACTTACTGAACCGTTCTAATTACATAACAGAAAAACCATGCTAAATGAAACAATATGTATTTTTGGAGACATACACCTATGGAGTAAAATCATAATGAAAAGCAATGAAAGATTAGCAGAAAATTTAGCAAAATTCATAACCCTGATTAACTCTGGGGGGTTGGGCAGGGGGCATATTGGAGGTGGTGCACGGGGCTTCAAGAGCACTGGTGGTCTTTTTTGCAGGCTCAGCTCTGGGTGTTCATCTTATTTTTCTTCTTTAAATACACACATGTATGTTACACACTTTTTACAAATTGCTAATATTCTACAATTTATCAAAAACCCAATGAGTGGGTGGAAGGTGACTTCTTGTTCACTCGGCCTCTTACAAACAGTATCTCCCACCCGAACCTGCTGGCCTGCGTTGATCCTCTCACCCAGGCCCTTGCCTGCTCCTCTGGCCCGTGAGGCCTTGGTCTGAGCTGGCACTGGAGGGTCTCATGTCTCATCTGAGGGCATCAGGGGCACAGTGGCCAGGACACACAGAGGAGCAAGAGATGTCCTGGGCAGACTTACTCAGGAGAACTTGGGAACAAGGACAGCCCAGGGCAGTGCTGGGCCTCCTTCACCTATGCCTGGACCAGGTAGGGTTAAGACACAAGAGCAGGGATAAGAAACCTGGCTTTAGGAGGAGGTGACTTCATACAGATCCTTTTACTCTCCAAATACAATAATAATGATGATCATGACAATGAGGATGATGATTATTAAAACTGCCACTTGTGGAGTAACTTTGCTTTAGTTACACAAATTTTATTTCTTAATTGAATTTTTTGAGATCATTGTAGATTCACATGCAATTGTAAGAAATAATACAGAGAGATCTCATGTATTGTTTACCCAGTGATTCCTAATAGAAAACATCTCGCAAAACTATGGTATAATATCACAGCTGGGGTACTGACCCTGATACCATCGAGATGCAGAACATTTCCATCACTGTAAGGGTACCTCATGCCGCTCTTTTATAGTAAACACATCTACTTCCTTCCCATCCCTAACCCCTCCTTAGCCATGGCAACGATGAATCTGTCCTCTTTTTCTATAATTTTTCAAATTTCAAAAGTGTTGTCCAAAATTATATATGGCTCAAGAATCATAGAATGATGTTGCTGTTCAGTTGCCAAGTTGTGCTGCGACCCCATGGACTGCAGCACGCCAGGCTTCTCGGTCCTTCACCATCTCCTAGAGTTTGCCCAAGTCCATGTCCATTGAACTGTTGGTGCCATCCAACTATCTCATCCTCTGTTGCCCTCTTCTCCTTCTGCCTTCAATCTTTCCTAGCATCAGGGTCTTTTCCAATGAGTCAACTATTTGCACCAGAGATCAAATTGTCAACAGTGAATGAAATTTAACAATAAAAAGGCACAAAGTCCTATTACATGTAACCATCTCATGAGATGGTTAGATAGCATCACTGACTCAATGGACATGAATTTGTGTAAATTCCAAGAGATAATGAAGGATAGGGAAGCCTGGCATGCTACAGTCCATGGGGTCATAGAATTGGACACAACTTAGTGACTAAACAACAATTATTACATGCAATACCTTGGATTAATCTCCAGGATTATATTGAGTGAAGAAAAGTCTATCCCCAAACATTACACATTATTGAGTATCTTTAATACTTTCTGCCTAGAGCTAAGCATTCCCCTGCATGAGTTCATTTAACTCTGTGAGATTAGGCACTGATATAATTGCCATCTTGTGGGTAATGAAGTTGAGGCTCAGAAAAGTCAAATGACAGCCTCATGGTCATGCAGCTAATATATGGCATAGGTTTGAACCCAAGTCTACGATGCTGGAGTCCACACTCTATCAGTCTGTGGGCCAGTCCTATAGAGTCAAAATAACAGAGCCTTCAAAACTAGGGTCCTGGGGCTTCCCTGGTGGTCTCGTGGTTAAGAATCCACCTGTCAATGTAGGGGACATGGGTTCAATCTGTGGTCTGGGAAGATCCCACATGCCGAGGAGCAACTGTTCATCACAACTACTGAGTCAGCAATGAAGACTAAGACAAAAACAAAACAAAACCAAAAACCTTAGGTTCTGTTCATCGGGTGAGAGGTGTGCCCAACCAGAGGGGTGTGGGGATGAAGGCAGAGCGAGGGCAGGGTCTCATCACCATGTCACGCTCACCTGGGCCAGCACTCCTGGGAACGGTGACTGGAGCCGCCCGTGCTCTCAACAGTGTTGTTTCAGTCTCTTTCTGCCTCAGTATCACTGCCTCTCCCGAGGACTTGGGGCTGAATGCATTCAAATTTCGATAAATACATGTGTGAGGTGTTAGCACCACGTGGTCTCACCCCAACAGCCAGCGCAGAGCTGCAAGGGCTGGGTTCTCCTCCCAGTTCTAGCCGTGTGGTTCTGGGCAAGCCCTCCTGCCTTCCTTGGCCCTCATTTCCTCATTTATAAAGTGGGGGTAATAATAGCTGCCTTACTAACTCACAGGATCCTTAGAGGTCATGAACTCCAAGCCCTTTGTGCTGCAGGTGAAGAAACTGAGCTAGGGAGAGACCTACACAGGTCAGACACTTGGCCTGAGGTGGAGCCAGGAATAGAGTCAAGCCTTCCTGATTTCAGTTCATATAGATGTAACGTTCTGCAAATCATAAACATGGGTGCTTATTTCTTGGCTGGGCACAAGCCCATGGAGAACTTTCTATAAGTTTTCTTAAGCTGTGTCCACTGTAATAAAAATGAGGAAATACCTGGGACCATAATCTTGGACTTTTATGAGAAAATAGGTTGTTGGTAAGGACAGACACATCTTGCATTGTTCATGCTCCTGTTCTTGAATTTTCCCCAAGTTCCTTTGTGCACAGTACTTCCTGTGGGGTCAACAGAGGCTCTAGATACCTTTGGAGTGGGACCATTCTCTAGAATGTGCTGAGGGATGAGGTGGGGCACAGGTAAATGGATAAAACAACCAGGGAGCTGATATGTGAAAGATGAATAAGAAGACTCACCCTGCTGCCTCTGAACTTGAACTTGGCACCAAGGATCAGCCTTGTGGGCTTCTCCACCCTACCAGTGTGGCAGTGAAGGAAAACTCACATTTATGGAGCCCTGTGCTGGGAGCTCTCACATCGCTACAGCTGAATTCTCATAACCCTGAGGACACTGAAGGCTTTCCTGGTGGCTCAGACGGTAAAGAATCTGCCTGCAATGCAGGAGACCTGGATTCAGTCCCTGGGTTGGGAAGATTTCCCTGGGAGAAGGGAATGGCTACCCACTCCAGTATTCTTGCCTGGAGAATACCATGGACAGAGGAGCCTGGTGGGCTACAGTCTATGAAGTAGCAAAGAGTCAGAAACAACTGAGCGACTAACACTTTGTTTCTTCTGAGGACACTGAGATGGAGAAGCTATGTCACTCGTCCCCAAACCCCAAATTGGCAAATGCAGGAGCCAGGAGGCAAGCCCAGCCTGGACTGAAAAGTCTGGCCCTCTCGTCCTTCCTGGACCAGGCTTTCATACTGACCAGAGAAAGCTATGGCGAAGATCCCGCCCATGGCTGACTCGTGGTGGAACTGGAGCAGGACCTGGTTGGATGAGCTGTACATTGTCTTCTTGGCAAAGCTCCGGCTGAAGGCTCCAAGCTGTGGGGCTGTCTTCTGTGGCCCATCCCTGCAAGAGGAAAGAAGATCCTGCATGTCATGCGTCACCATGCCTGCCTGTTCTAACTGGTGCATCAGTGGCCTTCAGTGAGCAAAGAGACACACCCATGTTGCCTTCCTGGGCCCAAGGATTTCTTCCCTGGAATTTTATCTAGTCCCTTCCATCTGATCTCAGCCATTGTCTGGAAACTCAGTGAGAAATCCATTCAGGGCAGTCAGGTGACAGTTATCCAGCTCTGGGAATTTTGAGAACAGAATGCTACTATCTCCTGCTGATTCCCAGAAGCTCTAAACAAAGGAATTTTAAAAAGATATCTTTGTTCAGAGATTCAGAGGTTTGGAAAAAACTGTCGAGGAAACTGTACTAATCAACTAGTAATTCACATTCTCATTTTAAAATTAACACAAGAAACTCTAACTGTATAACTCAGAGCTGAGCCGTCCAACTTGGTAACCACTAGGCTACACGTGACTATTTACATTTAAATTATTTAGAATTTAATCAATTTAAAAAATCAGCTCCTCAGTCACTCTAGTCACATTCGAGTGCTCGAGGGCCACATGTAGAGAGGGGCTATGATATTGGACCGCACAGATACGGAACGTTTCCATCACTGCAGACAGTTCTGTGGTCAGCATTAGCTCAGCACGAGATGCCAGTGGGACTTCATAAAATTCCACTGCACAGCTCTTCCCTTAGTCTGGGTAGCTTATCCAGTAAATGCAGAATTTTGGTTTGGACTCTGGAAACACTGAGAAAAGTCTGCTCATGGATCCAGATTCCCACACCCATTGGTATTTTGACTGACCGCCAGCAGAATGCCAGGTGGGGAACACACTGCCCCGCTAGTCCTTTCCCATCAAGGAGTCAAAAGGGCTGATGGAAGCTGAGTTCTTAGGCCACTATGCTTGAGACCCAGGAGGCTGACAGCCATTAAAACTATCCAGCCCTTGGTTTTCTGGACTAACAGATGGGTGACCCAGCTGAGAGCCCAGCTCAAGCCCCTTTCCCTGCCGACACGGCAGCTGGCCCTACCAGACGGTGATGAAGTCTCCAGAGGGCTCTGTCTGCAGCAGGCTGAGGTTGAGGCGGACGCCATGACCAATGGGGACGGTGATCAGCCAGATGCAGTCCTGGGAGCTGGAGTAGGGACTGGGGAAGCCCGGGGAGTACACAGTGCCATTGAAGGAGGTGATGTTGCTGCCGCAGGGGACTGCCAGGGAGAGGACACAAACACAGGAGTGCTCAGATCACCTCTCCCGTGAGAATTCAGGTGATTTCTCAAAGCACAACCGTCCTGCTCCAGGAGGCTGGGTGGGATGGGGAGACAAGGCAGGGCTGAGGATGGCCGGGCCTGGCTTTTCCTGCTGTTCCCAACATGTCACATCCCGAGAGGCCCCCGATCTTCAGCACAGGTGCCTCTGTGGGCCTGTCTCAGCCTCAAACCCTCTTTTCTCTTTCTCATTAAAGAGACCTGTCCAGGAGGAAGAACACACCAAAGCTACCACCTCTCCTTTCCTAGGAATGCTACAGTCAGGGCTTCACTATATTTACTGGGAAGGGGTAGAAAATTATGATGGTATCTTTTTATCTTATTATTCTAGGATTTCGGAGAAGGCAATGGCATCCAACTCCAGTACTCTTGCCTGGAAAATCCCATGGATGGAGGAACCTGGTAGGCTGTAGTCCATGGGGTCGCGAAGAGTCAGACACGACTGAGCGAATTCACTTTCACTTTTCACTTTTCACTCTCATGCATTGGAGAAGGAAATGGCAACCCACTCCAATGTTCTTGCCTGGAGAATCCCAGGGACGAAGGAGCTTGATGGGCTGCCGTCTATGGGGTCTCACAGAGTTGGACACGACTGAAGCGACTTAGCAGTAACAGTATTCTAAGATTCTTGGATTGGTACTTCGACCTTGACTTAAGAGTTGTGGATTCTTGGGACTTTCCTGGTGGTCCAGTGGTTAAAAATCTGCCTTCCAATGCAGGGAACACGAGTTCGATCCCTGGTGGGGGAATTAAGATCCCACATGCCACGGGGCAACTAAGCCCGCATGCCGTATCTACTGAAGTCTGTGGTCTAGAGCCTGCGCTCCACAACAGGAGAAGCCACCCAATTAGAAGGGTGAACACACAACTAGAGACTCGTCCCTGCTCACCACAGCTAGAGAAAGCCCGTGCACAGCAGCAGAGACCCAGCACAGTCAAAATAAATAACTATTAAAAAAGCAATTGCAGATTTTTATAGTGAGGCTAAGGTTGGATTCTAATCATGGCTCAACCATTAACTTGACTAGATAGCTTCAGATTAGTAGGGTAGTCTCTCTATCTTCACCTATAAAACAGGACTAAGACCCCCTCCTCCTAGGATAGTGGTTGATCATCAGATGAACTCATGCATATAAGATGCTCAGCCAGTGTGAGCTCACAGAGAGGGCATCTGCTACACAGACATGCCCCTCTCCCCATCTTCCTATCTCCCCACAGCAACACCCACTCTTACACTCAGTCTGATCTAGGCTTTAGGCTGGGCTTCCCTGGTGTCTCAGATGGTAAAGACTCTGCCTGCAATGTGGGAGACCTGGGCTCGATCCCTGGGTTGGGAAGATCCCCTGGAGGAGGGCATGGCAACCCATTCCAGTACTCTTGCCTGGAGAATCCCCATGGACAGAGGAGCCTGGTGGGCTGAAGTCCACAGGGTTGCAAAGAGTTGGACAGGACTGAGCGACTAAGCACACACACAAGCACTTAAAGAGTCCTGGAATTCTCCATGCTATTTGGACTTGGTCACTGTGGAGGAAAATGAGAGATTCTGGGCAAAATCCCCCTGGTCCAGAACAATGAGTGTATTGGCTGGTATGGGTCATCAGTCAGACTTGTGGATGGGGGCAGACTGACCTGAGAAGAAAGCATCCCAACACCTCCAAGCAAAGGCCAGGGCTCTGGGCTCCGGCGAATGTGAGCACATCCTGAAAGTGGTGCGCATGGGCACGCCATCCCTCCTCCATGGACCAAACCACCACTCGCTGCCAGATGCAGCCAGGGGGAGCAAAGGACAGCAAGGATGCCACGGCGTGTGATTCTGATCTGTGGCATCACAATCTCCCGGGACACGGTTGAGTGTACCAGTGTCTCCCGCCTAGGGTGGAGCGTGCTGTCAACATGGAGTGTCAAGGGAACATTTGCGGGGGAGCCCCTTATCTGGTCCTGGGGAGGGGGAGGAAGTCCTGGCAGAATTCACTTTTAGACTCAGACCTGAGGGAGGACAAGGGCTATACAGGTAAGGCAGGAGAGAAGAGCAACGTTCTACGAGGAGGGACCAGCATGCGCTCAGAACCAGGGGCAAGAGGGGCAAAAATGGAAAGCATTTCAGCTGAGCTGGAGCGAACTGTGAGAGTGGAGAACACGGGGAGGTCAGCGGGGTCCAGGTCCTGAGGCATAGTGTGCGCTAGCTCCAGGGGGCTGGACAGTTACCCCAAGGGAGGTGGGAACAGCTTGCTAGCTTCTCAGCAGGGCCGTGTCTAGAGTACAGTAAGTCCCCTACATATGGATGAGTTCCATTCAGAGAGGGCATTTGTAAGTCCAATTTGTTCGTAAGTCCAACAAAGTTAGCCTAGGTACCCAACTAACACAATCGGCTATATTGCACTGTTCTGACTGCACTGTTCTGTAATAGGTTTATAATACTTTTCACACATAATACACTAACACGTTAAAAACAAACAAATACAAAAAATAAAGAAAACAAGATACTAGAGTATCTTGAAAAGTAAAAGAGTACAGTACAACAGCTGGCATACAGGGGCTGGTGTTGAGTGAACAGGCAAGAAGAATTACTGACGGGAGGAAGGAAGGGAGGAGGTGGGAGACGGTGGAGCTGAACGAGCGTCGGCCATAGGAGACGGAGGGCAAGCTGCAACGTCACTCATGCCGGCTGGTGATGGCACAGGTTCTGGTTCCTTGCTGGAACTAGATGTACTTTTGCATCTTTGAAAGTTTGCCACTGTACATGAATGGTTTCAAAGGCTCACCACCCTCCCCACACTGTGAAAAGTGGACTGAGGAACACAAGACTGAAGGCTGGGAGCCGGTGACAGGCCTCATCTAAGTGACCTGGATTAGGGTGGAAGCAATGCATACAGACAGGTGGATGTATTTGAAGGGCAATTAGGATGTAGAATTAGCAAGACTCAGTGACTAGACAGGATAGGCGAGAGGCAGGCTGCCCAAACTGAGTAACAAGTAACCAGGGGACGAGAGGGGCCTTTCACTCTAGTGAGGATTTCAACGTAATGGCAGAAAGAGGATGGCTTCCATTTTAAACACATTAGGATTTAGGTGCTTCTGGATAAGTGAAGATATTTAGTGAGGAGTTGGATGTACAGGTGAAGAATTGGCAAAGAGATAAAGGTTGCAGACACAGAGAGCATTTGGAGATGTGAGGGAAAGAAGCGAAGAGAGTGTGGGAAATAACTTCAAAGAACAAAAACACTTAAGGGACAAAGAAAAAGATGACCAAAAAGTTGGCACAGGCAGAAAGGTAATTGGAAATGCAAGAGAAAATGATGTCCTCGTCTAAGCTAAGGGAAGCACTGTCTTAGGAGGAAGAAGGGTTCATGGCTAAAGATGTCTGATGGGGGAAACACTGCTCTTCCATCTCCTGTGACACCATAAAAAGGAGCAAAAAGGAAACAAAAGTCCACAACGAAGCTTGTCATAGAGAGGGTGGCCAGCCAACAATTCCAGAATGGTAGACTGATTATGCATGGGTATGATTTTGAAAATTTGAAAATCTAACTGGGAATTTAATAGTTTTAGAGATTACGACCTTATATTCTAACACCAGAATAGATCAGTTGTGCAAGCAAGGTGTCTTTATCTATGGAGAGTTAATACTTTTCCAACTTGTGGATTTTGAACCAGTTACCATGCTGGGCACTTTACACATGCCATCTTGGAATCCTCTCAGTTCTTACGAAGAGAAGCCCCATCATACCAAGGAAGAAACTGGAGGTCAGAGAGGTGAAGCAGTTCAGAGATAAAGCCTAGGGTGATCTGATTCCAGAGCTGGGGCACTTTCTCCTGAATCATACTGTCCTCCTGCTAAACCTTGCCCTTTCAAGACAAATTCCAGCTTCTCCTCAAGGAAAAGGAAGGGAAAATTGAATGGAGATGTGTAGACATGGATAGGGACAGCATGAGCTCCTGGTCCTCCTCCACCCTGATTCTGGTTAATGAAGGCCCAGGGAAGTATCCCCTGTAGCTCTCTGATATCCTCAACTCAGATCTCTCTAGGTTCATGTAGGAGATGGGGAATAAGTTGGGGGGTATGAAGAGAGGAACAAAACTTTTCTAGAAAGATGCTTTCTTCTCTTCTCCCTTTAGGAAAGCACCATGATTGACTCTCTACCTCTCAGCATATCAGTGTCTTTGCTTCTGACTGGGACATCTGGCCCATGAGGTTGGCTGTTCCCAAGGGCTGAGAATGTATTCCTTTGGCTTTGACCTGTGTCTCCTCCAGGTCCTCCCTAGTGTTGGCCCAGAGCTCTGCGCCCAGTCTGGATATGCTCAGTCCAGTCCATATGAAAACATGATGGACAATGCTTGCTAGGATCTCCTAGCATGGGTGATCCCACGGAGCAGGCACGTGCGTGAACCCTGTCCTGAAAAAGAATCACCAGGACTAACTGAGGAACATACCTTCACACCTGGGCAGGGGGTGGTCCCAGTTCCGGTTGGTGCCATGTTGACATGTGAGGACAGGGTGGCCCATCAGTTGATACCCTGGGAGGCATTCGAAGGTCACTGACTGTCCAACATTGTAGCCAGCTCCCCGAACAATGCCGTTGGCAAAGGGCTCTGGGTCTGGACATTCTTGAAGTTCATACGCTGGGAAAGAATAAGAGAGAAGGTTTTTTTTTTTTACTCTCTCTGGGCATTTTCTCCTCACCCAGGTGTGCCAGGGAACTGGCAGGTGGCGCTAGTGATAAAGAATCTGCCTGCCAGTGCAGGAGACAGAAGAGACGGGAGTTCTTATTCCTGAGTTGGGAAGATGTCCTGGAATAGGAATGGCAACCAACTCCAGTATTCTTGCCTGGAATATTCCATGGACAGAGGAGCCTGGAAGGATACCGTCCACAGGGTTGCAAAGACTCAGATACCACTGAGCACATGTACACACAGGGAGGTAGCAGAGAGCTGGAGAACCAAGGCATGGACTCAGACGGGCTTTTGTCATTTTCTAGCTATTGGCTCTGGCCAAGTGATTTCAGTTCCCTATGCCTTTGTTTACTTACTTAGAAAACAGTTATTGTGAGACTCTGATAGGATGATACACGCACACAGCCCTTTGCACGGTCCTGGCACGTGGCAAGAATGCAGTAAACATGCTGTCTGTTATTGCTGCTTTCCTGGGAAAGGGCGGCCCACGGAAGACAAGGTTAGATGGAACCATTATTCTTTGAGCACCTCGTTGGGGCTCAGCATTGACTTCGGCTCTTTTCTGTTGCTTATTTCATTCAATCCCAATAACCACCAAGATCACAAACACAGGAAGCAGTCAGGTGAGCACTTGAGTGGGGTCCTTCTGACTCTGAGCAATTAGAACCTCTCAAGAAGGAAGAAACAGGGGAGTAAGCCCAGTGTGGCAAGGAGAGAAACTTTTCCGAGGGAACAGCTGGGTTAGAAGGAACGTGTGGGGACACCCTGGGTGTCCAGTGGTTAAGAGTCTGCCTTCCAATGCAGGGCGTGTGGATTCAATCCCTGGTCAGGCAGTTGGGATCCTACATGCCTCGTGGCCAAAAACAAACAAAAAGCAAACAAACAAACAAATAAAAAAAACGCAGGACAGAAGCAATGTTATGACACATTCAACAAGAGACTTTAAAAATGGTCCACATCAAAAATAAAAAACTTAATAAAATAATAGGAATGTGTGATTTTCTTACACGGGAGTCCCTCCAAAGAACAAGAAAGTTGCTTCCCTGAGAATGGGTGTGCCTGCCTTGAAAGGAGAAGCCTTAATGGGAGCAGCTGAGCCAACAGGGAGAAGTCACTGAGGGATTTGCTGAGCACACGTCAGAGAGCCAGAGCCCTCAATTATTAATAATCGGATCCACAGGACAGTAATTAGACCCACTCAGCAGGAAATCAGCAGAGGGAGCGTTCCTACAGTGGAAATTCTCAGGGGGAGTGGTTGAGATCAGTGAATGCTCGATGCAAAGTTGGTACCTCATCACGCGCAATAACAGTGCAAAGAACGGTGATCACGAAGCACTCCGTCCGTGTGATGTGTTTCCTCTCAGTGCCACGCATGGAGGTCTCTGTGGGCAGAACTGGCAGATTTCACTGGGAAATCATCAAGGCAGGACTTCCCTGGGGGTCCAGTGGTTGAGAATCCTCCTGCCAATGCAGGTGACATGGGTTTGATCCCTGGTCCAGGAAGAACGCACATCCTGGGGAGGCAACTCAACCTGTGCACCGCAGCCACTGAGCCCGCACACCACAACTACTCAACCTCCGTGCCCTCAAGCCCGTGCTCTGCAACAGAGAAGCCACTGCAACGAGAAGCCCGCACACTGAAATGAAGAGTAGCCCCCACTCGATGCAACTAGAGAAAGCCCACGCAAAGCAACAAAGACTCATTGCAACCAAAAATAAACAAATAAAAATTTAAAAAATGAGCAAATTTTTTTTTTTAAAGAAGAAATCATCAAGGTAGTTGGGTGCGTTGAAAAATCGAGCAGTCCTAGAGAGACTGGGTGGGCTGGGCAGCCAAAGGGGCGTGGCTCTGTCAGCAGCAACAGGTTTGGGCGATTTAGCAAATGAAGTCTTAGTAGAGACTTCTACGAAGGCACCCTACTCCAGTACTCTTGCCTGGAAAATCCCATGGACGGATGAGCCTGGTTGGCTGCAGTCCATGGGGTCGCTAAGAGTCGGACACGACTGAGTGACTTCACTTTCACTTTTCACTTTCACGCACTGGAGAAGGAAATGGCAACCCACTCCAGTGTTCTTGCCTGGAGAATCTCAGGGGCGGGGGAGTCTGGTAGGCTGCCGTCTACGGGGTTGCATAGAGTTGGACACGACTGAAGTGACTTAGCAGCAGCAGCAGCAGCAGCTTAGTAGAAGTGAGGAGCCTGTAGGGAGGTGACTGAAGGATGAGTGGAGCCTTTAAAGAGAAGTCTCAGTGGGAAGAGAGGGACCCAACAATGTGGGCGAGTCTGAAGACAGAGGGCTGGTGAGAAGTCACGAGCAGCCTGGAGGAGAGTGGCTGGGTCCCTCTCACAAGAATCGTTTCCAGGGGAAGGAGCTGGCTTTTCACAAAGAGACATTGAAGTGACGGCTCCGGGACCGCTTTCACAGGGAGAGGAGTCTCAGAGTTTGTTCCACCAGAGGAAGCTTCAGAGGGAGAGGTTGGGCCTTGAGGGAAGACAGGACCCCTGAGGAGTGGAGTCATTAACTTCCCCAGAAAAGGGTTCCATGCAGAGAGGAGCAGTGGACGCTACAATGGGAGCAGATGCAGTTTCAAACAAAGAGACATATTAAAAAATCAGTAATGATGAGGCCTAACATTTTGGAACAAGGTCATTTTGCTATGTTCTTAGAAACACAATCTCCTGAGAAGTTTTAACGGAATATAGTAAGCCTATCAGGCTAGGAGACCTGGCAGGAGTAGCTTATGCTGCTACTAAAAACATTACGAGGATATTTACCTGAAGAAGGGAAAAGAAAACTCCAGGTTAGGAAGTTCAGAGTGTCTAACAGGAGGGATTTTGAGGAAAAGTAAGGAGTTATATTTCTTCCAGAGAAAGTCTGGGGACCACAAAGAGCTGGGACTGCTGGATACAAATGGCCTGAGTGGTGATGTAGGTCTTTTCATAAAAGAAAAACCTAGGGCGAGGGGTCGGGTGAAATTCCACGGGGCCAAGAACATGGGCCTAGGGGGCAGGGAGAATTATCTGGGCCTGACACATGGCAGGGGCCTCAGTGGGAGCAGTTGGGCCGCCGGCACTGGAGATAACCTAGTCCGGAGGATGGGCCATCATGGAGAAGCCATAGTGGAAGTTTCAGAGGTCACGTCTGAGGTGGAGGCGGCCACCCTGACACCAAGGGTGGCTCCACAAGCCCTGTCTGGACTGTGGCAGCGGGCAGGCGCTGAGGAAGCAGCCGGGCCTGTGACCCAAGGGGAACATCTGGGCAAGTCCTGGTGGGGGAGCTGGCCCACCGCAGAGTGGGCATTGTTGGGGCTCTCATACACTTGGGGCAACTCAGGTCAAGGTGTTGGTCCTCTGAAGGTGAGCTTGGGACCCCTCCTTCCTGTTTCCACCCTTCGCTCCCGCCTCAGGTTCCTCAGAGAATCCAGCCTCTGAACACGTGGAGCCTCAGTGCGAGTGACGTTAATGCAGAGTGCTGGCTCATGTCTGGAAGCCTCAGGGAGGAGCCCGTGAGCCTCAGGTGAAGCTTCTCAGAGGAGAAGGCTTGGTGAGTCTGGGAGGGGCTGAGATCAGGGCTCCATGGGGGCTCCAGAGTGCTGGCTCATGTCTGGAAGCCTCAGGGAGGAGCCTGTGAACCTCAGGTGAAGTTCCTCAGAGAAGGCTTGGTGAGTCTGGGAGGGGCTGAGGTCAGGGCTCCCAACTACTACTTCTACAAGGAAGTGGGGCGTCTGAGGAGTCTGCAGGACTCAGAGGGGGCAGCTCTGACAAGGACAAAGTGGGCTTAACACACAGGAACGCAGGGAGCATGTCTGCTCTCACCACCTGAGCTGGACAGGGCTGTGCCCGTCACAGGGGTGAAGCCAGTGCATGGGAAGGCCCCAGAGCACTGTCCCCACCACAACGTCATCAGACCCTGCATTCATCCCAGACGAGGAGCTCAGGGAGAGCCCTTGGGCCCAACTGTGTTCGCCTCAAATTCATGTAGAAGTTCTAACCCCCTGCCCTTCCCCGCCTCCTCAGAACGTGATATTTGGAGACAGGATCTTCATCTACCTTTACCTAAATTAAAATGAGGTCTTTAGTTAGGTAGTCTTAGTCGTGTCTGACTCTTTGAGACCCCGTGGACTACTCTGCCAGGCTCCTCTGTCCATGAATTCTCCAGGAAAGAATACTGGAGTGGGTAGCCATTCCCTTCTCCAGGGCATCTTCCCAAACCCAGGGATGGAACCCAGGTCTTCTGCTTTGCAGGCAGAGTCTTTACCGTCTCCACATTTCCCGTTTTGACAAGAACACCAGTGATATTGGATTAGGGCCCACCCTAATGACCTCAGACCGACAGGCAGAACGCCACGTGAAGATGAAGCCAGAGGTGGGGGTGATCGATCCACAAGCCAAGAAACGCCGATGGTCAGCAAACCGCCAGAAGCTGGGGGAAAGCAGGGAACATGTTGCTCCTTGCAGCCCTTGGAAGGAGCCAGCCCTGCCCACCCCCAATCTCAGGGCTTCCAGGCTCCAAGACTGTGAGAGAGCAACTCTGCTCTTCAAGCCAGCAGTCTGCGGTATACTGACAGAGCAGACCTAGGGCACCAATACACGCAAAGCCTGAGAGGTGTGTGTCTGTCCTAGAGAGGCACCCGACCTCGCATCTGGGCCTGAGTCTCTCCTGGGATAGACTGTGGCCTTGGGATGTATGGTGACCACTGGACAGGCCTCACTGCCCACCGAGGCTGTGTACCCTTCTTAGGCACAGGCTCGCCCAGGTAAGGCTGACCGCTGCCAGGAGCCCATCCACAGCCCCCTGGGTGCGCAGCTGCATTACCGCCAATGAAGTGGCATTTACTAGGAAAGAGGCTGGGGCTTCTCCCTGCTCCTCCCTTGGTGTGAAGGGCCCAGCTCCTTCTCCTGAGGTGTCCCAGGAGGGAGATGTCGGGCTGCCCCAGGGCCCTGGGTACAGCTGCCCAGGTGGGCACAGCTACACAGGCACAGGAGAAGTCTGAGCTGGGGCGGATGGGGCTCGATCCAGGAGG
Source organism: Bos indicus (assembly GCF_029378745.1). Lineage (NCBI taxonomy): Eukaryota > Metazoa > Chordata > Mammalia > Artiodactyla > Bovidae > Bos > Bos indicus. The sequence continues at coordinate 112,448,061 of NC_091762.1, read as the reverse complement.
AGTGGGCCAATCACGGGACTCCAGCTGAGGACGGGGGAGCTGCGGGGAGTCCAGCCTCACACAGGGCAGCCCTCAGCGGGAGGAAAGGGTCCTGCTCCTGTCTCCGTGTGAAGGCTCAGCGGGTGCTCCAGGACTGTCACCAGAATCGTTACTGGAAACCTCCACCGCATCACAGGACGAGCTTTGCGGGGCGTAACTGACACACAGGGCAGGCCCCCAGGGAGGAAGTGAGCCTTTGGAGGCCCCGGGGCAGGGGGTAGGGGGTGGCTGGATGTTTGAGGGGGAACTGATGGGTCACTTGCTCTGAGGAAGCTGCTGACTGTTGGGTCTGGAGCCGAGACGGCGCTTTGTGCTGCTGCCCTGGGAAGCTCTTGTCCAGGGGGTTTGATAGCCTCTGCGGGGCCAGAGAGACATGTCACAGTGGTCAGGCCTGCCTTCCACTCCTTGGCCTTTGCTGGGTCCCCTCCTCCCCTACGTGGGAGGCTGGGAAGATAGGTGATGGTGGGTTAAGAGGCAGGGATGGATGGACCCTTCCTGTCCTCACCCTGATACTCCAGCTTGAATCCCGGCCGGTTCTGGGAGTGGTCGCTGTGGAAATAGACGGTGGTCTCGTGTGACGTGGAGAGCAGGGCGCTGGGAAGCTCACTCCCGCTGAATCTGCCCATCATGCGGCTGGTTTCGTAGGGGCCGTTCCGGATTTCTATGAAGTCGTGGTTGGGCTCGGTGGAGAAGTTAAGGAACTGGATGTGAGCTCCTGGGAGCAAAACAAAGGCAGACAGTGCCCAAGCAATAGAGTCTTGCTTCTGACGTGCTGACTCCTGAGAGCATCACCTGCCAGAGCCCATGTGTCCCCACCACGGACTACCCACCCAGTTAGGGGTCCCAGAACACACATGGGGAGTCACTGGTCAGCCCAGTCTCTTATCTTCAGGCAGGACTGAACTTAAAAGTGTATTATTCATTCAAAATAAAAGGCATCAGTCTTATCAGAGCTCCATCCCCACTCTATTTTATTTCATGGAAAATGAAGTTCAGGGTCAACACCTGACTTAATTTGGGATTCATATGTCTAGTATCAGTATAAGGGCAGCTTTGATAAAATAATGTTTTAACTGAAAAATACCACCACTTAAACATAACCACACTCGATCAAAAGACATGACCTTCAATACTAGTATTTTCTAGAACACTTACAATAATTCAGAAATTAGAAGACTACAACATCCCATTGGTTCTATTAAGATGCCAAGTGGAGTTTATACTTTGGGGTCTTATTAGATTAATCAAGATCTAACAACGCAACAGGTTAAATGGATTTCATTAGGATCTTAACTTACATATAAATACATTCTTTGAAGAATAAGTGTGGGACTATTGATATCAATTGATTGATAAGATTTCTCAAAATTAGATTACTATTAAAACTGGGACGACCCAGAGGGATGGTATGGGGAGGGAGGAGGGAGGAGGGTTCAGGATGGGGAACACATGTATACCTGTGGCGGATTCATTTTGATATTTGGCAAAACTAATACAATTATGTAAAGTTTAAAAAAACGATATTGAAAAAACAAATTTCTGAGCATAGGAAAATGTCTGCAACGTTAACTGTAAAAATCTGACTGCAAAGTAGTGTGCAGCATACCATTCAAACTTTTGTATTAAAAAAATTGAAGACTATTCACTGACTCACTAACAACATTTACTGAGCATTTGCCATGCATCGGGGCTGTGCTAGGTGAGCATTACACAGGGAGGAACAAGGTCTTTACAGGGCCCTTGTCTTCATGATGGTGAGGTCTAAGCTGTGAGTGATGATTTCTGCATGGTGGGACTACAGATACATTGGAATTTTTATAGTTTTCTCATTTATACCTTCTAATTTGCTTAGAATAAGCACACGGGAGTGAACTTTTGGCATCTGATTACTTAAATAAAGACTTGACATATACTGTTGAAGACCCTTCATATCTCCTGCCCTCTCCCACTGCTCTTCTCTCTACAGAGGCAGTCACTCTCTTGAATTCAGAAGATATCCTTCCAGGTCATGTGTTTAGATTCCTAAACGTATATCTGATTTGTTTTAAACATCTGCATTTATTATTGTATTATATATATAGTTTTGCAAGCTTAGATTCAGCATGTGTTTTTCAAGGTCTTACCTTGTCAATGCAAAGATACAGTTCATTGATTTTTAACTACTATATTAATTAATTCCATTTAATGAATTACCCAACCACACTATTCACTCTTCTATTAACATGTAGATATTTTCCAAATTACAGATGACTTTACACGGAGCACCTCTGTACGTATCCGCGGAAGCTTCACTTTGCAGTCTACCTCCCCTGCGTCATCCCCACACACGGGCTGCTGGTCCATTGAACGGGCTCTTTAAGCATGGGCTTCCCCTGTGGCTCAGCTGGATGCCAAATTTCTGAATTGCACTGCCTGACTGCCGCCATCTAGTGGCAGAAGTTTGTAAATGCGGTGGTTTTTAAACAGAGCAGGGGGCATTAGGGACTGTTTGGAATCCAAAGTAACTTGAAAGCAAGGGATCTGGTCTTCTGTGGCTGGTCCCTGCAGGAGGCTGACTGCCTGGAGGACTTAAAGATAGAGGTCTCTGGTGGCCGAACATCAGGCCTTACAGAGAAAGTGAAGCGCCTCCCACTTACACTTCTGTTTCCCTTTGGTTGTGGCCCTCCCTCCATCCTTCTATTATCTGAGGTTCTTCTGGTTCATGTCTGGATGCAGAGGTAGAGGGTCTCCCCGCTCCTCTTCCCTCAATATCTCAAAATCTGGAGTTCCCAAGGCTGCCAAAGTTATCATCACTTTGCAGCCTGATCATACCCCTCCAGTTTCTTTCAGAAGATGGTACTTAATATAACTCTTATCTTCTGAGGGTCATAACTTCTCCCCTCAGGGAAGATTTAGAGACATCCAAGTAGGTCGCTTTCTCTTGAAAGCCTCTTCTCCATCAGAAGACCCACTTTAGGATGAATAATAAAGGACAAAAGAGGTGGTCTTGACTTCTGAGGTCACAGACTGGGGGATCACAGGTCTGTGCAGGAGTGATCCCCTTGGGACATTTCATTCCTAGGCGCAGAGCAATGACTTGGATGACCTATGTGTACAGCCTATAATTTCTGCGTCAACACAAATCCTTTGTCTCTTCAACAGAAACATTAGGGGTTAAATTATATTCCCAGTGCACAACATATGAACCTTCAGTAATTAAATTTTGTACCCAGATCAGTGTCCTCTACACCTCACCAACCCTGATGTCTACACACACACACGACATTTCCCAACCTCTAAGGCCAGCTAGAATGTGAGTATAAAGAATGCAAACTCAATTTCACATTGACCTTGGCTCAATTTAATTAGGATGAGAAATTGGATATTGGAGTTAAAAGCCCAGGTTGAAGTCTAGTCTCAGTAAAATAGATTGTCTTTTTCTTTTTTCAACCATCCCTGAGCAATTTTTCATTCCACATTCCTGGATTTTAGCTCACTGCTCTAATGATAAAAATAATAATGGTAATCCCTAAAGTTTTTTCCCTACTTTATGTTCCCAAAGCACGTTCATTTCTACCATTCCTAATTGATCCTCTGGACTGCACAGGAGCTCAACAGCTGAGGAAGCAGAGAGGCAGAGAGCTGAACTGACTCGGCCAAGGTTATGCTGAGTGATGGCAGCAGACAGTTGCTTTAAGCCCAGAGGCCTGGGCGTGAAGACTTACCAAAGCCCACAGGCAGTGCTATTTTCCAGGAGCAGTCCATGTTGCTGGGGTAGTTGCCTGGGAAGCCGGGGCTCAGGATCACCCCCTCCATGTCTTCCACTGTTCCCCCACACTGCGCTGTGACCGTGAGACCAGACTGGGGGTTAGCACAGCAACGAGGCAAGAACAAGGTCATGCAGCATTTGGACTTTCCTAAGTTAATTTCCCTTTGAGAATCCAAAGGGACCTTTAATTCATCTCCCTAAAAAACTGCACACAAGAGAAAACGGAGGATGTACATCCAGGAAGGGAAGAAGTATACCCTATGTCTGCCCTGCAGTCCACAAACCCAAGTTATGGATGCCTGACCTTGAGCATGCCCTTCAAAGGTCAGTTTCCTTAGTGAGGTCATGTAGCAAAAATGGTGTGCCCCAAGAGAAGTGTGACTGTCTCCTACACGATTCCCCAAATCTCCCTCTTTTCATTGTCCAATCAGCTCTTCCAGGACTGGAAAACAGGAGGAAGGAAGGGGACAGACAGTGACATGTTAAGTTCCTGCTCTGTGCCAGCGCCAGCCCAGGCTCTTATTCCATGGGGCTGGGCGGTCAGCAGAGGAGCCCCACCATGAGCCCATCCTCAGAATGCTGACACGCACCCTGAGCCAAAGTGACTATGAGCCAACCACAGGGGCTGGGGCATCTGAATCTCCAACTGAAATGACTTCAGAGTCAGAGTTGCCTGAAGTTGCAGGGCTGGGGCACAGATGCAGCCTGGCCAGTTCATGTGGATTCTTTTTTTTTGGCTCAGACGGTAAAGCGTTTTCCTGCAATTCGGGAGACCAGGGTTCAATCCCTGCATCAGGAAGATCCCCTGGAGAAGGAAATGGCAACCCGCTCCAGTACTCTTGCCTGGAAAATTCCATGGACAGAGGAGCCTCATAGTCTACAGTCCATGGGGTTACAAAGAGTCGGACATGACTGAGCAACTTCACTTTTCACTTTATTAGGAAAGGCTGTGTGTGCAGAAAGGGGTTAGCCCATCACGGAAGGCCAGAAGAAGGAGCCGAGGGGAGGAGTATGTGCCGTGTCTATGTAGACCCCTTCTCGGGAGAGGGTGACTGAAGCATACAGATCTGAAGGGAACAGTGCTTGCATGCAAAGCAGGGGCTCCAGCACTGATTCCCCCCACCCCACCCCCGGTCACAGTCCCAGTGCCCCCACTTCCTGGGTGACTGGGGCCAGCTCTAAGTTCCCCCAGCCCAAACCTCCAGCCCTGGGTCCCTGCCCTTCCACAGCACTTGTGCCACAGGGTGGTTATAAGGTTACAACAGACAGGACTTCACTTCACTTGGGACAGGGCCTGGCATGCACAGTACACCCTCAGCCCAGGGCGGCTGCGGGGCTCTCAGTGGTTCCCTGGGCAAGGCCTTCATCATACAGGATGAGGAAAACGGGGGACTGGTCCCATTGCTGACTGCTCTGCATACGAAGAGGCCCTGAACCCTGGAGAGAGCACAGAAGGGCAGGGCCATGTGCTCCAAGGACATGCCCTTGGCTCACCTTGCTTCCCACTCCAAGTTCAGCCTTGCACTTGCCAGTTGGCAGGGCATCAGGGAATCCTAGTTCCTCGCTCTGCCACTTTCTTTTGAATCCTAAAAACCTTAGTTTTCCTCTTTGCAAAACTGAGGGTGATGACCCCTGCCCTGAAGAGCTTCAGCAAGGAGACATATAACTCAGGGCCTGGCACGTGGCAGACCCTTGATAAACAGATGTTCCCCTTGCCCCAACCTGACTAGATGCTTCTGAGCATGGAGACTCTGTATTTCCTTGTACCCAGTGATCTCTTCATCACTACTCAGCACAGAAACCAAACCAAACCAAGTCCTCCTTCCACAGGGCACGCTCAGCCTTTCTCCATCAGTGTATTCCATCTGTCTGTCCTATGAAAAGTCACAGCGGGAAGCCCCAAAATGCCCAGAGGTTCCATATGGGGTTTGGGGTTATATGGAATCAGAATGGTCATCATCAGATTTTGGAATGGGCAAGCCACTGCTGTATTTCATTTGGTGGACAAAGGTTTCCAAAAGTCGTGAAAAGCCTGAGGTTAAAGCTTACAAAAAACCTCAGTCTAAAGATCCCACCTTCGAGCAGACCTGCAATACCAGCCTTCCTTTGGATTTGAACTTGATCCCAGTGAGATGTCCCTGAACTCAAAGCCCTGGTAGAAATGGATTTGAGTGGACTGGAGAAGTAGGTGTTCTCTTACCAATACAGAGAGGCGGAGGGTAGTTCCAGCGCCGCACGGTCCCGGGCATGCAGGAGATGTGGGCGTGGCCCTAGGGGAATCAGGAACAGGGTGGGCTGGCTGCCCGCACGGGCACAACTGCATGTACAACCTGGAGCAGGGGCTTGTTCTTAGGCTTTGGGTTAAGGAGCAAGATACATGGATCCACCGGGGGTTGGGGCGAGAGGTAGAGGGAGAGAGCTGGGGAAGGACACTTATTAACAGCCATTACTAAAGAAATCTCATTACTAAAGGTTCCTCATGAGACTCCTTTAATTACTAGATTCTTTCATCGCCTTCAAAGAGGAATTAAGTTTTCCTAGAGTCTAATCAAACCGAAACTTTGCAGGGACACATCTGAGGCTGGCTTGTGCCAAATGGCCAAAGTCAGCACTTTGTCTTTTGCAGGAACAGCTCCAGGAGGGGACAACAGTCCCTGAGGGATCTGGGGAGCTTCTCTCTGTTCTGTGGTGACTGCAGCTCTGCTGGGAGGAGGCTGGCTGATCCCAGCTCAGGGGATACCTTTCCAGTCCTGGGGGGTGGCCAACAGAAGGTACCTGGAGGGCATATCCTGGCTCACACTGGAAGGAGACCACATCGTTCACCAGGTAGCGCTCACCAGTCTTCACCCCATTACTGGGCACAGCAGGTTCTGGACAACTGCTCAGGCCCACCGCTAGACCAGACAGAGACAGATGACAGGAGAATGGACAAGTCCGTCAGGCTGATGCACCAGCAGGCTGAAGGCAGTGCTGGCAGTGAGGAGGAGCTGCCTCCCGGCTGTGTCCCTCTCTGCTTTCTCTCCTCCCAGCCTCTAGGCCCGTGTTTCCCAAGCCTTTCACCTCCCAGCACGTGGGAAAAATCAGAATGTGTATATGGCCCAGAGGCCCAACAGATCAAAGCCTCCTGGAGCAGGTGGGCATCATCTGGGAGCTCTGACTGTGCCCCCAGGCTCAAAATGATACCACACTGCTGTCACCCCAAGAAGTTCCTTCATCTCTTCCCATGCAACTTCTGTCCTCTATGTGCTTTTAAGAAGTGGATGTGATGCCTGGAAATGAAAGCTGCTTGGGCCTGAATCCACAGATCTCAGCATCTGGGACAAAAGATTTCAAGGACAGTATTAAGACAATCATCAAAGTGAACTGGAAGTCCTTCATCTCAACTGTCACCTTGTCTTTTTTTTCTCCACTCTTTCCTGCCCTCCAAGTAAAAGGCAACTAGTCTTTACTGAGGTGCTCATGAGATAGTAACCTGAGACCTACTTACTGGAATGGAAGTGGTGGACAGAAGAAGGAGGAGCGGCAGAGAGAAAAAGAGAGACAGCAAGAGCAAAAAGTGTGGTAGGAGAAAGATGGGATGGAGACAAAGGTCGAGACAGAGAGAGAAAGCCAGAAGGACACAGACAAAGGTCCATTCTAATTTCTTTAATTGAAAGTCCATTCTAATTTCTTTACATGGCAGTGGTGAATTTTATTTAAGCCAAGTTTACAACAAAGGAAGACTTTTTAAAAAAAATCATAAGAAATTTATTACTTTTGAAAGCAGATTGGTCATTTCCATTTCAATTAAATAAACATCAAATATGAGTCATAGCAATAGACAGGACTTTTGTATCTTGCAAAACCATTTGCCTCTACAATAACAGTTAACTCTTCCTTTCTGTACTCTCTTTGTAGATGATCTACAAAATGGAAATGTATCTACAGGGTCCTGGCTCCTAGGAATTTCAGTCTCCAAATACTAACAGAGACCTCTGATATCCCCTAGCTTCTTCCACTGTGAGAGGACAGTGCACGATAAACCACCAGTCGTCTTGAACAGCAACAGCAGAAAAAGAAAAAAAAAAACTCAAAGAGGTGAATTTTTCCTGGGAATGAGGCAGTAGGATAAAAAGGAGATTTAGGAAAGAAGTCTCTCTTCGGAACAAGAAAGAAAAGAGAACATTCTAGGGAACATTAAAGGACTCAATTTTAAATATTGGATAAAGAAACAAAACTGGAGAGAACAGAGGAGAGAGGGTGAAAGGAAAAATGTAAATTCTTCAAGAGCCTAGGATACTTCAGCCCACCAGGTGACTGTGGTCTGAGAGGTCCATGGGAGGAAGGTCTCAGAGGTCCCTGTCCTGTCCTCCACCCTGCAGGATCTTGGCTTCAAGCTGCCCTGCACTTTCTGACCAGCTGATCATTTCAGTTCTTTCAGGTCATGAGCATCCTAGGATCTAGCTAATCCTCGCTCCACACCTGGATGAGATGCATTTGTTCTGGTACCAGTTGGGTGATGCTGACACTAGCAGCAAGTGGGGCTTCCATCTGTCCATCCCGTTCAGAGGGTCCAGTCAAATGCCCCTTCCCCCATTTCTTACTCCTCATCCCATACCTGACTCAGGTGCTCCTTCTGTAAAGTCTCACCTGGCCAGGGCAGGCGCCCCTCTTCTGTACTCTCTTAGCATATCAGGTTGCACTGCAGTGACTGTTTCCATGTCCCTCTCTCCCCCTAGACTCTGTGCTTTGTGCTTATTCATCTTTGTTCTGTGGGCGCCTACCCCAGGGCATGCCACCTGGCAGGGGTCCAGTGTTTCTTCATGACAGTCACCTCTCCTTCAGCTCCGGGGAGAACTGCTGCCCTTCCTGCTGACACCCCTGCGAGACCTGCAGTGCTGTCATGCCCTTCTCTGTCCACATGCCTGCCTCTCTCCCATGGACTCAGAAAGGACTCCTCTCTCTTGATCTTACGCAATCCTAGCAAAACCAGCATTGCACCTGGCACATTGTAAATATTCAATAAGTATTTGTTGAATGAATGGGTGACAGACCCTGCTGCCAGCCCATTCCTGTACCTCGTGTGGAGGGGATGGGCAGACAGTCTCAGGATGAAAGCAGCCACCCCAGCAACCTCTGTCTTTGTTGCCCCACAAGACACACCTGCCATCCTTTTTCTTTTTTAAAAATTAAAAAAATTAATACAATTTTTAAAGGTTACTTTTCACTTCCATACTGTTCATACTGTTCATGGAGTTCTCAAGGCAAGAATACTGAAGTGGTTTGCCATTCCCTTCTCCAGTGGACCACATTCTGTCAGATCTGAAGTTGAATGGTTCTATGAAGACCTTCAAGATCTTTTAGAACTAACACCCCAAAAAGATGTCCTTTTCATTATAGGGGACTGGAATGCAAAAGTAGGAAGTCAAGAAACACCTGGAGTAACAGGCAAATTTGGCCTTGGAATACGGAATGAAGCAGGGCAAAGACTAATAGAGTTTTGCCAAGAAAATGCACTGGTCATAACAAACACCCTCCTCCAACAACACAAGAGAAGACTCTACACATGGACATCACCAGATGGTCAACACTGAAATCAGACTGATTATATTCTTTGCAGCCAAAGATGGAGAAGCTCTATACAGTCAGCAAAAACAAGACCAGGAGCTGACTGTGGCTTAGACCATGAATTCCTTATTGCCAAATTCAGACTTAAATTGAAGAAAGTAGGGAAAACCAGTAGACCATTCAGGTATGACCTAAATCAAATCCCTTATGATAATACAGTGGAAGTGAGAAATAGATTTAAGGGACTAGATCTGATAGATAGAGTGCCTGATGAGCTATGGAATGAGGTCCATGACATTGTACAGGAGACAGGGATCAAGACCATCCCCATGGAAAAGAAATGCAAAAAAGCAAAATGGCTGTTGGGGGAGGCCTTACAAATAGCTGTGAAAAGAAGAGAAGCAAAAAGCAAAGGAGAAAAGGAAAGATATAAATATCTGAATGCAGAGTTCCAAAGGATAGCAAGAAGAGACAAGAAAGCCTTCCTCAGTGATCAATGCAAAGAAATAGAGGAAAACAACAGAATGGGAAAGACGAGAGATCTCTTCAAGAAAATCAGAGATACCAAAGGAACATTTCATGCAAAGATGGGCTCGATAAAGGACAGAAATGGTATGGACCTAACAGAAGCAGAAGATATTAAGAAGAGATGGCAAGAATACACAGAAGAACTGTACAAAACAGATCTTCACGACCCAGATAATCACGATGGTGTGATCACTGACCTAGAGCCAGATATCCTGGAATGTGAAGTCAAATGGGGCTTAGAAAGCATCACTACAAACAAAGCTAGGGGAGGTGATGGAATTCCAGTTGAACTATTCCAAATCCTGAAAGATGATGCTGTGAAAGTGCTGCACTCAATATGCCAGCAAATTTGGAAAACTCAGCAGTGGCCACAGGACTGGAAAAGGTCAGTTTTCATTCCAATCCCAAAGAAAGGCAATGCCAAAGAATGCTCAAACAATTGCACAATTGTACTCATCTCACACGCTAGTAAAGTAATGCTTAAAATTCTCCAAGCCAGGCTTCAGCAATACGTGAACTGTGAACTTCCTGATGTTCAAGCTGGTTTCAGAAAAGGCAGAGGAACCAGAGACCAAATTGCCAACATCCTCTGGATCATGGAAAAAGCAAGAGAGTTTCAGAAAAACATCTATTTCTGCTTTATTGACTATGCCAAAGCCTTTGACTGTGTGGATCACAATAAACTGTGGGAAATTCTGAAAGAAATGGGAATACCAGACCACCTGACCTGCCTCTTGAGAAACCTGTATGCAGGTCAGGAAGCAACAGTTAGAACTGGACATGGAACAACAGACTGGTTCCAAATAGGAAAAGGAGTACGTCAAGGCTGTATATTGTCACCCTGTTTATTTAGCTTATATGCAGAGTACATCATGAGAAACGCTGGACTGGAAGAAACACAAGCTGGAATCAAGATTGCCTGGAGAATTATCAATAACCTAAAATATGCAGATGACGCCACCCTTATGGTAGAAAGTGAAGAGGAAGTAAAAAGCCTCTTGATGAAAGTGAAAGTGGAGAGTGGAAAGGTTGGCTTAAAGTTCAACATTCAGAAAACGAAGATCATGGCATCCGGTCCCACCACTTCATGGCAAATAGATGGGGAAACAGTGGAAACAGTGTCAGACTTTACTTTTCTGGGCTCCAAAATCACTGCAGATGGTGACTGCAGCCATGAAATTAAAAGATGCTTACTCCTTGGAAGAAAAGTTATGACCAACCTAGATAGCATATTCAAAAGCAGAGACATGACTTTGCCAACAAAGGTCGGTCTAGTCAAGGCTTTGGTTTTTCCTGTGGTCATGTATGGATGTGAGATTTGGACTGTGAAGAAGGCTGAGTGCCGAAGAATTGATGCTTTTGAACTGTGGTGTTGGAGAAGACTTTTGAGAGTCCCTTGGACTGCAAGGAGATCCAACCAGTCCATTCTGAAGGAGATCAGCCCTGGGATTTCTTTGGAAGGAATGATGCTAAAGCTGAAACTCCAGTACTTTGGCCACCTCATGCGAAGAGTTGACTCATTGGAAAAGACTCTGATGCTGGGAGGGATTGGGGGCAAGAGGAGAAGGGGACGACGGAGGACGAGATGGCTGGATGGCATCACTGACTCGATGGACGTGAGTCTCAGTGAACTCTGGGAGTTGGTGTTGGACAGGGAGGCCTGGCATGCTGCGATTCATGGGGTCGCAAAGAGTTGGACACTACTGAGCAACTGATCTGATCTTTCACTTCCAATTATTATAAAATATTGGCTGTATTCCCCGTGTTGTACAATACATCCTTGAGCCTATCTTATGCCCAATAGTTTGTACTTCTCTCTCTCCCTGTAACCCTTTTCTTCGAGGGCTTTTAGTTGTGATCACTTGGGGATGCTGGAAGCCAGGATGTAAGGTTTTGAGGATGGAGGGAGAAATCTGATGGGAGAGGAGTAAAGTCTGCAACAAGAAGAGGAAATTCAAGGACAGCTGCATCACTGACCAGAGCTCAGAGAGGCCAGCTTTTAGACCAGAGCACCTTACACCTCCATTATTCTCTAAATAATATCCTGGGCCCCTTCCCGTTCCTGTGGGGACTCAGAGGGAGCACACAGGTTTCTGCATAACAGACCCTTGGGTGAGAACCCTGGCTTCACTGCTTCCTGGCTGTTTCTGACCTTCTCTGAGCTTGAGCATCCTCATTTAGGTCTGTGTGAGGCTTCAGCAGGGTAGAGAACACACAGCCCCAGAACAACCCCCGGTTCCTCATGGGGAACTCAGGCCCTGTCAGTTCCCACCCTGAACCCTGCACACTCTGAGACCCTGGATTCTCACTTTTGTACTCCAAGTGGAAGCCGGCTGCAGACACACTGATGTCTGAGTAGAAATGCAGGTAGAGCTGGTTGGAGGTGCTATTCAGTAGGGCAGGCACGGTTGTTCCTGGGCAAGGAAACAGGGACCAATCAGGCTTAGCCTCTCCCACCCCTGGGCACCACCCCTGTTGCAACTTGTTGGGGTTCTGATCCCGAGGTCCCCACGTGTCCCAGCTATCAAGCCCACTGAATGACAAATTAGCTCCCCTCAGAGTGCGGGGTCTCTAATACCTACAGGAGGAGACACTCTGAACCACTTCTAGCAAAAGAGCAGTGACCACACCACATGCCAGCAGCAGGTGACCTCCTTCGGGGGCCTATGAGTGTGGTCCCCTGCCAGGTGTCTTCAAAGTGATTCTGACATGAATAATTCACTGGGCCATCCAGGCACTGTAGACAGTTTACCTGGGGCATGCGACTCACTCCTAGATCTTGGCAACAGGGAGTTCTGGGGCCTACGAGACGGAGATAAATTGCCCTGGCCTTTGGGCAAAATCATACACTATACTTAGAAGTCCACTGCTGGAATGGAAAATGGTGTGGCCAGTCTGCTGGCAGTCCTTCAAAACAATTATATACAGAATCACCATATGACCCAGGAATTCCACTCCTAGGTATACATATACCTAAGAGACTTGAAAACATGTTCCTGTGGAAACTTGTATGTGAATGTCCACAGCAACATTATTCATAATTAGCCAATGAGTGGAAACAACCAAATGTCCTTCAACTGATGAGTGGATGAATGAAATGTGGTCTGTCCACACAGTGAAGGGTCGACCCTTGAAAACATTACACTGAATGAAAGAAGCCAGACCTAGAAGGCCATAAATTGTAGGACTCCACTTAGATGAAATGTCTGAAACAAGCAAATCCAAAGAGACAGAAAGTATGTTAGTCGTTGCCAGGGGGTGGTGGTGAACAGGACAATGGTGAGTGTGTACAGATGGGTACCTGGTTTCTTTTGGGGCTGATGCCAATGTCCTTGAATTGGATAGTGGTGATGGTCATAGAACCTTGTGAATATACTAAAACCCACTGAATTGTACACTTAAAAATGATAAATTTTACGGCATATGAATCCCATTTCAATAATGATAATAATAATTCTGCCGCTGCCCCGCGAGTCCAGGTCCCTGGGAGCCCGTCTCACCTGAGAAGCTCCCCAGCATGGTAACAGTGTTGTCTGCACCATCAAACACTTCCAGGGAGTCCCAGTTCTGCTCTGTGACAAAACTGACGACTTGAATCTGGGAAGGCAGGGGGAGTGAACTGTTAGGCAACCCTCTCTTCCCCACTCCCTTCCCCCTCCTCCTTTCATGTAGTTAATTCAATTACTGAGCACCTCATCCGGATCACACTGTGCTGGGAACTCTGATAAAAGGAAGATGCGATCCCTGTTCCCAAGGAGTTCATTGAGGGAGAGAGAGGTGGGATGGTTGCATGACAGTGGGGTGCTTTGTCAGGCAGAGAAGCAGGAAAGGACAGTCCAGGGTGTAGGGCTACTTTGGGGTGACTAGCCTCCTCCTCATCTCTCCAATACTCCTTGAGTTTCCCAACTGTCCTGTCTCCAGACATCCTGCAGCTGCCAGCCAGTAACCCACCCCTGGGTGGACCTGTCCACCGGGAGTCCCTGTGGTTTCTCTCTGTCGGCCTTGCGGGCTGTCCCCCTCCTCCCAGGAGCAGCAGCCGTCCTGGGGGTCCTCCACCTGCTCGCATCCGCACGCACCAGTCTGGCCCCGATTCTGCTGCTGCCTCGGGCTGCGGGCGCAACACCCCCGATGTGTGTGAGGGGGTGCCTGTCGGTTTGCGCCTTCCCCTCACCTGCAATGCCTCCTCTCCCAACTCCCAGAAAAATCTTAAGAACAGTACCCTTCACTTGAAAAACACCTCCTGTGACTCCTCCCAGGCTTCACACTCCACCTCCAGGCCCACATCCTCCTCTCGGCGACTTCCCCGACGGCCCAGCCAGCTCCCACACCTCATTTTTCCTGAGCTGGGAGCTGTTGTGTTTTTCTGACTGTGGGCCTCCACTGCGTCCCTGCCCTGAGGGGCTGGAGACAGGCTGCGAAGTCTCCCCCTGGCTCCTACCTGGATGCCAGCGCCTTCCGGGACCATGATCTTCCACACACAGTTGAGGCTGTTGAGGTAGGGCTCAGGGAAGCCGGGGGACAGGATGGTGCCCCTGCGCTCCGTGAGGTTTCCGCCACAGGGCACTGGGAGAGAGGCAGCTTTCGTCTGGGTGGGTTCGCAGGGAGCAGGCCCTGCCTAGGGCTTCCAGCCTCGCTGTGACTCCGCCCCCTGCTGGCTCCGCCCACGGGCACAGCCCCGCCCCCCTCCCCTGGGTGGTCCCCCTACAACCCTTCCTCAGGGACCTGGACTCTGCCCTGCACCCCACCCCCCCAACCCCTGCCCTCCCGCCTGATCAGCAGCTCCCATTGCCCCTTCATACCCACTCATGGGACACGGGTTGACCTGGAAGGGGCCACCCACTCTCTCAAGTTACCCTGGCAGGCAGAGCTCGTGTGTCTTGCTGGGTATTTGCTGGCCACCCTCTCCCCCAAGCCCTGGTTGTCCAGGACTCACCCACACACGTTGGTGCTGAGACATTCCACTGGGCCAAGGCCCCAGGAACGGGGAGGCACTCAATTTCTGGGGAGCCCTGCAGGGCATAGCCAGAGTTGCATTCGAAGCGGACGATGGCCCCCACGGAGAAGTCACTGCCCAGCCTCCGGCCGTAGCGGGGTTCTGGCACTGAGCTGCACTGCGTGGCGCTGGTTCGGGGCACCGCTGCAGGGAACAGGGGTGCTGAGGGGCAGGCCTCACCCCTCTAGAAACGGGTCCGGGAATGGACACATCGCGGGGCTGGAATGGGGTGGGACTCTGAGAGGCTCTGGGTGCTTTCCCTTAGGACGGGGGTAGGGGGCTTTCTAGGATGAAGCCCATCTTCCTGAAATACAGTCGGACATGCCAGGTAGCACAGCTTCTGTAAACTACGGAAAACAGTAAGAGCCACAGGCCGAGCCTTTAGGCTCAGTTGTGCTCTTCGCCTTCCCAATGAAGCCCCTTGCACAGTAGGGTCCGATGTCCCCTAGGACCCTGCCCAGGGCCCTGCTCTCACAGACCTGAATTTCCCTTCCCCACCTACAGGGGGCGATAGGACCTTTGACCCCCAGGCCCAGGAAGGGTGTCTCCGGGGCAGGATTACCCCTACACAGGGCAGTGCAGCTCCTTCTGGGCAGTGGAATATACAGGACCTCACTTGGAACCCGAGCCCCAGGAGAGTGGACACTCTCCTCAGCAAAGAGAGGCTGGGGCCTGCAGGGGAAGGCTAGGCTGCTCCGAGACTTGGCCTTTCAGGGCCGTAAGGAGGGGAACAGACACTGATTACCCGCTTCGCACCAGCTACTCTGTGAGGTGACATGGTCACCCTGATTTTATAGGTGAGCAAACTGGGCCTCTGAGAGGGGGAGTAGCTGGTGCCCAGTTAGACAGTGCCAGGGCTGGGGTTCAAATCCATGTCCAGCTCACTTTAAAGCCCATGTTTTTCCTGGACCTTTACAGGCCTTGCAGACAAAGCCATACTCCATGGGAGAAGGTCTAGGTAAGAGGCCTGGACTGGTCCTCTCAATGCCATGAGGACTGTGCCACACAATGGGGAGTGGGGGAGGGCACAAATTAGCTTCCCTTCTCTGATTTCTCCCTTTATCCAATATGGAGTTGGGTCCAAGAATTGTCTATATTGAATGTATAAAATTCAACTGAATTTCAGGGAATTGCTCCACAAACACCATAAGAATGAGGCTCAGACTGGGGGGAGGTCAAAGGTCCCTGTTCTCCTTGATCCCCGAAGATGGAGATTGCCTTCACACCTCCCACATCACATCCTGCATACCTTGGTAAACAAAGTGGAAGCCTCTGGCTGGTACTTGGCCTTTGGCACTGAACTTAACGAGGACTTGATTGGAGGTGGCCAAGGGCAGCGATTCTCCTGCCAAGATAAGGGATGAGGAGAAGAGGAAGATGGTGAGTCCAGCAGTCAGTCGGGCCTGGTAGGTAATATCCAGGCCAGGACAGAAGGGCTACCCACACCCCACACAGCAACCCCTTCCACTTCCCAGGTCTTCCTGAAATAAAACCTCACATTTATACTGTACTTTAAAGTTTACAGAAAGCTCTCACACCTATTGTCTTATGTTGACCTATATCAATGCAAGGTTAGCACTCAGTACCCACAGTCTATAGATCAAGAAAGAAAAGTTAAGAAGGATCAAATGATCTGCTTAGAAAGGAGAAAGCTTCTAAAGACATGTTGACCCACAGGGACGGGGAGATTGGCCATTACCAAAGTGACTGGTGGTTTACTTAGAAAACTGATGTCAATCTGATAACAACAAACAAGCAAAAAGGCCCCAAGTTCTGGGAAGGAGGGTGATGTAATCATCAGAGAGCATCCCAGGCTTTTCCCAGATGCCCTGTGAAGTGACTGATAACCAGAGAGATCATATAATTTATTGCTCACACTAGGGCACTTCTGAGAGTCAAAGGCATGTTATTAATAATTATTATTCTGAGACAACCAAATGAAAGCTGGGACTATACCAGGCAAAGCAGGGCGTATACACTGGGGAAAGTCTGCACAGGCACAGGAAGCTAAGGAAGCCCAACAGCCTTTATATCAGAAGAAAAAGGTGTGTCTTCTGCTTGATGTGGTCCAGATGGACCTGCAACTGTGAGGTGGAGTCCTGCTCACCATCACCTTCCTGTGGAAGCTCTTGGAGAAAGTGGGGTGATGGGCAATGGCAAGACCACTCTGCATGCTGCCCCTCCACAACCTTAGGGACCCCTGGGAATGTCTGCTGACCCACCCTCAGAAGGGAAGCAGGGCTGTAAACAGAAAGCCGGGCTATATCTCTACTGCAGCAGGGTTTGACATTGGAACCAGCCAAGGAGGCTTTGGGAGGCACATTTAGGGCCCAGCAGTGCTTCCAGAAAGCCCATGTGATATTCTTGGTCATGGGGATTAGAGACCCTTTTTCACAACACATTTAGATTTACAGAGGTCTCAGATGGCTGAGCCTAGGAATTACTTCCCCAGCTAACTTCTGGCTGCCAAAGCAAAAAGAAACTCTTGAAGAAAAGCTTTTCTTGATTTTCACCACCATCTCTAAGTTCCTCCTTTCAATAAATGTGAGCAGAACAAACTCAACTTTTCCATACTCCCAGCTGGATATATGTGGCGTGAAAGTGTTGTCGTTCAGTCATGTTCAACTCTTTATGACCCTCTGGACTGTAGCCCACAAGTTTCCTCTGTCTATGAAATTCTCCAGGCAAGAACACTGGAGTGGGTAGCCACTTCCTTCTCCCGAGGATCTTCCTGACCCAGGGATTGAACCCGGGTCTCCTGCATGGCAGGTAGTTTCTTTACTGTCTGAGCCACCTGGTATATGTGGAGAAGGACCTCCATAATCTCTCCCTGATCCCGTTTCAACTTTCAGTCCTGGACATAGCAATCTCCATCTCCAGGGATAAGCTCACAGTAAAATCCCTGGACATAAGAAAAGATTCCAAAGGTTTAAGGGAAGAGAACTCACAGAAGTCAAAGCAAATATCTTTATGTGAACTACAACAAAGAACAGGTGAAAAATCTCAGAAGATTTTCAATCGCAGTTGTCACAAGATGAAATTCTAGCATTGTATCTCTGAAAGTAGAGGAGGAAATGTGTCAAAGGTCAGATCTGAGATCAATAAAGGCCACAGAGAGATGACAGCAGCACCACATAGAACTAGATTCTGCAGAAATCAAACAGAAAAGTGGAGATTAAAGTTGGGAAATTCTTCCAGAATCCACAGAAAAAGGACGAGGGGATTAAACTAATGAGAGGAATGACAAGTTACATGGAAGAGATACGGGGGAAAAAATCCGATATGCATATATTAGGAATTCTAGAGAGAGAAGATGAGAAACTGAAGGAGAAAAAATAATTTAAGAAGGAAGACAACATTCTAAGCTTAAGAAAGATTTGAGGTTTTAGGTGAAACTGCTCACAAAGGGCTGCATCTAAGTAATGAAAAGCGATTTCCACCACAACACGTCCTGCTAGCCTTTTCAATTTTAAAAATAAAGAGAAATATGAAAGGTTTTTAAAAGACAAAAACATGGATTGCCTACAAGGACAAAGAATTAGACTGGACATCAACTCATCCATAACATTAACTATGGGAATAAAGAAACCACTGTGGTTTTTTATGAAATAAGTTGCTGACCCATAATTTGATTTATAATCAAGTTGTCATTTATACAATACATCAAAGGAAAGACATTCTCATACATGCAAGGTGACAGAAAGTACTGCAGTCAGGAGCCTGACTTTTAAAAAAGGAACAAAAGTGGGGAAATCAAAAGGCATCAGGGACAAAGACAACTAGCAAAACGTAGTCCAACCCAATTAATTATTGTTAGGGAGGTAACACTAAATGCAAACGGAGAACCTTGTTCTTGGGAAAGAAGTCCATAATTAGAAAATAATTACTAATAACACTGATAAGGCATGGATATATCAACAAAATTTGGGAATGAGATATGGGTCAGGTATGAATGGAAGGGTGAAGAAGCAAAAGCAAAACAAAACAAACAAAACCCCAGAATGAACAAAACAAGGTTATCACACGCTTCACTGATAAAACAAGTAAACTTCCTTTTAAAAGAAGAAGACTCTCAAAGAAAATGAGGAAAGATAAATGAGGCAAACATATACAAACACAAAAAAAGACAGCAAGATAGCACAATTGTGGTAGCAGATACTTTCACACAATGTTCTCATTGACATATCTGAAGACTGCTGAGTAGCGATCCTCAAGCTTTTCTTTTCCTCCCCTGACAGCCTTAGGGACAGGGACACAGTTCACTCCCATCATCACCAGCGGCTCCTCATCAGTTTTTCTCTACATAAGAGACAATCTGAGGATGTTGATATTAATATATATACGTCCTATACTTCTATTAATCATGTATCTATCTATCCATCCATCCATCCGTCCGTCTATCAATCATCTATGTCTAACTCTGTTTCTATTTCCATCGGTTATTTACATCTCTATCCATCTCTATTTCTATATCCATATTTGTCTATAGGCTCCATATGTATACCTATCTTTCTACCTGTACCTATACTATACTTCCGGGAAAGGCAATGGCACCCCACTCCAGTACTCTTGCCTGGGAAATCCCATGGATGGAGGAGCCTGGTAGGCTGCAGTCCATGGGGTTGCAAAGAGTCAGACACGACTGAGCGACTTCACTTTCACTTTTCACTTTCATGCATTGGAGAAGGAAATGGCAACCCACTCCAGTGTTCTTGCCTGGAGAATCCCAGGGACGGGGGAGCCTGGTGGGCTGCCATCTATGGGGTCGCACAGAGTTGGACACGGCTGAAGCGATTTAGCAGCAGCAGCATACTATACTTCTATATCTATGGTTACACTTTTATCTATCATGAGATTTTGAAAGCAATCCCGATTTACCTTCCAAATCCCTACCCTCCAAAATCCCAATTTACCTTCTTGGTTGAGTGTGTATGTGTGGGGTTGTTTCACTTCATTGAAAACCACTAATATATTGGGTTTGAACAATAAAACTGAGTATCTAATGGCGACTACATAGCTTATTTAATCCTAACAGTAACTCTAAGAGTAGAACATTTACTTTTTGCACTTCACACTTGAGGAAACTGATGCTCAGAGTGGCCAAGCACTATGACCGCAGGCACCGACCAAGCAAGTGGGAAAGCTGGGAATAGAGACCAGGCAGTGTGACCAAACCAGTCCATCCTAAAGGAAATCAGTCCTAAATATTCACTGGAAGGACTGATGCTGAAGATGAAGCTCCAATACTTTGGCTACCTGATGCGAAGAGCCAGTTCAGTGGAAAAGACCCTGATGCTGGGAAAGATTGAGGGCAGGAGAAGGGGACGACAGAGGATGAGATGGTTGGATGGCATCACCGACTAAACAGACATGAATTTGAACAAACTCTGGGTGATAGTAAAGGACAGGGAAGCCTGCTGTGCTTCAGTTGATGGGGTCTCAAAGAGTTGGACAGGACTGAGTGATTGAACAACAACAAAAGGGTGACCATAGAGCCTATGCTCACCTTTTCCCTCTATGTGGACTTTCTACATGACAAAGAACACACATTCTTCTCAGATACTTAGGGAATTAAAAAGAATGTCTTTGGCTACTGAGATGACCTCATTTAATCTCTAGAGTAGAAATGGTACAGACTGGCAATAAAAATAGAAATTAACACAAATGTTTAAATGTAAAAATAATAATATCCAAGTTCATGGGGGAAAAGAAGAGAGATATCCTTAAATAACTCTTGTGCAGAAAGAATAAATCATGATCACAGATTATTAGAGAGTAATGATGATGAAAACAGTACATATCAAAATTTACGGCATGGAGCCAAAACTATGTTTAAATGTGAATATATATGTTGTAACCTAGACAGCATATTAAAAAGCAGAGACATTACTTTGCCAGCAAAGGTCCGTATAGTCAAAGCAATAGTTTTTCCAGTAGTCATGTATGGATGTGAGAGTTGGACTATAAAGAAAGCTGAGCGCCAAAGAGTTGATGCTTTTGAACCGTGGTGTTGGAGTAGACTCTTGAGAGTACCTTGGACTGCAAGGAGATCCAACCAGTCCATCCTAACGGAAATCAGTCTTGAATATTCATTGGAAGGACTGATGCTGAAGCTGAAACTCCAATACTTTGGCCACCTGATGCAAAGAACTGACTCATTGGAAAAGACCCTGATGCTGGGGAAGATTGAAGGTGGGAGGAGAAGGGGACAACAGAGGATGAGATGGTTCGATGGCATCACCGACTCAATGGACATGAGTTTGAGTAAGCTCTGAGAGTTGGTGATGGACAGGGAATCCTGGCATGCTGTAGTCCAAGGGGTTGCAAAGAGTCGGACACAACTGAATTGAACTGAACTGATATGCTGTAAACATGCTTCTTTACTACATGGAGAAAATAACAAACAAAACTCTCAATTCAGAGAGTTAGAACAAGAAGAACAAAATGAAGGAAAAAAAAGGAGAGACTTTATGAAACACGGGTCAATTAATTAGAAAACAATAAAGTCTACAGAAGAATTGACATATCATGAGAAACGCTGGGCTGGATGAAGCACAAGCTGGAATCAAGACTGCTGGGAGAAGTATCAATAACCTCAGATATGCAGATGGCACCACCCTTATGGCAGAAAGTGAAGAGGAACTAAAAAGCCTCTTGATGAAAGTGAAAGAGGAGAGTGAAAAAGTTGGCTTAAAACTCAACATTCAGAAAACGAAGATCATGGCATCCGGTCCCACCACTTCATGGGAAATAGATGGGGAAACAGTGGAAACAGTGTCAGACTTTATTTTTTGGGGCTCCAAAATCACTACAGATGGTGACTGCAGCCATGAAATTAAAAGATGCTTACTCCTTGGAAGAAAAGTTATGACCAACCTAGATAGCATATTCAAAAGCAGAGACATTACTTTGCCAACAAAGGTCTGTCTAGTCAAGGCTTTAGTTTTTCCTGTGGTCATGTATGGATGTGAGAGTTGGACTGTGAAGAAAGCTGAGCGCCAAAGAATTGATGCTTTTGGACTGTGGTGTTGGAGAAGACTCTTGAGAGTCCTTTGGACTGCAAGGAGATCCAACCAGTCCATTCTAAAGGAGATCAGCCCTGGGATTTCTTTGGAAGGAATGATGCTAAAGCTGAAACTCCAGTACTTTGGCCACCTCATGTGAAGAGTTGACTCATTGGAAAAGACTCTGATGCTGGGAGGGATTGGCGGCAGGAGGAGAAGGGGATGACAGAGGATGAGATGGCTGGATGGCATCACTGACTCGATGGACGTGAGTCTGAGTGAACTCCGGGAGTTGGTGATGGACAGGGAGGCCTGGCGTGCTGCGATTTGTGGGGTTGCAAAGAGTTGGACATGACTGAGCGACTGAACTGAACTGAATAGAAGCAATAAAAAATCAAATGAGGCAAATAAAACAAAACAAACTAAACACTATAAAACCTCTGGTCCAGTTGAGAAAAAAGGGCAACAATGAATATAGCATTCAGTCTGTGGAGTTTGTTATTATTTTCCAATTAATTATCCTCTGCTTTTGTTTTATGATATCTCTCCTGTTTTTCTTCAGATTATTTTGTTGTTGTGTATAACCACTAATTCAAAGGAGACTAAACGTTGTCATAGGATGTTATGTAAGCTATGGTGTTACATTTAAAATAATTACAAAATGGATTTTTTTTACTAACATAAAATATCAATGTTGATGTTAAGGTAATATACCTGATTAGACCAATAACCATGGGAGAAAAGAAAAGAAAAACCACTGAGAAGAGATAAAATAATGAGACAGATTTATTTGCAGATGATATTGCTTCTTGCCTAGAGGACCCAGGAGAATCGTTGGGTAGTGCTAGCATAATTATGGAGGGGTCAATGACTTTACAATATGAATACACTCCAAATACCAGTCTTTTAATATACCAGCAAAGACTGGTTAGAAAATATAACAGCAGCGGGGGAAGGGGAAGACTCACTTATAGTAGCAACAGCAAATATTTCCTTGAAATTTCTAGGTATAAAGTTAAAAAAAAATGTATATTGCCAAAATGAAAATGATACCACCTTTCCAGAGGGTTTTTTTTTCTTTTAGAAAATAATAAATAGAGAGACATACCATATTCTTGATGGGAAATAGAGTTACTATTATGAAGATGTAAGTTCTCCTCCAATTAATCTATAAGTTTATTAGAATTCTGATGAAAATTCTGATGCAATATTTCTAAAAGTTATTTGGAGGGAAAATTAAGTAAGAATAGGCAATAAAAATTCAAAACCAAGAATGATAACAGGAATTTACAGTACCATATGTTTAAAGTTATCATAGTGTTAAGCATTATTGTAATGTTATACTAATTAAAGATTTTTGATACTGATAGAATAAACAGACATACTGGAAATATATAAAAAGTCTAGAAACATACCTTTAACTTTATAAAAATATATGTAAATCTGGCACTTTGAAAATTCCATTAGGGAAACTGATTAAATTTGCAAGAATGTTGGTTAAATATTCCTTATTTCAAATAATAAATCGAAATAAATTCCAGAGGTATTAAAAGAAACAATGAAACTAAAAAAGAAGTAAAAGAAAACACAGAGGAATATTTATTTAGTCATCAGAAAGGTGAAGGAGAAACTTATAAAAGATGGATTGATCTTTGATCACTGATAGATTTAGATGGTAAATTTAGATTTTCTGACATTAAAACATGCCCTGAAGAAAAGTAAATGGCAAATGACAAACTGTAAGGGAAGGTTTTTATATCATATGCTATAGACAAGAGGTTTATATGGCATGTGATATATATAGCTTATAATAATATGGAACTTTACTAAATACTGAAAAAACAAATGCTAATAGAAAAATCAACAATAACTTACAAGTATATTCACAAATGAAAACCATATGGGCCAACAGTTACCTTATAAAAGGTTAACCTAACTAGTGATTTAAAAAGGGCAAATTAAAAAATGAGATACCAATTTTACTTTTCAAAATGATGTTTTCATTTTCTTAATTACCTAGTTTTTGTGAGAATAAAACATGCCTTATACATTGGGGAACAAAGTGGCAATAACTTTAGAGAGCGATATTTAACAATCTTTATAAAGAGCCTTAAAGATCACACATTTCCTTTAACTTAGCAATTCCAACTCCAGATATTCTAAGGTAACAGAGATGTATACAAAAATATATGTATACTATATTGAATTACTATTAATGAGAGTGAAAAATAAGAAACAATCTAAATGTTGATTGAGAATTCATTACATAACTTCATTACATAACTTTTAAATAACTATGATAGACTATTATACAGGATTTAAAAATCCTATTATAGAGGAAAATAAAGAGGAATGCTCACAGTGAACATTTTAATAAAAGTATGTGTATTGTTATGTTCAATAAAAAATGTAAAAGATTAAGTAGATATAAAGACTGGAAGGAGATACACTCCATCTTCTCAGTGGTTCTTTCTGGGTGGTTTTTATTTTAATCCTTTATGCAATTATCTTGCCTCTATAAGTTTTCCACAATGAAAATGCAACGTGTTTATAATTAGAAAAACATGTTGGGTCTCAATGTCAACCCACAGGGGAACACTACACCACTTGGGGTGGGGTGTAGACACAGCCTGGGGTGAAGTTTACCCTCTGAAGCGCCTTTCTTTTTTTTAATTTTAATTGGAGGCTAATTACAATATTACAATATTGTGGTGGTTTTTGCCATACATTCACATGAATCAGCCATGGGTGTATGTGTGTTCCCCATCCTGAACCCCCCTCCCACCTCCCTCCCCATCCCATCCCTCAGGGTCATCCCAGTGCAACAGCCCTGAGCGTCCTGTCTCATGCATTGAACCTGGACTGGTGATTTATTTCATATATGGTAATATGCATGTTTCAATGCTATTCTCTCAAATCATCGCACCCTCGCCTTCTCCCACAGAGTCCAAAAGTCTGTTCTTTACATCTGTGTCTCTTTTGCCGTCTCGTCATGTTACCATATTTCTAAATTCTATATGTATGCGTTAATACTGGAGAAGGCAATGGCACCCGACTCCAGTAATTTTGCCTGGAAAATCCCATGGATGGAGGAGCCTGGTAGGCTGTGGTCCATGGAGTCGCTAAGAGTCGGACACGAGTGAGCGACTTCATTTTCACTTTTCACTTTCATGCATTGGAGAAGGAAATGGCAACCCACTCCAGTGTTCTTGCCTGGAGAATCCCTGGGACGGCAGAGCCTGGTGGGCTGCCGTCTGTGGGGTCGCACAGAGTTGGACACGACTGAAGAGACTTAGCAGCAGTAGCAGCAGCTGCATGCGTTAATACACTGTATTGGTGTTTTTCTTTCTGACTTACTTCGCTCTGTATAATAGGCTCCAGTTTCATCCACCTCATTAGAACTGATTCAAATGCATTCTTTTTAATAGCTAAGTAACTGAAACTCTTTGCTACGTGGGGGATATTAGCAGCCGACAGACACAAAGGGGTGGTTCCCCTGTGGCCACGCCCCCTTCCCCTCCATGTCCCCGCCCCACCCTCACTGTCGGCCCAGCCCGGGTTACCTGTGTGGGAGCCCGAGAGGGAGCTGAGGAGCCTAGAGTGCTGGTTGTGGCCGTCGTGCACCTCCACTACGTCGTTGAGGGCCGTGTGGAAGAAGGCAAACTGTCCAAACACCACTGTGGAGCAGAGAGAGACGCGGTGTGGAGATCTCAGGGGGAAGACGGGGTGCCGTGCTCAGGGGTGGGGGAAGCCCCGGTGGGCTGGGGGCCCCGGACCAGGGACAGGGCCGCCTCAGTGGAGCTTGTTGGTTCATGGGGGCTAACTGCTTGCTGAGCCTCTCCACTGGCTGATTGGACACGGGGCACAGGGACACGGGGAGGTGGGAAAGGCCCAACCAGAACTCTCCCACAGGGCTCGAGATGACATGGTGGGCTGCACCCAGCAGCCAGGCTAAACCCTATTCCTTCTCAGGTTGCAGCAGCAGCAGCTACTCTAGGACACGGAAGAGCTCTCCGTAACATCCCCGTATTCCATGTTGATCTCAGGACCCCATATTTTCCTTCATTTCTCCTGCAAAGATCTAGCCTTTGAGGGCATCCCCTGGCTACAAGACCCCCCACAGTTAATAGGAAAGCGTAGCAGCCCTCTCTGAGGAAGGAGCAACTGCATTGGTTAGGCAAACCTCTCTACCTCATTTCCCTCTGGCAGATCCAAGGGAAGAGGCAAAGTGATTTTTCTGAAGCTCCTACTATGTGCCAGGTACCATGCTTGCAATGCATACGATCTTCTTGAATCCTGACTCTTGCAGATACCCGATTTTAAACAAAGGAACTGAAGCTTATAGGTTAAGCGAGTTCCACAAGGCCAGCTAGCTCATGGGAGGGGGCTGAAAAGCTGGTGGACCGTGGCCTGAGGAGCCTCTTTTCAGGTAAGACTTAAGGACTCTGCCATTTGATGGCTAATACAGGCTCTTTCCTCAACGTCAAATCTCTGCCAGTCACTGCTGGAGGGGTGGGGTTGCTGACACTGTGGGGTCATGGGGGGCACAGCTCCATTTCAGACCCTGGTAAATTCTGCTGGCACTTATCTCCCAGTTGGCCAGGTGCATCTGAGAGCAAGTACCAGGGTGGGTCTTTCTTTATTTTGGTTCAAGCCTTGAGCATGTAGGAAGTCAGGTGTGCGTGCACATGTGTGTTTGTGTGTGTTGCATGTTGGAGCGGGGAGGGACTTGGGCCATGGAATTGACTTCCTGGGGGAAAGAAAGGCATTTGCAATGATGAGTATAGCGGTGAGTGGTGTTAGAGACTCTGAGCTCTCAACTCACGGGCAGAGGAGCAAGAGGGAAAGCCTGTTTCAGCATCCTGAAGATGGACACTGAGGAAAGGGGTGATGGCAGAAGTATTTCCATGCTCTCTCCTATGGAGGTGAACCGGATGGGCAAGGTTCACACACTGTGCATTCTAGTGGGAAGAGGCAGTCCAAAATGAAAATAACAACTCTTAAGCAAATAGATAAACAAGATAATTTCAGAGAGCATTGAATTTTAGAGGAAATGGGGAAAAAAATGACAGAGCAAGGCAAGCCACTTTAGATAGGGGATGAAAGAAGGACTCAGGCTTGGGACAAATATTTCAGACCCAAGATAAAAATCTGCACTTCATCCCTGGGCTTAGCATCACTAACAAAGAGAAGATGCTCAGGACAGGTCATGACCCTGCCTAGAACCAGCTCTTCAGGTGCAGGTTTCAGCTCAGGGAGACTGCTCAGCCTGGGGCTGGGTGCCTACAAGGGCATGAGGTCTTTATTTCTGGAGAAATTAAGTATACTCTGCATGCCCGCCTGTTAGGGACTAGGCACTGGGTGGCAGGTGGGATTGGAGAACCTTCCAGTACTTTCCTAGCTCTGATTCCACAAGTCACAAGCTCCTGCCACACTAGTGTGTTGGGGAGCGGGTGTGCACACACACTAATGTGCAGGTGCTGGCATGGAGCTGGTGGTGCCAGATGGTGGGAGCTGTGAGTAGATGAGGCTGGGAGTTTACAGAGGGCAGAAAACACATCTGTCTCAGCTCTGCAGCTCTGGTTCCCAGAAGAGTGTGAGGTCCCTAGGAGGTGTTAAATTAGTGTTTAGTGAATGATCAGCCTTGCCCCATGCTTACTCCATCCCGTCTCTTGGGAGTAAGCAGCCAGTTCTCTGCGGGCTGCCCCCTCTCTCTTGTAGATGGTCAGGACATACAGATGCCCTTTACCCTACCAATGCCAACCGTGTTTAGAAACAGTTGTTCCTCTTCCGACAAGCAGATTCAGGGAGAAAGCAGTCCAGCTGGTCACTGATTGCCCAGGTACAACCAGCTTGTGCCCCTCAAGAACTTCCTGAATCCTCCAGGGCTGTTGGACTCCTAACTAGCCCACTGCCAACCAGGTGACAAGCCTGGCTTCTTTCTGCCTGGGTCTCTTGGAATCTGGAGGCTCCTCTACCTTCCCAGGGCACTGACCCACTCCTCCATTTTTTTTCTTGCTCATCCTACCAATGATAACGTGGCACCCAGTTTCCTCCCCTGTACTTTCAAGCCCAGCTCCATCCCACTCCTTCATTTCTTCCTGCCCTGCTGCCACTCTCTCCTGGGTTTCCAGGCAGCCTGGGTCTGCAGCACCTCTATTCATACCCGGGCTGTGCTAGGGAGGCCTGGGTGTACCCCCCTTCTCTCTGT
Organism: Bos indicus; assembly: GCF_029378745.1. Classification (NCBI taxonomy): domain Eukaryota; kingdom Metazoa; phylum Chordata; class Mammalia; order Artiodactyla; family Bovidae; genus Bos; species Bos indicus. Next base: position 112,419,991 of record NC_091762.1, on the reverse strand, counting down.
CTTGGCTGGTTCCTCTCTTATCACCCCACCCCTTGGTTCCAGTGGGTCTCACTACCCCCTTCAGACTGCTCCGTTCATTTCCCAATAGGAGCCATACAGTTGAGAGTGGGATTGGGATGCAATTGGGAAGCGCTTGAGGATTGGAAGCAGTTGGAAAACATAAACAAACACACAAAACAAATCCATACCATAGTCCTTGGGCACGGTGACAAAATACAGGCAGATCTGTCCACTGGTGTAGTTCTGAGGGTAGTTGGGGGACAGGACCACTCCATCTGAACCCACATACTGTCCCCCACAGGGGGCTGAAAGAGAAATCAGGTAGAGGCCAGGTGACCTTGGGGGCCTCTCACCAGCTGTCTGCCTCTGTTCTGCTCACTCCCAGCCTAAGCTTCTGGCCTGGTGGGGATGCTCTGTGGAGGAGCCATTAATGTGGAGGAGGGAGTTCTGGGAACATTGCCTGGTCCTGCCCAAGCACATCCATCTCTGGCCTGGCACATGGCCTGAAACCCACCCTGATGCTATCAAGGGCTCTCCTGTGTGCCTGCCAGTCCTTGCCCTCTAACCAGTGATGCTGGCAATGGCCCCTGGAGGCCCAGCCTCGGGGAGCTCTTCAGGAACCTCTGCTGCTACCAGTGGGACCTGGACATGGTCTGCTGCCCCTCGGTTGACTTCTGGGTCTGGGCAGTCAGTGTCTGCGTGGCTAAGGAGTGGAGGCTTCCCCGAAATAGCCAACTGGGGACAGACAGCTCACGTGACCCAGCCATGGTGCCCACTCCCACAAGGGGTGGACCGCAGAGCCAGCCCTTCTCACCTGGGTGAGGGGCCTTCTTATCGTTTCAATTTAAGTGGCTGCCATGCCCCCAACGTTCTGGCACTCCATCCGCTCCCTCTCATCAGGGTCCCATGGCTAACCCAGATGCCCATGGAATTAGCCCACCCCAGTGGCCTTAGTTCTAACCATATGAACTCGCAGGGGTTTTCCCTAGGACAGGGAACCATCTCAGGGTCATTTTTAAACTCCCCTTCCCTGGTGTCTCAGACAGTAAAGAATCTGCCTGCAATGCAGAAGAGCCGGGTTCAATCCCTGGGTTGGGAAGATCCCCTGGAGAAGGAAATGGCAATCCACTCCATTATTCTTGCCTGGGAAATCCTATGGATAGAGGAGCCTGGCAGGCTACAGTCCATGGGGTTGCAAAGACTTGGACACGACTGAGCGACTAAGCACAGCACAAGGACACTGTGTGATCTGAGAGGGATGCCACGTCGACAGGGACTGGTACACCTGGTGAATTGCCAGCCTTTCTCATTCACAGTGAGCCCAGGGAGCCCTCCTGTGAGGACCATGTCCCGCCTGCCCCTTCCCCTAGCCCCTGGCCCCTTCCGCCTCTCTGTGCGTCCTCGCTGCCTCTGCCCCAGCCCCACGTTCCTCCACCTGTGCACACTGGTCGGGGGTGGTTCCACACTGGCTTCCCATCAGGCCCCAGAATGCAGCTCAGGGTTGAGGAGCCCTCCACCTCGTAGCCCCCATGGCAGTAGTAGGTGATGGAGGAGCCCAGCTTCAGGTCAGACCCCACTCGCGTGCCGTTCTTGATGGAACCGGGATCGAAACACGACTCCCGTGGGTTTTCTGGAAAAAAGAAAAATAAACACATATACGCAGAGAGCTGGCTCATCAGTGGCCTAATTCCAGGGCACAGCACCTGTGGGGAGACCCTGACACTGATTAGCTATGGAGGATATGGGGATTGGGGACTGACAGGTCTATTCAGGTCTGGAAACCTCTCTAAATTTGGTTAAAAACTGGGACTGCAGAGTGAAATAATGCCATTTGCAGCAACATGTATAGACCTAGAGATGATCATACTAAGAAAAGTAATTCATACAAAGATAAAGACCACACATATCACTAAGGTGTCAAATCTAAAAAGTGATGCAAATACACTTATTTACAAAACAGACCCACAGACTTTGAAAACAAATTTATGGTTACCAAAGGGGAGGAGTTGTGGGGGAGGGATAAATGAGGAGTTTGGGATAACAGATACCACTGCAACTAAAACAAGGGAATGGCAGCCCACTCCAGTGTCCTTGTCTGGAGAATCTCCATGGACACAGGAGCCTGGCGGGCTGCAGTCCATGGGGTCGTAGAGTCGGAAATGATGAACGACTAAGCACACTGCAGAGCACAGGGGACTCTACTCGATATTCTGTAATAACCTACAGGGGAAAAGAATCTGAGAAGAATGGGTGTATGTATATGCGTATCTATCAGTTTGCTGTTCATCTGAAACCAAGACATACTGTAAAATCAACAATGTGTGCATGCTTAGTTGCTTCAGTCATGGATGATTCTTTGCAACCCTATGGATTGTAGCCCACCAGTCTCCTCTGTCCATGGGATTCTCCAGGCAAGAATACTGCAGTGGGTTGCTGTGCTCACCTCCAGGAGATCTTCCTGACCCAGGGATCAAACCCACGTCTCTTATGTCTCCTGCATTGGCAGGTGGGTTCTTTACCATTAGCACCACCTGGGAAGCCCATAAATCAACTATATTCCAATATAAAATAAAAATTAAATTAAAAATTAAAAAAAAGAAAGTAGGGCTAGACGTCCTTTTGAAGAGTGAAATCTCCCTTCTTCTCTCCACTTTCTTGCCCTGACCCTCCAAGGAGGGAGTTCCGGCCGCACTTCCGAGGCCCTCTCACCCCTGACTCACTGCTCTTGAGGCACACGCTGCTCTGACTGATGAGAACTGACATGCCGTGGTTTATATCTCAGTTGTGACCAGGTCACGATGGTGAAGGTCAGTACTTGGGCACAGTCCATCCCTTTGCTCAGCTTTGAGCCTTCACCCTCAGCATGGAGCCTCCTGGTTTCTAGAAGCTTGCATTTGTGCCCTGATGATGGGATGGCCCTGTTCATTGTCTCTGCCTAGAGCTTAGGGTGGAGCAGTTCCAGACACACTGCTAAGTTTAAACTCAAGTGGGATCCAGAAAATGGTCCCTTGCCTAACAGAGGACCCCTCATGTGCCCTGTGTTGTATCATCTTGACCCCCACATCAAATCTGTCCTTCCCCAAAGCTTAGCATCTCTGGCCAGAATGCAACTGATACTGGGTGACCCATTTGTGAACTGTAGAGATACAGGGAAACATCACCAAGTCTTATACTTCATCTTTTCTTTTATAAATTCACAGTGGGTCAAATATTATTTGAAGTTCAGAAAACTTAAGTAACTTGGAACCAAGTTCACATAGCTCATATGAGGCGGAAAAAGCTGTGGCACCCAAAATTCATTCCTCCCACCTGATCCTTTTAAGTAACGGAACCCAGGGTTTATCCAGAATATCAAGGCACCAGCTAAGATCTATACCTTCCAGCCTCCCAGGCAGCTAGATCTGGTTAAAGAGTAGTAAACACAGTCAGGACAGATCACTGCCTTCCGAATCACTCAGAGTAAAAGCCCCAGTCCTTACAAGTCTCCAAGGTCCTGCACATCCTGCCCCAATCGGCCCTCTGTGACCCTGATCTCTACTGTCCCTTTGCTAACTTTGGTCCGATTACATTGGTCTCTGTGTGCATTCTCCCATCCTCATGGCTCCCTTGTCACTTCTTGCAGGACTTAGCTCAATATCGCCTTCTCAGTGACACTTCTCTGACCAACTCTTCTTTTTAATTTAAAAAAGTTTAAAAATTTTGTGGCTGCGCCACATGACATAAAGGTTTGAACCCACATCCCTTGCACTGGAAGCACAGAGTCTTAACCACTGGACTGCCAAGGAAGTCCCCTGGCCAGCTCTTTAAAATTGTGATATTCCTCTCCCCAGCACTCCCCATCACCCTTCACTGCTTTATTCTCTGCACTTCTCTGCTTTATTCTCAATACTATCTCATACACCATATAGTTACCTAATTTCTTTCTATCTCCCTCCACTAGAATGTAGGTTCCAGGAAGGCAGTTTTCCAGTTTTGTTCACTGCTGTAGTCCAGTGCCTGGCATATGATAGGCACTCAATAAATATTTCTTAAGTGGAGAAAACTCTTGAGAGTCCCTTGGACAGAAAGGAGATCAAATCAGTCAATCCTAAAGGAAATCAACCATGAATATTCATTGCAAGGACTGATGCTAAGCTGAAGCTCCAATACTTTGGCTACCTGATGTGAACAGCTGCCTTTTTGGGAAAGACCCTGATGCTGGGAAAGACTGAGGGCAGGAGGAGAAGGGAGTGACAGAGGATGAGATGGTTGGATGGCATCACTGACTCAATAGACATGAGTTTGAGCATCTCTGGGAGATAATGAAGGACAGGGAAGCCTGGTGTGCTGCAGTCCATGGGGTCGCAAAGAGTTGGACATGACTTAGCAACTGAACAACAAAGTGGATACATGTGGGACTTCTGGAAAGACTGCTGAAGGGAAGGCAACTCAGCTGAGAGAATATTCATCGACCCTTCCTTCTTTCTTCCATTCCTCCTTCCCACAGTTTGGAACTCAGATGTGGTGGATGGACCTCCAGTCGCCACCTTGGATCCTGAGATAACCTGGAGGACGGGAGCCATGTAGCCATGATACAGCAGAAAGACACAAGGAACCTAGATGGAGACACTTCAACAGCTTTGGGTGAAAATCTTCAGATTTCTTTCACAGAAGAAGAATAGACTTCTAAACAACTGCGCTTCTGGGTAACTGCCACACTGGCATCCCCAGCTGGATATGACTGCCCAGAACATTACTCTATGTCAGAGAGTCCTTTCCTCCTTTCTGTGTGTGGCAAATTCCTACACTTTTCAATGTCATGCTCTCCTGAGAAAATGTCCTGAATGTTGCCTTCTTTCTGGCAGAATTTCATTTTTCTTTTCTTGATTATCTTGGTAGGTCAGGTAAGTGCATTTCTTTCCAGTGGATTCTGAACTCCTAAAGGACAGGGATGCATCATCTATTCTTCTCATAACCCTGGCAACTAGCACAGAACTTGGCACTAGGGCTGACTCTATTTGGCACGTGAGAGGGCTTAATAAATGGATGCTGAGTTGATTGGCTGAACACCTCTAGACTTAGAAAATCAACATCAATGAGCCAACTACAGACTCTGTTCTATCACTGCTCACATGTCAGAGCAAGAAGAACTCATCATTTCAAGCACTGTCACATTAATAATAACGACAAGGCTAATGATAATGATGATAGCTTCTTACACAGGAATATCGTTTTGTAATTTTCAAAGCACTTTCCAATCTGTTATCCTGCTTGTACCTCACAATACCCTCTGCAGTAGGGAGGGTCAGGTATGCTTCTGTTCCGGTTATAGATGAGGAATGTGGTGATCAGAGAGGCTAAATGAGTTTTCCAAGCCATTCAACTATTAAGAGGTAGAGTTAATACCAAACTCAGGTCTTCAGGCTGCCAAACCAGAGCTCAGCTGTGAATGATAAAACGAAATGACTAAAACATTATGATGATAATAACAAATAAGCCCCAAGCCATCCAAAATGAGAAAATTAAAAGAACCAGATTCTTTTTGTCCGAATAGATAAGGCCTGTTTCCAAATGCAGCAACAGCAAAATATTGAAAAATGACAACCCAAACAGTAAGGAATTGGTTTAACAAAGTTGGATTAGAGCCATCCACTGAAATGTAAGCAACCTTTGGAAAGAATAGCAATTGCTTCTTGGCCTTTTGGCTAAGATCAAGTAGAAAGAATAGCAAAAGTCTTTGAATACTGATATGGAAGGGCACCCAAGATCTATTGTTGTGCAAAACCCAAAACAAAGCTCAAAAAAGAAAACCCAATCCATATTACAGATTATATACAGTGTGATCCCCATTCATATAGACAGGGATCTGCAAACTGCAGTTCACTGACTCGCTACTGCCTGTTTTTGTAAATAAAGTTTTATTGGAACACAGCCACGCCCATTTGTTTACATATTGTCTATGACTGTTTTAGCATTATAACAGCAGAACTGATAGTAGCAGAGACCATCTGGCATGCTAAACCTAAAATATTTACTCTCTGGTCCTTTACAGAAAAGTTTGCTGACCTCTGGTATAGAATTTATATTACTTTCTCTCTCTCTATATGTATATATATAAAATATCTGGAATGAGATAACAAGCCATTTATACTGGTACTTTAGGGAATGGAAGTATTGGGAGATGTTAAGTTTTTAGAGCATATCTTAAATGCTTCTGTATTAGTTGAATTTTTCTAATAAACGTGTTACTTTTCTTATATATTTATTTTTGTAGAGCATCTTACTTTTATTGTTTTAATTCATTATCCTTTCCACCATAAAACTATACATCAATGTGTTCTTCTGTTAGTCATAAAATGGCATTAAGGGCACATAATCCAGATAGAATCTCTGAAAAACAAAATTATTCTAATTTTAATGATTATTCCAAATAAGATTCTAAAAGAGAGCATACATTATTTTATTTTCCAGAAATATGACATTGCTGGATCAAAAAGTTAGAAGGAGAACATATTGTACACATGATGCCTCTCCTTTCTGACTTGGAAAAGGTATAGAAATATTCAATGTATTAAAGACATCAATATTAGTTAATGATGATATGATAGTAGATTATCAGTGAGCTCTGATTCCAAAATCAGTAATTTCTGTCTTCTCTTTTAAATATTTTATTTGTCTTGCTATCCAGTGTTATAATAGTTATAAGGAATACTGTATTCATTATTTGAAAAATGTTTACACTTAGAAAAATCTGAAGAAAAACATGTGTTAAGTTGAAAGTAAGCATAAATGAAGAGATCTTGAATTTAGAAAGACTAGGGCAGAGCTGAGTGGGGGGAGCAGATACGGAAATCTGGTAGGAAAATTCAGGCTTAAAGTGTTACTTTTAAGGGCTTGAAAGAGAAAATAGGTACTTTTTAGTAAATTTTGGAAAAGTTGACTCATCCTGGCATTTCCTGAGTTATTTCAGGTTCTCTAACACTTGCTTTGAACTCTTCTTCCCTCTGTCTGAAACCCTCTCCACCCCTGCTCTTACACAGGGGGCTTCTCAACCTTTAGGTCTCTTCTCGGTGAGGCCCTCACCATTCTGAAGCGGGCTCCCCATTTCTCTTTCTTATGGTAGTTTGTTCTTCCCTCTCTTCTTATGCTTCTCGCTTCTTGTTTGTCTCCTTATTTATTGTCTGTTTCCTCACCTTCACGTTTCCCTCAAGTTGGGACTGTGACCCTTTTGCTCACCGCTGTATCCTCTGCATACAGCACAGCGCATGTCATCAAGTAGGAGTTTAATAAGCATTTGTTGAGTGAATGAATGGTTTCTAGACATGTGCATGGATGTCCTAGCCTGTCCTGGCCCAAGAGGAAACCACCACACCTGCTGGAAGATGAGAATAAAGGTCCCTCCCAACCACCTTATTGGTTTTTCTGGTCTGGAAAAAGACACAAAACCTCCCTGGGACTCGTTTTTCAAAACTGTGTTCAAAAGACAGGATTCTCATTCCCTCTACATCCTTCTAGCAGACGGAGAAACTACCCAGGAGGCTGCATTCAGATAAGAAGTGCACCAGAGCGTGGGGTAATAGAGATACACAGCTGACATGACTGCATTCAGAGTCATCTCTTAGAAGGGCTGCCCAGAGATGACCAAGACAGCACAGCCACCTTCCGGGAGCAACTGAACAGAGACACCTACGATCCCACCCCACCCACCCATCTTCACCTTAGATAGGTGGACCTCCAACGTTCCATTGTAGTAGAAATGCCTGTGAGCTTAGGATGTGAACTCCACGGGGCCTGGACTTTGCTTTGTTCCTTGCTCTGTTCTCAGCCTCTGTAGCAGTGTCTAGTACACAGTAGGTGCTCAAAAAATACTCAGTGAGAAAATGAATCAAAATGCCTGATGGTCCCTTGCCTCTTATGCAAAAGTTTAATCCTATGATACCGCTCAGGGGACCGCTGACTTAAACTTGTCAATCTGGTGGTTCCTTTGGGATTGGGAGTTGGGATACAAATCGGGAAGTGATTCAAAGCCAAGAGGGAGGCAGCCCTGCTCTCCTAGGAGAATGGAGAAGCAAAGAAAACTAACCTACAAAGAAAAGTGAATGTGGCAAATACTCAGAAAGGAGCAGGGAGCAGGTCGAGTGGTTCTGGAGACGGAGGAGGACCATCCTCCCATTCAACCTCCGATTCTCCCACCTTGACTGTAATCCCCTTGGGACATCACGCTTCCTGCCCTTGGGGCTCTTATATTTTAAAAAATGTATTCCATTTTGATGCTAAGTGAGAGAGAGTTTTTGTCATCCATATTGTTAAAATACAGTGCTCTTTGGCTTAAATCAGTTCAGCTGTTAGTTTTCTTTTTATAATAAAGTCTTTCTGTCTCAAGTTGGTTTAAGTGTTTTTGTTTTTCACCTTTTTATAATAAATTACTCCTTTTTCTTCTTAATAGTTTCTTCATAGGAACTAAATCATCCCTCACTAAGATGGGACCAAATTGTTTTTGCTTTTCCCTTAGGAAGTTGGCAGGAAATAAGGAAAGACTCCTGGTCTGTTCACCCTGGATCAAAGAGGGGTTGACTTGGGTCAGAGAGTGGTTTTCACTGCGTTAAGCCCAGCTGAGTTTGGCAACCTCTCTTGAGGTGGATCCTCACACCTCCCAAAGCAGAACCATTGAAACCACAGCTCCATGGAGACCCAGATCCTTAGCATTAGTGGAGCCCCGGATGTCTCTAAAAGACAGGATTCTGCCTTTGGACAGAAGATGGCTTCTAGATAGATGTGGCCAACTATTCTTTTCCTAAAAATCCACACCTGCCTCAATGTGCAAGTCCTCTGTGGGCTACCAACTCAACCTAGGGTGTTCTACGGGATTTGCAGAGTGTAGAGTATCTAAATTCTTTGCCAAGGATTGGAGAAGTATACAGGACACACGCATGCACAAATCACAAATATTCATATATTTTAAATATATGTCCCATTCTACCAGGCTAGTTCAATGAACAAAGGTTCTATCTTCCAGACAAAGGCAGAACAAATGAAATATCTATCACACAGGAGGAGAAAGGCAATGGGATGGAAGAGCAAAGATCAAAGTGTGTGCCAACTACTCTCGAGCCCACTGCCAGGGGCTGTGCTGATTGACCAACCCTCACAACAACCTCTTCATGGAGTACCACTGTCCCTCTCTGACAGACAAGGAGGTGATTCTCAGAGAAGTTAAGTAACTTGTTTAAGGCCATAGAGGTGATAAGTGATGGTGATCTCCCTTATATAGATATTGAACGTGAGGGGATATCATCAAGTTCTTGGGATCCAGTAGCAGAGTAGACCCATTCCAGGAACCCAGGGATATGGAGAAGGAGACCATGGAATCTCCCTGGGTTCCACCAAATGGGCTACCTGTGAAGAGGGCTGGGACACAGTAGAGAGGTGATCCAAATTTGGAGGTGTGTAATCTGAGAAGGAAGGAAGGAAGGTCCAGGTCTCACCAGGTACCTCCCACCCCAAGTAGACACACCCACTTGGCACTTGCACCGCGGATCCTCATAAAGTGGCAGAAGGTGCACTGTGGGCTGTGTCTCTCCCCTTGCCCCTCCCCAGTAATTGGCCCCCTTTGGCTGCTTGGCAGGCTCGGGTGGCAGCTTGGAAGGCCCTATTCCCCAGAGCTTTGTTTTGTATCTGAGGACCCTTCCAGATATGGTCTTAGGCCAACAGCTGAACAGGGAAGGGGCTTCTTTGGGAATGAGGACCTAGAAGTGTGGGTGTAGCACGTGGATTTGTAGAGAAGACCTGGGGGAGAGGAGACCACAGCCAGGTTGTCATGACAAGGGGACCAGGGAGGAAGCTGAGGGAGTTTCTACCCTGTAGCCACTGAGCTCAGGGATGATGAAATGCAGTCATCTTATAAGAAGGTTGAAAATGGTGACATTTGGGGTAAAATTTTAGAATCCCTGCCATGTAGAAGACTCAGGTGGGACAAGCTAGATGTTACTCTGATTGTTGCAAAGGCCTGGCTGGGGTGGCTCCAAGTGCCACATTTGTGTGACTTCTAGCTGTGCTGAGCCACTTGACGGAATTTAATAAAAGGTGCAGTTGTGCAAGGTTTATGCGACTGAAGGATCAGGGAGCAGGAAAATTAAGGGTACTGATGAAAGTGTAATTAAAGAAATGAACAATAAAGAGTGAAGATGATGTCACGGCAGGGAGGATGGTGGTGGGCGGAGCAATGGGGGTCCTGGCTGAACCTAAGACATGCCTCCTGCTGGCGTTCCACAACTTGTGACTGCATTTGTTCTGACATCAGTATGTGGCGACTGAAGGCAGGAGGTTTACCAAATGGTGGTTATCGAGAGGAAGACAGGATGGAAGAGAATCCAGGCCAGTCCCATGAGGAAAGACGACCACAGGCAAAACTTTCTCTAACCTGTGCCCCAAGCATCTTTGAGAATTGTATCTGACACATAGCAGGCGACTGAGAGTCATGAGGATTTCGGTGAGTCAATGGACGCGAACTGCTCAGGACACTGCTGGTTGTTGGCAGACCACTAAGTTCACCACTATTATGATTCGGATTATTTGTGAGCGCATGTGAACTATTCCCAGGAGTTGCCACAAATATTTAATGAAGGGACACTTTAAAAGGTTGCTGAGGTCCCACATTAAACAAGTGGGGGACGTGAGCCAGGAACTTTTTAAATTTTAACTGGTACTGTGACCCCATTTGTACACACCAGCTCCATTTGTACACACCGGCTGATGAGTCTGGCGGAACTTGGGTTACAGTAGCAATAACAAATTCCATCATCTCCAGATAATCTACAGAGTACTTAGTCCATCCTGGGCACTATCTTCCTACATTTCATTTATATGTATAAAATATCTTTTAATTTAACCTTCTGCAACATAACTATTATGATCACCATTTTATAGCTGGAGAAATGGGTTCCAAGAGATAATATCTAACCAAGTTCACAAATCAAGCAAAAGATGGAGCTAGGATCTGGATAACGGCGCCTGGGATCATTAGAGAAAAAGAAAAGGTCAAACAGAATAATGGAGTAGAAGAAAGTGAAGTGCTTGAGAATCTGGGATATTTCTCCTGCTGCTGCTACAACTGGAATATTACAGAATGTTTGCAAGGTGCCAGGCCCCAGACCTGGGCTTTCATGCATGGATTCATCAAGTGCGTTTCTGTGCTGTAGAAATTATTCTACCATCATTTTGTAGATGCAGAAATAGAGTTTTGGAGAGGTTAAGTAACTTGCTCCAGGCCATACACACTATTGATCCGGGGATTTTTGCAGAAACAAACACCTGTGGCTGGTGATTTGCTATGTAAATGCTGGGAAGGATTGAGGGCAGGAGGAGAATGGGGTGACAAAGGATGAGATGGTTGGATGGCATCATTGACTGAGTGGACATGAGTTTGAGCAAACTCTGGGAGACAGTGAAGGACAGGGAAGACTGGCGTGCTGCAGTTCATGGGGTTGCAAAGGGTCGGACAGGACTGAGCAACAGAAGAAGAAGAACAACAAGAAGTGTATATTGAAACACTCCAGTCAATAACATTTGGGTCACAAAAGACATTAATATGTCTCTGGTCAATAAGTCCTTAAGGAGTAAACATGAGCCCTGTACCCAGTTGATCTGATGTCAATGCTCTTGCCCAGGCAGGGACCGAGGCCTGCGTCAGTAAGCAGATTTTTATGCAAACACAGCCATGCCCATCCCTTTCTGATCCATCTTTGGCCGCTTTTGTGCCATAGTGGCATCAGTAGCACGGAGTAACTGTGATATAGACTGCATGGCTCACAAAACCAAACTATTTACTGTCTGGCCGGTCAAGAAAAAAATCTGCTGACCCCGGCTCGACCCCCATATCCTTCAGCTTGCTTTCATTAATCTGAAAGTGGAATGAGAACAAAAGGATGGGATAGCTGGAGGGATGAGAAAATGTGATCAAGGGATGTCATTCTGTACTGACCTACATGGGAGGAGAGTCTGACGGGACCCACATATACGGGTGGCTGAAGCACTTTGCTGGGTGCCTGATATTAACACAACACTGTAAATCAACTGCACTCCAATATAAAATAAAAATTGGATGAAAAAAAGTGTCCGAAAGTGTCCTGTTTATGACAGGGTGCCAGAGGATGGCCAAGGAGTGCCCCTGGGACAGAGATCCAGGCACTGTGACCCCAGGACTCGGGTGGGCCCTGCATTTACCCAGGAGGGTGGGAGGCTTTGGGGTAGAGACAGAGACTGAGCCTCACATCAGAACCCTCAGCAAATGCAGGGCATGGCCTTGAAGATGCCAGCTGATCGCTTGGGCTGAAGTTATGAGACTGAAGAAGATCTAGATTTGACCTTTGTAGAAAAGGGTGTAAATGGGAGTCGTGATGTCAAAACAGAACGAGGTGCAAGAAGAAAGTGAGGCCCCTTTTCTCCCGGGCCTGGGGCAGCTGGGTGCAAGGGCCCACTCCGAGGGCCACAGAGAGGCAGGGGCTCTGCAGGCGGCAGCAGGCTCCCCGTGACCCCGTCCAACCTTCTCCTCGCCACACTACGCCTCCCCCATCCCTGGCCAGGTGTGGTTGGCCCTGCCCATGTCATCTCTGCCCGCCCCCCTGGCCCTTACCTGTGTAGTCGATGACAAAGCCGGTGTTGCTCACTGAAGCATCGCTGCGGAAGGCGAGGAAGAGACTGTTGCTGCTGCTTTCGATGCGGCCGGGAAGCTGGGAGCCGTAGAAGCTTCCTATGAGGGGGCTGAGAGAGTCCCGTCCGTCGTAGATATGGAGGAAGTCATAGCCAGGCTCCAAGTTAAAGCTGGGGAACAAACACATCCCGACCCCACCCCGCTGAGGTCACATAAAGGCTGGTACCCAGCCTCGGGCTCAACCAAAGGACAGGGTCCCCAACACAGCAAGTCCTCCAGCCCCCAGGCACCCAATCCCTGAGACCTCCTGGCGCCGCCCGACCTCCCAGTGAGAGAGACGATGGACAAGGCAGGCTTGGACAGAGCGCCAGATTCTAGCATCAGGGTCCAGAAAGCTGGAGCCAAAAGCCTAACACCCTCTTTTTTTTTTAAAAAAGAAGGTGTTTTAAAAAATTGAACTATATTTGACATGGCATATAAATTTGAGGGGTACAACATGCTGATTGACTACATTTATATATTGTTATATGATTTCCTTTGTAGTGATAATTAGCACCTCTGTCACATCATATAATTATCGTTTCTTTTTAGCGGTTGGAATAATTAAGATCTAGCCTATTACCAAGTTTGATGATTATAACAACACTGTTGTCTATATTCACTACACTGTGCACAGAAGGGAAAATCAGTTATCAGCTCTACACATCAAGTGGTCAGAACCCACAGAGCAGGCACAGAAGCCAGGCCTCTTACCTGCCTCTACTATTCTTTACACTGTCCTAAGCTGCACCCGCTTCTCTGAGGGGTGAGAGCCACCCAGGGAGCCATTCACTGGCAGGAAGGGGCTCATTCTCAGGAAGGACCCTCGCTTCATTCACTTCCCCCCTCCCCCAGCCAGTTTTCAGCTCACCCCATTCCTGGCTCCCCCACAGGTGTCTCTTTCTAAGAAATCCTGACCTTGGTCTACGAAAAAAAAACAACCCATTTTACAAACCTTCTTAGCTTAGCAAATTGAGCCTTAGAGTTCTTGAGTGTCTGAAATGGCTTGAATGAAAATGAGGGGAAATACCAAGGACCAGCAAGAATGTGGAGCCACTGGAACGCTCACCTCCTGCCGGCTGGGGTGTGAATTGGTTCAACCACTTGCGGAAACTGTCCTGCAGTATCTGCTGGACCTGAACCTATGCTTGCCCTATGCTGCCCCATGCCTGCCCCACAGTGCAGCACTTCCGCTCTTAGGTATACACCCAACAAAGGCGACTGGTGCCAACCAAGGGTGCCAAGATGGAAACCACAGAAGTAAATGGGTTTGCGGAGAACAGTGGTCTGATGCCAACTTGTTCACAACCCAGGGTTGGGATATTTAGATCCTCCACTTGGCTAGACTGAGAACCAAATGGTGCTTCTACCCTTTAAGACATGGCAGAGACAGGAGACCATTTACTCTCTAGGACAAAGGTGGGGATAGAGCTGGCAGAGAGACAGGGGGTCTGGGAGGACTAGACGTGGAGTCACATACGCACTGGGCTCCCTGCTACACAGCGCCCTCTCACACTGCTGGCAGTGCAGGGTCACCCCCCACGGCTGGGTGGTATGGGCTTCTTGCCCCTGTAGTTCAGTTGCTCCACCTGCTCTTTCAAAGGTCACCAAGGGTTTGGGAGTGAGTCAGTTTGGATTCATTTCCAAAAGGCCTCCATCTGCCCTCGTATCTCTGCAACCATGGGGTTTTATCTGAGCACCTGCAGTATGCCGGCCACTGTGCAAGATGCCCAGGACTCAGGCATGTCAGACACCATCCCTTCTTCAAGAAGGTTCTGGATTGGAAGGAAGTGACGGACATGAAGACAACAAAGTCTAAAGTCTGTGCAGGCTAGTGGGAACACAGCACCAGGTTCATCAGGGAGGATGGGAGTGAAGTTTGTGTTGGGGCATTAGAAGATCCTCAGGGATTGGACAAGGAGGAGAAAGGAAGTCACAGTGAGGGGATGAGCAGAAGCAAAGTCACGAAGTATGAAATAGTCTTGGCAACTGTGAGTAGTTCAGTCTGGCTGGAGCTCAGGGTTAGGACTGCGTTGGGGAACTGAGGGGAGAGGCAGGCCAGGGCCAGATGGTTTGGAATGAAACTCAAAAGACTGGACCAAAAAGAAAAACCCCAAACAACTCCTCCCCACCCCCAAATTAAAACCCCAAACAATGTCTCCCTCTTATAGAAAAGAGGGAGACTTTGAAGTATTAAAAAAACTAGGGATATATCTGTTTCTTTCTTTGCTTTTAAACCGAGGTATAATTTATACATGCTGAAATGATCAGCACTTAAGGATACCACTCCTTCAGTTTTGACACGTGTCTATCAAGACCCAAGGTTTTCACCATCCCCCAAAGTTCCCGGTCGGGGGGGGGGGCCCTTCTCAGTTGATCTTCCCCACCCCCAGAAGATACCATTGAGCTGACTTTTTATCACTGTGGATCAGTTTTGCTGATTCTAAAATTTCATTTAAGTGGAATCATACATTATGTACTCATGTGTCTGTCTTCTGCTGCTCAGTGAGATATTTTGAGACTCATCCACGTTGCTGTATGTGTCAGTAGTTCATTTCCTTTTATTGCCGAGTAGTATATCATTGTGTGTTAAAATGGTAAATGAGGTGCATATTTCAGCGTTTTCCAGTGACAGCATCACTCCGACACGGAGCTAAAGATGAGACTGGCACAGAAGGCAAGATGGAGCAGAGGAACCAGTTAGGAGCCTGTGGCAGTAATCTAGACAGGAAGCAGTAAGGGCATCAACCAAGACAGTAGGTGGGAGGATGGAGAAGAGGGGAAAAGCTAAGGTTAACACAGCTGAAGCTCTATGCCTTGGCCACTAACAGAAGAAGCAGTGAAAATGGACAGTGCGGTCACCCCCGATTTTCAGAATAGAGATCATCTAGGGGGAGAAGCAAGGGGATTAGTTTTGTATGTGTTGTAATCACGAAGCCTGCAGGTATCAGATAGAGACCGTCCAATAGTTGGCTATGGAGCCCGCAGCCCACAAGAGAGTCTGCGTGGGTGGCAGACTAGAGTTCCAGTTTACAAGACGTGAGTGAAGCGTTGGAGTGGATGAGCTTGTCCAGGGAGGAGGTGTGGCGGGCAGACAGAGGGGCCTGTGATAGAGCCTGGCAGAGGGCGAGGGGCATGAGAAAGAATCCATGAACTCCCAGAAGAAGCTGGAGAGCCAGAGGGGGTAAGTCCAAAAAGCCAAGGGGAAAAGCAGGAGAAGGATGCAGGGAGGGATAAAGAGAAGCGGTTGGACAAAATGTGGAAAATGCAGTTTGGTTTGGCAGCCAGGAGTGCAGAGGAGTTGCCAGTGGAAGCAAGGAGTCAGAAACTGGATGTCAGTGATTTGAGAGTGAACAAGAGGTGAGGAAAGGAGAGGGAACCAGAGACGATTCTTGTGAAGAGTTTGCTTCTAAAGGAAATCAAGGAGATAGTGTTGGAGCTTGGCGGGGGAGTGGCTAAGAGATTCCTGGGCTGTTCCTAAACTGGAGAGGGTGGTAAGAGAAGCTGGTGAGAGCAGAGGGGGAGAATTCAGAAGAGCAGGGGCAAAACGACCCTGAATTTCTGAATCTTGCCATCCTCAGAGGTTAAAAAAAAAAGGAGAGACAAACCAAGAATAATAGGTACTTTATAAATTATCATAAGGATTAAATAGGGCTTCCTAGCTGGCTCAGTGGTAAAGAATCTGCCTGTAATGCAGGAGACGTGGATTTGATCCCTGGATTGGGAAGATCCCCTGGAGGAGGAAATGGTAACCCAGTCCAGTACTCTTGCCTGGGAAATCCCATGCACAGAGGAGCCTGGAGGACTGCAGTCCTAAGGGTTTCAAAGAGTCAGACACGACTGAGTGACTGTGCACAGGGATCGCATACGAGGATACTAGGCATGAAGCCGCAGAGCACAGAGCCGGGCACAGGAGATGCTCAAGGAGTGCTGGTGTCTCTCCTCCTCTGGACTCCTTCACCTCCCCTGGAATAGAGTCCTGAGCACAGAGGCCGTATGTATGCTCACCCCGACCCAGGTCTGCACCCCTACCTGCGCTGAGCCCTCCTCCTCCCACCCGGGGGAAAGGTACATACATGTTAAATACTAGGGCGATGACATAGTCTGGCGAGACGGTCACCTTCCAGTCACACTCCTTGCCCGGCGGGTAGGGTTCTGGGTAGTTTGGTGACAGGATGACTCCTGATGGTCCCGTCAGGTCTCCCCCGCAGGGAGCTGAGGAGAGAGGAAGACAAGGGTGAGGCTGTCCCGACACCTGGTCACCTTTCCATCAGCGCTGGTAGAGGAGGGACTGTGTCTGATCGACCTAAGTTAGGATGTGGTTCCAGAGGCTCAGGGGAGGGTGGAGTGCCATGGGGGTGAGGTCTCACGTTAAAGTGATGGAGCTGTTTGGAACTGGAGAGAGGAAGGGCTCGCACAACACTTCAGTGCACTAAATGCCACCGAAATGTTCTATTTTAATGGTTAATTTTATGTTATAGGGATTTCAGCTCGCTAAGCTATTAAACAACAAAAATAAAAATACCTGGCTCTGTCACTTCCTGGCTGTGTGACCTCAGGGAATTTATCTAACCTTTCTAGACCTCAGTGTCTCTCCTCTTTTGCAGAGGTAACACCTCTTTCATGGAGCGGTTGTAAAGATTTGGGAGATGTCTGTGAAAGCATGTGGCATACTGGACCTCGTCCATGTGTGAAGCCATTACTAGGCTTTCAGACATATGAAATACTCGGTCTCCTTTCAAGGCGTCAGATCCCATTTCTGGTTGAGCTTTATGGGTTATTTACCACTAATCCCAGCACACTTGATGTCAGGAGGAGCAGAAAACAACCACGTGTGTCTGCCAAGTGTGCCTGGGCTCCTATGCTGCCAGTGCTCTTGGCACCTGCGTGGGGCTGCAGATACCTTCCAATTTTCTCAAAGGCCTTTGTCCAAGAGAGCATGTGCTCCTCTGTTGTATGGAAATATTACAAATCCCCAATTAGTCCACGGTGGTCCCCCTCCCCTGAGATGACAGGCCTTTCCAGCAGGTGGGAGGGTGGGACGGTGGCTGGGAATATAGCAAGCTGCTCATCCGGAGCCCCTGGGGGGGGCAAGTCCCAGATCCTGAATCTGGTTCTCCCCCGAAGGGCTGGGTTATTGGACCACAGCATGAGGGTCTGATAAAGTGAAGGTTGGGAGGTTGTATGGGGATGTTAACAGGAAAAGATGGCTGAGACTACAGACATGGCTTCGTCTGAAAACCTCAGGGCACCACTGAAGGTTGGCGGTAGAGTGGGCAAGCAGTGAGCCTGCAGAAGGGCCAGGCCTGGACGTGGAGCTGGGAACTGAGGGTACATCCAGGACTGGACTTCAGAGCAGCCACTTGCTTGTCCCAGAACTAAGCTTTGCTTCCTCAGTGTAGCTTTTATGAGGGGTGAGCCTAAAGGGCTGGATCAATCACCAACGGGGCCTCTTTAAAAAATGGTAGGTCTTTGGATGAGGCCATAAAAGCCCTAATGTGGCTGAACATAAAACCTGAGGGATCGTGAGTAGTGTGGGCTTTTTCTTGTGGGAAATATTTCTCAAGTCCCAGCTTGAGTACCAGATACACTCCAGTGGACACCTGTTAAAGGTCACACATGACATATGGCATTTTATATCCATATCTCATTTCTATCTTATAACAACTCGGTAAGCTATGGATTACCCTTCCTGACTCAGAAAAGTGGAAACTGAGACTCAGAGAGGTCAAGGAACTTGCCCAGAGTCACTCTGAGACTCAGACCCACATGTGTCTGGCCCCCAAGCCCATCACCTCCCCCATGCTCCTGTGCTACCTCGGAGCCACCGGCGGCAGTGGGAATGGGGGGTGCTGTCCCTCCCTGCAGGCCAGCGGGGGCAGGGTACCCAGGAGAAGAGCTTCTGGGAGTGAGGATGGTCCCTTGAGTTGAGTCTGTCTTGTATCTCACTCACTTCTTCTCCATTGATCCTTCTTCAGACAATATGGTTTGGTGGATGGGGCAGACGGGAGGCCTGTCTGATCAGGGTGAAACCTTGAACTTAACAAAGCAAGACCACACTGTCCTGTCCACTGAGTGTGGCCCTGCCCAGGCTGGCCTAGGAAACACAGTGGTACTGCCAGGAAGAGCAGAAAGCCCTGCTCAGGGCAGTGGTCCCAGCTCCTGGGGCATCTTCCCAGTGCTCCCTCTGTTCAGGCAAGGGCTACCAGGCTCTGCCTTCCTTCACAGGCCAGGGGTTCCTTCCCTTAAGTTTTCACAGATGGGGTGAATCTGTGTGTTTCAAAACTGGCCCCCCCTATTTCTCCACCAACCCCCCAATGCTCTCAGTCTGTTTGGGTTTGAGGCCCTGCTTTGGCCCAGCTCCCTGTGTGATGGCCCCCCAATATCAGGCAGTCAGGCATCTGCTTCCCACCCAGGACCCTGGTGTGGGCTTTGTCGCTCTTGGCCAGTTGTCCTCAAGGCTGTGGGTGGACTCCTGGGATGCTGCACCCGCAGGATGGTCAGGTCCTGCCACTCGGGTGGGGCTGGTTGAGGGGCACAAAGTCCCCCTTCCCCTTCTAGCCCAGGTATTGGCCAGGAGGACATCTGAGCTGCTGGAGACTAAATGAGGCCTTGGTGACAAGCCAGTGGCACCCCATCCTGTCCGGTGGGTACTCAGAGCTGGGGTTGGGATGCCAAGCTGGACCCAGGAGCCAGGTCTCCCTTCCAATGGCCTCCACGCCCTCACTCTGGCCCTGTCCACTCCCCACTATGAGTTAGAGACGGAAGCCAGGCTCTGCCCTCAGATCTAGGCTTGATCTAACGAATCACCATGCCCAGGTGTGAGTCAGGGAGACAGGCACTGGTCATTCCAGGTGGCTAAAAAGTGGGCCAGCTGTATCAAGGGGTGAGAGCTGCAGAAAAGACCATTGATCTTGACATTATACAGTCCTGGGTTCAAATTTCGAATCTGGCCTCCTCCTAGTTGTGACTTTGGGCAAAGCTATCCCACCTCCCTGAGCCCCTGTTTTCTTATCTATAAAATAAAATTAAAGAATAATGGCTATGAAGGCCTCTGACATACACAGTGTTTACTATGAACCAGGCACGGCTCTAAGCGCTTTATAGCATTAGCTTATTCAATCCTCCACACAACCCCAGGAGCTGGGTACTATTATCTTCCCTGCTTTACAGGGCAGGAAACTGAGGCATAGGGAGATGGTGTGGTTTGTCTAAGGTCACATAGCCTGTCCTCGTGAAGCTGACTTGAACCAGGCAGCTGGAATCCGAAAACTCACTGCACAGTGATTTCATTTGTGAAAATGTAGCCACATCCAGCCCAGCGCCTATGGTGGGGAGGATGCTCTCAAACGCTTGTTACCTTCCTTTGCTTCCTCCCTATAATGAAAGGGCATGAAGGCCAGCCAGACCTGTCCTGGCAGACGGCCAAGGGAGCTGGAAATGAGGAGGGGCTTGTCATTTCCAGAAGAGGCAGACGCTCATTTAGTTGTGAGGAATATTTCCCCACGCCAAGCGCAGGAGAATGGGTAATGAAAGCCAAATTAACCTCTCTGCCCTGCCGGCTACACATGCACTGCTCTTGCCGGCTCAGCTCGGGGCTTCCCCCTGCTCCAGCTGGGACAGCCTCGTGTCAGGACCCGCTTTTCCGTAAGACAAACGGAAGGAATCCCAGCCTGAGACAAGGCAGAATGAGAGGTCGTCTGACCCCCTCATCCCCCTTGCCTCACTAGAATTCCCTCCACCGGATGGAAGTCTGGTTCGGGGAAGGGAAGGGAGTCCAAAAAAACGTGAAAGAAGGAAACAAACAAGGGAAGGAAGGAGAGCGGAATTTGAAGAAGGAGGAAGAAAGGACAGAAGGAGAGAAGTGAATATTTCTTGAGGTCAGGGTTAGTGCTGGCTCACCCACAACGCCACGAGGGAAGTACATTTACCTTCACTTTACAGATGAGGAGACAGAGGGTCAGAGAGTTGAAGCAATTTCCCCGCAGCCACTGAACTAGTAAACAGCAAATCTCTGAACCCCCCCGACCTGTCTTCTTCAATATCCTCTGCTCTCTTGGCGGATCGCAGCTGCGGTTGAAAAGCGAGAGGGCTCTGAAACCCAGGCCTCACCTTCCTGTCCACGGCACTTGCACTGAGCTCCTGCCACACACACCCATGTGAGTCCTCCCTGCCACCGAGGGCCAGCACTCAGTGCTCACCATCAACGCCAGGCTGCAGGGCACGGGCGGCAAAGGCCAGTCCTCAGCTGCCTGGACAGCACCTCCCACTGAGCCTGTGTGCAAAGAGGGGGCTGGGCGTCACCGGGGTGGGCACTGCTGGGGAGCATCTCAGGAAGTCCCTGGTGGGAGTCAGGAGCGTGAAAGGCGTCGCGTTCAGGCTGATGTGGGGGTGACTCTTGGCACTGCCGTATCCTGGCTCTGTGATTTGAGACAAGATACTCAAAGTTCCCAAATTTCAGTTTCCTCTACTGTAAGATGGGGCAATGGTGCTCATTACAGAGAGCTGCAGGGAAAGCTAAGTGAGGTTGGTGAGGAAACGTCCAGTCGGGGCTGCACGCAGTAAGGAGCCCAGGACTCCTGGTCTCTTCTACCATCCATTGCCAACACAGTACAGAGCTACTCTCTGTTTTGCCTGAGGAAAAGAGTCATGTGGCCCTGGAATGTCTGTTTCTATCCATTTCTCTTTCTTTCCTGTCCTCCTCTCAAGTTCCTTCCTCCTCCCAACCTTTAGGAGCCAGAGAGCAGGACTGATTACTCAGGGCCCAACCTGCACAAGCTTCGTGACCTTGGACACATTGCAGACCCTTCACTTCTTCATCTGTCAAGTAGGGAAATCTAAGGACTAAGGACAGAGCTGGAGAACCAAAAGCCGGGTAACCAATCATTTCCTTGTGAAGAAGAAGAGCAAAGGTCTTCCCTTTACAGCCAGGCCTGTGAGTGCCCTCCCAGTGCTTCCGGTAATAGAAGGGTCATTTCAGAACCTGGGGACCCTTGTTACCCGAGGTGACCCATGGTCCTCCTCCCAGTCTATAATATGGACTGGGCCAGGAGAAAAGGGACAAACAGAAAATTTGGGACCATTTTGAAGTGGAAAGAATTTGTAGTGTGTAGAGTGTGAGTGGGGTTTCCCACATGGTGCTAGTGGTAAAGAACCCGCCTGCAAATGCAGGAGACATAAGGTTTGATCCCTGGGTGGCGACGATCCCCTGGAGGAGGGTACGGCAACCCATTCCAGTATCCTTGCCTGGAGAATCCCATGGGCAGAGGAGCCTGGCAGGCTGTAGTCCATAAGGTCACAAAGAGCTGGACCCAACTGAAGTGACTTAGCACCACAGCACACGCACAGACACAGAGTGTGAGTGTATGACTGTGAGTGTGTGTGTGTGTGTGTGGTGTGTGTCTGTACATATGCAGGCAAAGCAGAGTAAATGTGGAGGCTGCTGCACCTTTCAGCTATTCTGACTCTCCTGGACAGACTCCAAACGCAGCTGCCACTTAAGGGGCTGGGAGACCTGGAGGAGACCAGTGGTGGCACCAGGGAGCGGGGGTCACACTGCAGTTGCTCCGTACCGATGCAGGTCGGCGGGCTGGGCTGCCAGAAGAACCTGTTCTCGATCTTCACGCAGCTGATCTCCGCGCTTCCCTGCAGCGCGTAGCCGGGGTCACACTGGAACACCGTGGAGTCGCCGGCTTCCCAACTGTCGCCACTCCGGCTCCCATTCTGGGGGACCCCTGGGTCATTGCAGGATGTTGCTGTGGACACTGGGAGAAGAAAGCAGAGGAGAAAGCGGGGTTGCCTAGGTGTCTGCCAGAGAGCGAGGCTCCCAGCTCACCACACTCACCAACGCCACCATTTCCATCCCCAAGGTCTCTGCCAGAATTTCCATCGCCTCCCACCAGGATCAGCAGCTGCAGCAGCCGTGCCACCACCTCTGTTCTCACGCCCGTTCCTGCCACCTCCACCACTGCTCCTGCCCGTCACCTGTTCTACCCGGACCTTCACCATCACTATCATCCGTCTATCATGAGACACTAGACGAGTTAAGCATGGCTGCCCTGCTATGACAATAGAACTGAGTTCAATTTGATTTAACGACACAAGCCTTGTTATGGGGAGCTTTCCAATTTTGCAAAATGTCGCTAACATGATCCGTATGAGGGAGTGACAAGGTAATTAAGAATAAACTCTAATATGCAATCAGAAAGGTCTGCAAGGGAGTTTGGGAGTTGGGCTGCCTGCATGCTGAGTGGTGGTTGAGAAGATGCTGGAGTTACTAAGGTCAGATGAAGGTCGTATTCTCCCTTGCATGGCAACCAACCCATAACTCATCAGACTGAAACAGAGAAATCTGGTGTTTACCGCAAGTGGCATGGTAGAGTTCAAAATAAACATTACTAGCTGGGATGTTTTAAAAATTCAATAAACCTAGGAATTTGGGAGATATTTGTAGCCTAATATCAGACAGCATAATATAGAGAAGCCCGTTTATTTTAAAAGCAAACATCAAATAAATGATGGAAAGGAGGAACAAATGAATAAAAGCATGACTGAAGGAATAAATGGACAAAATGCAGGTGAGAAAACACACCAAAGGAAAGGGTATGAGAGGAAGTCCAGAGAAAGGATTCCGGGGCAGCTGCATCAACCCCTGCTCCTCCAGGGTCCCCGCCTGTGTCACGGGGCATAGACTGTGCTCAGCAGGCCCTGGGAATAGGAGACTCTGGGGCATACAGGATCAATACAGTCATTGGCTTGGAGGGTCAATTTTTCTCAGAAATTCTGGGAAAAATAACTTTTACATTAAAACAAATGAATTTATTATGGTATAAAATGTAAAATTCACAGTAGTCCTTTTTTTAAAGAAGATTTTTAAAATGTGGACCATTCTTTAAAGTCTTTATTGAATTTGTCACAATGCTGCTTCTGTTTTATGCTTTTCGGCCATGAGGCATGTGGGGTTTTAACTCTTGGATCAGGGATCGAACCCACACCCCCTGTATTGGTAGGCAAAGTCTGAACTAACCACTAGGTTGCCAGGATAGTTCCCACATCAATTGTTAAGCAAACCAGGAGGCCTTAGAGAGAGTTTATGCTTTCTACATTCTCCAGATCTCCTGGGATATGTATCCACTCTCTTCTGTTACTCGGTGTAAAAGCCCAGGGCACCTGTACACACTGATATCATTAATTATAAGATCTAGGATTGCATGGACAGGTCCTGGAGTTGGAGTATCTAAGAAAGTATACAACAAACTGAGTCCCACAGCCAAATCTGGCTGCATGCCTGTTCTTGCAAACAAAGTTTTGCTGAAACACAGGGGTGCTCACTTGGAAACACATTGTTTATAGCTGGTTTCATGCTCTGATGACAGAGTTGAGTTGTTATGACAGAGATCACATGGTCCACAAAGCCTGAAACATTTACCACCTGGACTTATACAGAAACAGCTTGCCAACTCCTGGTTTATGGTACCTTAAAGTCTCCTCTTCTGAAAGCACATATTAAAACCTGTCCCTTGCTTTGATCCACCTTTAATCATTCACACCCTCAACGATCTGCTATCGCTGTGTTTCAGCCCCAGCTGTAGAATCTCCCTGCAGCACAGCCAGCTCAGTGCTCTCTCTCCCAACACCCCTGCCCCCAGGGCCTTTGCACCTGCTCCCCCTTCTGCCTGGAACGTTCGTGCCATAGATCCTTCTATGCCAGCTCTGTCTTGTCACTCGGTTTTCAGCTCCAACATCCTCTCCTCAGACAGGCTTCTTTGATCACCTTCTGGGCTTACCCTTTCACCCCTTTCATCAAATTTGTCACGTTTCCGTGTTGTGTTCCCTTCATAGCACAACCTGTAATCATCTTGCTAGTTCACGTGTTTTCCTCTTTATTGTAGCTCGCTTGTGCATTATGATGGGAACAGAGACCTTGGCTGTTCTGCTTCCAGCTGTATCTCCAGGGCCTAGAGTGGTCCCGGCACACAGTGGTGTTCAGTAAATATTTCTTGGGTGAATAAATAAATGAACAAACCGTCACCATCAGACACTTACTGAATTTATTTATAAAGCCAAACAAGAAGCAATCTTCTCCCTTCCCAATTAAAAACAGACTTAGCTTTCAACTCCAGCTTTACAGCATATACATGTAAATGATTCTCTGGAAGAAAAATAGCTCACTGTTCTGACCATACAGGGGAGGCAATGGAGTGCGATGATTAAGGGCCTAGGTTTGGGAATCAGACACAGGGGATTTGACCCAGGCTCTTCTACTTACTAACTCTAGATGACATTGCATGAGAAACCTCTCTGGTCCCCACAGTCCACATCTGCAACATGGATTAATAATGATGCCCGTGCTTTATGGGTTTTGTGAAAATTATAAGAGATAATGTCGCAGAGAGTTTAGGGTGGTGCTGGCTCTATAGATGGCCGTGATTACTCGTGCCTGTCCTTCAGGGCTCCCTCTCACCTTTTCTTCATTTTCACTTTCTCCCTTTAATGCTCCTGAATGTGAGCTGCTCAGCAAAGCCCCCAGGGAGAGGCTGGATCCATGTGGTGCAGACAGGATGTTAGATGTTACACAGTCGTGTTTACTCAATAAAGCCAAGCCTGCACTAATCATCCCTGGCATTTCTGTACAATCCCCTGTCAAACACACACGATAACATTAACGTGGGGTTAGCCGTTCCCTCTTCCCTAGAGCAGTGCTGGTATTTGCTAAGTGATGACAGCAACAGGGAAGGTGACCTTTCCCAAACCTCGGGTATACCAGCACGCCAGGCCAGGTTGGCACAGCCTTCCTGGAGCCTAGGCCACGTAGTTCTGCCCACTCCTCTCTTTGTGGACCTAAGTGATACTCAGGGTGACTTGCCTAGGGAAACCCTGTGTTAAGAGAAAACCATCCACTTGTTCATGTCTTCATATCATCCATTGAGTAGTGAGTGGGCTCCTGCTGCAGGAGTCTGGTGGGGGGCACAAGGTGGCCCCCTACCCCCTAAGAGTTTCCTGTGGGCTGGCAAGTAGGTGGCCAGGTCCCCAGCAAGGCCGAGTGCCTAGAATTGGCAAAGTGCTGAAGAAACAGAAGTGCTGGGGGTCCAGTAGAGACAGCCATTTATTCTGAATGGGGAGCTTAGGAAGAAGTGGCATCTGAGATGAACCTTGAAGGAGGAAGACAGCGTCTATGAGCTGAGCAGTGTGTGAGAAAGTAGCTGGGTGAAGGCATGGCTCACGGGAGCGCCCAGGGACTCCGGCCCACGTGGCAAGCCTGAAGACACGCTGGAGGTCAGATATTGCAAATCCGTGGGGGAAATCTGCCAGTACGATGATGGGCCTTTTGTAAAACTGTACCCATCAGCTTCAACACAGAGAAAATACATATCTGGCTTAATTATTCCTAATTCTCCTTTCCCCAGTGAAAGGACTGAGCTGTCTCTTTATCATTCCACTTGCCTTTCTGCTGGGAGAGCTTTGTATGGCGGATGCCAGCAATCTCCAAAAGTTTGTTTCATGAAATGCTAGTCTTTTGAGATAGCCTTGGAAAAAGTCACCCACGATAAAATATGTTTGAGAACTGTGACCTGCCCGACACCTTCCGAATTCATCTGCATTAGCAGAACAGATGTTCTCGGAGGCTCCAAATTACAGATAATCTCTTTAGGTCTGGCTCAACCTAAGCACCTTCCTGACATAATTTGATCAGGCAGACTTCCTTTTCTTGCAATACCAGCGAACTGCTCATGGACCTCATGGGGACAGATGTCGGGAAATGTGTAGCTAAAATGACCCTTGTGGCCCCACAGTGGGACTCTAACCTTAGGTCAGTTCAGTGTTACTGGGTGATCACCAGGGGCCCTCTCGCTGGGTAAGTGGGTACTGGCTTTCCAGTACGAAGACTCCCAATGAATCCCACAAGGAGCTATTTCTCACGAGGCTGGCAGCTGGTGTGAATGTTAAGTGGGCAAGTTACTGAGTACATAGGAACATGGTCCTGGAGACCCTCATGTGTGCCAGCGCCCCACCCGACACTGCTAAATGCTGGTCTCCATGGGGAAGACAGATGCCTAAAACAGCTGGAAGTAGGCTCTGTAATGCCATTACAGCCTTACCGGTGCTAGAGGTATACCCAACCACCCTTAGCTGATCTATATACCAGGTGAGAAAGTGGAGGCAAAGCCACAGCCCAGGTGCCACACAGCCTTGCTCTGGCCATCACCATGGAAACCACCCCCTCACACCCACCGTGGAGTAAGGAGATGGTAATGAGACAGCTGCTGTATACTAAACATGAGCGTAGACAGAGGCGGAGTGATCCGTGCAGGGAGATGAGTGATGGAAGAGGCACTTCAGAGGATGTGAGATGATGCATCGCAGGAGAGGCAGGACCATCACAGACGCGAGCTCATATCAGGACCTGGATGTCTGAGCACTGCCCATTTTTGGTAGCTCTCTGTGATGCTCCTCCACACTTGGCTACCACAGTACATAAGTAATTGAATGTAGATTACTCATATTTGGCTCCCAGTCCTTACTGAGATCTGCACTAAATTAAGAATCAGAGTGTGTGATGTGTCAGATCAGTTCTTCCGTGACTGTGCCCCAAACCACTGTCAGCTTATTCCTGCCCTGCCTCCCTCCACATACTCCAGGTTTCAGCCAAGGACAACCCTCTACATCTGGAGCCCATGATCTGCCTCTGCACCTCTTCATATGTCCTTCACACACAAGATGCCCTTTTCTCTCTTACTTATCTGATAAGGACTCAGGAATCCTGCAAGTCCAAGTACATGGCAACTCTAAACCCACGTTATAATTGACCATACTCCCCTTGAAATACTGTCTATTCTTCCGTAACTTCTACTCATCGTTTGGGTCAGAGCTTGAGCATCGTCTTTCCTGGAACATCTTCCTTGATGTTCCAAGGTGACCATCGTAGTTCACACTTCTTTCTCCATATATTCATCGATTGGCATGTCAGTGTCTATTCGCCTGCCTGTCTTCCCCTTTAGAGTAAGCTTGGCATGAATGTTAAACCAGCATTGCCCATAAACCAGGCACAGAGCAGATGCTCAACAAACATCTTTACCCGAGTGGAGAGATGGTGGAAAGAGGGGACTTGAGGGAGGGGGACGGGAGGTCGAGGCAGGACTGATGGAGGCGGGTGGTGGAAGGTGGGCTCAGACCTGAGAACTGAATGGCGAAACCCTGCTTGCTGGTGAAGAAGTCGGTGCTGAACTGCAGAACGACAGAGTTGAAGGTGCTGTGCAGGTCCTTGGGCAGGGCCGGGCCACTGAGCTCCTTCAGCAGGACCCCACTCTCCACCGGCCCATCCCAGATGCGCAGAACGTCATGGACCTCCTCTGTGTCGAACACCAGGAAGTGGAGCCTGCGTAGAGAGAAGAGGCAGGTGGTCACGCAGGGCTCAGCCCCTACTTTCCAGTGGTTTCCGTTCAGGGCAAGTCATACACCGAAGAAAGACTCGCAGGAAGGAACAGGAAGCGATGCCCGGCAGTTATGCTCTCAACTTCCATCTAGACTGCTCTGCCCACCGGGGGTCACTAGAAACGGGGACAAGAGCAAGGGAGGCTAGATTTTGTGCATCTTGTTTATTATTATGGAGCTTCCTGTTGCTGTCTCCTCAACTCTACACAGCAGTCTCCAGACCTCACTCCTGAGTCTAGTCTGGAAAGGGATGCTGAGAACGCAAAGTCAGGGAAAAAAAAAACAAACACTCCGTCAAAATCCCAGCAGGTTATTTGTAGATATTGACAAACTGACTCTAAAGTTTATATGGGGAGGCAAAAGGCCTGGGAGAGCCAACACAGTACTGAAGAACAGGTCTGGAGAACTGACACTACCAGACGTCAAGACTAGCAAGCTACATTAATCAAGACGGTGTGATGTCAGTGATACAAGAGACAAATAGATCAAAAGTCCAGAAATAGACCCACATTAATATAGTCAACTGATCCTTAACAAAGGAGCAAAGGCCATGCAATGCAGCAGAGAGGACCTTTTCAACAAATGCTGCTGGAACTATTGGACGTCCCTGTGCAAAAATGAATCGACACACAGACTTTACACCTTCCACAAAAATGAACTCAAATAGATTCCAGACCTAAATGTAAATTTAAATTATAAAACTCGGAGAAGATCACATAGGAGAAAACTCGGATGACCTCGATTATAGTGATGTAATATTAGATACAATACCAAAGACAAGATTCATGAAGAAAGCAAAGGATAAGGTAGACTTCATTAAAATTAAACATTGCTGTTCTGCAAAAGATAACAAGATGCTAAAATCCGAGGATGTTCAAGTTCTTCATACAGGAAAGCCTAGTATTTGCATAGAACATCCTCCTGTATGCTTTGAAAAACTTTTGGATTACTTGCAATACTTAATACAATGTAAATGCTATGTAAATAGTTGTAAATACAATGTAAATGCCATGTAAACAGTTACCTGTGCAGGGCAAATTCAAGTTTGCATTTTGGAACTTTCTGGATTTTTTTTTTTTTTACCATATTTTCCATTTGAGGTTGGTTGAATCTGTGGATCCTGAATATGTAGACATGGAGAGTCAAATATATAAAATTTAACAGTAAGAAAACAAATAATATGATTAAAAATGCGCTAAACCTTACCAGATACCTCACCAAAAAAGATATATGAATAAAAATGGCAAATAAGCATATGAAAAGATGCTCTGTATCAAAAGTCATTGAAAAATGCAAATGAAAACAAAAGCAGTAAGATACCACTACACACCCATTAGAACGTCTAGAATCCAGAACACGGACAAACCCTGATGAGGGTGTGGGGCGATGGGGACTCTCACTGCTGGTGGCAAGACAAAGTGGTACAGCCTCTTGGGAAGGCAGTTTGGCAGTTCCTTACAAAACTAAGCATGCTCTTACCATATGATCTCTGGATTGTATTGTGCCCCTCAGTATTTACCCAAAGGAGTTGAAAATTGATTTCTACACAAAACCATATGCATACTGTTGTTGCAGCAGCTTTATTCATAACTGCCAAAACTTGGAAGCAACCAGGATGTCCTTCAGTAGGTGAATGGATAAATAAACTATGGTCATCCAGACAACAGAATATTTTTCAGCCCTAAAAAGATATGAGCTATTAATCCATGAAAAGACATAGAGGGACCTTATATGCTTATTACTAAGTGAAAGAAGCCATTCTGAAAAGGCTACATATTGTATGATTCCAAATATAGGATACTCTGTAAAAGGCAGAACTAAGGAAATAGCAAAAAGATCAGTGATTGCTGGAGGCTAGGTCAGGGAGAGGGGAAGAACTGGTGAGCACAGAGGATTTTTAGAGCAGTGGAAATACTCTTATGATAGTATAATAGTGGACACATGTCGTTACACGTTTGTTCAAACCTTTAGAATAAGGGGTATAAAGAGTGACCCGTAATGTCAGCGATGGACTTTGGGTGATAATGATGTGTCAGTGCAGGTTCATCAGTTGTAACAAATGTGCCGCTCTGATGGGGGATACTGATAACGGGAGAAGCTGCCCATGTGTGTGGCAGAGGGTCAATGGGAATCTCGCATCTTCCTCTCAGTTTTTCTGTGAACCTGGGCATGCTCAGTTGCTCAGTTGTGTCTGACTCTTTGCGGCCCCGTGGACTGCAGCCTACTAAGCTCTTCTGTCCGTGGGATTCTCTACGCAAGAATACTGCAGGGGGTGCCACTTCCTCCTCCATGGGATCTTCCCGACCCAGGGGTTGAACTCTCACCCCCTGTGGCTCTTGCATTGGCAGGGAGATTCTTTACCACTCAAGCTACCTGGAAGCCTAAACCTGCTCTAAAAATCTAAGTCTTGAAAAAAGTGTGTGGTGGGGAGCAAAGGTCATAGGTAACGTTAGCATCTTTGAGAAGCTGGTACAGATGCAGTGGGGGCAAGGGTGAGCCTACATCTTTGTATCCCAGAGTAAAACTTGGATACCAGCCTGTCTCTCTGCTTCTCTCTCCTAATCATTTTTAAAAAAATTTTTTTGAAATAATTTGAGACTTACAAAAAAGTTGCAAAGATAACACAGAGAATTCTTACAGACCCCTCACCAGCTCTGCCATTATTAACCTCTTACATTTCCCTGCGTACATTTGTCACAACTAAGAAACCAACACGGGTCCGTTACTGTGATCTCAACTCCAGACTTGATCTGGACTTCACCAGTGTTGCCACTGATGTCCTTCTTCTGTTCCAGGATCCAATCCACTCATCACTGTTGGTGGTTTGCCTGCTAAGTTGTGTCTGACTCTTGCGATCCATGGGCTGTAGCCTGCCAGGCTCCTCTGTCCATGGGATTTTCCAGGCAAGAACACTGGCGTGGGTTGCTATTTCCTTTTCCAGAGGATCCTCCCGACCCAGGGATTGAACCTGGGTCTCCTGCATTCGCTTATGGATTCTTTACCAGAGAATTCTCCTGGTAAAGAATCTCTGAATCACCAGAGATTCTCTCCACTTATCACTATATCTGTTTACGAATGTCTTTTAAAATTATAAAAATAAGACATGCTTGAGGCAGAAAAAGGCTAACAATATACAGAGGTCCTGAATTGTAAAAGAGTCTCACATCAGCCAATCTGTTCTCTAGAACTTTCCACTTGATTTTAGGTTTGTGGCACATTCTTCCAGATTTTTTTCAATGTGGATACATCCCCCCACCATGGGGACTATATTTTACATAGTTTCATGTAACTTTATTCACTTAATGCTATATAAGAGAGAGCTACATCTACTTGGCTATATTTCACTATTTCATATAATACTGCAAGGAACGGCTAAGGCTAAGTCACTTCAGTCGTGTCTGACTCTGTGCGACCCCATAGACAGCAGCCCATCAGGCTCCCCCATCCCTGGGATTCTGCAAGGAACATACCCATCTTTATGTAGTGTTTTTCATTTATGTTAAGATTTCAGTTGGATTGTAGGAATAATTTGGGGGTGAATGGGTATATATTTAAAATTATTAATAAAAAACCTGATAAATTATTCTCTTAAGTAATTGTGTCAACTTACATTCCCACTGAACAGTGTTCATACGACTCTTCTCTCTAAGCTTCCCCTTACAAACATCAGATATTACAATGTAAATATATTCTATATTAAAATACTTGCCCATCTGCTAAACTGAAATGGAATTGCACTAGAGTTTTAAATTTAGATAATTTAGTAAGGTTGCATATCTTTGCATATATTTATTGGTCATTTGTATATATTCACACCTCTTATCCATCTTAATTGAGTTATTTGTCTTTATAAATTCTATTCACACATTATAATTTTAAAATATTTATTATCCTTATATACATATATTACTTTTTATATATTTGTTGCTAACATTTTTTCTAGCATCTGGTGTCCCTTTTCCTTTAAATTTTGCTTGTGGTGTCCTTTTTGGTATAGGAGTTACTCATTCTATGCAATCAAGTACGTTAATATTTTCCCTTAAGGATACTGAATGTCATGATAGGCTTGGGCAAACCCTCTTCTTCTCCCAATGATTAAAAAGCAAAACTTTAATATTTTCTCAGAAGTTGTATAGTTTAATTTTTTAAGGGTTATAGGTTCATGATTTTCCCAAATGGGCTACCTACCCAAAGTAACCTCTTCCATATTCTATCTAAATGCTCAGCTTGCTTCCTTCTTAGTATTTGTTAACAAACAAAGGTCTGTCTAATCAAGGCTATGGTTTTTCCAGTGGTCATGTATGGATGTGAGAGTTGGACTGTGAAGAAAGCTGAGCACCGAAGAATTGATGCTTTTGAACTGTGGTGTTGGAGAAGACTCTTGAGAGTCCCTTGGACTGCAAGGAGGTCCAACCAGTCCATCCTAAAGGAGATCAGTCCTGGGTGTTCATTGGAAGGACTGATGTGAAAGCTGAAACTCCAGTACTTTGGCCACCTCATGTGAAGAGTTGACTCATTGGAAAAGACTGAGATGCTGGGAGGGATTGGGGGTAGGAGGAGAAGGGGACGACAGAGGATGAGATGGCTGGATGGCATCACCAACTCGATAGACATGAGTTTGAGTAAACTCTGGGAGTTGGTGATGGACAGGGAGGCCTGGTGTGCTGCGATTCATGGGGTCACATAGAGTCGGACACGACTGAGCGACTGAACTGAAATGAACTGAACCTTAGTTTATTGATTTGTTCACCACCCCTCTCCCCAACAAGAACATGACTTTCGTGTGTGGGGCCATGTCCTGTTCACCATGGTAGCCCCACTACCTGGGCTAGATCTGACCCTTCCAAGGATGCTCACAAGTACTTGAATGAAGAACACCTGTGACTGGGTATCCGGGCTCTCTCAGTGGGTTTGAAACCTTGACCATGGGATCTGAGTCTAGACTCTTCTCGATTCCTGGGCTCCCTCCTCGGCCGAAACAGAATTCAACTTGAGGTACCTGGAGCACAGCTACTTGACTGACTTCAGTTTTCAGTCTCATATTTTGATAATTCTTACAAGGCAAGCTCCCCTTCATATTTCCTCCCCTCTTCAAATTTCTTAGCTAATTTCCCAAATTTACCCTTTCAAGTTTCTCCCAATCCCATGGATACTATCATTGAAACTGCACACATTTATAGACGGATTTGGGCAATTTGATATCTTTACTTATTTTCCCCAGCTGAGAACACTGTAGGTGCCTTAACTTATTTAGGGCTTAGTTTATGTATTCTGGTCAGGTTTCATGGTCTTCCTCTTTGTACTCTTCCTCTTAAATTCATTTTTTTAGTTTTCAGCTCCATTGTGAGTGGAATTTAATTACCAGTTACGTATTTATTATTGGATATGTGTGTGTCTTTCTTGCTTTCAGTCACCAGTTAAGTTTCAGCAAGATTCAAGCTAGTTCTTGGATTTCCGAGATAAACCCTTTTATAGGCACAAGTGGAGCCTCTTCAGTACCAGAGCTGTGGGGGTTTCTTTGATGGCCATGTTTTAGGCCCCCGGCAGGCCTCCCCTCCAAGGGCTTCTGACGGAGTGAAGACAGAGGGGCTTCTCTTCAAGGTATTTCACGGGCAACAGGTCGGCAGACTGGGGCCCCACACTTGACTGAACGGGAGAAGGAGCCCCCCAGCAGGCAGAGCAGACAAGTGTCCTCCCTGCTGTGCTAAGCTGCCCCTGGCTTCTCTGCTTCCTCCGTGGTCCGTGATGCACTGGGAAATCGACACCACCCACTGGGGCAGACCGTGCGGTAGCCGTGTGGCAGCCGTGTGGCACTGCCGCACGCACTCTCAGGGAAGGGAGGTTCTCATGGACCAGGCGTGTCAGGGGATGGAGGAGGAGATGAGGCTAGGAGTCTGGGTGGCATGAAAGGGAGGGTGTCTTCTTTGGATGTAGTAACACAAACAAGACCCGAGGGGAGGTTAGGGTGCCTGAGAAGAACGGGGACTCCCACACTGGACTTCCGGGGTGGGGTGAGGATGTTATGGGGACAGAGCTGGATTGAGAGGGACCTCAGGATTAGCTGGCAGAGTTTGGGTTTAATCCTTCTCTGGTTAGAGACCGACTGAGGTCCCTGAGGGTGAATAATGGAATGAATGAGTGAGTAAATTGAAGAATCAATAAATGAAGCCTCAGGGGGGCCAGATTGATGAGATGTGTGAAAACGGAGACTATGGAGACTAAGCAGAAATGAAAGAAAACATATTTATACAACAACCACCGTGTACAAGGCAGTTTCAGCTGATCCCATCTAGTCCTCATGGGTATCTTTACTTTGTAGGTAGCATCACATCCTCTTTAAAAATGAGAATACTGAGGTTCCGAGAAATTAAGTAACTCACTCAAGGTCAAGAGCTGGTCAGAGAGCAAGCCAGAACCACATTCTATAATTACAGTCCAGGTCAGACCTTGGCACTTCCTCTCTTTCCCCCGACAACACCGCCTACCCCTTCAGAAGGAAGAGGCTGTGCCGAGAGCCAGCCTGACCCCGTCGGTGATCAATAGTTTACATGTGAACCAGACATAAGGTTAAGGGGCTGATATGCAAGACCTGGAATTAAAAGCACTGGTTCATTGCATTCAGCTTCACTGGTCTGATAATCAGACAAAGTCAAAGGCTTGGCATTGATGAGGTCAACAGAGGTGAGAAGGGGAGACTCGAGGCGGAGGAGGACCCTGAGGTCCTCTGCAAGCAGAAGCCACGCTGCTTGGCAACAGAGAGGAGAGAAACTGAAGTTCCAGACCTCTTGCTGCCATTGTTTATGTAAACACCCCCTGGATGCCGGGTGCTGGAAGATAAAGGAGAAGAGGACAGACAGGGTGCCCTCTTCCAGTTGTCTCTGGAAATGGGCAATCCTCCCGCACACACACACAACCCCATCAGAACGGCTGATGGCACATGAAATGGAGGAAACAACAGAGCACCGAGTTAGAGTCATCGGGTTAGACAGGCTGGCCAGGAAGACCTCTCCAAGGAAGTGACATTTAAGGAAGAGGAAAGGCTCAAAGGGAGGCAGCCACATGACGAGCTGGACAGGGCAAGAGGTGGGAGGATGCTTTCAGTGGATAAAGGGCAGTGTGGGCAAAGGCTCCGAAAGGGAAGCAGCTTGGAGCCTCAGAGCAGCAGAAAGGCCATCGAGGCTGTCCCTGGCCCAGGAGAGGCAGGCAGAGGCCAGGTCTGCTGGGGCCTGTGGGTCGGAGAAAATGCTAGATTTTATTCAATTGATGAAGGAATGTCCTGGAAGGATTTTAAGCTGAGGCCTTCCAAGGTCCCATTCTCATTTGAAGATCACTCCTGTGGCCAAATAAGAACAGCCTGGTAAGGGCAACATCGGAGGCAGGGAAATTAGCTCAGGGGCTACTCCGGGTGCTGGTGACCTCTTTCATGATACATCCTTGAAGCTAGTCAGGGGCTTTGCCAAGCCAACCATGTGTATTAAGACTCTTATTGAAGACATTTTTCATCCCATAGAAACCCAAGTCTAATAAAATGCTAATTAGAGGCTGTCATTGATAAGGGTACTTCTGGACCCAAGCAGACATTTGGGTTTGCCTAAGCAGCCCGCCT
Source organism: Bos indicus (assembly GCF_029378745.1). NCBI lineage: Eukaryota > Metazoa > Chordata > Mammalia > Artiodactyla > Bovidae > Bos > Bos indicus. The sequence goes on along the minus strand of NC_091762.1, from coordinate 112,384,286 downwards.
GCAGGTGACCATCCAGTCTCCTGGCTTCTTCCATACTGAAAATCGTCTGGGGATCCCATGCCCACCGAGCTGTGGGAAGGTGATCCTTCATCTTGACGCCTTGCCTGTTTGTGCACTCGTTTCTTTGGGCCTCAGACACAACGCCCAGCACGGAAGAGGGAGGGGCATGCACGTCATGCTCTGGGCCGAGAGCTGCCAAACGTGGAAGGCTGTGTCTTTGCCCTGGAGGCTGCCGCTGTTTATTGAAAGAGACACACAAAACATAATAATACGTGCAGGAGGTGCTAAGTGCATGGGATAAATGAAGTGCCATCGAAATAACCAGAGGAAGAAGAGAACTGATCCTGTGCTGGAAATCTACATGCCAAGTACTTTGTGCATATTGTCTGACGTGCTCGTGACAAGCCTGTATGCTGGAGCCTATTTTTTGCCGTCTTGCTGAGGCGGGAACTAGAGTCCCCAGGGGTTAACTGGGATGACTTGCTGGGGGCCAGGGGTGCGTCAAACAGCTCATAGGGTCAGAGGTGGTATTCAAGCCACGTCTGTCTGGCACCAAAGGCCTTTCGTTGTCTTCTCCTAATTGAGAGAGGCAAGGAAAACTTCAAGGAGGAGATGTCTTTGAAGCAGTTTTGGAGAAAGAAAAGCAAAGCACAGGGAGAGTGAGACAGGAAGATGACTGGGAGAGAGAGAGAGAACGGTGTTACACAGGCAGACACAGACAAGCTAGTAATTGGCCTTCCTGCACCCAGACTCTTTGCTACCCTTTCAGTCCCCCTTTTCCCCCAGGGCTGGCTGATTTTTCTGAACTGCATATCTGGCCAGTCATTCGCCTTTGCCTATAGAGTATCGGCAGGCTTCCTAGGGGATAACTGCCTCCTCTTCTTCCTCTCAGTCTTCACCCATTTCTTTTCCTTTCTGGCTCTGGGGACTTCCTTCTGCCCAGATGTTTCCAACACCTGCATGTGCCCTCACACCACCTGTAGTGGCTTGCATGGTCTCCCACCAAAAGACCTGTTCAAATCCTAATCCCCCGTCCCTGTTAATGTAACCTTATTTGGAAATAGAGTCTTTGTAAATGTCATCAAGTTAAGATCTGGAGTAGGCTGGGACCCGAGTCCAGTGCCTGATGCCTTTCTAAGAGAAAGGAGAGGGAGATCTGAAAACAGAGGCGTCGAGGAGACGCAGGGATGAATACCATGTGAAGATGGAGGCAGAGAGATGTGTCCACATGCCAAGGAAGGCCAAGGATTGCTGGCAGCTCACTACCAGGAGCTGGGAAATGACACAGATCCTTTTCTAGAGCTGTCAGAGGCAGCGTGGCCCGGTGCACTCCTTGGTTTTGGACCTCTAGGCTCTAGAAGTGTTTGAAAATAAATTTCTGTTGTCGTTTAGTTTGTTACAGTGGCCCTAGTGAACTAATACACCATCTGACTACCATGTCTTGGTAGATACCCCACCTCCAGCTAGGGAGCTTTTCCACTGGCTTCTCCATATCCTCCCCGGAGCCCCAGTCTGGTGAGATGCTCCCTCTATGTGCTCCTGTGTGTCAGAGCCAGCCTGTCTTACTCACCTGTCTTGCTGAGTTCCTTAAAGGTTGTGTTTGTGTCTCCTTCACATCTGCATCCTTAGTACCCAGGACCAGGCCTAATCTACACTAAGCTTCTGGTTTGGTTGAACTGATGAATGAATGAATGAATGAATGGCTCATCAGCGTTCAGGGACACCCACAGTTCAGCCAAACTCACCCACAGTCCTTGCTGTGTGTATCACTTGACGAGCGGCAGCTTCAATCCGATATGCTAAAGAAGATACTTCTTATTTCACTACAGGTTCTGACATCTCCCTTTACCACTTACATCCAGCCCCCGGAATCTCACAGCTATGTCTTTGGCATCCTATCACCACCAAAGAGACAGGACCAAGCTGCATGGACCCTGGGCCAGAGTCGACTTTGTTTAAAACCAGGAGACACATAGATGCTGCGGCCATGGTCTCTCACTCTCCAAGTACAGCTCTACAAGTCTCCTGACTGATATTCACACATCCAATCAACAGATAGCAGGTACTGGGTGCATATACATGCCGAGGACTGGTGATACAGACAAGAACATGGCTTGTTTCTGCCCCTAAGTGTGGTGTGATAAGCACTGTGGTATAGATTGGCAAAGAGAAGGCCCCTACCTCAGGCCGAGGGGTGAGGCAAGGCCCCTGCAGGCGGGAACAACTAGGCTGAGTCTTGAAAGATGAACAGGACGTGAACAGATGAAGGCGTTGTCAAGAAGGAAAGGGGATGGTCAGGCAGAGAAGAGAGGCTGCTCAAGGACATGGATGGGATGGGGAGATGGGCACGGCCGGGACACTACAAGTTCAACAGGAAGACAAGAGCATGCATGCAGGTGGGTGAGACCTGAAGCTATGGGTTAGGACAAACCCACCCAATGAGTAGGCAGTGTGAGCAGCACACAGGAAGGGAGTCCTGGAGATGCAGGGTGTTAAGGATGAACAGAGGAAGAGAAACCCATGAAGGTGACCCAGAATGAGGAGTGGAGGAGGTAGAAGGTAAACCAGAAAAAGGTGCATCCCGGGGAGTCAGGAGAGGAGACAGTCTCAGGGCAGGACAATGCTGTCTGAGCCATGAAAGAAGGCAAGGTGGGCATGGCCCCTGGGGTCCTGGAGAGAGGAGTTTCCATGGTGCTGGGGTAGGGCTGGGGGTAGGGAGCTGGGAGCCCCTTTCCCACAAAGGAGGGCCTTTGGGTATGCAGCCTGGGCCATCTTGATAGCCGACAAGTACAACAGCTCAGCTCACTGACCCCGCGGGTCTTTTCCCCATTCCCCTGGGGGCTGCCTGGAAACTGCTTGCTTTCTCTTTGGGGCTCAATCTTCATTTCTGATTGGCTGACACTCTTTTTAACTCCAGGGTACCAGGACTGCAGGACCAATCCCGTTCTGGGGTTTCTTTCTACAGAGTCCCACTTTCCACCACAGGGTTCTGACAGCAGGTCCCCAGGTGAGGGGGTCCCCACCTGACCCTCACTCCCTTACCTCTGCGCACCAGTCTGCCACTAAGACTCCCCCTGGGCTTTGTGGGTAAGGTTCATGACACTCAGCTTCAACCCCTGCCAGAACTTTCATCTCAAAAGCTAGGAGGGCATCGAATTGTCATTGTAGGAGGCTACACTCCTCAGATGCTGTCTGTAGGCAAACTCGAGTCTGATCTTCAGCTTTCAGTTTCTGAAGGAAACTTGAAACAGTGGGCATTTCTTGGGTGCTTCCCACGTCCATCATTTGTATCCATCACATATTAGAAAGATGCATAAACGAGAAAAGACTTAAAAAAAATCATAGCATCTTTATGTTGATTTCACTTGCCTTCCGACTAGCCCCAGAATACAAAAAGGGTTTTGGGTGCTTTCAAGTCATCACCAGTGGGTGCTGTACCAAGAACAGTCGTAACAATGGATTATCAGGGGAAAACAGCATGAGAAAGAACAGCTGCTGCAGGGGGAAGGGGGTCAGAAATCACCCCTGTCCTCAAATGAGAATGCAGCTTAAATTATCCTCAGTGACATTGGAAATTACAAAAAGAAAATAATACTTGTTTTACAAAATGCCCCCCTCTGAGCTACGGCACTGCAAACCAACAATTAAACCATGATGATAATAGCAGACAATAATAATTAAAGCATCGTGCCATCCAAAGAGCAAACGCTGAGAAGACGGACCAAAGCTCAAAGCACACGTTGGTGTCTAGAGCAAAATCGGAGGCCCTCCTTTCCTGCTGCCAGCTGGTCTTCAGCAGACACAAAGATTCTTCTTTTGTTATTTTCTGAAGTGAAAGAACAGGGTTTAGGTCACTGAAGGAGCTGCAGTGACTGGCATTCTGGGAGGTCAGGGCTGCCCCAAACGCAGCACTTAGGCTGCTGCCGTGTCTCACTCTTCCTTGCCAAGTAACCTTGGACCACTTGTTCTCTCGTCATCATCACCCTGTAAATGAAAGCTCCCCGACTGCCCACCATTAACCAGAACCTGTCCTGGAGTCATCAGGGATTCTTTGAGGGCTGGAGTGTCTTTGTCCTTCTTGGAAGAAATGTTTTCCATGAAACGAAGCCCTGCTTTCTCAAGAGGCTCTAACAAAGTGGCTACAGAGTCAAAGACTTGGGTTCAGACATTTAATACTAGTACTTGATAGTTAATTGAGTGACCTGGCAGAGCCTCACTTTACTCCTCTGTAAAATGGCAGTAACATTATCATAAAGTACCTAGCACTGTCTGATATATAGCATAAAATCAAAAAATGGTAAAATCACCTAAAACAAATTCCAGTTTAGTTCTATTTATTTATTTGACTCCACTAAGATAGATGCATTAAAGTCTTCTGTGATTGTCAATTTCTTCCTGTTTTTCTGACAGATATTGCTTTATGTTTTCTTGTTAGGTTAAGTGAAAGTATTAGTCGCTCAGAAGTGTCTCACTCTTTCGACCCCATGGACTGTAGCCCACCAGGCTCCTCTGTCTATGGGGTTTTCCAGGCAAGAATACTGGAGTGGGTTGTCATTTCCTTCTCCATCTTGTTAGGTTATTTGGTGCATAAAGATCCATGACTGTTGGCATAACTGTAGACTAAGCATTTTATCGCATTTAATTCTGTCTATGTGTGTGTGTGTGTGTGTGTGTGTGTCTCCTACATTAGCAGACAGATACTTTGCCACTGAGCTACTAGGAAAGCCCTATATGTAGGCAGCACCTGTCTGGGCTCCCCATACTGTATAGCTACTTCTTTATTTACGTGTGTTTTCAGGCTATTCCTTTGCCTCAAATTTTACATATTTTATGTTTCTTCTGTTTAGCGGCATCTTTCTCCTTTACATACCTTGAGAATCTTTTTCTTACAAGATGGAAGTTTAACTCGTGGGACCAGCTCATGGCTCCTTACAGTTCCCTCCCTGCCCACTGGCTGGTCAGCAAATGCTCCACGCGTAACTGTAGCGGCTTCCTTTTCCTGGGTACCCTCCCCTCGGGGCCTGCCTCTGGGATGCCCACATCAGTTTGCCCACTCCTTTTGCAGACTCATAGCTCAGCATCTCAATCTTACACCCTGCTCTCCCACCAGACCTTGCTTCTAGGCTGATCCTTCGATCGTTCCCCACTCTCTCCTCCCATGCCTGAGCTCCTGCAGCCTTGGCCTCTCCAGGGACCACCTCTTCTCTTCCCATCTCTCCTACCTCACACCGCGCAGTGGTCAGACAAAAGGGAATTCAGACTCATTATCAGAACCGATATGCTTGTTCTTCCAGCAGTGACGGTGTTCTGTGTCCATCAACTCGTGCTTCTTCTCCCTCCTGGGCACAGCCTCTCTGATAATTAGGTGAGCTGGGAAATGTGTTCTGGTTAATGGGAAATGGAGGAAGAGCTGACTCTTAAACAAATTTGTTCCACTCTCTAATGCTTTTTCTTCCCTTGCTCCGTCAGCCAGATATGAGGGTGCACTGGAGGATGGTGAGCCTCTCACATGGAAGGATCCTAGAGCCTTGAATTACTCTGTGGAGGAGGCATCCCTGCCCACACAGGGCCCTGCTCCCTGCATGGGATTGTGAAGTGAGTGAAAAATGAACCTTAATTGTGTTAAAACACTGAGATTTGGGGGTTGTTTGTTACATCAACTAATTATTGGGCTTCCGCGGTTACTCAGATGTTAAGAATCTGCTTGCAATGTGGGAGATCTGGGTTTGATCCTCAGGTCTGGAAGATCCCCTGGAGAAGGGCATGGTAACCCACTCCAGTATTTTTTCCTGGAGAATTCCATGGACAGAAGACTGGTGGAGCTCAGTCCAACACTGAGATTTGGGGGTTATTTGTTACATCAGCTAACTATTACTGCTGACTAATATAGCTTTATTTTCATCATTCTATTTTATGCTTTTTGTTTATTATGTTTTCTTGCTATTTCCTTTTTTCTTGGTAACATGTCTTGCTTTTCACACTTCCTTCAGTGATTTGCAAAATATACATTTTGTTTTTAATTCTACTTTAGGCATCTTTAAACATTTTCAAAACTATCCCTAAACTGGCATTTTCTCTAATTATCAAATTGAAGAAAAATAATACAATATTTCATTCTCCTTTATGTAAGACAAAAAAGCTAAAAAGACTTTCCTTTCCTTTCTGATTTCCTCCAACTATCAAACCACTAATAATATAAGCAGGGACTAGAGACTCAAATTAAATATCGTCTTTCATTGTCTTCAATTCTTAGTATAGTTTATCTCTACACATCTCTGTAGGCCAAAAATTACATCTGCTTTAGTTTCTCCTGTGGCTGCTGAAACAAAGTACCATAAATGTGGTGACTTAATGAGAATTTGTTCTTTCACAGTTCTGGAGGCCAGAGGTCTGAAATCAGTATCACTATGCCGAAATCAAGGCTTCTCAGGTGGCAATGGCAAGCCACTTCAGTACTCTTGCCTAGAAAATCCCATGGATGGAGGAGCCTGGTAGGCTGCAGTCCATGGGGTTGCTACAAGTCGGTCGCGACTGAGCGACTTCACTTTCACTTTTCACTTTCATGCAATGGAGAAGGAAATGGCAACCCACTCCAGTGTTCTTGCCTGGAGAATCCCAGGGACAGCAGAGCCTGGTGGGCTGCTGTCTATGGGGTCACACAGAGTCGGACATGACTGAAGCGACTTAGCAGCAGCAGCAGCAGGTATCGACAGTGGTAAAGAACCCACTTGCCAATGCAGGAGATACGAGACACAGGTTCGATTCCTTTGTTGGGAAGACCCCTGTAGTAAGGCATGGCAACTCACTCCAGTATTCTTGCCTGGAGAATCCCCATGGACAGAGGAGCCTGGCGGGCTACAGTCCATGGGGTCATGATCAAGGGACTTAGCACATATGCGAGCATGCTGAGATCAAGGTGTCAGCAGGGTTGCACTCCCTCCAGTCTCTGGGGGAGAACCTGCTCTTTGCTTCTTTCAATTTCTGGTGGCTGTCAGCATTCCTTGGCTCAAGGCTGCATCATTCCAATCTCTGTGTCTGTCTGTCTTCACACCACCTTCTCCTCTGTGCATATAAAATCTCTGCTCCCTTCTTATAAGATATATATGATTGCACCTAGGGCCCATCCAGATAACCCACGATAATCTCCTCATTTCAAACCCCTTGATTTAACTACATCTTGCAGGGATCTTTTCCCCAGTGAGGTAACGTTTACAGGCTCCAGGATTTAGGACCTGTTAACTTTGGCGGTAGGTGTTGCGAGAGGGCATCAGAGGGCAGACACACACAGAAACTCACAGAAACTAGTCAGTCTAATCACACTAGGACCACAGCCTTGTCTAACTCAATGAAACTAAGCCATGCCCATGGGGCAACCCAAGACAAGTGGGTCATGGTGGAGAGATCTGACAGAATGTGGTCCACTGGAGAAGGGAATGGCAAACCACTTCAGTATTCTTGCCTTGAGAACCCCATGAACAGTATGAGAAGGCAAAATGATATGATACTGAAAGAGGAACTCTCCAGGTCAGTAGGTGCCCAATATGCTACTGGAGATCAGTGGAGAAATAACTCCAGAAAGAATGAAGGGATGGAGCCAAAGCAAAAACAATACCCAGCTGTGGATGTGACTGGTGATAGAAGCAAGGTCCAATGCTGTAAAGAGTAATACTGCATAGGAACATGGAATGTCAGGTCCATGAATCAAGGCAAATTGGAAGTGGTCAAACAGGAGATGGCAAGAGTGAACATCGACATTCTAGGAATCAGTGAACTAAAATGGACTGGAATGGGTGAATTTAACTCAGATGACCATTGTATCTACTACTGCAGGCAGGAATCCCTCAGAAGAAATGGAGTAGCCATCATGGTGAACAAAAGAGTTCACCATCATGGTGAACAAAAGAGTTCAAAATGCAGTAGTTGGATGCAATCTCAAAAATGACAGAATGATCTCTGTTCATTTCCAAGGCAAACCGTTCAATATCACAGTAATCCAGTTCTATGCCTCAACCAGTAACGCTGAAGAAGCTGAAGTTGAATGGTTCTATGAAGACCTACAAGACCTTTTAGAACTAACACCCAAAAAAGATGTCCTTTTCATTATAGGGGACTGGAATGCAAAAGTAGGAAGTCAAGAAACACCTGGAGTAACAGGAAAATTTGGCCTTGGAATACGGAATGAAGCAGGGCAAAGACTGATAGAGTTTTGCCAAGAAAATGCACTGGTCATAACAAACACCCTCTTCCAACAACAGAAGAGAAGACTCTACACATGGACATCACCAGATGGTCAACACTGAAATCAGACTGATTATATTCTTTGCAGCCAAAGATGGAGAAGCTCTATGCTGTCAACAAAAACAAGACCAGGATCTGACTGTGGCTCAGATCATGAACTCCTTATTGCCTTCAGACTGAAACTGAAGAAACTAGGGAAAACCACTAGACCATTCAGGTATGACCTAAATCAAATCCCTTATGATTATACAGTGGAAGTGAGAAATAGATTTAAGGGCCTAGATCTTATAGATAGAGTGCCTGATGAACTATGGAATGAGGTTCGTGACATTGTACAAGAGACAGGGATCAAGACCATCCCCATGGAAAAGAAATGCAAAAAAGCAAAATGGCTGTCTGGGGAGGCATTACAAATAGCTGTGAAAAGAAGGGAAGTGAAAAGCAAAGGAGAAAAGGAAAGATATAAGCATCTGAATGCAGAGTTCCAAAGAATAGCAAGAAAAGATAAGAAAGCCTTTCTCAGCAATCAATGCAAAGAAATAGAGGAAAACAACAGAATGGGAAAGACTAGAGATCTCTTCAAGAAAATTAGAGATATCAAGGGAACATTTCATGCAAAGATGGGCTCAATAAAGGATAGAAATAGTATGGACCTAACAGAAGCAGAAGATATTAAGAAGAGGTGGCAAGAATACACAGAAGAACTGTGCAAAAAAGATCTTCATGACCCAGATAATCACAATGGTGTGATCACTGACCTAGAGCCAGACATCCTGGAATGTGAAGTCAAGTGGGCCTTAGAAAGCATCACTACGAACAAAGCTAGTGGAGGTGATGGAATTCCAGTGGAGCTATTTCAAATCCTGAAAGATGATGCTGTGAAAGTGCTGCACTCAATATGCCAGCAAATTTGGAAAACTCAGCAGTGGCCACAGGACTGGAAAAGGTCAGTTTTCATTCCAATCCCAAAGAAAGGCAATGCCAAAGAATGCTCAAACTACTGCACAATTGCACTCATCTCACACGCTAGTAAAGTAATGCTCAAAATTCTCCAAGCCAGGCTTCAGCAATACGTGAACCATGAACTTCCAGATGTTCAAGCTGGTTTTAGAAAAGGCAGAGGAACCAGAGATCAAATTGCCAACATCCGCTGGATCATCGAAAAAGCAAGAGAGTTCCAGAAAAACATCTATTTCTGCTTTATTGACTATGCCAAAGCCTTTGACTGTGTGGATCACAATAAACTGGAAAATTCTGAAAGAGATAGGAATACCAGACCACCTGACCTGCCTCTTGAGAAATCTGTATGCAGGTCAGAAAGCAACAGTTAGAATTGGACATGGAACAACAGACTGGTTCCAAATAGGAAAAGGAGTACATCAAGGCTGTATATTGTCACCCTGTTTATTTAGCTTATATGCAGAGTACATCATGAGAAACGCTGGACTGGAAGAAACACAAGCTGGAATCAAGATTGCTGGGAGAAATATCAATAACCTCGGATATGCAGATGACACCACCCTTATGGCAGAAAGTGAAGAGGAACTCAAAAGTCTCTTGATGAAGGTGAAAGAGGAGAGTGAAAAAGTTGGCTTAAAGCTCAACATTCAGAAAATGAAGATCATGGCATCCGGTCCCATCACTTCATGGCAAATAGATGGGGAAACAGTGGAAACAGTTTCAGACTTTATTTTTCTGGGCTCCAAAATCACTGCAGATAGTGACTGCAGCCATGAAATTAAAAGACGCTTACTCCTTGGAAGAAAAGTTATGATCAACCTAGACAGCATATTGAAAAGCAGAGACATTACTTTGCCAACAAAGGTCCGTCTAGTCAAGGCTATGGTTTTTCCAGTGGTCATGTATGGATGTGAGAGTTGGACTGTGAAGAAAGCTGAGCGCTGAAGAATTGATGCTTTTGAACTGTGGTGTTGGAGAAGACTCTTGAGAGTCCCTTGGACTGCAAGGAGATCCAACTAATCCATTCTGAAGGAGATCAGCCCTGGGATTTCTTTGGAAGGAATGATGCTGAAGCTGAAACTCCAGTACTTTGGCCACCTCATGCGAAGAGTTGACTCATTGGAAAAGACTCTGATGCTGGGAGGGATTGGGGGCAGTAGGAGAAGGGGACGACAGAGAATGAAATGGCTGGATAGCATCACTGACTCGATGGACGTGAGTCTGAGTGAACTCCGGGGGTTGGTGATAGACAGGGAGGCCTGGCGTGCTGCGATTCATGGGGTCGCAAAGAGTCAGACATGACTGAGCGACTGAACTGAACTGAACTTTGGCGGTCTGCTGCCTTGTCTTTACAAGTCTTTCAACAACTAGGGTGGGCAATTTTCTGTCGCTCTTGGTCATATTATATCCTGGCTGAATCAGTGATTCTTCAAAGGCTTTGGCCTTTGATGCTACAGAGAAGAAACTTCGAGAGGGCTGGAATAGTTTTGACTGTTTGTTGTAAATGGCTGCTTTATCGAATGAGGGCTGATTGCATACCTGTGTGGCTGTGTTTTGTCAAATGCTTGTAGCTTTTTTTTTTTTTTTTAAATGGAACTGTTTCATTTTTCATCAAGTTGTATCTTATTCATTTTGCCTGGAACTCAGTGAGTCCTTTTGATTCACCAAGGATAAGAGGAGTTTGCTATCGTGCTGTGTTTTATTGCACCTTTTTGTTAACAGATCCATTTGTTGATTATTCTTCATCTATGCTGCCTGGACTGGTGCTTTGTCTTCCACATTCAGCAACTTCTCTTTCATTACTTCCCCACCTTCACCCATTTTCTCTGCAGTTTCAGAGAGATTCTCCAGCTTGTCTCCTATTTCAATGCCTCTATTTCTTATAAGACAAATACTGTGATTACAAATTTTAATTTTTATTGTGTATTTAGTTTCTTTTCATTCTTCACTTGTCTTTTGTCACTGTCTTTGCAGCTCAGGAGCTTTCCTCCTCCATTTTGCCATTCATTTTCTGCTACTTCTCGTCCCTATTTCTGATGCTTAAACAAGAATATTATCTAGGACTTTCCTGGTGGCTCAGTGGTAAAGAATCCACCTGCCAGTTCAGAAGATGTGGGTTCAATCCCTGATCGGGGAAGATCCCACATGCCGTGGAGCAACTAAGCCCACGCACTACAACAACTGAGCCTGTGCTTTAGAGCCTGGGAGCCACGACTGCCGAGCCCATGTGCCTAGAGCCTGTGCTCTGCAATAAGAGAGGCCACTGCAATGAGAAGCCCATGGACCAAAACTCGAAGGAAGCCCCTGCTTGCTACAATTACAGAAAAGTGCACACAGCAAGGGAGACTCAGCACAGCACCCCCCTCAGCCCTGCCCCCCCACCCCTGCCAAATAGAGCATTATCTATATACCCATTTAAAATTTCTTCTGCCTCCTACGGTAAAATCTTTTCAGTGGAAGATGGCTCTCTTTTTAAAAGAATGGTATGTTTTAAATGGCATCACAAGTTTTTAATTTAATTTAATTTTTGCTTATTTGTTTATTTTTTGAAAGGGAGAGATTTATACTGGTCCAACGTGGCACACCAACCAGGTTTGCATTTCTTTGGTTGGACTGTTTATTCTCTTCCTAAGAGATGCTGGAATTCATTTCTGGGCTTGTAAACTGGCAGTTAAATTGATGTATTCTGGCCAATTCAACTATTCAGTGAAGCTCAGCTGGATTATCATCTTTGGATAATTTGAAGTAGTTTGTGTTTCTTTTTCCAGAGGTAACCTATAAGAAGCTAAATTGCCAGAGAGCACCACCATTCTGAAAGCTGCATTTATACCTACCAGGTTACCTACATCCTCTCCTTCAAACACTTTGGAGCTCCTTTTGATTATTCCGTGGTTTGCTGAAACCATAAATCTGACACAGCAATACCCCATTGTGTCTGTGCTTATCTGTTCAGTTCCTTCAGGAGGTCAGTTCTTGCAGTGTGAGTACATGGACCTTCTCTGTTTAAGGTCTGACTTACTGTCACCGCATGAAAATAAACCTTCTGGAAGCTGCTAAACCTGCAGCCACGATTCCGGGCAAAAGCTGTGAACAGAAGCTTGACTTCTCATGCCTCCGCCTCCTCAGGGCCAGCTGCCCGCTTGTTGGGTAAAGGGAAGCCATGCTGACCACAGTGGGGGATTGCTGCTCTCTGATTGATACGAAACTGCAGCGGGGGCATCTGGGCTTCAGGCACAGCCAGATGTTTTGTCTAGTCCAGCACCCTCCCAGGAAGACAAGCTCCACTGGGCAGCAGTAACGGGTAATCAAAACCATGGCCCCCTCTCTCAATAATCCTACTGCTTCATAACCAGCAGCCAAGAACAGACTTTCCAGGTTGCCCTGGCATTAATCATTAAGAAGCCCATCCATAGTTAAAAATCAACAAACTAGGACTATTAGCCAAATATGAACTTTATGACTAAATGGGCATTAAGAGCAGAAATCAGAGCTTCCAGGAACAAGGAGTTCCTCCATCCTCCAAGTGCCCCAGATCTCTTTACGGAAAGCATACCAGCAAAGGACTGTGTCTTATCCCTGCGTGCCTTCCCTTCTTAGAGCCAGCCACACAGACCTCTCAGCCTCAACCTATACTCAGTTCTTCTGAGTGTAACCAGGACCCCTCGGATAGTTACACTCGATTCCTCCTTGGTTCTCCAGCTAATGCATCCTCCACGTTGCTGCCACTGAACCTCCTGAAGTGGAGAGACTATCATGACCACCAGACGATGAGCTCTTTCAGAAGCAGCAGTGCACACCCACCCCTTCCTCTCTTTTACACGCCTGGAAGCACTTTACCTCCACGCTGCATGGTGAACTACTACTGTTCTGTAATGTGTGGCTAGAACAGCACCTCCTCCCTGTAACACCTTGGCCCAAGCTGCCACCTGGAATTATGGACTGACCTTGTAAAGGCTTTCTATTGTGTTTGTACCTTCTCCCTACTTTAGCACTTATTTCATTATACAAGAATCTAAGTAGGCACTATAGGTAGGCTTACATGTATTCCATTTCCAAACCTCTCATCTGTCTTTACTATTAAAACTGTAAAAGCAAAATGAAATAGATTTTTCACTTGCCCTGAGCAGGCATGGGACGTTCAGAGTAACGGAATGTAGGACGGCGCCTGTAGGTGGCGCAGAGGTAAAGAATCCACCTGCCGATGCAGGGGACGCCGCAGAGGAGGGTTTGACTCCTGGGTGGGGAAAATCCCCTGGGATAGGGCAACCCACTCCAGTATTCTTGCCTGGAGAATTCCATGGACAAAGGAACCTCGTGGGCTACATACAGTCCAGGGGGTCGCAGAGTCAGATACGACTGAGCACGCATGCGCACGCACGCACGCACACAGAAGAAAGGTCGCTCCCTTTCCTCTTCCCTTTTCTTTTAGACTAGAATGCAGACACAATTGCATCATTGATGGACATGAACCTGAGCAAACTGGGAGACAGTGAAGGACAGGGAAGCCTGGCATGCTGTAGTCCATGGGGTCGCAAAGAGTCGGATACGACTGAACGACTGAACAACAACAGACACAATGGCTGGAGCCGCAGCGGCTGACTAGGTCACCATGAGAATGATCGCCTACGGATGCAAGGGCAAGAAGAAAAGCAATGGCGTCCTGAGCAACTGCACTAGAGCTGGATGGGACCATCAGATGCTTTTTCCAGGAGAAAAGTGAACCCCCATCTGCTGAAGCCAGCTTTAGTCAGTTTTTCTATTTCCATTCTTAACAGAGAAATTTTCTATCTGTAAGATCGAGACCTTCAAGGGAAAAGACTGTTTCTTATTTATATTTATACCCTCAGCACCTGGCAGGATGCCCAGCACTGAGTAAATGTTCCAAGTTTCTAAATGAACTGAATGTTGTTACCGTCTTCGAAATATTCCAGTGGCTCCTCATTATACTGAGAAAGCCATTCAGAGTTCTCGTCTTGGCATTCAGGGTCCTGCAGAGAGCCCTCTTTACCCGCACAACTTTATCTCCCCACATCCATCCACATCAGTCGAGTGCTCTTTCCTCCTTTGTGGACATCCCCTATACTTTTCCCTAGGTTCACGCCTTCACTCCCCCTCCCCTCCATTGGAATGTTTGCCTCTCCATGTCCAGGCAAGCTCTGCTTGTCTTTCTTTTCTCCGTTACTGAACTTGACTTGCAGTTAACTACAGCACCTGCCTTGTCTTGGAGGCACCTGCTTATTTGCCTGATTTCCCACTAGAATGTGAACCCCCGGCAGACAAGGATTGGCTGTTGTCTGGTCTTTGTGTTTCCCACTGCATGGCACACAGTCTGTGGCACAGAGAAGGTACTTAATGTCCCGGTGTGCTAAATGAACTAATCTAGGGTCAGAATGGTAGACCAGGGCCAGACAGAATGGGCTTGAAACCTATATCACTGGGTTACTGTGAGACATTCGTCACTCCTGGGCCTCAGTGATCCCATCTATAAAACAGTGGCAATCATAACTGATCCAGAACCTGGTGTGCTGTAGAGACTGGAGACACATTAAGTAGAGGGGAGGATCAGGAGCAAAAAGGCTTTGCCTCCCTATCCAGTTGTCATCTGAGCTGGTCCACTGATTATAAAAAGGAAAACTGGAACCCAGCATTGCAATCTGAGAAGAGGTCCCACACACGTGGGCTGAAATTTCCACCTTCTAGGCACTGATGACACACTCAGGGGTGACATGAAGGTCGCAGCTCACAGGTCTGTTCTCCTGCTGTTAGCTGCCAGGCCTGGACAGAGTGCATCAGCCAGCCTATCCCGTTCTTGGCTCTCAGGGAGAAACACTTTGCCAAATGCCTCCCCCATCCTGTGTTCAAGGGCCGGGTATGACCACCACCAGCCCACTCTTGTGCACATCCAGGAAGGGCCCACTTTCCTGCTTGGGTCAGCCTGACCATGAATCCCTGCAGCCACCTACAGGGTGTAGTTCCTCCTGGGCACTCCCAGAAAGGGACTCTCTTCACCCAGCTTGCTGGGGTAAGGCGACCACAGATTCCTCCAGTCACTTCCAGCGCTTGGTCGAGGCAGGGGCAGGATAAGGAGAGGCACCTCCAGGCCTCTGTCTGAGCCCCAGGGACAGTCTCATGGGCTGGCCGCATCCCCTCCCAGCTGGCACACCCAAGGGAAAACCTGCATGACACCTACCCCCACCAATAGCATGGCACCTGCCATCTGCGACTCTCAGCGGTGACATACCACCTGTTGTGCTCTGGGATGCCACCTGGGTCAAAAGAACAACCCCCTACCAGCCCACGGAGGGGGATTCTCCACATTTGGGAGTTTCAGCCCAGGCACTATTCTAAGTGTTCAGACACATTAGCTCACTTCATTCCCAGAGGAGCCTTAGGTGGTAGGTGCTATTTTAATTGCCAAGTTACAGATAAGAGAACTGAAGCACAGGGTGCCTACCTGAACACCTTCACAAGCTACAGCGCGAGTAGAGAGCGGTAGGTAGTGCGGTGGCCGAGTCTGGCTTTCCGCTGCAACTTGATACCGAATGCAAGACAACTGGGAGGACAACTGGGACATAAAAATAATCAGCTCTTCCAAGGAACGCAGCTGAATGATCAGCCCAGATGGCCCAACTGCAGAATGCAGCTGATGTAGGAAAAACAGGAGCCGTTGTAAAACAAAACATAAATAATGTTCTCAGAGAGATGCAAGATGACAATACACTGATAAAAACAAAAGTGGGCTGTCAAGAGCAATCTGAAAACAGAAAGTGCAGTTTTCTTGAAATAAAGATGGAAACAAAAACAAGATTTCCAAAATAAAGAGGCAGGAATAACAGAATAAATACTGTTGAAAACAGAATTAATGGAAACACAAGATCACTGGCAGAATGAAAATGGGATATAGATCTATCAAATCGCTAGAGGAGAAACAGAGCCAATTAAATCAGCTAACAACAGGAAGAGTTACAAATAAAAAGAAAACAATTAAAAAAAGCATTGCATATTTTATTTGAAAGAAAGCATAATGCATAGGATGTAAGAGAAATGTATAAAATCCTTTCTTTTAAAGGATTTCTTTCTTTTCCCTTTCTTCAAATATACACAGAACACAATTAAGAAAAAAATCCAAAAGTAACGAGGGCACAATGTAGTAAAAGTGGAATTGATTTACAAAACCATACAAAATGTGTTACTTCATAACTTTGAAACATTCTTAAATACTCAGGTTAAAAAGAAACCTAAACTAAAATTATAGACTAGACACAAACCCAGATGAATAGTCTATATGGAAAAAAAAAAACTTCCTCAAAGAAAAATACACAAAGAACTTGAAGCAGCAAAAACAAGTAAGTACCATTTTGTCCATCACACAGGCAAACACTGTCAGGATCGACAGCAGCAAGTGACGCAGAGCGGGGAAGCAGGCTTCCGGAAGACGTGTGCATTACTGTAATAGCTGGAGGGAAATGTGAGGTCATGCATAAACATTTGCCTTCTGAGAATCTACCCTAAGGAACTAATTGGACAACTGTCCAAAGATTCATGTGTAAGGGTGTTTACTGGAGTGAAAACGTGAAAATATCCACTTTATCAATAGGAAAGTAGTTAAATAAATTATGGTTGTACAGACAATAGAATTCCCTGTAACCATCAACCAGGATGGGGTCGATCTATATATACTGACATAATAAGATGATGATATGTGGGTAAATGGTAAAACAAAAAGCAAGCTACTGAGCCACTTGAAGAGGTGATCTTGTTTTAGCAAGCACAATTATTGCCTTTGCTCCCTGTACACAAAATACCTAAAAGAGGAAGTCAAACAAGTGGATCTCAATGGCTCTCTTATGAAGGGCATACAGAGAACGGAGTAAGATGATGGGGACTTTTGATTTCTACTCTATAAACTTCTTTATAATTTTTAAAAATGAGTATTTTGGGACTTCCCTGGCTGTCCAGTGCTTAAGACTTTGCCTTCCAATGCAGGGGGTTCAGGTTCAATCCCAGGGTGTTGAGCTAAGACCCCACAAGCCTCATGGCCAGAAAACCAAGACATAAAACAGAAATAATGTAATAAACTCAATAAAGACTTTACAGAGTGGCCCAGATAAAAAAAATCTTAAAAAATAAAGTATCTCTTTTTTATATATAAAAATTTGGCAAAACTAATACAATATTGTAAAGTTTAAAAATAAAATAAAATTTAAAAAACTCTATAAAGATATTTTCACTTAAAAAATAATAATGAAGCCTTGGGACTTCCCTGGTGGTCCAGTGGTTAAGAATTCACCTTCCAGTGCAGGGGACAGCATTCAATCCCTGGTCGAACTAAGATTCCACACACCACAACTAAGCCCGTGCACCACAGCTACTGAGCCTGCACACTCCAAAGCCCATGCACCAAAAGCAAGAGACATCCACATGCCACAATGAACACCCAGCACAGCTCCCCTAAAAGATAATAAGGAAGTCTTCCTCTGAATATGGCACAAACACCAAAGGGGCTGTTTGTGACCATCTAAAGGTGGTCTGGCTGTGAATTCCCTTAACTTGGCTGCTGGTGGTTCCAGGGAGGGGTGGCGGGGTGTGGGGGTCAGGGAAGGAGAGAGGAGGCGAGGGACTGAGACCAGGTGTGGGGACAGGTGTGGTGGATGCTGCAGACGCCTGGCTGGGATGGAAGGCTGGGCAGAGGGACCGCAGGAGGAAGGGAAAAGGGGACCATTGCTCCGTCCCCATCTTTCAGCTGCTCTCAGTGCAGCTGGGAAGCCCTTCTCTTCTCTTCTCCTTTGAGGCTGTGAAGCACCAAGGAGCCTTTCCAATGGGGACTGAGGTCATGTTCATCCTTTCCCGGCCATTCCCCACCTTGGTGTCCTCACACACCCCCTCAGCAGGCCCCCTCTGAGTTCCTGCTGTCTTTGGAGAGATTATTTCCTGTTTATCTGGATTCTGTCTTTTGGAGAGCTAGGAGAGGATCCTCTGGTCTTCCCCTCAGCCCAGCTCACGCCGGCCATTCCTTTGAGTGACAACAGTTCTCACGTCTGCCCAGAAAGCCCATCACTGATTTCTGGCGCTCTCTTTGCCAGACACTCCGCGATCTCTCCGCTCTCCTTCCAGCCTCCTCCTAAACCTTAATACCTGGGAACTAACGCTGCATGTCCTGGGGATGCTCAGGTTATGGTATCATGGAGGAGATGCAAGCCCCAGTACTTAAGAAGTATCAGGATGTCTACAATTACCTTCGTGTGATTCAGCAAAAGCAAAAATGAGGATGGAAAGGAAAGAAAAAAGAGCAAATGTGGTGGAATATTCACAGCAGCTGAATCCAGGTGACAGGTATGGAGGTGCTCAGCATACTGTTCTTTCGACTTTTCTATTTTACATATTGTATGCTACACAACAAAAAGTGAGGAAACAGAAGAACCTGTTTCCATATTTCTTGAGGAGAGTGAGACTGGCTGGTGCAACTCCTTAATGAAGGTCCCCTGAACTTGTCCCTTCTTCTCCCCCATTGCCACTGGTGGGGTTCAGGCCTCCCCGCCCCAGTGACACTTTGGAGAGAGCCAGCCTCCTCCTCACTGGGCTCCCAGCCCCCATCTGTCCCCTCTTCCACAAGCTGCCAGAATGGGACCACGGATCACAGCACCCACGGACCTCCACACGTGGCCACGTGCAGCCCGCTCCACCAGCTTCATCCCCCTCTGCAGCCCACCCCTCCACCCAAGTCCTGGGTGATGCTTTGCCATGTGGACCCGTGCCCAGCTCCTTGAGTCCACCCACTGTCCAGTCACCTCTTCTGCCTAGTAGGCCCTTCTGTCCTGCCAACCTTCCTCCTTGGCCATGGGACCACCTCCTCTCCACCCAACACGACTTACTCCAGTGTCACCATTTCCAGGATGGGACCATTTCCAGACTCTGGCCTCCCGTCCTGCTGTTCAATCCCCTGCCCCCTCCTTCCACCACCTCTCACCATGTACACACGCATCTCCTCTTTGGGACTCCAATACGCAGTTCCTACTAGGCATGGATGTGGAAAGGATGCTATATTTGAGGGAATATGTACAAAGTGCTGCACAGCACGCTGGGCTTTTGTAACTATTCCCTCCACAGTCCTAGAGCACAAGCATTTTTGTCGCCATTTTACAGATGTGAAAACTCAGATTGAGAAAGGGAAGCGATGTGGGGTGATACTGGAGTAGTGGGCAGACTCTTACTACCATCATAGAACCATGGTTAAATATTTACTATGTTCCAAGCACTGTGCTGAGTACATGGCCTACAATGGCTAATTTAGGTTTTCTATCCCAGAAGCCAGTATTATAGCCCATATACCCCAGAAGGAAAGGAGGAGAGACTTACCCAACGTCCTGCAAACGGTAAAGGGCAGAGCTGGGATTCAAGCCTGTGCCCTCAGCTACTGTGTGGTCGCAGTGTCACCACGGCCAGTGCCTCGTGTGAACTTGGATTGCAGCCCTGTGATGCTCAGGCTGGCCTTTTCAGGTTTCCCACGGGCTCTGGCCTGAGCCTGGGGTCATAGCGATGACTGTTGATCACCAGGGCCTTCAGGTGAGGTGGGCAGGGCCAGCCACTGGCTGGCGGACTGGTAAGGACGCTGGTGGCGAATCCCCTGAACAGCTGGCAGTGGTCAGTTTGCCGGCTCTGACACTTACCCAATGGTGCAGCCGGCATCAGCCTCGATGGTCCAGACGCAGTTGAGGTTGTGCTCGTAGGGAGCTGGATACCCAGGGGACAGCACCTGCCCCGACACCTCTCCTCTCACTGTCCCTCCACACTCGGCTGAAAGAAATCCCAGAAGGGTGAGTTTCAGGGGGCGACCTGCGTGCACAGGGGCACCCCCCTGGCTCCTCCTGCCTGTGTGCAGGGTCCCTCTTGTTCATCCCAGCTGGCTGAGCACAGCATAGAGGAAGGCCCTGGATGAGACTTGTATCTGGGATCTACAAAAGCCCCTACAAGTCAACAATGAAGAGACAAACTGCTTGGTTAAAAAATGGGCAAAGCCTTTGAACAGACATTTCTGCACAGAAAGTATACAAATGGCCTCTGAGCACATGAGAAGGTGTGTAACATCACAGTCATTGGGGAAATGCAAATCAAAACCACAATGAGGCCCCACCTCACAGTCTCTAGGAGGCTGTAACCAAAAAGACAGACTGACTAATGTGTAGGTGAGGATATGGAGACACTGGAACCCTCGGCTTCCAGTTTCCAGCTGGTGGGAGCACAAAACATTACAGCTGCTTTGGAAAACAGTTTCCTGTATACCTGCTCAAAATGTTAAACATAACTACCCAGGGGAAAGTGAAAGTGTTAGTTGCTCAGGCATGTCTGACTCTTTGTGACCCCATGGACTGTAGCCCGCCAGGCTCTTCTGCCCATGGAATTCTCCAGCAAAAATATTGGAGTGGGTTGCCATTTCCTTCCACAGGGTATCTTCCCGACTCAGGGATTGAACCTGGGTCTCCTGCAGTACAGGCAGATTCTTTACAATCTGAGCCACCAGGAAAGCCCCAAAGCTACCTAATGACCCCAGCAGTTCTGCTGTTGCATATACACCCAAGATAAATGAAAATGTAAGTTCAAATGAGAATTTGTACACAAATGACCATAGGATCATCATTCATAAAATCCACCCCCTCCCAAAAGGGAAAAAACCCAAATGTCCATCAACTGATGAATGGATTAACAAATAAGGTATATCCATAAAACAGAATATTATGTGTTCATAAAAAATAAAGAGGTACTGCCACACAATACATCATGGATGAACGGAATGTTGAAAATATTAGCTAAGTTAAAGAAGGCAGGCACAAAAGGCCACATACTGTGTGTTTCTATTTATATAAAATATCTGGAACAGAAAAATTTACGGAGACAGAGAGTACGTTTGTGGTTGCCAAGGCCTGAAGAAGAGCAGGCAGCAGGGAGGGATTGTTAATGGGTTAGGGTTTCTTCTGGGGAGACAAGATATTCAGGAATTAGATTGTGGTGATGGCTGTACAACCCCATGAATATACTAAAAGGCAACTAAATGGGCCAACTGTATGGTATGTGAAGTCTATCTCATTAAAGTTATTTAAAAAAGGTCCCTGGGGGTTGGGCTGATGGCCCACTCTATGAGCAAACTCCTTGACGCTTCCTGGAGGATGTGTAGGAACTCAGTCCTGGTCATTGACAAGAACTGGTCATTGACAAGACATTGCATTCTTCCTCCCAGAGAACTTGTGGTCTAGAGGAGGAGATGGCCGCAGTGTATGCCTAGGGCACCGACCGAGCCACGTTCATGGCAAGTGGTAGCACAGAGGTGGAGGTGACCAGTTTCCTCGTGTGCAGGGTCGGGAGAGGTGGGGCAGGTGGGAAGAGTGGAATGGAGAGGCCCAGGAAGAGGACACTGCTGACAGGGAAGAGCACTGCAAACCTCCTGGGGCTGCGAAACAGCATGGCAGCTTGCGGGACAGCATATGGGATGGGGCGCGGTGGGGAGACGGGGCTGAGGAGCTGGGCGAGCATTCTACATGGAAGGGCGCTGCACACTCGGCTGTTGCCTATTTCCTGTGTTAGGAGAAGAACTGCAGTGCTTATGCCCGTGAGTAGAGTCATCACTTTTACACACTTGCCCATTAGAGAGGACATGCTGGGAGCAGTGTGCAGGAGCACAGAGGGGTGGACCTGGAGGCGGGGGACCAGTGAAGAGGTCCATACTTGCCATCAGAGCAGCCCTCTGGGTCAGAAGCTGGTGATCCTCCTGGTCTTCTTCCTCCCCATCATCTAACCCACCTCTGAGCCCCTGGGCCTGAACCTCTGTGATTCTTTTCACACCTGACCCCCCGCCCCCATTGTTAAGAGTGGTGGCTCAGTCCCTTACCATCTCCGGGGGAACAGAGTCCCCAGCCCCCAGCAGTGCCACCAGAAGGGTCCTTGTAAAATACAGACTGGCCACACCCTTGCTTAGGTTAAACCCTCCTCCCCAGGGTGAAGTCCATACTGCTTAGGGGAGCCCATTAAGCCCCCAGAGGGCTCCCTTTGGCCTTTTCTGGCCCTCTCCTGGCACCTCTTGGTCCAGTCAATTATGATGAACTCCACAAGCCCAGGCACTCTGGGCCTCTTCAGGCCTCTCCTTGGACTCACAGCCTGACAGCATCTTCTGCATGAGACTCTCCCTGCCCCACATGGAGCTGACATTGTCCTCTCTGGTGTCTCCATTATAACATGATCAGGATCTTATCATACCCTATATATTGTCACCCTGCTTATTTAACTTGTTTGAGTACATCATATGAAGTGACAGGCTGGATGAGTCACAAGCTGGAATCAAGACTGCCGGGATAAATAACAGCAACCTCAGATATGCAGATGATACCACTCTAATGGCAGAAAGCAAAGAGAAACTAAAGAGCCTCTTGATAAAGGTGAAAGAGGAGAGTGCAAAAGCTGGCTTAAAACTTGACATTCAAGAAACTAAGATCATGGCATCAGGTCCCATCAGTTTATAGCAATAGATGGAGAAAAAGTGGAAACAGTGACAGATATTATTTTCTTGGGCCCCCAAATCACTGCAGATGGTGACTGCAGCCACAAAATGAAAAGATGGCTACTCCTTGGAAAGCTAAGGCACACCTAGATAGCATATTAAAAAACAAAGACATCACTTTGGCCACCTGATGAGAAGAGCCCATTCCCTGGAAAAGACCCTGATGCTGGGAAAGATTGAGGGCAGGAGGAGAAGAGGGTGAGAGAGGATGAGAAGTTTGGATGGCATCACCAACTCAATAGACATGAGTTTGAGCAAACTTCAGGAGACGGTGAAAGACAGGGAAGCCTACTGTGCTGCAGTCTGTGGGGTCACAGATACAACCTAGCAACCGAACAACAACAATCTCCTTTACAAGACTATACACTCTCCGGCAGTAGGGATCTTGTATTACTTGTGTTTGTACATCAAGTGCCCAGCATGGTGTTTGGCACATTATGTGCTCAGGTGGTCAGTCATGTCTGACTCTTTTTGTGACCCCATGGACTGTAGCCCGCCAGGCTACATGGAATTTTCTAGGCAAGAATCCTGGAGTGGGTTGCCATTTCTTTTTCCAGGGGATCTTCCCAAACCAGGGATTGAATCAGTGTCTCCTGCATTGTCAGGTGGGTTCTTTCCCACTAGTGCCACCTGGGAAGCCCTTGGCACCTTACAGATAATTTAACAAGTGTTTGTTGGATGAATACATGGGAAGATAGAAGATCAAATGAATTACAGGAGCTTATTGCTTTCCTGGCAAACGACGTTGAAGGGTCTAAATCAAGGGAGCATGAGTCAAAATGAAGAGGTGACTTGCTGCAAAGCTTCTTAGGAAAGATCTGACTAAGCAAGACCTTAGAAGAGGTAAGAGAAGATAGGGTCAGGGCCACAAATGGGAGACTGACCTTCATCTGTTGCTCCAAAAGACCCATGAAACATCTCTTGGGCCCCATGGCTTGACACGAGCCCACTAAGGCAGGGCAGGGGAAGGGTCCTTCTGCAGTGAGCCTGCTCATGAGACTGGACCCTTTCTTTCAGCATCACTACCCTCGTGATGATGTTGGGATGGGTTGTGCCAACCCAACTGAGAGATGCAGGGCTGAACAAGGCTGGAACAGGGAGTAAGGTGTGGGTGGGAGGATGAGCTCAAAGGAAGCCTGTCCGGCTTCACAGGTAGCTCAAAAGGTGGCAGGACATTATCCATGTTCTGGGCTGGAGCTTCCTTCCATATTCCGGATGGAGCAGCCCCTCCTGCAGCCCAGAGCCAAATGTTTGGAGGCAGTGGCACCAGCAGCATTTTCTCATGGACACAACTACCTCTTTTCTCAAGGGTCACTTTTATCTGGGGACTGCAAGGGGGCAGGGGCTGAGCCTGGGGCCAGCATGAAGCAGATTCACCAACAAGACCCCAAGACTCTCATCTTTCTGATCTCTCTTATCTCCATCCTAGAGCCCCAGCTGCTTTGTTTGGGCTGTAGCATCCACCATGGACAAATAAAACATCTGGGTGTTGCAGCTGTAGCAGTCATTGCTGATAGGCCATGATCAAGTCTACCACAATATGACATATGTAAAAATATGCACACACAACTCCAAACGCACAGCCTCCCTCCCCTACGTGGTGCCTGAGGGAGTCTCAGTGGGGCAGCCTGCTGGAGTTTCAAAGTATAAGTATTTTTTCCAGCACTGCTTGAGCGGATCCTCTAAGTTCCATCTGACTGGCAGATTAGATATTCAGAAGAACTTTATAGGGGAGCCTTTCTGCAAAGCAAATGATTGTTTTGCAGTGTGAATCATCACCTCCTTCACATTTCATTTGCTCTGGCTTGCCTATGGCCCCAGACAGTTGTCTGTTTCTGCCTGTGTCTCCCTTGCTGGCCTGGGACCTGCTTTTCCCTGTATTCCCAGGGCCTGGCAGAGAGCCTGGCACATGAATGAAAGAAGGAGATAGAAACAGGGATGCAGGGAGAAAGGGACAAGGTGTGCCTGCGCTTGAGCACAGAGAGAGGAAGACTCCAGAGGCCACTGTCCTGTCCATGGTCAGGTTTAAAATCCTTGCCTTGAGACCCTCTGTTGTGTAACAGTGTCAAGATCCTGTTAACACGCAGTTGTCTGGGTGGTGGTGGGGAGAGTATCACCCTTACCGCCTCCCCCCCATGCTGGTTCACACCTTCAGCTTCACACTGGCTCAGGCTGGAGTGTGCAACTCTCTCCCCTCCCCTCTGGTGGGTGATGCTTACCCATCCTTTCAAGTCTCAATTAAAATATCACCTCCTAAGCACAACTTTCTCCTGTTCCCTCCACCCTCTGGCACCTACTCTTGTTACAGTGCTTATCTTGTATTATGATCTCTTTTGGGTCTATTCTCCTTCCCAGGGTGTGGGCTCTCCAAAGGCAGGAAGAATGCTTTATTCTTTCTTTTTTTCATTTCTCTGCTTCTGCACACACCCAAACATACACCTGCACCAGTTCTGCCACTTGGCATTCTTAGGTGCTTAAACGTCCTCCTGGTGGAGGTTTTGCTTTTATAAGATCAGCCAGAGCTGCACAGCCATGCTGAGGTTGTGGGCCATGGGACAGGGGATGGAATGAGGGAGAGGCCTGAGGATGCAGGACAAAGCAGCATGGTAGAGGACTCCTGCTCAGCAGGGAGGGTCATACACGCAGTGAGGCGGGTGGGCCAGACAGACAAAAGGATGAGCGTGAACTGTTCCCCACTTCTGCCTTGGACCAGGTTTCTCTTGTCCTGTGACACGTGGATGGAGCTTCCAGACAGCCTGTGTTGACATTCTGGAAGCACCACAGAGTTAAGAAGGTGCTAGTTCATCATCGCACTCTTAAGTGTGACATACATCTAGCTCATGATCTGAAACTTAAGGACAAGACAGATATTAATTCATCATCCTACTTTCTCTTTCTCAGCATGCCTCCAGAAAAGGGAGTATGAACCCCATTTTGTCTATGGGGAAACTGAGGCCCGGACTGAACTGGAGATTTATTTAGTCATGTTGTGGCAGGAACCCTTGGAACCAGGCAAAAAGTCCCTCTTCCTTTTAATTGACTCTCCCACCTCTCTGTTGTCACCAGGATTATGACTCTGAGAGCATGACTTGGCCCTGGTCCCACTCGCTAAACGTGTGACGGTGGCGAACACCGCCTGGGTGACTGCCGTGCAGGTGTGATGAGGTTGAGAGTGAGGGTGTGGGTGGCAGAGATGCAGGGCCAGCGATGACGCCCATGAATAGGAGGGTTCAGACAGCCCCAAGGCCCTGGAGAGTGGGGGCCAATGGGGGACCCTTAGTGAGCCCAGAGCTTGGAACTCCGCATTAGGGGACAACCAAAGTGGTAAAAAAAGAAAAGAAAAGAAAAGAAACCCGCCTGCCAATGCAGGAGACATAAAAGATGTGAGTTTGATCCCTGGGTTGGGAAGATCCCCTGGAGGAGGGCATGGCAGCCCACTCCAGTATTCTTGCCTGGAGAATTCCCATGGACAGAAGAACCTGGCATGCTGCAGTCCATGGGGTCGCAAAGAGTCGGACACGAAGGAAGCGGCTGAGTACACACAAGGGGTCACCTGCAGAGCAAGAGGCCTCCTACCGACACAAGTGGGCAGCGGCCGGTCCCAGGCCCTGCGCTCCCCGCTCAGACACAGCAGCTCCTCACTGCCCCGCAGGCTGTACCCGGGGTCACAGCTGAAGGACACGGAGCTCCCAGCGAAATGGCCTCCATCATGAACCTTGTAGCCAAACTGGGGGGTTCCTGGGTCCTCACATTTGATGAGTTCAAAACCTGGAGAAAAGAGAAAAGAGTGAGCGTGATACGCCCGGCACAACCACATCCTGCAGCCCATCCCCCCATCCCAGAGCATGCAGGTCCTTAAGAAAGCCACCAGCACGTGTCTCATGGAGCACTGCTTCGGGGCCACATGACTGTGCTCAGGTCAGGGTCTCTGTTTACAGAGTGTCCCCCCTTGCCTGTCACTGTACATAAACGACTTCACTTAATTCTTCCAGGACAGCTTTTAATAGTTTTCAGGTGTAGGGTCTGGATTTTCTGGGTGTTTTCGGTTTGTTTGTTTGAGCCTTAGCATTTTGCTAGCAGGAGCTGCTTTTCCCGTTTTGCTCACCAAGACATTCTGATAGGAAATATGGAAAAGTCACTTTGCATGCATGTTTCACAGCTCAGCTTCATCCTGCTGACGTATATACTCTATCAAATGAGCGTGGAGAAGGAGACCTCTGTGAGCTTACACAAAGCTCTTCGGGCACAGTGGTCATCTGGGTCAGCGCCTGTGTTTTATTCACAGGATTCCTTTAGGGACGAGGGACTATGCATTTCACAGCTGAGAATATTGACTGCGGAAGGTCACACAAATTGCTTCAAAGTCACCCAATCTCAGGTGACAGAAATGGAATTGGAAGGCAACTCTACTTAATCCTCTTCCATCGACATGCCTGCAGTAACAGGCACAGACCCCGTGTCCAGGCAAGAGGCATTTTGGGTAGACTAACTGTGTTTGTTTTTTTTTTAAACACTTTTATAGAGATACAACTTACATACCAAACACTTGTCCATCTACAGTGTACAATGCAGTGTCCTTTAGTCTATTCAGAGTTATGCAACTCTCAGCACAATTTACTTTTAGACACTTTCATCACCCCAAAAGGAAAATGAATTTTCCCCAACTACTTCATCCCCAGGCAACTAACAATTTTCCTTCTGTCTCTGTGGATTGGCCTATTCTAGACACTTCATATAAATGGATCATGCAATACATATGTCCACATGTACTGTGAGGGGCTTCTTTCGCTTAACATCACGTATTCAAGGTTCAACCATGTTGTAGTATGGATCAAAACTGGATCCTTTTCTGTGGCCAAATAATACCCCATGGTATGGATGGATATATCACATTTTACTTACCCACTCATCAGTTGATGGATACTCACTGGATTTTAAAATAGCCTATAAAAAGCACATTTCTTTGTAGCTACTGGGCAAGTAGAAGCTCAAATCAATGAACAAAATAGCTGTGAAGCCAAAGAATGGAGATACCACCCTAAGTATTCTGTAGCTGTGGACAAACCACGGGTGTTTTCTCTTTTTGCAATCTCAGGAATAAGGGAGGGAGTTACAGTCAGGAAAAGAGGGAAAGAGTCAACACTTGACTCTTCAGGGAGTGGTAAAAAAAGAACATAATTATCCATTGGTGCTTGCATTTTTTACATCTGACTGTAGCCGAACATTATTTTATAAATGTCATGATTAGGAAAGGCTATCTTTGGTTGATTTAATTAAAAGACTCAGTGCTTATTATTTTTAGTGAGTTAAGGGTGATGAGTGGGTAAAAGGTGCGCTATAACTCTGAGTTCAGTTAATCATGGGTGTAACCATGGAGCTGTACGCCAAGTGGGAGCTTATCCACATCATGGGCACAGGGTCTCAGGGGAAACAATCAGCTAAGTGTGCACCAGTCAGAAAAAATCAAACCCACTCATTGATGGGTGACGTCCCGGAGCCCAGCCTCCCAGTGTGCGGAACCAGGGAGAGCCCAATTTCATGGTCCATTCAGAAGTGAGAAAGACTTACTGGAAAAGTGCAGCTCAAAGCCCTTGCTGGTGTTCTCAGCATCAGTGATAAAATCAAGCCACAGACTGCTGGACGTGCTATTCAGTGTCACCCCCAGCAACTCGGTGCGGCTGAACACCCCGAGCAGACGGGCAGAGTTGTTATTGCCATCGTAGACCTGGACAGAGGAGAGACCCCAACCCCATGTTATCAGCATGACCTTATCTGGAACAAGAGCTCCCTAACCCACAGCCCACATTCCCAGAGTTCAGCACAGATAACAACTGTTAGAGGGGCACTGAGCCCCCGGATGCAAGGAAGACAGCAGAGTGGAGTTGGCCACCATGTGGGTTATCAATCTGTCTCGCCTCCACTTGGTACCAGTTTTGTGCTCGGCCTATCTTGGTGTGAATCTGATCTCTAGGAACTGCTTGCTGTTCTAACCTTTCCAGGAGAGTTCTGGTCTTGTTCCCCCAACCCCCATATGGCACCAGCTTACTCTTCAGCAGCTTGGGGACGCCAGGTTGGGGCAGCCTGACTACCCAAGCCATCTGTTTCTGCAGACCCATTGGCTGCAAGTAGAGACATTACTTTGCCAACAAAGGTCCATTTAGTCAAGGCTATGGTTTTTCCAGTGGTCATGCATGGATGTGAGAGTTGGACTGTGAAGAAAGCTGAGCGCCAAAGAATTGATGCTTTTGAACTGTGGTGTTGGAGAAGACTCTTGAGAGTCCCTTGGACTGCAAGGAGATCCAACCAGTCCATTCTAAAGGAGATCAGTCCTGAGTGTTCATTGGAAGGACTGATGCTAAAGCTGAAACTCCAGTACTTTGGCCACATTATGCGAAGAGTTGACTCATTGGAAAAGATTCTGATGCTGGGAGGGATTGGGGGCAGGAGGAGAAGGGGATGACAGAGGATGAGATGGCTGGATGGCAGCACCGACTTGATGGACATAAGTTTGAGTAGGCTCCAGGAGTTGGTGATGGACAGGGAGGCCTGGCGTGCTGCGATTCATGGGGTCGCAAAGAGTTGGACATGACTGAGTGACTGAACTGAAAACTGAGGCTGAAAGCATTTGGCATTTCTGCACTGCAAGATACCCTATCCTGTCCTTCCATGATCTGAGACACCCAGGAGATGAGATAGTTGTCCTCCTCCCTAATCCCACCTTGGTAGCTCAGTGGTAAAGAATCTGCCTGCCAATGCAGGAGACATAAGAGATGGGAGTTCGATCCCTGGGTTGGGAAGATCTCCTGGCGTAGGAAATGGCAACCCACTCCAGTAGTATTCTTACCTGAAAAATCCCATGGACAGAGGAGCCTGGTGGGCTACAGTCCCTGGGGCATCAAAGTCAGACGCAGTTGAGCACACATGCACACTACCCCCACCCAACTGTGGCAGTGGCCTCGGTCTCACACTCTGCAGGTCCAGGGCCCTGGGATCCAGCAGGATGAAGTTAAAATGTCCAGGGTGTCAGATGTCACATATCTTCCCATTCCCCAAGCTCAGCCTCTGCCCCTTCCCTCCTAAAATGAGGGCTCCAGCCAGGGCCTGCTAGGCTAGCCAGGGGTGGAATCATGCAGGCATCTGGCTTCCCTGACTCCCATCTGTCCCCTGAACTTCTGAGCACCGGCAAAGACAACAATCATCAGAATAATGAACTGGCTCCCCAGGTTCCAAGGTTGCTGCTCCTTTCCAGATAATTGTGCAAATAACAACAGAAGTTGTGATTGAGCGAGGGACCCCCTGGTGCTTTGGTAAATATCAAAGATGGGATCTATGGGTGGGTGATGAATATTTGTGCATGGCACAGGATGTGGTGCCAGCTGCCAGCAAATTGGAACGATATTTCCATCCTACTATTTATGAAGCAAAGCTTTCTAAAAGAAGTCATCCTTCAAGCTAACAGTGCTGTATATTACAGAGATTTGTTCAGGCCCCTGGGAGCCTCAAAAGTCTGTTTCCAGATCCTGTATGCAATTGTTTTATGTCATGGATAGACTGGGAGAATTCCAGAGCACCGACAGATATAGAGATGACACCCATTCAAAGAGTTTCGCTCACTGTTACATCCAGACTGCTATAAAAATATTTTTACCCATTAACACATATATTTCCTAATTGACTGATCAAGGGATTAGTCATCAACATTTGTCAGCATCACAATCAGAGAGACAACTAGTCACCATATGTTTCTTAATGGAAGACACCAATAACTACGGGGTCATTTTGTCAAAAGAAAAATTAAACCTGGCTAAGATCAAGCCACTGTATTGAATTTCCAAGTTATAGGAAATATGGAGGACAGAGGAACACATGAAATGAATAAATTACAAATAAACAAACAAGTCACAGATAAATAACAAGTAAATTATTCCCAGGTGGCTCAGTGGTAAAGAGTCTGCCTGCCAATGCAGGAGATGTGGGTTTGAGCTTCCTGGGTCAGGAAGATCCCCTGGAGTAGGAAATGGCAACCCACTCCAGTATTCTTGCCTGGGAAATCCCATGGACAGAGGAGCCTGGCGGGATACAGTCCATGGGGTCACAAAAGAGCTGGACATAACTTAGTGACTGAACAACGACAACAAAACGAGAAGAGATGGAGGTAGAAACCTAAGCACAAAAAAATACTTGAGGCAACTCATCTAGTGTGTAGATTTTATTTGGATCCTGATTCAAATAAAGTGCAAAATTCAAAACTATTGATAATATGATAATATTTAAAAAATGTAAATATAATTATGAATTATATTTAAAAATATAATTGTTGGCATATCATTGTCCAGAATATGAGGAAAATGCCCTGGTACGTAAGAAGCACCTAATAAATGTATGAAAGAAGTGAAAGTGTTAGTCACTCCGTTTAGTTCAGTTCAGTAGCTCAGTCGTGTCCAACTCTTTGCGAGCCCATCAACCGCAGCACGCCAGGCCTCCCTGTCCATCACCAACTCCTGGACTTCACCCAAACCCATATCCATAGAGTTGGTGATGCCATCCAACCATCTCATCCTCTGTCATCCCCTTCTCCTCCTGCCCTCAATCTTTCCCAGCATCAGGGTCTTTTCAAGTGAGTCAGCTCTTTGCATCAGGTGGCCAAAGTACTGGAGTGTCAGCTTCAACATCAGTCCTTCCAATGTCACTCAGTTGTGTCCAACTCTTTGTGACTCCATGGACTGTAGCCGGCCAGGCTCCTCTGTTCATGGGATTTCCCAGGGAAGAATACTGGAGTGGGCTGCCATTTAAAATAAATAATACAATAGCTTCTTTTAGTAATTTTGCCTTTAAATCCACCTGGAATTTTGGCATATGGTAAAAGATAAGATGGGCTTCCCAGGTGGCACTAGTGGTAAAGAATCTGTCTGCCAGTGCAGGAGACCTAAGAGACACGGTTTGATCCCTGGATCAGGAAGATCCCCTGGAGAATGGCATGGCGACCCATTCCATTATTCTTGCTAGAGAATCCCATGGACAGAGGAGCCTGGTGGGCTATAGTCCACAGGGTCACAAAGAGTTGGACACAACTAAAGCGACTTAGCATGCACAAAAGATAAGATACATTTTCTTCCTTGTGGATTAGCCATTTTTAACCAATTAACTCTGTAAATATTCCACCCATTATCAACTTTGCTGCTACTGCTAGCTGCTGCTAAGTTGTTCAGTCGTGTCCGACTCTGTGCGACCCCATAGACAGCAGCCCACCAGGCTCCCCCATCCCTGGGATTCTCCAGGCAAGAACACTGGAGTGGGGTGCCATTTCCTTCTCCAATGAGTGAAAGTGAAAAGTGAAAGTGAAGTCGCTCAGTCATGTCCGGCTCTTCATGACCCCATGGACTGCAGCCCACCAGCCTCTTCCATCCATGGGATTTTCCAGGCAAGAGTACTGGAGTGGGGTGCCATCGCCTTCTCCGATTATCAACTTTAAAGCCACCTTTATTACATATATAGTTCAACCATTTTTGGGGTCAACTTTCTATGCTACCACAGTTATTTTTTTGTCTATTCCTGCACATGAGCTGGACTTCTGAGGTGGTGCTGGTGGTAAAGAACCTACTTGCTAATGCAGGAGACATAGAGATACACGTTCAATCCCTGGGTCAGGAAAATCCCCTGCATGAGGGTCTGGCAAGCCATTCTAGTATTCTTGCCTGGAGAATCCCATGGACAGAGGAGCCTGTCAGGCTACAGCCCAGTCAGACAGGACTCAAGCGACTTAACACGCTTGTACATGAGCTATACTGTTTTAATTATGGTAGCTTTGTAATATATTTAATATTTAGTAGGGCAAGTTCCCTCTCATTTGTCTTCTTTTAACTTAAGAAATTCTTCTCTCATATTTATTCTTTTAGATAAACTCAAGAATTTTCTCAAATTAAGAAAAACAACAACTCTCCGTACTCCCCTCAAAGACCCAAAATAATTTCTATAATTCTCACTGATTAACATTAAATATATGGATTGACAACAGAGAAAACATATATCTACATGATATTAAGTCTTCCTATGTGTATATATGACATCTGATTCCATTTAATAAAGTTGTCTTTTATATCTCCCAGTAAAAGTCTGTACTTATTCCTGGGCATTTTAATATTTTTTATTGATTTTGGCATTTGGGTCTTTGTATGCATTTATTTCCTAACAGAATATTGCTTGTCCATAAGAAAATGGCTGTGATGGTCCAGTTCATCATTATATATAGGTGATGGATTTATCCCTGACAAATCTGAGAGAATCTGCACACAGCCAGTACATCTAACCTTCTTTTTTCTCTATTAGATGTTTCCAGTTTTTTCAGCTTTATTGAGGTGTAATTGACAAATAAACTTGATTTTTAATGTGCATGAAGCCACTACATCTAATAAGACAGGTCAGCAAGATGGCTGCCTTCAAAATGAATATGTTAAGTGGATCGTGTTTAACACACAGTTACAATGTTACATTCCTATGAACACTGCCCCTGCGTATCTGTTTACACAGTATTCAAGTTTCTCTAGGGCATACATGTAGAACTAGAATGGAGAAGCAGGTCACACAGGGAAGGTACATCTTCAACTTTGTCAGACATTGTCAGTTTGCTCTTCGAAGAGTAAACCAATTTAATCTCTCTACCAGCACCACAGACTGGTTCCAAATAGGAAAAGGAGTACGTCAAGGCTGTATATTGTCACCCTGGTTATTTAACTTATATGCAGAGTACATCATGAGAAATGCTGGACTGGAAGAAACACAAGCTGGAATCAAGATTGCCGGGAGAAATATCAATAACCTCAGATATGCAGATGACACCACCCTTATGGCAGAAAGTGAAGAGGAACTAAAAAGCCTCTTGATGAAAGTGAAAGTGGAGAGTGAAAAAGTTGGCTTAAAGCTCAACATTCAGAAAACGAAGATCATGGCATCAGGTCCCATCACTTCATGGGAAATAGATGGAGAAACAGTGGAAACAGTGTCAGACTTTATTTTTTGGGGCTCCCAAATCACTGCAGATGGTGACTGCAGCCATGAAATTAAAAGACGCTTACTCCTTGGAAGGAAAGTTATGACCAACCTAGATAGCATATTCAAAAGCAGAGACATTACTTTGCCAACAAGGTCCCTTTGGTTAAGGCTATGGTTTTTCCTGTGGTCATGTATGGATGTAAGAGTTGGACTGTGAAGAAGGCGGAGTGCCAAAGAATTGATGCTTTTGCACTGTGGTGTTGGAGAAGACTCTTGAGAGTCCCTTGGACTGCAAGGAGATCCAACTAGTCCATTCTGAAGGAGATCAGCCCTGGGATTTCTTTGGAGGGAATGATGCTGAAGCTGAAACTCCAGTACTTTGGCCACCTCATGCGAAGAGCTGACTCATTGGAAAAGACTCTGATGGTGGGAGGGATTGGGGGCAGGAGGAGAAGGGGACGACAGAGGATGAGATGGCTGGATGGCATCACTGACTCGATGGACTTGAGTCTGAGTGAACTCTGGGAGTTTGTGATGGATGGACAGGGAGGCCTGGCATGCTGCGATTCATGGGGTTGCAAAGAGTCGGACACGACTGAGCGACTGAACTGAACTGAACTGAACCAGCAACATATGGCAGCTTTCATTCCTTTATATCTTAGCCAACACTTGCTATTTTCAGGAACTCTAAAATTTTCCAATATGATGAGTGTGAAATGGTTTCTTATTTTAATTTTTATGTCCCTGATTATCACCAAAGTGGAACATCTTTTTGTATGTTTATCAATTCTACTCTCCTCTTCTGTGAATTGCCTGTTCATAGATGTTATTCAGCCCTGAATATGAAACCTCTCTGCATTTATTTTAGTTTTATGTCCTTCAGAA
The DNA here is from genome assembly GCF_029378745.1 of Bos indicus. Lineage (NCBI taxonomy): Eukaryota > Metazoa > Chordata > Mammalia > Artiodactyla > Bovidae > Bos > Bos indicus. Next base: position 112,349,668 of record NC_091762.1, on the reverse strand, counting down.
TAGAGTTTTATAATTTTCTCAGTAAATATTATACACATTTTTGTTAGGCTTATTCCTAGGTGTCTTACAAGTTTTTGTTTCTATAGGAGAACTCTTCCTTATTATGTAATAAGAACTTCCTTCCTTATGTAATAAGAACTCTCTCTTATTACATGTTTGAATTGGCTGTAGAAACATCAGTGGCTTTGCTAAATTGTCTTATTGGTTCTGATAAGTTATTGGTCGGTTGTTTTGTATTTCCCAAATAAGAGACAATTAGGATCAGATCAGATCAGTCGCTCAGTCGTGTCTGACTCTTTGCGACCCCATGAATCGCAGCACGCCAGGCCTCCCTGTCCATCACCAACTCCCGGAGTTCACTGAGACTCACGTCCATCGAGTCAGTGATGCCATCCAGCCATCTCATCCTCTGTCTTCCCCTTCTCCTCTTGCTCCCAATCCCTCCCAGCATCAGAGTCTTTTCCAATTATATTCCCTTCTAATTGTTACAGTTTATTTGTTCTTTTCTTTGTATAATTGTAGTGGCTTGGAAGTGAATACTATTGATGGTAGCAGAACAACTGATCTTGTTCCTGACTTTACTGGTAATCCTTAGAAAGTTTTGTCATTAAGTATAATGTTTGCTACAGGTGTTGGTAGAAATTTTTTTTTATCTAGTTGGGAAAGTTCTATCCGTAGCTTTATGACAAATTTTTGAAAATCATGAATGAGTACTGACTTTCATCACATGTTTTGGGATATGTTGGCAGGATCTTATATTTTTCTCTCCTAATGTGTTTATCAGAGAAGGCAATGGCACCCCATTCCAGTACTCTTGCCTGGAAAATCCCATGGATGGAGGAGCCTGGTGGGCTGCAGTCCATGAGGTCGCTAAGAGTTGGACATGACTGAGCGACTTCACTTTCACTTTTCACTTTCATGCATTGGAGGAGGAAATGACACCCCACTCCAGTATTCTTGCCTGGAGAGTCCCAGGGATGGGGGAGCCTGGTGGGCTACTGTCTATGGGGTCACACAGAGTTGGACACGACTGAGGCGACTCAGCAGCAGCAGCAGCAGCAGCAGTCTGTTTATGGGCTTCCCGGGTGGTGCCAGTGGTCAAGAACCCGCCTGCCAACGTGGGAGACATAAGAGATGCACGCTTGTTCTCTGGTGCTGGGAAGATTCTCTGGAGGAGGGCTGGCAACTCACTCCAATGTTCTTGCCTGGAGAATCCCATTGACAGAGGAGCCTGGTAGGGTATAGTCCATAGGGTTGCAAAGAGCTGGACACAACTGAAGCAACTTAGCATGCAAATCTGTTACTAGAATAAAATTGCTGATATTTGACAGCCCTTGACCTACTAAAAAGGTAATTTCACATGGGTTGCCTAGTAAATAAAATTAGGAACTATTCTAATATTGACACATTCTTATATTCCTGGAATCCATCCCATTTGGTCATTTTTGTTTTAATGTGCAGCTAGATTCAACATGATATTCTGTTAGGACTCCTGGTCTATGATCATAAGTGAAACTGGCCTAATACTTTATACTGTCCTTATTCAGTTTGATATAAGGTATTTTTACTTGTCCCATTTAAATGTGTGGGGAGATGAGTGCTAATTTTTCTCTTTCTGACACAGTTTGATTATTGTAGGGGTTAATCATTCCATGAAGTTTTATGAGTTTATCTGTAAGACAGTCTAGGCCTGTGCAGTTTGAGAGAGAATTCCCATGTTTTAAATGGCTATTGGTTTATTCCAATTAGTATTTTTTCCTGATATCAGTACTTTTTATCTATAAAATTTTTCCATCTCATTGAAGCTTTCATAATTTTGGCTTATGCTTTCCCTAAACATTTTCTAATTGTTTTCATAATCTGTATCTTATCTATGACTATGTTTCTTTTTCATTATTAAAATTATATATTTGTGGCTTCTTTATTCCTTGACCAGTCCTGCATATTCTGTCTAGAATTCTGTCTATTCTATTCTGTTATTTATTTTTTTCCTTTTTTCAGTCATTTTTCCTTTTATCTTTAAACGTATCTTTCTCCTACTTCCTTTGGATTCATTCTATTATTCAAGCTACCTAAATCCTTATTTATTTTTAATCTAGATGATATGCCAGAGAGTAACAGAGGTATATTAAATCTTCTACAATGACTGTGACTTTATTAAAATTTTTTACATTTCTAGCAATTTTTAATTTATTCATGCTATGTTATTTGGCACATAAAGTTTTACTGTGGATTGATTGTACATTTTATTAGTATAAAAGAGCTCTCTTTTTCATTTCATTATGAGATGAAAGAAGAATTTTCAAATTTATCTTATAATAAAGTGATTTCATTTTTCTGTGGTTTACCATCTTCTGCTCATTGCCTCCATTCCATTTTTAATTGGGTGATCATGTTTTTCATCTCTGTTCAATCTTTCCTCATCTCAGATTGCTCTGTTTTCATTATTGCTTATTTTTGTGTCATAAATATAATATCCTCTCAAATCCTGCTAAGAATACAAATTAGAAGCTTTTAAAGTATTTTTTTTTTTTTCCTTTGTTGCTTACAGAGGGGGCAATTAAGTCTGACTCCTCAGACAGGTCTTGTCTTCTGATCTACTAAATATTTGTACATATCCAGTTCATTTTCCTGTTAGCAAATCACGACAGATAGAGAAGAATGGACAGTGGAAAGACTCAGTCATCTCTAAGGTGGGGAAGAAGAATTAAGCCAGAAGAGGCCACAACATAGTAGGAGCCTCTCCTGGTGCTAAAGTGAGTGTGTGTGAAGGAGTGTGCATGCGTGTGTGTGTGTGTGTGTGTGCGCGTGTGATTGTGGCCGCCTCTTCTCTAATAAGCCTGCCCACTCTTGTTAGGTGCCAGCCAAGGCATTGCTCTGCTTTATCCTGCTTGCCAGTGACAGCCAAATAAAATTCAGAATGTTGTGCTGTGAGGGAGCTTAGCTCTGGGAGGTCTCTCTGACCAAGCGCAGTTTCCAGAAGCACTAGTGGGATTGAGACCTGGCTCCTGCCAACAGTCCCATGTCCTTGGCTCCAGGCCCTGCTGCTCTGTGTGGCCTCAGATGCATGTGTCCTTGAGGTTTCTAGCACTTAATCCACAGGAAAAACTTCACTTACGTGAAATACAATTTGATCAGAACCTTTCTCAATCTGGACCCTCTTTGTGGGGTATTCCATTTGGCAGAACTTTCTTTAAGTTGTATGTGAAAGGCACCCTTACCTAATTCCCCCTGCTTTCATGTCCCTTTAGTCATTTTCATGGGAACCTACATGTAGAGGACATAGTTATATACATGGGCTTCGTGTGCCATCTTGAACTGAGAGTTGTCTTTTCACACTATGGCACTGAGAGGCCCTTCCTGTTTTGCGGATATCAGAGGTCAAGATTTTGGTGGGAACCTATATAGGATAAATCAGGTAGTTCTGGGAGACAAGCTGGAGTATGTGCAGGGTGAGGTCTAAGAAATATTCAGTTATTAAAGGTAAGGAAAAGACCAGGAGAGGGGAGGGTCACAAGAGCCAGAAAACAGTCATTTCATAGGTTAGAAACACGAGAGCGTATGACAGGTTTGGAGAGTTGATCAGACGCATGTGTTTGGGAGATGATGGGTCTCCTTGGGCAGGAAGGAGTCCAGGTACATGTTGGGGCTTCTTGGGAGGGTCAGGTGTGTCCTCGGGATGGGAAGTATGCTGATGTTCTGGGAGATTACACAGGGCAAGGGCATGATGCTTCTGGGGGTGACTTGAGGTGCTGCTTCCTTTGGGTCAAGGGAGATGAGAGCGATACGGGTAAGCGGCCCTGCCGACGCAGCTGAGGGCGGCTGCAGGGGGAGGCTGCCACCAGGTGTTCCCTTTTGTTCCCGAACCGCTGTGTCCCAGGCTCTCCTTGGGAGGGCGAGGGCTCTGAGGTGAAGAGTTAGAACGGGAGACCACACGACCTCCCGGGGCCCTGCCCTCTGCCTTCCCCAGACCCCCTTCTCTGTGGAAGCTCTGGTGGATACAGGATCATGTGAATAGGTCAGAGCCACAGCCCAGTCTCCTAGGAGGACCCTACAGAGGCCTAGAAATGGGGGAAGAGGCTCTTCAGCAACAAGGTCAAGTCCAGTATTAGAAGGCTGGTGGCAGGGTCCCTGGACAGGAGGCTGCAGAGACCAAATCTGAAGTCTTGGGAAGATCTCTGCAAGAAGCACAGAAAATCAGCCCTTCTCTCCATAGCCCCGAAGAACCTTCTGAGGTCCTGACGCCTGCCTGAGCCCTCCCTGACCTCTGACCTGGGGATAATGCCCCAGGTTCCTCCCTTTTGACTCTGAGTGCATTCAAATGTCTCCCTGTGGTCTATTAAGCCACACCACTTGACCCTCAGGCAGAACCCGGACAGTGCAGTGGGGTATGCACGCCTGCTGACCATGTCTTAAGTGCGCCTCTGAGTCCAGACCCTGGAGAGGATGCTCGGGCCCTGGTCACGCTCCACATGACCTCCACCCACAGAGGAAGGGACCCCTCTGCTGATCCTGGCAGGCCACATGCACAAACCTGCTGCTCACTTTCCCCTCAAAACCTGAAAATTACGTTATGCCTCAAAAATGCCTTCTTTTCCTCCCGGTGAACAACAGCTTTTCTCTAAGATGTTCTCCGTATTGTCCAGCTTTCATCAATTCTGTCTGGACTGCTAGAGCAAGGAAGTCACCTGACCTTGCTGTCCCTGGGTGTGTCCTCTGAGGCTCTGCTGTAGGTGATGAAGAAATGAACGGAGAGCACTGAGATCAGGGCGTGCCTGAAGACACCGCCCTTGGGAAGTACAGGGCCTGGGTATCGCTCACTTATGGGGAGAGGCACACTGCTTCTCTGTGTCTGGGGAGCTCAGAGGTTGAAGAGCAGAGCTGAAGGGACTAATGATAGGGCCCCACTCCCTCCTGGGCCTCTACCATATTCTGTTCTATTTCAGGCGTATCTGGTCCCAGCTGGTCATCGCATAGTATGGCCTCTTGGGTTTAAGAATAATTAGGTTAAGACTGAGAGAAACCTTCTGAACACACAGACACACACACACAAACACATGCCCCAGATGGGAGGGTCAAGAGTATCATCTCTATATACAAAGCACAGTATACTCATTATATCTAGAGAGAGTCCTAAGGGGTGGGGATTGCTTAATGGTTTCTCTCTGGATTTTCTAGAGCCATGACCTTTGGTTGTTGCTAATGTCTTGACTTCTCTAGTTACAGGGAATAAAACTATTCTAGAATATGCAAAAAAACAAAAGTTCTTAGCCTAGGATGAAAATGAACCTACTCCATGTGAGATTTTCCTTATAGTCCCTTTTAATAAGGCAGCTCTTTGATAAATTCTCCAGAGTCAAGGCTTTGGTTACACACATACACATCACGTATTACTGGAGGTACACAGTTAACCACACACACAGAAGGAAACAGAAGTCATATATGTGTTCAGTGTCTTAACAAGGCGCCCTCTATAAGCCTCTCTTTAGTCCAAGTCCTTTCACCTCTTTCTCTTACGGAGACCCTGAATTCACCTTCTTTAACCCCACTGCCACCTGTAGACTGCCACCATGGTGCACGAAGCTGCTGAACAGCCAAACCATTTACTGAAACACAAACTCAAAACATACACAGATGCACCCACGCAAAACACAAATATGCATAGACACAGATCCCCCAAACCAAGTACACACACAGACACAGATGCACGCACATCGACAAATGTACACATAAACAGACGGTATCCACACGTACTTATGATTTCTTCCTTATCCAGGTTGATGGTCAGAGTTCATAATGGAAAACCTGATCCACTGACCTGCTGCCCCAAATCCATCACATACATATTTGAGAGCAGTTGGCTCCTACGCAAACTCTAAATCCACGTTCTTTAGAATACATGCATCTACCCTTCTCTCTTAGGTTCTCACTTCTCCCGGATGAGTGAGGACAATATCTTGGGACTCAAAGGGGAAGAAGAGAAGCTAAGTCCTTCGCCCAGAGATAAATGGGCATGGCGACCACACTTCTGCAGCCTGTGACGAGTGTACACTGTGACATCTCTCAGTGTTACCTTGAGGACATCGCCTTCAGAGAGTTCAAACGCCTTGGCTTTGAGCTGAATTCCCTTCCCTGGCTGGGTCTGGATGGAGTAGATGCACTCGTGGTTGTTATTGTAGTTCACAGGAAAGTTGGGGGACAGCAGAGTGCCCTGAGTGCCCGTGACCGAATTCCCACACTCAGCTGGAAACAGAATCACAATAATAACAGGTTAATGCCAGCCAGCTACATCCGGGATGCAACACACAGCACTGGAGAACCCCAGAAGACGACGAGCAGCTCGCCTCTCTACCTGCCGACGCGCCTGCTCACCTGCCCATTTGTCTGCCTATCTATAGGACTGCTGATCAAAGTTTTTTTTTTTTTTTTAACACCAGACTACCTGCAGTTCTGCTTCGTCCCTTTACTTCTCTCCTTCAGTTTGTCTTTCTTCTTCAGGGACAGAAACGAACCCACCAGTCACCCTCCACTTTTAAAGTGTCATGAAGCAGCTTCTCTCCCATCTGCCCATATAGTATCATAGCAACAAAAATGACCAAGGAGGGCATCAGCAGAAGCTGGGGGCCACTAAGTGAGGAGGGATGCAGCCTTTCCGTATCAAAGGATAGCAACCAAGAGGGGACACATTTGAATAATAATCACTAGCATCTCCCAAGCTTTACAAAAACGTTTCAGCCATTAATCACAACCTGATTATCATCCCTGTTTTGAAGATAAAGACTCTGGTACTTAGCACTTTAGATTGTCTGTCAATTCAAGAAGAGGAGGGGGCTGACAACTCAACCCTCTTGATCCTAGAATTTAGGGCCTCCGAGGCTCTGGAGAAAGGTTTGGCACAGACCCATGGAAACCCTGTTTCGTGCAACAGCTAATGAATTCACACTTTCCTCTCAAAATCTGTTTCTTCCTCCAGAATTAGTCATTCTTTCCCCATTGTTCCCATACCTTTATTTTTAGTACTTGACTTGTTTGTTAACATTTCTCTCTCCTCCACTTCACTGTGGATGCTTTCGGACTTGGTCATATTTCTGCACCCTCAGCACCCACCCGTTCACTCGGTGCCTGGGCAGGACAGGCAGCAGTGATGAAAGGGGAGGTGTCGCAGGGCAGGCCGCGTGCTGAAAGACTCTGCAGTTGGCTCCCTAGGGGCTTCAATAATTAGGAAGCCACTTCCTAGGCTTCCCTGTGGCAGAGCATTTACCAGATTGCACCCTAATAGCTTGTTACTTGCCTGTACCCCCTACCCAAACTGTGAGTTACTTGAAGGTCAGGGTCATGCTTAATGAATCCATGAATTTACAAGGCTTGACCCAGATTGTCTGTAAAATAAATATTTGCCAAATGAATGAATGAATAAACATGGAGGACGCTGACCTCAGAGGATGGACAGCTCTAAAAATAATTAGATTCTGGAAGGATATAAATACACATCCAGATGGCAGGCCCATTATTTGTCTGGACATACGGGGAGTCTGGAGCAAGGGTTGAATCTCTGAAGTTGATGGTAGCAAGTCTGCTTTCTCCAAACTGCTCCTCAGCGTCCCTGTTCTAGGCACGGCTATTGGCTAGAAGGGCCCTGAAGTCAACCAAGGGGCTGCTGACCACACCTTCAACTCCGCTTGTCTAAGCCTGGAGTGTCCTAGGCCACAGCAGTGTGGAGGCAGCATGTGATGCAAGAAAACTCAGAGTGGAGCCTCTTGTGGGCTTAGCTGTACCTCTGTGTGTTCTCTTGTCCCCAGCGCTGCTCCTTAGACCCTTAAAGATAGGGATCATGTTCCACCCACCAGTCCCTTCTTTTTCATCCAGCCCTACTCCCTGGGTTCTTTTCATTTCAGGACCAGCTTCAGCTTCCTAAGACTTTACCTTAACCATTACTGTGGACCGTGTGTTTGTGTCTCCCTGACAAATTCCTATGCTGAAGCCCAGATCCCCAGATACGATGAGCTGAGAGCCCTCAGGGTGGGGTCAGCACCCTTAACAGCAGAGGAACTGAGCAGAGCCCAGGCTGTGGGACAACACAGCAAGAAGGCCGCTGTCTGGCAGCCAAGGGGAGGGCCTCCACCTCACACTGAACCTGCTGGCACCCTCATCTGGGACTTGCTAGCTTCCGGATCTGGGAGAAAGAAATGTGCATCGTTGAGGCCACCCACATGCTGCTATTATCTTACAGCAGCTCAAAATGAATAAGACAGCCATCATTTGTCTTGGAGGAGAAATCTCACTTTGCAGGACTTTCAACTCAGCCTGTTTGCAAAGTGTTCAAACATGCGTAATGCATGTCTTGGGCTGGGGCATAAAACTAAAGCAGGGTGGTAGACAGGAACCCTGGGGGCCGCTGATAGTTTAGGTGGATATTATTTCTAAAGTGTGGATATATTTTGGGTGCCCTCCGATGAAGGTGGGTATTTGGGCAGGGTGTGCTGAAGGATGTGCATGTTTAGACATGTATTATCCCTCAGTCCCATCACGTGGCCAGCCCTCTGAAGCAGCTCTCCATCATCTCTGGGGTCACACGGTATTCCCTTCTGTCTAGGGAATGGCATGTGGTGCAGTGGGATGAGCACAGACTTTAGACACAGACAGACCAGTTATATCAACTCTCTGAACCACTGTCTCTTCATCTGCCTCCAGCTGGACAATAACAGCATCCACACAAAGCTAGAGAGGATTCAGCTATGAAATTTTATGACGAAAAGGGTGACTATATGGGCTTCCCAGATGGTGCTAGTGGTAAAGAACCTGCCTGTCAATGCAGAAGACATAAGAGATGAGGGTTCGATCCCTGGGTTGGGAAGATCCCCTGAAGGAGGGCATGGCAATCCACTCCAGTATTCTTGCCTGGAGAATCTCATGGACAGAGGACCCTGGCGGGCTATGATTCATAGGGTCACAAAGAGTGGGACACAACTGAAGTGACTTAGCAGCAGCAGCAGATGAGTATATCGGAAGTGGTTTGCACCTGGCTGCAAATGTAACTGCAGCCACGAAATTAGAAGACGAAAGCACTCCTTGGAAGGAAAGCTATAACAAACCTAGACCATGTATTGAAAAGCAGAGATGTTACTTTGCCAACAAAGGTCCTCATAGTCAAAGCTATGGTTTTTCCAATAGTCATGTATGGATGTGAGAGCTGGACCATAAAGAAGCCTGAACACCAAAGAATTGATGCTTTCGAATTGGGTTGCTGGAGAAGACGTCTGAGAGTCCCTTGGACTGCAAGATCAAACCAGCGAGTCCTAAAGGAAATCAACCCTGAATATTCATTGGAAGGACTGATGCTGAAGCTGAAGTGCCAATACTTTGGCTACTTGAGGCGAAGAATTAAGTCTTTGGAGAAGACCCTGATGCTAGGAAAGATTGAGGGCAGCAGGAGAAGGGGGTGACAGAAGATAAAATGATTAGGTAGCATCACCGACTCAATGGACATGAGTCTGAGCAAACTCCAGAAGATAGTGAAGGACAGGGAAGCCTGGTGTGCTGCAGTCCACGGGGTAGCAAAGAGTTGGACATGACTTAGCAACTGAATAACAACATAGCACCTAGTAGGCCCTCAACAAGTACCATTCCTTTCTCTTCCCATCTAACGCAGTGAATCTGCATAGCTTATCTGCTTTCATTTGGAGCCCCAGCTGCCCGGGCTCTGGCTGTCAGGACACCCATGAAGCTTCCTGGGGAGCAGGTGCAGTTGCCCGACATTCACAGCACCCTCACTGTCCTGATGCCCCTTGCTCACCGCCTGGTTCCCGAGAATTGGTTTGCGTTACACGCAGGCCTTGGTGTAGTTTGACACTTCCTTTCTGCCCCTGGCTTGCTGCACAAGAGCTGGAGGCCATTTCTGCCCCAGCACGGCTCTCTCCTCTGTCCCACATGCCCAACTCCTCGATAAGGAGGGAAAGGGGGCCAACAACTTCAGATGGACCCCTCTGCCAAGGCCTTTTTCCAGGGCACCAGGGAGTGTCCAGGAGGTAGAGGGACATGGTGCTGGCTCCTGGGAGAGCTTCCAAAGCATTAGGGGAGGTGAGCAGATGCATTGAAAAGTCAAACACAAGCATAAATGAAAACAAATAAACATTCCAGAGAAACACACAGTCATCTGTGCTGGCAGGTACTGCGGCTGATTCAGGCATCTTTGACTTCTGCCACCCCATCAGAAGAGGTCTCATTAAGGGCAGGGGCTGTGTCATGTCCCTCAGTCTGGGGCACCCCCCGAGGTGGAGAGTTAGGGCTGCTCCATCACATGGGGCTCCCAAGGACAGGGTCATTCTGCAGAATGGGGTCCTCTGGGGTCAGGGCTGTCCTTTCCACATCCAGTTTAGGGGACCCTGAGGTCAGGGGCTGCTGTGTTGCCTGCCATATCATAAATTAGAGCCCAGAGCTGTTTATCTCCTTCTCAGCAGGGCATGTTCCTGGTAAGTCATCCAATTTACACCTTCAGTGCATATGGCAACCAGGAGCATCTCCCAAGTGGGCATTCCCATGATACCTCCAAGCCTGAGGCTCTGTTGCGGGGCTGGCGGTAATTAGAGGTGATTATAATTGCTATGCGGTATTAATACATACAAAACAGAAGACAAATGGAATAATGAAAATATTGTGAGGTGCCATGAACAAACAGTAATTGGAATAATAAGTTACAGAATGAATTTATGGAGCGAGATCGATGAGGTGAGAGCTTAGGGCGTGAGCACATCTGCGGTCCTGGATAATCCCATTCAGGAAAAACTCCCCTCAGAACCACTGAGCTGAAGACATTTTTTCCAGAGAAGAAAAGAGCTGCTAGCAGCCAGGTTGAAACTGAATCTACGCAGTGGGAGCTACATGTGTGCCTGCTTGTATGCACAGGTCAGGGTGGCCACGTGCTCTACGGCAGGGGTCCCCAGCCTCCAGGGTCTAAGGCCTGATGGGCCGAGGTGGGGCTGATGTAATAATAACAAAGTGAACAACAAATGTAATGCATTTAAATCATCCCGAAACCATCCCCTGCATGTCGGTCTGTGGAGAAACTGTCTTCCACAAAACCGGTCCCTGGTGCCGAAAAGGCTGGAGACTGCTGCTCTGGGCGGGGGGGCGGGGAGAATAAAATTTGAGATCACTTAATTGATCAAAAATGGGATTCTTCATCTATTTGTCTTAATGCTTCCCCTCTGAGATCGTGCAAGGTTATTGGTTGTTGGTCATCGATAAATAATGATAAAAATGTTACTGGCCAAAGGATAATCATATGGCACCCTGCTGGTTTATGTAAACCATGCCTTCTAATCTGGAGTAAAACCTGTGAGCTGGGTATTGCTATCTCTGCTTTATAGATACAGAGAAGCTAGGGCCGATGGGATTGGGTGGCCTGCCCAAGATCCAGTGGCTGGTAAATGGCAGAGCAGAGAACTGACCTTGGGCCCATGTGATTGGCCGGCCTGAGCCCAGCCCATCTTGCCATCCTGTTTATAACTGTCCCCTACAGAGCCCCCAGGGCTCCGTGGCATTGTCTCAGGCAAGGCTGACCTCATGGACCCTCAAGACGCCAACCCCTGTTTCAGTCAGGGAAGTGCTGTCTTGATCTGTTTGATATTTTGGGGTTTTCTTTAATATTGAACATGAGTTCCTAGTGGCTAACAGTGAGCATGGTAAGTACTCCATTGAGCCAGCCTGTGTCCATCTACCCCACGGTGTGAGTATCGAGCAAGCAGGGCATGAACTTTATATGCGTGGGACAGCCAGCAACTGTCCCAGCTCCCTGGAGTATCACCCCATTTCTCTGCACCCTCTGGGCCTGGGGCTCTGAAGAGTCTTCTCCAGCTCCTTGGCAACGAGGCCGGCAGGGCCTTGGGTCACAGGGCTCCTGGTCTCAACTGCATCAGCTACCTCTTTAACCTCATCATCTACTGTTTTTCCCATTGCTCACTCCAGGCTGGCCTCCAAGCTGTTCCTGAAGCAGTGAGCGTCCTCGTGGCTCAGGGCCTTGGCACTTGGCCCCCTCGTCTCCCGTGAATGCCTTGGGATCTCCTTGGATACCTTCAGATCTCTACTATATACTGTTAACCCATCAGAGAAGCCTTTCCTGATCACTTTTTATAAACACTTCCCATACCTTCTAAGCTGACTTACTCTTTCTCTCTAAGCCTTAACACCGCCTGCCACACTACACACCCATGTGCTTGTGGCCCATCTCCCTCCACCAGAATGTGAGACCAGGGGTGGAAAGGCTCCCTCTGTGATGTTCAGTTTTATATTCCCAGCATCTAGAAGCATGTCTGATCTGCAATGGGTGCTCTAGAAATGAACTTAACTCTTGCTTCCCTCTGCCCTCTGTCCTCCCCAGTTGAATGGATGGAGTCTTTCTGGCAAGTCTCAAAAGTTAGCACCCTCACTGAACTAGTAAAATCAGCCCTTTCTTCCACCATATGAGGACTCTTCATGGGTAAAGGTCATACCTCCTTCCCACAGGTCCACCCACGCTCCACCCAGATTTCTCTGCAAGAGGCATCCAGAAGCCATGGGAATGTGCCTTAAGGGTGGGAGTTAATACTACGGAAGTTGATTTCATCCGAGTGCCTCCTGTGGAGCCGCTTTGTAAAGGTCAGCTGAGGCTACCAAACAGCCCATGAGGCAGGAGTTGACTGCCATCCCTCCTGTACAGATAAGGAGGCTGGAGCGGAAGGAGGGTAGGCCACCCCCCCGAGGTCCCACTGCAGGTCACCATGTGCTAAGACTCTTCTCAAACCCAGTCCCATTGGCCTCTTGGCCCACGTGTGTTCCACCACCTCACAGCAATCGACTAAAGTTCGGCCAACCCCCTTAGTGAAGCAAAATGAAAGCACGTGACCACCTACCAACACACCTTGGCAGAGGCGAACTCCACAGGCGCCGTCTGCCCCCCAGGCACGTGATGCGGGCCGTGCCCTCCAGACGGTACCCGGGGAAGCAGGAGAAGGTCAAGGTGTCGCCTACGCCGAACTGCAAGCCCTTCCGGATGCTGTAGGCTGGGACCTCGGGCTCCTCGCAGGGTTCCAGGTCATACTCTGGAAGGGAGGCAAGAGAGCCAGGGTCAGAGACAGAGGAGGGGCATACAGACAAAGACGCCAGGGAGAAGAGGGCGAGAGAGGAGGACAGACAGAGGCACAGGATATGCAGGGATCCACGAAAGGCAAGGAGAGGAGAGAGAATTTGAGAGGGACAGAAGCAGGGGAGAACAGGCAGGTTGTGCTCCGGGCAGTCTGAGCGCTTCCTAGCCAGGAGGAGTGGGAGAGGGCACTGTGTTTCTGGAGGCTTGCTTCCCAGGGGGATTTATGAGGCAGACCTGTCCCTCTTCTAACCTTCATCTCCACATGAGCCCAGCTTCAGGCTTGCAGACCCTCCTGCCTCTTTCTCCCTGGATACCGAGCCAATTCAATTCAATTCAGCCTGGTTCTAGAGGGGTCAGAATAGAAGACCCAGCCTAGGGCAATTTATATTCGGAAAAAGAACCTAAGATCTGAATTTGGTTAAAGCTGTGCCTCAGGAACACTGACACTTGAGGCAGATGGCAAGTGTGATGGAGTGGCATTGCCGGAACAGGGACCGGCCTCTAGTGACTTTATGTCTCTAGTGATGACACAGAAGTACCTCTCTCCTTGTCCTCATGGGCAATGCCCTTCTGGGACACTGTACCCCAGGGCTCCGTGTGGTTGGGAAAAACAGACGGGATAAGGCAGATGGGGGTGGCTCAGTGGTAACGAACCCTTCTACCAATGCAGGGGCCACAGGAGATGTGGGTTCTATCCCTGGATGGGGAAGATCCCCTGGAGGAGGAAATGGCAACCCATTCCAGCATTCTTGCTTGGAGAATCCCATGGACAGAGGAGCCTTGCAGACTGCAGTCCTTAGGGTTGCAAAGAGTTGGACACGACTGAAGTGACCTAGCATGCACGCAGGCACAAGGCAGGCTGGCTGGATATGTCCCATCAGCCAGCACATGGCAGGAGGCATCTGCTGGAGGGAGTTGCGGGGCTGAGCTGGGCCATGTCCCATTTCCTAGAGGTCAGATATCTCTTGTGCATCCCGGGAAAATCTACCTGCTACCTCTGTTCCTGGATGGGAAGGAGGGTGCTCTGGGAGCAAGTGAAATGAGCCGCAGAGGAGCAAAGGGTCCTCTTTCCTCCCCGAATGCAAACTGAAAAGCTTTCGTTTCAGGATTCCTAAACACAGTGAAAATTATCCATCACTACTAAATTAGCGTTGGTGAAGCAGTCTCCGAATGAGACTAAAACACTCCAACGTGTTAATTTCCATCTCCCTTCTTTTTCTTTGTTTTTGGAAATTGCTGTGGTTGTGAAGTAGTGGAAGTGGAATCAGAAGAAGGATCTGGACTTACTAGGGCTGGAAGGGACTTCTGTGAGGTCCTCTAGTTCCATCAGTTGGGCCGGTCACATTCAGAGAGAACCCTGAACACCTCCTTCCAACCCACTATAAGGAACGTTCGTCCTTGTATCTAAACCAACTACCTTCTGCCACAGCACTGAGATTCCCCTCCTAGAGGCTGGGGAGCGGACCAGCGCCATCTGCTGGCTGATAGTGGGGGTGGGGTGGAGGTACAGAGTGCCCTCTTCGCCCGAGGGACCCTCAAGTGCTGTACCTGAGAACGTGATGTTGAAGCCTTCGTAGGACATAGAGAAATCGGAAATGAAGCGGACCTGGGCGGTGAAGTTGCCATAGAGACCGGCGCTGATGGGGGCCGGCAGCCGCGAGCCTGTCAGCTGGCGCAGGGGCTGGGTGAAGCTGCCGTTCTCCGTGATGAGGAGGTAGTCGTGGCCGCTCTCCAGGTGGAAGGTGTGGAAAGTGAAGAACACACCTGCCGGGATCCAGAGGGTCAGGGGGCAACGGTGAGAGGGCTGAAGGAGCCCAGCTGCACGCCGGCGTCTGCCGAGCATTCCCCGTTTGTAAACATCTCTCGGTGTGCAGAAGTCCAACAGCAACACGCACAGGCCAACCTGAGCGAAGGGCCCAGGTGAGCCGGACACGTCCCTGCCCACAGGCCCACTCAGGGAGGAAGACTCTGCTTCAGGCTTGTCCCAGTTTGAAAGGGAGATTTATGGTTAGGTCATTCATTCAGTCAACAGGTTTTCGTATATTGCTGGGTGTTTCCTATGGGCTAGGATTCAGGGCTAGGTGGGTGCAAGGGGATAGAGCCACCGTGCAGAGTAACCAACACTGTCATCAATATAGATCAGACTGCATTGGGGGACAGAAGGGAAAGAGGGAAAGGCAGGATGGCCTCACTAAAGAGTATTTGTTTGGGGTCTTAAAAGGAGGCAGGGGAAATAACCGGCTAAGAGGGGAGAGGGTGCCCCAGGCAGGGGACAGAGCTGCTGTGGATTCCAGGGCTTGGTGAGCCAGGCGGTGCTGTTGGATGTACTCAGCCGGGAATATCCAGAAGAGGAGCTGGACACGCAGGCTCTCTGGGGCCAGACTGGATATTTTTTGAGAGGTGTTGGGGGCCTATCCTATCCAGAGTGTACCAGATTTCAGATTAGCAAGATGTTGGTGGCTATGAGAAGGAGGAAGTGGAGTGAGGGGAAGCAGAGAGAACAGTTAGAAGGATACCAGCCATGCGCTGAGGGGGAGAGTGGATGGGATCAGCCAAGGGGACAAGAGCAGGAAAGGGACGTGGGACACGGGAGGGGAGGTGGACACGGATCAGAGGCAACAGAGGCAAAGGAGGAGCCAAGGGGTGACAGGGGAGGGTCTTGACCTGAAGGACAGTGATGTCTTTCGTGATCCGGGGCTGGACACATAGGAAGAGGAGCAAGTGGTGGAAGGGCAATGACTTTGGCTTTGAACACTCTGCACGGTCAGCATTCAGGAAGCACAAGCTAGCAGGAGGGAACTGGACGTACAGACTTGGAGTTCAGGGTTAAGGTCGGACTACAGCTGTAGATCTGGGGGTCACTGGCAAACAGGTGCTGCCTGAACCCCCAAACATGAAGAGGAAGGGAGGTGGGCAGGGCAGTCATCAGAGAAGGGTAGATTGGAAGCCTGGGGGGAACTGGCATCACACAGAAGACAGGAGGAAGAGGAGCGGTCGAGAGGGGCCAGGCAGCCATCTGAGAGGGAGAAGGGGAGGGGACATCCACTGCGGGGGAGGGGCTGAGAGCACCCACTAATGAGAGGAAATTTCAGCCCTCGGTATGTGTGCATCACTGTTCTGAGTTGCCTGTAGTTGGCTCCTATCAATGGGAAGGGAAGACACAAAAACATTTCATCCTGCTACTAACCCTGCAACCTGGGTACGATTCTTCTCATCTCCATGTTACACCCGAGGAAACCGAGGCACAGAGCAATGAAATCATTTGTCCAAGGTCACCCAGCCTGTAAGTGGGGAAGCTGGGTTCTGAACTGAGGCAATCTGGTGGCAGAGGCTGTGCAGTAAACCACCCCAGGATGCAGCTTCTCCTGCGATGAAAAGAGAGTCGAAGGTGGGGGGGGGCAGGTGGTGGGAGGGGCCAGGAGGTGAGCAAGGTAATAGAGCAGCAAGATCTTAGCACCTAGAGCAACGCTTGAACTTGTCCAGATGGCAGCTGGGTTTGGGTGGACGGATGTACAATGCATGTCCGCCCACGAGCGAGTGTGCCTATGGGAATACACCCCATGGATGTGCCAGGGCAGGAATGCGGGCAGGAAAGGAATGCTGCGCCCACGTGCTGTTCAAAGTCCACAGACCTCGGGATCCTGGGCATCGCCTGGGAGCTTGTTGGGAATGCAGAATCTCGGCCTCCACCTCAGACATCCTAAATCAGCATTCGCATGCTAACAAGATCCTCCAAGAGATGTGGAGGTACATACAAGTGTGAGGACTACTTTTCTAGATAATCACTGACATGTTCTGGATAAATGGTGGTTAGATGCAAGGTCTTCATGCTAAAGCATTTTAGATGTTTTCATTACTTTGCCTCTGTGTTGATAGAAACTGGCGATACAGAATACTGGGGATTCTACGGGCGGGGGTTGGGGGAACAGAACCCCATAGAGATGGTGGGACCAGGGAAGCAGTTTGTAAATGTCCTGTGTTCAGGCAGCTGATATGCACCCATTTATCTATTTACTCAAAGAAATAGATCCTGGGCTTCCCTGGTGGTTCAGGGGTCAAGAATCTGCCTTGTAAGGCAAGGGAGGATAATTTGATTCCTGGTCCAGGAAGATCCCACATGCCGCACAGCAACTGAGCCCGTGTACCACAGCTACTGAGCCAATGCTCCAGAGCCCGAGAGCTGCAACTACTGAGCCCATGTCCTACAGCTACTGAAGTGTGTTCACCTGGAGCCGGGCTCCACAAGAGAAGCTGCTGCAGTGAGAAGCCCACAGACCGTAACGAAGAGTAGCCCCTGCTTGCCACAACTAGAGAAAGTCTGCATGCAGCAACGAAGACCCATTACGACCAATAAATAAATAAATCTTAAAGAGATAGATCTCGAGTGCCTGCTAAGTGCCAGATCTGTGCTAGGTACTGAGAAAGATCTCCCAGCCTGGTGGAGGAGACAGACACACCAGCAGTGAGATCCAGAGGGGGGGCACAGAGGGAGGGTGGGTGACTGTGCCCTGGGGTTGGGAAGGCGTCACAGCGGTCACAGTCTGTGACATGAGGGGTGTAAGCACGCGTGGAGTCCCACGGGCACGTGAGCCTGCAGGTATCCTGTACTACTGACATGTAAACACATGTGCATATGAGAAGACCATTCTCCTTCTGCAAAGCTTGGCAAGAGGCTTGGTGGAGCAGAGGGCTGCGTGGAGGCTGGGTCAGACACAGTAGCGGGTGGAAACAAAGCTGAATTAAGCACTGTGCTTTCTGTTTTTCGAGCGTGCAAATACAACCCCTCCAAAGGAGGAAACACTTGGCAGGCATCCTAAGGATGAGTAAACAGCTGAGATGAAACCCCTGGCTTTCCCAGCTGTGTTGACCGCTTGGGGCTCCTTTGGCCATTGTGTGAAAATGAAGACATTGTCACAGAAATAGAGAGGCAGTGTTGGAGTCTGAATCCAGATTTGGTGTGACAGATGCACACGCAAACAAGGACTCCACTGGAGTGAAGCGTGCAGAATCGTGTGAAGGACAGCGACCTCTCACTGGGGCAGAAAGAGCAGGGCGTTAGGAGAGGAGACGGTCTGGAGGAAGGCGGACCTGGACCCAGAGCTCATCTACTGGGGGAAAGGTCTGGGGTGCAAAAATGTGTGCCAATTAATATAATCTGATGTTTTTACAAAGCAGTCTAATTTGAAAGTGTTAGATAATTATAATTATCCAATTTGAAGATATCTGTATATATACATACATAGGAAGTCTCAGTACTTTTTAGTATATTCTGTACTTTTCCTTAGACCTCATTGATAAAATCTGTCATCCTAATTAATTTATCAATAATAATAAAAAAGCAGAGACATCACTTTGCCGACGAAGGGTACAGATAAAGCTATGGTTTTTCCAGTAATCGTGTATGGATATGAGAGTTGGACCATAAAGAAGGCTGAATACCAAAGAATTGATGCTTTCAAACTGTGGTGCTGGAGAAGACTCTTGAGAGTCCCTTGGAGAGCAAGGACATCAAAGTACTCGATCCTAAAGGAAATCAACCCTGAATATTCACTGGAAGGACTGATGCTAAAGCTGAAGCTCCAATACCTTGGCCACCTGATGCAAACAGCTGACTCACTGGAAAAGACCCTGTTGCTGGGAAAGACTGAGAGCAGAGGAGAAGGGGCAACAGAGAATGAGATGGTTGGATGGCATCACCAACTCAATGGACATGAGCTTGAGCAACTCTGGGAGATGGTGAAGGACAGAGAAGCCTGGTATGCTATAGTCCAAGGAGTCATGAAGAGTCAGACATTATTTAGTGACTGAACAACAATGAAAATTTTAAAAAAGAAAGATCTGGGCCAATATTGCTCTGTACCTTCAGTTCAGTCGCTCAGTACCTTTAGGTGACATTCAATCCCTGGAGAGAGGAACCCTTGGGGCAGCATGTGCAAAGCCCATAGCACAGTGCCCAGCACAGAAGGCATTCTCTGTGCTCAGTTCATCTGACTTCCAGATAGTCTTGTGGGTTTAAAGATGTTAGTCCCGGGGTCTTAGCGAGGACATGTTATCTGGACTCCTGAACTGGCTCTTCCCTTGGGCTGGGCATGTGGCAAGTTGAACAATCCTGACTTTCACAGAGTTTTGAGTTCCCCAGTTGTACTTTTACTGGTGGGGAGCAATCAAGAGTCAGCAGCCTCACAGGTCTGTTAACTGGAGACACTGTTGCAGACAGAGCCTGAGGGGTGCCTGCCCTCTGGGAAGGGTCTGAGTTCAGTTTAATTCAATTCATAGAGCTATTTCTTGAGTTTCTTCTGTGCCAGCATCAATCCAGCAGCTGGGGAAACTGCAGGAAACAAGGCAGACGTGTCTCTGGAAGAGCTCAGAGTCAGTCTGGGAGATGGATGGTGAAGATGCGAGTTCCGTACAGGCGGAGTGAAGACTGAAGTTGGAAAGTAAAGGATCACGTGGTGGCCCATGGGAGGGAGCCCCCCCTAGACCCAGGACTGGGGGCAGGGGGTCTGGAAGGCTCCTGAGAAGGATGAAAGAGCTGGCCACATGAGGGGAATGCTGGAGATGGTGCGGGGAGAGGAAGTGTTACAGAAGAAATGTACCCCATATGCAAAGCTCTAGAACAGCATCCCCCAACCTTTTTGGCACCAGGAACTGGTTTTGTGGTAGACAATTTTTCCACAGACCAGTGTGGGGATAGTTTCAGGCTGTTTCAAGTGCATTACATTTATTGTACCTTTTATTTCTATTATTGTTTTATCAGCTTCACTTCAGAGCCTCAGGCATTAGATCCTGGAGGTTGGGGACCCCTGCTCTAGAGGACAATGAAAGCCTAGGTACTGAAAGAAATTCCATGTAGCTAGATCTTAATTTTTTAGAGGGCTCACAAGGAGGCTGAGAAAGGTACAACCAGGGCCATGAGGGCCACACTAGCTATTTCACCATTTGGGGCTCAATGCTAAGGGTTTGGTGATGCTTTCCATGGTTCTAAGGAAGAAGTGACCTGGTTATACGCTAGTGACCTCTTGATGATCCTAGCTAATTCCTGTTCACCCTTGGAGACAGGCCTAAGTTTCAACTCCAGGACTCCTGCCTAACCCCTGGGCAAGCCTCCGACGCTTTCCTACCTCTGTCTGCTCTGTCCCAGCATTGGGCATGATCTATTGAGAGGTCTCTCAGGCTGGATCTCTGCCACTTAACCACAAGGCAGGCAATGCCACAGGGCTTGCTCCACTGTGTCTGTCTAGTACCCACAGTAAGCGCATTTGTTAAAAATTTGTTGAACTGTGTTGCTGCTGCTGCTAAGGCGCTTCAGTCGTGTCCGACTCTGTGCGACCCCATAGACGGCAGCCCACCAGGCTCCCCCATCCCTGGGATTCTCAAGTCAAGAACACTGGAGTGGGTTGCCATTTCCTTCTCCAATGCATGAAAGTGCATTACCCACAGTAAGTGCGTTTGTTAAAAATTTGTAGGACTGTATTGCTGCTGCTGCTAAGTTGCACAGTTCAACAAATTTTTAACAAATGCGCTTACTGTGGGTACTAGACAGACACAGTGGAGCAAGCCCTGTGGCGTTGCCTGCCTTTTATTTATAAATATTTTATAAATATATTATTTTGGCAAACTTCTTTA
This sequence comes from Bos indicus, assembly GCF_029378745.1. NCBI lineage: Eukaryota > Metazoa > Chordata > Mammalia > Artiodactyla > Bovidae > Bos > Bos indicus. The sequence continues at coordinate 112,328,922 of NC_091762.1, read as the reverse complement.
TTTAGTCAATAAATATTTAATTTTAAAATATTTTTTCACGCCATTCCTTTAGCTGCATGGTAATTTTTCATTATTTGGCTATACCATACATTGACTTAATGTTTCCTTACTGATGAACATCTGAGTAGTTACTAGTTTTTCTTTCTTTTTTTTTTTTAATGAATAAAGTGTTTTAGGGGACATCTTTGTAGCTAAATCTTGATATAAAGTTTATTTATTTTCTTGAGATAAATTCCAAGAAGTAGAACTTCTGGGTCCAGAGCACATACGTTCTTAAGGCTTTTGATTCACTGCTTAATCGTCCTCTGGGAAGTTTGAATGGTTTCACACAATATTGGCACCAAAGAAGAGCACGCCTGTCTCCGAATGGTCCCCACACTGTTATGATATTCTCTGCTGACTTGAAAAGAGACATGGCATTTGGTTATTGGGTGAAGATGCACTTTTAAAATTGTTAGTGGGGTTGAGGTCTTTCAATTTGTATTTCTTCTGTAATGAAGTGCTAGTTGATAGCTTTGCTATATCAATAACCTCAGATAGGCAGATGACACCACCCTTATGGAAGAAAGCAAAGAGGGACTAAACAGCCTCTTGATGAAGGTGAAAGAGGAGAGTGAAAAAGCTGGCTTAAAACTCAACATTCCAAAAGCGAAGGCATCCAGTCCCATCACTTGGGGAAACAATGGAAATAGTGACAGACTTTATTTTCTTGGGCTCCAAAATTGCTGTGTATGGTGACTGCAGCCATGAAATTACAAGATGTGTGCTCCTTGGAAGAAAGGCTATGACAAACCTGGACAGCATATTAAAAAGCAGAAATGTCGGTCCATACAGTTAAACTTATGGTTTTTCCAGTAGTCATGTATGGAAGTGAGAGTTGGGCCATAAAGAAGGCTGAGAGCCAAAGAATTGATACTTTTGAACTGCGGTGTTGGAAAAGACTCTTGAGAGTCCCTTGAACAGCAAGGAGATTAAACCAATCAATCCTAAAGGAAATCAACCCTGAATATTCATTGGAAGGACTGATGCTTAAGCTGAAGCTCTAATACTTTGGCCACCTGATGCGAAGAGCTGACTCATTTGAAAAGACCCTGATGCTGGGAAAGATTGAGGGCAGGAGGAGAAGGGGACGACAGAGGATGAGATGGTTGAATGGAATCACCAACTCAATGGACATGAGCTTGAGTAAACTCTGGGAGATGGTGAAGGACAGGGAAGCCTGGCGTGCTGCAGTCCATGGCGTCACGAAGAGTTGGACACAACTGAGCAAAAGAACAACAACCACCACCACAGACCTGCAGATCAGGTGTATTTTTCTTAAAAATGTTAAGAGCTCTTTTTATATCAGGCTAGCAGAGAAGGCAATGGCACCCCACTCCAGTACTCTTGCCTGGAAAATCCCATGGACGGAGGAGCCTGGTAGGCTGCAGTCCATGGGGTCGCTAAGAGTCGGACACAACTGAGAGACTTCACTTGCACTTTTCACTTTCATGCATTGGAGAAGGAAATGGCAACCCACTCCAGTGTTCTTGCCTGGAGAATCCCAGGGGCGGGGGAGCCTGGTGGGCTGCCGTCTATGGGGTCACACAGAGTCGGACATGACTGAAGCGACTTGGCAGCAGCAACAGCAGTGGTTCTTAGATGATTACATAGGTTACAAATATTTTTTTTCATTAACTATTTAAATATTTTATATGAATATTTTAAATATTTATACACATCTTTTTTTAAAAACCCTAAATCCATTTAAACTGTTATTGAATCAAACATAACAGTCTATGCCTTTATGGAGTCTACTTTTGCTGCTGTTCTTCAAGTATGTCCCACCTGAGGTTAGACTTTCATATCTTTCTATTACTAGAATTTGTGGTTAAATGTGTGAGGTATGATTTGGTTTTTTCTTTTTTCCAAATGGTTAAGCCCACTGTTTCAAAACCATTTATTAAAAAATCCATCCTCTCTTTAATGGATTGGAAATGACACATTAATCATACACTAAAAACTGTCTCTCTCTCACACACACACATTCACACACACACACACTTGCTCTCTCTCTCACACACACATGCACAAACACAGGGGAATCTATTTCTGGATCTTTATTCTCCCCCACTGATTTGTGTGTCCGTTCCTATATTTATATTGCATCATTAAAATTATTTGAGCCCATAATAACATTTTAATATCTGGAACAGTTACTCTTCTTTTTAAATTTTTTCTTGACTTTTCTACATTTAATTCTTCTAGATCAGAGGTTCTTATTTTAGGGCATGTATCACAGTTAGCAGTGAAGTGTCCTAAAACATAGATGCCTGGTTTCCACCTCCAAAGTAGAAAATCTAAACCTCTAGGGTAGGGTCTAGCATTAGAGTAGCTGCCAAACTGCAGAGAACCTCGGCTCGTGAACTTCAGAGGACGCTTCTGAGGGCAGAAGTCATATCTGCCTGATTAGTGTATATTCCCAGCCCCAGCATCTACCACACAGGGGGCATTCAATCAGTATTTGCTGAATAGAGACTGGAATAATGTGTCTCCCAGCCAAGGAACACCATGGACTGCTGGCAGTCACCAGATGCTAGAGGAGAAGCAGGGGACAGTTTCTCACTTAGAGGCTCCGGGAGGAACAAGCTCCTTGATTTTGGATTTCTGGACTCCTGAACTGTGCAAAGAATAAATTTCTGTTGTTTTAAGCCCACCTCCCCCCCAAAAAAAACCAAAACAAAAAATATTTGCTGAATAAAAGAGTATATTAATTAATGTTTATTTATAGCCAGCATCTTACTTTGGACTTGGGCTCCCAAGGGTCATTTATGTCAGGGAAGGTGGAGCAAGAGGCCTGACTGGTGAAAAACATACATAAAAACACTCATCTGAGGAACAGTGTGAGTTCTGTGAGAGGAAGATGGCTCCAGACAGTATCTGAAGATTGGGTGTGAGGGGCAGGGAGCAGAAGCAGCCTACGTCCCGTCAGCACTCGGTATAAGGAACTCAGTCTCAGGTTATCAGGAGGGGTCAGGTCAATCAGAAAACGAGAACAGGAACCCCTTTGCTGAGTGGGCTGGCCATCTCTCTACCACCGGGGTGTTTACATAGAGGTGTGATACCATCTTGTAGGGAGTAATATAGAGAAGATTCCCTCATTAAGTAGGTTTTGAGAGCTGGCATTCTCTAAGATCTCTTGCAGAATGGAGATTTTTAGGTTTGAAAAATATTTGCTAGAGGATGAGTTCTGTGATTTTAAGAGATAGGAATGTTCTGAGAGTTTTCTGGTTGGTGAGAAAAATCCAGACCGAGCCCAGAGGTCACTATAGAGGGAGAGCCTCGTGGAGGCCATCTGGATATGGGGATCTTAGGGCCCTGACCACGTCGCAGCCCAATGCCTGCCATGGGCCTAAACACTCACCCTTGCCATGTGATGTTTCGATAATCCAGGTGCAGTTCAAGTTGTTGGGGTAGAAGTCAGGGAACCCTGGTGACAAGATGGTCCCACTGGAGCCTTGAATGAAGCCACCACAGAGAGCTGGAGAAGAGGGAAAAAGGACCCTGAAAGACTGAGGTGGCCCCGGGAGCTTCCCCCAGAATCCCCCTTGGATCCTAGCCCCGCTCTTGTTCAAACCTCTCACTCCTCACTGACAGAGGGTCTTGGAGTCCATGCCTGGGTTTTCACGGCAGAAAAGGCTCCTCTACTTCAGCGCCCCCTCCTGGTGAGGCTCACCTTCGCAGCTGGGCAGGGCCCGACTCCACTGGAAGTTGGGCTCACATTCCAGAGGCTCCCCGTCGCTCAGTGTGTAGCCTGAGTCGCAGCTGAAGGTCACCAGGGCACCCACGTAGAAGTCATTCCCATGACGTTGCCCGTTGACGGGGATCCCTGGATCCAGACAGTGGTCCGACTGCAATGTGATAGCTGGAAAAGAGAGCCCACGGCTGGAACAGACAGTTCCCTGCAACCACAGGGGGACCCCAGCTGACTCACAAAGGGAGGGAGAGAGAGTCCTGGCTGAGAGAAGGCTGGACTGTCATCTGCCTGCTCCTGAAATGTGGCTGTCGGTACTGGGTGAGGGTATCTGAAGACCCATCTGTCAGGGACAACCGGTTGGCTGCAATCATTCGTTCGTTCATCATCCATTCAGTAAACATCAGCGGAGTGACAAACACGGCTTGGATTACAGATAGGATCACGGGTAAGAAAACAACCCTCTGCTCCTAGTGCTCTCCGCCATAACTTTCTGCAGTGGTCTGCAAAGAACTCAGTCAACAGTCTCTTTCAGAATGGATGTGTGTATACGCATGACTGAGTCCCTTTGCTGTTCACCCGAGACTATCGCAACATTGTTAATCGGTTACATCCCCATGCAAAAGAAAAAAGTTTAAAAATATAAGATAAAATTGACTTTGTCCGATATTAATGCGGATATATCAGCTTTATCTTGACCCAAAAAAAAAAAAAAATCTCTTTCAATTGAGGCACCAGCAATGAATGCAGGCAATGGGAGAGGGTGAGGGAGTGTGAGATGACATCTCACTTCAACATCACCATCCATCAAGCACTCTGTTCCCGGGGTGCCCAGCAGGCTGGCGCCCAATCATCTGTACACAGAAGGGGACCTTTCATTCTTTCTGACGTTGAGCTCTGAGAGATGCTGAGAGCAAGGAGGACCTCCTGCGGAGCCCAGCCTAACTGAGAACTGCCCTGGGGACATGGCTGAGCGGGTCCCCCTGCCAGAGCTCAGCCCTGAGTCCTCCCCGGCACCCAGCCGGCCCCATCACCGCCACCCTGAGACTCACTCTCATAGCGGAGCTGGAAGCCGATGTCCGAGTGGCTCTTGTCCGTGGAGAAGAGGAGATAGAGGTGGTTGCTGGTGCTGATGAGGAACTGGGGGACCTGGGTGCCGTGGTAAACCCCAATCAAGGGCGCTGAGTACGTCCTTCCATCTCGCACTTCCAGGGTGTCGTAGTTGACCTCGGTTTTAAATCTGCCGAAGATGGAGACGAAGACTTCTTCAGAAACCCAAGGCTCATTAATTTGCAAATTACAAGAGACCCTGCTTGCATCAGAAGAACTGGGTTTTGGCAGGTTGGGGTATCTTAATATAGTCTGCACACATTCACTGGAGATGCGGGAGAACCCTCCCTACTGTGTTGAACCTTCCTCCTTCTTCTCCTGTGGTTGGACGCAGCTCTCCCAATCTTCTCTGAGGCCCGGGCAGTGACCCATCTTCAGAGCTAGAGGCACAGTGACTTGCCTCATGGGAGTCAGAATGTTCCAGGCCAGGGGTCAGCCAACTACAGCCCCTGGGCCAAATCTGGTCTAGAGTCTGTTTTTGTATGGCCTAAGGGCCAAGAATGGTTTTTGCATTTATAAAGAAGTTTTTTTTTTTTTTTTTTTTAAAGCAAAGACTATGCAACAGATATCTGCAAGTGTCCCATAAAACCTAAAATATTTCTTATGTGGCCCTTCACAGTAAAGTTTGCAACTGCTCTTCTGGGCCAAGGAAGCTTTGTCTAGATGAAGTTTACATTCATACTTGGGTGGCTGCTTTCCCCACCAGAGGGGCACAACCAGGCTGGGAGTAGAAGTGGGCCACATGAGCAGGATTTGGGTCAGAGGTGAGGAAGACCACCTTCCCACACCGAAAATGTCAGGGTGACGCTCCTCGGATGCTAACAGCCCCCTAAATGGCACAAACCCCACTTCTGAACCAAGGCCAAGAGCAAAGCCAGTGCAGCCTGTCCCTGCCCAGAGCATCTGCACCAGTGCCCTCTGACCTTGTTGACCTTGCAGCCTTGGTGCTGGCCCCCCACCCATCCCAGCTTCCCTGCCACCCACAGCAGAGCTATTACCCCTCACCCCCACCGCCCAGGCTGTGGTTATAGGCACCTGTCGAAGGTGATTTTGATGGGGTAGCCTGGCTGGGCTTCGATCACCCAGGCACAGCTCAGGGCATCCTTGTAGAAGCCAGGCCAGCCAGGAGACAGGATGGTGCCGCTGGGCGAAGTCAGATGACCACCGCAGGGAGCTGGGGAAGAAGGGAGACAGGCAGTTTTCTTGGGGGAACAATGAATAAAGAAAAGTCTTTCTATAAAATGTGTCTGCCAGCAAGTATTTTTTTTTTATTAATGGAGAATTACATAAACCATCTAGACTGTGAGTTCTGTCTTTTGGGACTTTTATGGATATGTCCAGTTACATCACTTGGAATTTTATGAAGGGCTGGAGGGGAGGCATGAAAAGAATCCTTTAAACAAAGTCCTCTGCCATTCTAGAAGGGTTGAAGTACAGCTAATATTGGGTCATACTGGTTCTTTCTTTGTTCTTCGCTCAATTATCAGGCCTCTGACAGAGGCATGAGCCTGGCTCCTGCCCCGCACACACAGTGCTGGCCCTGGACCGCGGTCAGGGTCCCAAGCTCAGCTCAGAGCCTTGCACAGTCCACTCCACTGTGAGTTCCCCAAGGGCAGGGGCCGTGTTATTTGTCCTGAACAACTCGGAGTCCCCAGCCCCTAGCCTTGTGCTTGGAACATGGGTGGAACACTGAGTGACCGCTGCTTGAATGAGTGAGTGGATGGAAGCATGCTCTCGGTCACGGCGGGTAAACCACAAGGCCCTCAGGGTCCAGGCACACTCCACAGCTGGCTCTGAGCTTGCAACCTGTCATCTCAGCCCCCAGTCCCTCTCCATCCGCCTTCCCACTCTCTCCCACCTTTCCCATCACTCCTGCCTTTTCCTGCAATCAGACCCTTGGCCCTGAGATGGTGATTAGAGCTAGTCCAGAGCTCTACCTTCAGGCCATGAAGGCTCCACCTTCAGACTTCATGGTCCACCCTTTGGGTTAGGCAAGGTCATGTGACCACCTTGATCCATCAATCGAGGACAGAAATGATGTGTGTCATGTCCATGTGAGAACATGAAAAGCCAGCGTGTGATCTGCAGCTGGTGACTGTGAAAGTGAGGATCTAGACGGAAGTCCCGTCAGCTGGGCATCTAAGTGACCTTGAGGAGTAGAGTCCCATGACCCTGGTTACACGTGTAGCCTGCGTAGCCTGTCTTTAAGCCACTGAGATTCTGGGTTTATCTGGTAGCACAGTCTAACATCAACCACTCTGATAAGACATCTCCCTCCCTGAGACAGATGATGAGGGTGTTGATCACGACGAGCACCAAAGCTGCTCCCACTGTCACCATCACGGCCACGGACTGAATGTTACACGCTAAGCTTCAAGGCATTGCTCACTCCTCACAAAACACCAACCCTGAGAGGAGGGTGCTATTCTTGTCTCTATTTTACAGTTAAGAAAGCGGAGCCTTAAGGAGATTGAGTAACTAGGCTTTGCTAACTAACTAGGATTAGCAAGTGGTAGAGCTTGGATTCAGACCTAGGAAGACAGCATAAATCCAGAGACTTTACCCCAAACAGCCTCCTTGTTTTAAAAGAAACTCTGCTTCCTTAGGCTCCCCTTACCATGGTGCTACCAGCTGCCAAAATGTGCTGAACAAGACTGGAAAGGAAAGGGGATAAAGAGCTACACAACACTCCTATCTTTGCAAGTTTTTGCAGATTTCCCCAAGTAATCAGACTCATAAAATAATAGCCAAATGTACCACAACTTTCCTCTCTCAATTCTAGAACCCTTCTGAGAAATTTAAAATAATCATCAGGCATTCTTCATAGTAAATTACATTAGAAAGTTCACTTAAAAAGAAGATAAAGAAGAAGAATTATGAGGTTAATAGTAGACAACTCATACTGCTGATTTAGGATACTAACTGCTTTTATGTGTGTTATCTTATTTAAATGTGCACACCATTCATGAAATCACCCCCATTTTACAGAGGAAAAACTGAGGCTAAGAGAGTAGATCAAGAGCTAGTAGAGCAGGAAAGTGAAAGTCACTCAGTCATGTCCAACTCTTTGCAACCTCATGGACTGTAGTCTGCCAATTCTCCAGGCCGAAATACTGAAGTGGGTAGCTGTTCCCTTCTCCAGGGGATCTTCCCAACCCAGGAATCGAACCCAGGTCTCCCACATGGCAGGCAGATTCTTTACCAACTGAGCCACCAGTTAACTTCAAATGTGCTGTCTCCAAATTCCCCTGCAGCACATGACAGCATGGCAACCACAGCCAACTGGTATGAGCTCCCTGGAATCGAGTTTACTATGTGTTGGGCTTAATGTGGATTATCCTCCTGACAGCTGCAACACTAAAAGGTAGATAACCATTATTATCCTGATTTTACAGGCAGGGATTATTATCCCATTACCAGGCAGTTGAGGCTTGGAGAAAACAAGAAATTACACAGCACCTCTATCAAATACTGAAAGAACAAACTGCCCATGGGTATTATTTCCTGGGTAACCCATTTTCAAAACTCATCCATTCATGTCACTGAAATGACCAATGTTTTCCTCTGCTTTCCCAATTGACTTGTGAGACCCCTTGAGGGTGGGGAGGGGCCTGCCTACTGCTATATGCCTGGGTCCCCAGGCAGGTAATGAGTCTCAGGAGAGAGTGGGGACTCCCTCTTGGCTCCCATTCAGCACAGGCCCAGTGTCTTTGGTGGCTGGACTGTGATGTCTTCACTTTGCGGGAAGCCGTAGATCACAGAGCCCCTATTGCCTGCCCTGGCTACTCTCAGTTCAGTGGTATACTCAACAAAGCCCAACCTCAACTCGCCAGAGAGGGAAGCTCAGACCTTTTCTTTGATGGTCACTATTTTGTTTTCTTTCTCTGCTATACTGTTTTATTACTTTGGCTATGACCTTTCTTCTCTGCTTTAGGTGCTTGGCAAACAATCTTTCCATTCATTCAGTCCTTCACTCTCTCTAGTTCATCTTCATATCCCAAGGTGGCAGTTGCTAGGCAGGGAGAGGGAGGGGAGGATTCCTACGTACAGTGTCTCTTTAACATTTCAGAAGATTTAAACCTCGCTCTTACCAAGAAAATACAAATCAAAACTACACCGAGAAATTATTTCTCATCCTTCAAGTAGGGAAAATGCAAGGTCTGACAACACATGAAGTTGAGGGAAAGTAGGAATTCTAGTACTCTGCAGCAAGACACGCCAAAGGGCACACAATCCCTAAGCAGGGAAATTTGGTAGCATCTAGCAAAACTCAGTCATTTATTCTCTCACCTAGCAACTCGACTTTTAGAACTCTATCTCAAAGATGTGCGTTTGTGTGTGTTAGTTTCTCAGTCAAGTCTGAATCTTTGTGACCCCACAGACTGTAGCCTGCCAGGCTCCTCCATCTATGGGATTTTCCAGGCAAGAATACTGGAGTGGATTGCCATTTCCTTCTCCAGGGGATCTTCCCGACCCAGGGATCGAACCTGGGTCTCCTACATTGCAGGCAGACTCTTTACTGTCTGAGCCACCATCCTAAAGATACACTGGCAAAAATATGAAAGGACATATATATATATGCACCAGGCTATGTAAGGCAGTACTGTTTATAATAGCCAAAGAATGGAAACAAGCTCAAATGTTCAGTGCTAGGGAGCTGACTGAATGAATTGGAGTAATCAACAAAATGGACTAGTTATGCAGCTATAAAACAAGAATGAGGAATATTCTGTGTAACATCATGGAGTGGTCCCCAGGACATTTTATTAAGCGAATAAAAGCAAGATACAGTGGGAAAAGCAAGGGTACCGTATGATTCCATTCGTCTAAGACAAGGGTAGGAGACACACACACCTTTACTCATATTAATGGTCAATGAAAGCGCAAAACCCAAAGACAAAAGATGACCTATGGATGGAGGGAGGGGGTGGAGTAGAAAGGAAAGGAACTGAAGCTGGACTCTCTTAGAATAGGCCTCCTTTTAGAGGTTTAGCTTTGGAACTATGTCAATATTTTACATAAGTAAAAGAAGACATGGGGAATCTGGGAAAACGGTGCTGATGAACCTATTTGCAGGACAGATAGAATAAAGATGCAGATGTAGAGAACAGATGTGCGGACAGGGGGTAGGAAGGGGAGGGGATGATTTGTGAGATAGAAACGGACATATGTACACTATCAGGTATAAAATAGCGGGAACCAGCAGTATAGCGCAGGGAGCTCAGCTTGGGGCTCTGTGCTGACCTAGATGGGTGGGATGGGGGCTTGGTAGGAGGAGGACTCAAGAAGGAGGGGATATATATATATATATGTATACATACAACTGATTCACTTCTCTGTATAGCAGGAACTAACACAACTCTGTAAAGCAACTATACCACAATAAAAAGCTTTAATTTTGATAAGCAATTTCTTAAAACTTAAAAGCAGTGTGAAATCAATGAACAGAAAAAAAATCAATGTCAGTCGGTAGCATAATTATACATAAAGAAACTAAAGAGATTTTTAAAACACAGTAATGTGATAGTTTATCCCTAGTAGGATGTAGAGACCAGAAGAATTGAAAGGAAAATCACGAAAACAATTTTCAGTAATCATACAGCTGTCCGTGGCATTGGGATTACAATTCTGAGACTCTTGGGTGGATATTAGGGGATGGGAACTTGGATTACCAGCAAAAATGAAAGTAGACACAGCGATGATATCAGGGAAGTTCAGTGAAAAAGAAAAATGCACTTACATTTGAAATGAAACGAACCCATGATGCATTTTAGCTTTTAAAAAGTATTTCTTAGCTCTGTTTGTTGAAACGGTTTAGAAACAAGGACCTACTCAATGGTAATAAGCACTGCCAGTACCCAGATTCTAAATACCATTTCTCACTAAAAGGAACCAGGACTCCTTGGAGAAATAGCTGATTGTAGGTCAGGGACAGAAAATGTACAAGATGAGTTTGGGCCAATTTCAAAACGCTCCCTCTGGCCAATGGGATGGTTTGAGTGCTGAGCAGAGTAACAACCGCAGTGCATTTAAACGCATACAGAACGTTTAAATCCTTTGGATTGCAATGATATTAAATATTTTTCAACTTAGGAAGATGCTAGAGTCAACCCATTAAGATTAAAAGTAGTAAATAAAGGAAAATAATTAAGTATTTCTCCTGTCTTTCCTTTATCAACTATACCTCAGGGTAACCAAATAGTTGTTGGGGGCAAGTTTTCTGTGTTTCCGCATATAAAAGAAGAGATAAAATGCTACTATTTTGTAATCTCTAGGCTATGATCGTTGATGGCTCTTATTAATAATATCACCCAAAGAGTAACAAGTAGACATTACATGTCTCTGATGGAGGCCCAGAGCTCTGCTTATAAAACATTTTGGCCAAAAACCAGAATCTGAATCTGATTAGGCTTCTAGATCTTACTGCCAATTAAAGGAAATGTAAGAGAGAGAGAGAGGATCGTGTTAAACAATCTCCTAGGGATGTAATCACCAGAATTCAGACTGCAGGAGACTCCTGGGGTAAACAACCTGCCTTCCTCAACAGAAATGCCGCGAGGGAGTGGGGCCGCCACCTACAGAGGACGCGGGGTGCATCCACCAATGGTAATGCGTCAGCCTCACCAGGGTTCTGACTTAAAATGCTATGAAAGAAAGGATTAGGTAGAGAATCAAGGAAACTTGATTGTGTTAAATAACTATCTCCATAATGTTAAAGACAGTAGTATTGAAGTTCTATTTTAGCGTGTTCTTTTCCTGTATTAGAGATACACACTAAAATGTTGATTACATATTATGCCTGAAATTTGCTTCACAATAATCCCAGAGGAGGGTAATGGTGGGAGATACTGGTAATGCTGGGGTATGAATGAAATGAAATAGGCCATGGGTTTATAATTGCTGCAGCTGGGTTATGGGCACATGGGGTTCACTATACTACTCTCTGTGTTTGAAAACTTCCATTAAAAATGTTAGGCTGATGACTTCCCTGATTTCCCAATGGTAAGGAATCCCCTGGGCAATGAGGGGACACGGGTTTGATCCCTGGCCGGGGAACTAAGATCCCACATGCTACATAGCAGTGAAACCCAGGCACTGCGGCTACCAAGCCTGAGGACCACGACTAGAGAGTCTGTGTGCCTCACGGAAAAGATCCTGTATTATGCAACCAAGGTCCTGCGTGCTGTATCGAAGATTCAGCGCAGCCAAATAAATAAATAAAATAAAACTTAGAAAGAAGATATCCCTTCTTCCTTTTAACAAAATGTTAGGCTGAAAAGAAGGGTATGCACACAGGCACACACACATGCATACAGGGAAAAGACAAAAAAAAAAAAAAAGAGGAGAGGGTTCTGCCTTGAACGGGGAGAAGGATTCAGCAATAAGAGGGACCCGGTGCCTTATCCCAGTGCCCAGTAGAGTAGGTGCTCAATAAATGCTTGAGGGAAGGAATAAAATACTGCATTAGGACCCTGCAAAGTCATAGGCTGAAATCTTAACTCCCACGTGACTGGTTTTGGAGAGGGGACTTGAAGGACACAATGACGGTGAAATGAGGTCACAAGGTTGGGCCCTAGTCCAAAAGGACTGCTGTCCTTAGAAGAAGAAGAGACACCAGGAGTGCACGTTCACAGAGAAAAAGGCCGCGTGAGGACACAGCAAGACGGCGGCCATCTGCTAGCTAAGGAGAGAGGAATTGGGAGAGAACGGCCAGCCCTGCTGGCACCTTGATCTTGGACTTCCAGCAGCCAGAAACATGAGAAAACACATTTCTGTTGTTTACATCACCTGGCTTGTGGTATGTTGTTATGGCAGCACGAGATGGCTAACATGCTGGGCTTCTGACGAGGGGCTGGGGTCCCCCGGGAGGGAGGCCCCACCTCTCCTGACCTCAGATGCTCCAGGGTGAAGGGCATATGGGATGGGGATGGAGTAGAGTGACCCCAGAAACACAGGCTCACTGAGCTCTCACAGGGCGCCAGCCACCAATTGACGTGTGCTCTGCTCTTCCTGGGTGTTCACCCTCACAGCAGAATTCAGGGTAGGTGCTGGTCTCAGCCTCATTTCCAAGTTGAGGAAATGGGAACAGAGGGCTTAGGTAACTAGTCTAGAAACACACAGCAGAGAAGTGGCAGAGCCAGGATTTAAACCTGGGAAGTCTGGTTGGGTCTCCTTGTGAGTCCCTTGGACTGCAAGGAGATCCAACCAGTCCATCCTAAAGGAGACCAGTCCTGTGTATTCATTGGAAGGACTGATGCTGAGGCTGAAACTCCAATACTTTGGCCACTTCATGCGAAGAGTTGACTCATTGGAAAAGACACTGATGCTGGGTGGGATTGGGGGCAGGAGGAGAAGGGGACGACAGAGGATGAGATGGCTGGATGGCATCACCGACTTGATGGACATGAGTTTGGGTGAACTCTGGGAGTTGGTGATGGACAGGGAGGCCTGGCGTGCTGCGATTCATGGGGTCGCAAAGAGTCGGACACGACTGAGCGACTGAACTGAACTGAACTCAACTGAGTCTGGCTCCAGAGCCTGCATTTCTAACCACTGCGGGTGGACACGAGAATGCCCACCCTGAGCACTGCCCTCACGGGGCTCTCCGTGTGACTGTCTAGAAGCCGTGGAAGCCTTTTCCTCGATTCCCTCCAACCACGCCTCCCCACAGCCCCTGAATCCCTCACAGCTCATCCTCCACCATTCTGTGGTCAAACAAAAGGAGCTCGAACTCTGGAGTCAAACAGACTGCATTTGGTGGTTCAAAGCGATCGCTCCGGTATCAAAATACCTGGACTTGGATGCTCATCCTCCCGTTCACTGAGCTGTGTGGCCTTGGGCAAGTTCCGCGCCCACTCTGTGCTTCAGTTTGCTCAGCTGTGAAGGATCCTAACAGTACCTCCCCCATGGTTGTCAGGAGGACGTAATAGAACAGTGTTTATAGAGCACATGGCCTAGTATTTAGCACATAATAACTGCTCGATTATTACTAGCTGGGCGATCTCAGGCAAGTCAGTTCACCTTGCTGCTGTGCAGATTTCTCATGCATAGAGAGTGACATCTTTCTCAACAAGAGGGACCAGAAGATTTAATGAAACATTGTTAGAAACTCAATAACTACCCTCCTTCCTTAGAAGCCCAAATGACATCCCACCATCACTTAGTTCCCTCTTGTGGGAGTGGGGAGAACGGATTTTTCTTTTTTTATAAGAATTTTTTTTAAGTATAAAATTAACACATTAATTTTACATACAGATAGGAAAAAAAAATGTAGACGTGTCTACACAAAATGCATAGGCCATTTTGCTCTGGGATGTGGGCCTAGGAAATGAATATTTCCACTTTAACTTTATTGCACTCGTGTAGCATTTAAATTTTTTACAACCATCAAGTATGAGTTTAAACACGAAAATACATACTTACTGCAGATAATTTATCTCCTTTTCCCCTGTGTATTTCTTTTAAACAGCATAGTTTTGAAAACCCAGTTTGAGAGTCTTTGTCTCCTAATAGGGAGTTTAATTACCTTTATTATCGTAACTGATGTGTTTGTCCTGCTGCTGTCATCTTCTTTTATGCTGTCAATTTATGATGCTTCTGTGGGTCTTGTTTTCTTTGTCTTTTGCGATTGGCAATATGTTTCCTTTTGTTTTAATTTTCTACTGGGATATGGAAAGTGGAAAACCTGCTCTTCATCCTATTTGTAGACGCTTTTAAGTCTTTGACAAACAAGTTTGAAATCATATTCTCTCTAGTGATAGAATTCAAGGAAATTACAGTAACGGGGTAGCCAAGAACCTGGATGTGGATTCTGGTTCTGTCACTTACAAGCCGGAAGGACCCTGGGCAAGTGACTTGGCTTCTTTGTGCTTTAAATGGGACAATTACAACACCTACTTCCTAGACTGGTACATGGCCGATATGAGGTGACACCTTTAAACACCCATCATAGTGCTGTATGAATCGGTCCCTGCTTAAAAGACAGAGGAAGAGACGAGCGTGGGGGTGAGAACCACATGTTCCTTTGTAGCTGCTTCACTACTTGGAAGTCTTTCCTAGGAAATTTCTGATTTTAAATACACGGATCCCTTATGTCCTCTGTTCTGTAGATCAGGGGTCAGCAAATTACAGCCCAGGGACCAAAGCCGACCCCTTCATTTCTGTTTTGTCAAAGCTGCTTTCCCATAATGATGGCAGAGTTGAGCTGAGACCGTAGGGCCCTCAAAGCTGAAAACGCTTCCTAGCTGGCCCTTTAAGAAAAAGTTTGCTGACTGACTTCTGCTTTATATCAGCCAGATGATCATCCTTCTTTCTAAATTTAGGAGAAGAAGCCATTTTCTCCCTTGTCCTATTACAGCCTCTCAAAAGCTAAGAGGCTCTCAGAATATATTAAAAGACTTTTTAAAAGACCATTAGCTTCCATGTTTAATTGTCCACAAGGTGGGGATACTTAATCAAAAACAAAACTAGAAAAAATGGAAAGACAAAGATGCTGGTTACAAAGCAGGATTCTTCCAAGACTTGGCACAGGAGGGAAAAGGGCCAAGGAGGGCCAGATTCCAGGGGCTTCTTAACCAGTGTGCTCCACGGTTTCAAGTCCAGACTTGGGCAACCTAGGTGGTGTCCAGCTCTCACCCTGGCCCTCTGATCTGCTGCTCCCCAGGTCCCCGAAAACCATGGTGGCATCAAATGCCCATAATTCTAGGAAGACCGAGCAGACTTTCCCTGGTGCCAAGTCAGCCTCTTTCCACCAGAGTGCCCCTTATTTCTGGTTGCCCACTGTCCCCAACCCTAAGCGCTTCCCTCCCCAGGGACAGAATGAACAAGACAACTGTAATTTCAAAATTAAGACTCTGCCTATCAAACAGTAATCCTCTTTAAGGTCCACGAACGAAGGCCGAGTTCTCTTGGGCATTCACTCGTGGTCTGGAGTAGCTCACTGCTCCGGCAGAACTGTGGTCTAGGAGCAGCTGATTCAGGAGGGTGGGTGGTGGAGAGAAGGCTGCCTCTCAGGGGGGTCAGCCCCACTGGGACTGAGCCCCCACAGGCTCAGGGGTGCTGGGGTCTGGGCTTCTGCCCCAGAATTCCCACAGTCTTGGTGGGGAAAGAGGACCAAGCTCCAGGGAACTGGTAAAGAAAATGTACTCATGGTGAGGCCCAGTGTCTGATCGAGTTCTCTGCTGCTGGTTTAAGAGGAACAAGGGAGCCAGGAGAAAAGAGAGACCAGGTGAGCAGGAGACAGCAGGGAAGATGTCCTGGGCCAGACGGACCGGAGGAAAATTCAAGAGAGGAGGTTGAGGAGCACGATGGAGAATGAGGGGCCTAGCCTAAAGGGAAGGCGAGACCCCAGACCAACAAGCCCCCAGACCCTGGACTCTGTCTCATCCCCAAAGACCACCATCAGACACTCGTGTTTACCCCCCTGCTGACAGGGAGGGAGTTACCCAGCCCATCAGGTCCACAGCTGGGCGGGGGCGAAGACAGGAGTTTCATGCTTCTCTGACACTGAAGCTTATGCTGTTTCCAGAAGAGCTCACTCGCTGGGTAAAATGGCAGAGGGGGCTAGGGGCTGTGAGGGCAGGACGGCACCTGTCTGTCATGAGCGGGACAGGCATCTGGAAGGATGAACCCACCACACGCTCCCCAAAGTGGACCGCTACTCTGCTGGGCCTGGTGAAGGAATGGTTAATATCAGGTGAACATCACGCTCGCTGCCAACACTGATGGGGCACTGCCTCTCTGCTCACGACCACCCTGGGAGAGGGCTCCCCTTCTTAATTGTACTTTACAGATGGAGCAATTGAGGCACAGAGAAGTCAAGTCACTTACCCCCCGGGGCGACTCAGTGGGTAAGTTTCAGGGAGAAGACACAAGGCAGTCTGATGAGAGTCAGGGCTCTGGAGGCCATTAGGGAGGCTCTAGCCTAGTTAAAAGGTCATTCATTCATTCATTCAGTGATTCATCAGCCAGTGTTGACTGAGCACCTAGCGGGTGTCAGACCATAAGCCAGCTGTGGGGATACAAGGCCGAGGAAGGTTCCCTAACCTCACGGAGCTTACCAACCAGCAAGACCATGGCCAATACTTATACGAGGCGCTCCGCCTATGCTGGGAACCGCCCTTTACATGTGCATCTTATTATCTCCCCACTTTTTTTTCAGCTGAAAATAAACAGAGATTTAGAGGGAAAAGGCAGCTTGCCATGGTTCCAGCCCAGGTCCTTCTGACCTGAAGGCCCCACCTTGATGCCAGACCCTCTGCCACAGGCTCTGTACTCTTGGGAGTCTCCCTCCCCACCCCCACCTGTCAGCTCTTGGGGCTGTGCCCCCTTTAAGGCACGCCCCATTCTTTGGGCTCCTGACCTTCCCTCTTGCTGGCTGGGGTGCTCAGAGCTGGGTCTGGGGACTGGGTATGGAGAGGTCCCTTAGGTCTCACCCTCTGTCCATCATGTGAGATGAGAGGAGGAAGCTTTCTGGCTCCCAGAAGGAAGGAGCCACAGCCCCTGCCTCCTCCTTAGACACCATCACTGCCTTCAAGGAGTCCGTTGTTCACAAGTATTTATCAAGGGCCTGTTCTGTGCCAGGCATTGTGCTTGGTGCACACGTCTGACATAATTCCTGCCCTTAAGAAACTTTATTTGTGTGTTCCATAACTGAAGCTGGGTAGACCAGATGGCTGGTCTCTGAAATTGCATTAAAACCTGTTTGCATGGTAAGGCAGGACTGAGGAGACACCACAACAATCTTGTGCCTACTTCAAGCTGTGTGGTTTTTTTTTCTGGCTGGTCTGCCCCTAGTCTCCTGGAGATTGACTGCAAGGATATCAAGGCAGTGTTTAACAGAGGCACCAAGGCCAAGCCTGGGAGATGTTCTAGGGAATTGAGGGAAATTAGCGTGTGGAGTCGGACACGACTGAAGTGACTTAGCAGCAGCAGCAGCAGCAGCAGCAGCAGCAGCGTGTGGAGACAGAAAGAGTGGAAGGCATTTTGAAAGACACGCAGACTCACAGCACTGCCAGGCTGCTTCAGGCTGATGGCACTCCCTGAAGGAGCTGAGAGCAGGGCTCCTAACTGCTGTGGTATTGAGAGCATTCCCAGTTGAAAGAAGAGGTGTTTTTTGATGCCTGACAGTCTAGATCCAGCGTTTCTCCAGTTTAATCTCTGGTTATAACTCAATTTTCTGTGCAATGTTGTTCTATAAAGACTCGACCATTCCAGGATGAGGGTGAGAGGGTGGTCGCCAGTCCCGGGAGAGGAGGACCACCGGGTTTCGGGCTGCTCGGTCCCCCTCCTCAGCGTCTCCGGCTGCCAGCTCCGCCCCCCGCCCGCCCGCAGGCACGCACCTTCGCACCGTAGCACCGCGCTGTTCCAGACCACACTGCCCTCCTTCAGGACACAGGTGATGGTCTCCGAGCCCTGAGTCCCGAGGAAGCCTTCGTCGCAGAGGAAAGAGATGGAGCTGCCCAGCTGGAGGCTGTCACCGAACCGCTTGCCATTCACTGGGACGCCAGGATCGGGGCACTCATTGTGTCGGAAGGCTGTGCGGAGGAAAGTCAAGGACGTGATTAGACAGAGCTGGTGTGCAGATGGACTCCCAACCAAAAGAAGCTTCAGTATGAAGGCCAATCCTAGACTTCCCCCGCTTTCCCAAGGGACCGGCATGCTGTGGGGAGAGCTGTCTGCCCTAAGCCACACTGAGCGTAAAGCAGGTCTTGTTGAACTCGATGTCCTTCTTCCCTGAGCATCTAGTCCAAGCTCATTCTAAAGCACATTTATAGGTCAGGCAGCGGGCTGTTTGTCCTGTCAGCTCATCAATATCAAATATCGATTCTGTGAAATGGGTATTATCACCCCACTTTACAGATGAAGAAACTGAGGCTCAACATGGTAAAGGAGTAGATCTGTGTCCTCAATGTCAAATCCATTCTATGGGCCCCTAAATTCAGACAGGGGATCACTTATGTTGCAGGGGAGCTGGACTCTAAATCCTGTGACAGTAATAGACATCGGGTACCTCACGTGCCCTGGGATCAACCCTGTCTGAAGCCATTCCCTTCACTTTCTTGCCTCAGGCCGCCTCTCACTCCACCCACGTGGTTGATCATACAGTTGGCGGGTGGAGAGGAAAGAGTCAGAACACTTGTGGGTTTAATCAAGTTCTGCCTCTTATTAGTTACATGGTTCTGGGCAACTGATGTCATCTTTCTGAGCCTCTGTTTCCTGACCTATAAAATAGAGATCATAGTTCACAGGTCGGGTCATTCTGAGATAGCAATAACATGAAAGTTGGTTTGAATTTGCAAGTGGAGAATGCTGGGTGCAGCGCATGACAGGTGGTGAGTCCTCTTTAAGTCTGGGTTCCCTTCTTTCTTCCTGTTCCCCACCTTCCTCCATCAGGGGTGCCCAGTTCTCATAGTCAAGTCTGAGGCTACACCCTATTTGCATCCTGGCTGTTTTAAGGAGAGTGGCTTTCCAGTGAAGACCAGGCTCCACGGCTGCGTAGACATGGGCTATTTTAAAGAACTCAGTGTGGAGCCCTCTGAGATTCCCTAGTGACTGAAACACTTGCACAGTCAGAAACAGAAGCAGCCATGGAAGCTGTCAGATCATCTAGCTGGAGGCAAAGCTGGCGATCCTTCCTACTGTGGCTGGGCCGCAGGAGCATCTGACATGGAGATGACCATGAGATCCCTGCTGAGCCCCGATGCAGTCCCCCTTCCCTCTGAAATGCAATTTAAGTCAACCTAGACTTCTGTCTCCCAAACTTTGCTTATCAGGAACTGTGACCATGAGCTTGCCCTGACATTTAGAAAAAAGGGCTGGGAAGAAAAGTGGTGCATGGGGCCCAAAAGTCCAGACATTTGTCTACTCAGAACCCTATCAGTCACACACACACACACACACACATTCACACTGCATAGGGATATGGAGCTATCTCCAATGTCTCAGAGCAAATGCTCTAAGTCAAAGATTTAAGTACTTCCCAGTTTTACCTGCGTCCTGTTTCAATCTCAGCTCCCTGGCAGGTGAAAGGGGATGGATCTTAACCTAGGAAGCTGATGTCGTGGGGCTGGGTGTGATGCCTGCAGGATGCTCAGTAAACAGCAGTCACTGTCATCAGCGTTCAAAACTCTCCACGTGGAAGAAGAGTCAGTTTACTCTAAGGAGCTCTGGCGGTGGAAGTGGGATCTCTGAGCCTTGTTACAGGGACACGGATTTCATGTTAGCGTGAAGGGAAGCCCGAGAGCTGTCCAGCTGTGGAGAGTGCTGTCTGGGGGTGAGGAGCTTCCTGACACTGGGCACATTCCAACTCTGCCCAGATGATTGTCGGTTGGGACGTGGCCAAGGAGACGCACACGCTGTGGGGGAGACTATACCAGTTCGTGAACATTTGCCCACGACTGTGGTTGCACTAGCTGCAACAGAACCATCTCAGAAGCTTGTAAAAACTGTAGATTCTAGGGCCTCCTTCCTTAGACAATTTGACTCAGCAGGGCTAGAATGGGGCCCAGATTTTTCCCTTGGACAGTAAGGAAATCAAACCAGTCCATCCTAAACAAAACCAACCCTTAATATTCGTCGAAAGGACTGATGTTGAGGCTGAAACTCCAATACTTTGGCCACCTGATGTGAAAAGCTGACTCACTGGAAAAATGCCCTCATGCTGCTAAAGACTGAGGATGGGAGGAGAAGGGGACGACAGGATGAGATGGTTGGATGGCATCACCGACTCAATGGACATGAGTTTGAGCAAACTCTGGGAAATAGTGAAAGATAGGGAAGTCTGGTATGCTGCAGTCCATGGGGTCACAAAGAATCAGACACGACTCAGGGACTGAAAAACAACAATCCAGCTCTATCTGTGTAAATGCACAGAAAATTATCTGATGTTTGTAATAGTGTTCATCTCTGGCGGAGGGGGATCTGAGGTGGAGGTCAGCACTTCTTCCTTGAACTGGCCTGTTTTTGACTATTGACATATCGGATGTGTATCACTTTTACATGATGGAAGAATATTAGAGAGGAATGCAGGGTGAGAGTTTGATCCTCAGGTTAGGTTTGTGGCTTTCTGCCTCTTTCTCCCAAGAACTCAGCATTTGCTTCTCTCCTGGAAAGTGGGGACCTACTAGGATTTGGTTTTCCTTGGAGACTATGAGATTTTTTTTTCCCCCAGGTCCTCCATCAGTATACCCATACTGCTTTGAGCTTGTAGGGTCCTTGGTCCTCCCCATCATGGATAAGCAGGCTTCCCTGGGATGGCTCTTACTCCTCTTCCCACTCCCACCAAGGGGAGGAAAGATCATTTAGCCATTCATGAATCTTTCCACTCAATAAACATTTACTGATCCTCATGACCTACCAGACCCTGCACTGGGCAGAAGGGAGAGAGAGATAAGTAATGCGTATCCCCATCTTTCCAGAGCTCATGATCTCATGGGAAAGTGGGGATGACGACAGATTGTCTAAAGCCAGTGCTGCAGCGCTAGACTGTGAAGACTGGGGAAGGCAGGACTGGGCTGCGTTTCCTCCTGCTCACAGGTGATGGGAAGAAGAGCACCCTGGGAGAGGTGCCCCTGGGAAGACGGACTGTTTCTAATCCAGTCCAGTGTCCCGAGGAAGGTGTTGAGGGAAACATCAGAGAAGCATTCTAGCTTCAGTGGTCCCTTGGAATCTCGGGTCTCCAAAGACCCCCACTTGGCACCTGGGGTCTTCAGCTCAGCTAGACCCTGGGGACGGGTGGGACAAGGAAGCAAGACCTCTGTGCCAAGTGGGGCTGGGTAGAGATAAGTTCTATTAGGAAGTGCCAAAGGGACCAGCTCTGGGTGTCCTGTGTGCCTGGGGCAGGGCTTGCTTGGGGACTTGCATTTCATAAGCAACCTCTGGGAAAGGATCTGGTTAATTGCCCAGGGGGACCCAGCTTCAGCTCCTTCTGACAATTTTCCATCGGCCAAGTTCATCGGGTCTGTAGCTGATTCTACCCTGCTCAGTGCCTCTTGCTACCTTTGGCAGCTTGCTGTTTCCAGCGTCCAAACTTCTGCCTTCACCCCTAACCCTCTCTACAACCCCCTGAGACACAGAAATGACAAGAATCACTGCTTCAGTTTGCTTCTAGAGAAGGGGCCCAGGGTTAAAACCAGAGGTGACAACTTTGGGACTGGGGCCAGGAGGAAATGACCCCAAAGCAGGCTCAAATGAGTCTCAGAGCCAAACAGAAACACTGTTCCAGACCCTTGTTTCTGATTTGACTGTAGGGATAGGAATTGGCAAAACAAAGCGTGAGCGGCCTCATGGGGGATACATGAAGTCGGCAGTGAGAAGGCATCCGAGGGCTTGGAAGAGCACAGCAGAGAGGCGTCAGTAACCAGAGGAGGACGGCAGGGCCCTTCCTGATTCTAGCTGGGCCTTCTAGGAGGGGGAGGGTGGGGAGGAGAAATGGGGCCCCAGGCTCCTTTCACATTACATGACGCATCTATTAGAAATAAAGGCTCAAAAATGAGTGAAGCCACAAAAAAGAGTGCCTTCTGTTTTTCCTGTCATGCTGGAGCCCCATGCCTGGCTCTGCAGTCCTTGGAACTGGTCCACCCACACCACCACTGGCCTGTGCCCTGCACTGGACATCCTCAGAGGGACAGTCAGTGGGGGCCACGGGGCGGACTCACTGGTAAAGGTGATGTTGAAGCCTCTCTTCCCCGTGGAGTGGTCAGTCTGGAACTCGAGACGGGCCACGTGGCCACTGCTGGTGATGGAAGAGGGGAGCTGGTTTCCCGAGAAGGTGCCCAGGACGGGGGCCTCAGCCGTGGCCCCATCCTTGATGACCAGGAAGTCAAACTGAGGCTCCACGTCGATGTCATTGAAGGCCAAGTGGATGCGGCTCTCGGGCCGGGCGAGGATGAGCCAGACACAGTGGAGGTGGTTGCCGTAGTCCTCCGGGTAGTTGGGCGACAGGACGATCCCAGAAGGGCTGGTGAAGTTGAAGAAGCAGGAAACTGCAAGAGAAGAGCCATGGAGGTCAGTGAGCGTCCCTGGCGCTGTGCCCAGGCCACTGAGGGCAGGCAGGGGGGCATGTCCTTAGTCTAAAAGCAATAGAGAGAAAAGGTGACTGGGGTTTGGCTGGACTGGCTGGGCTCTGAGCTCTAGGCAGCAGACGTGCTGGGTTCATGCTGCGTGTGGTGCTGGGAAGGGTCCCTCTGGCACACTGCGGGCAAGGCGGAGCTGCTCTCCTGGCCTTCCTGCCCTTGCGGTGAGCCGATCCCAGGAGTGTCTGCTGCTCTCAGGCCCTCCTGTTGGGGAAAAACCGCCATTTAAGCTGAAGTGGAGTCCCAGTGCCTGGTTCCTCTTAGCTGGTGGTGATCCCCCAGAGTGGTAACCAGGGTAGAGATAGTGCCACTCCATTTCTGTCCTTTAAACCTTCTCGGTGGGGAAATGATTGTGCCTTGGGGATTCTGGCAACTGGGAAGCTACAAAACTATGCTAAAGGAGGTGACCAGTAGGCATCATCTTTCAGAGACCAGAGCTTTGGAAGAAACCGGCAGAGAGAGGGAACAGCACCTTATCTTGAAGCCCCACCTACTTTCCAAGGATCGACTCTTCTGAAAATCTTGATTTTAAACCCTTGTCATGCCCGTAACTAACAGACTCAGAGTAAGTCTGAGGCAAAAGAAAGTGTTATAAATGGAAAAACAAACACTAAACCAATATTAAAAAGGAAAATAATAGCATGAAAAAAATATTGCAACAAATATGCCAAAGAGCAACTCTCAATACTGAAGTAGAGTTTTGTAATTTATGCAAGAACATCACCAAGATGAGCAAAGAATATGCTCAGAGGATTCATATGAGAGAAAATAGAATTAATGTGAAAAGGCAGTCCATTTGCCTAGGGGGAAAAACGAACAACTCATATTGCTGAGGCTTCATGGAAACTCATATGTATTTCTTGTCAGTTGCACAGTAAAGCTGATATAGTTCAGGAAGGGAGTGAATGAGCTCTTATCAACAGCCACAAAACTATTCAAATATTCTGACTCTGTAATCTCCAGGAATTAATTCAAAAGAAAGGAGCCACATGGACAAATATGTTTACAGTGACATAATTTTATTATAGAGGAAAAAATGTGAACAACCTACATGTCAGCCCAATAATGTGAGGTAAATTATAGCCTTTAATGTGGTGTGGTTTGAATGCAATCATTAAAGTGATAAATATGATCCTGTAGAAGGAACAATGTTAAACATTTTAAAGTCAAACAGTACATCATAAAATTATATGTACACTTTGGATTATAGCTAATAAATATTTACATATATATATGGGTAAAGACTGGACATGAGCCCCCGAATAAAAACTGTATTAGGGTGAAAGGTTTGGGGGTGATATTTTTCAATGTGAAAGCAATATTTGATTTTTCTGATTGCAAAAATGATATAGGGTCATAGAAACATTTTTTTAATATATAAAGTGTAAAGAAGATAAAAACTAATATGGACAAAAATTTAAATGCCTTTATAACATTTATAGTGATGTTGGATATTAATAATACTGAAATTAAAGTATGATATTGACTTATTAATTATAATGAAGTGAAAGTGAAAAATAATATTAAAACCATGTTTGCAAAAAAAAAAAACAACACAAAACAAAGGAACTGGTGATTCTTTCTGTTGAGTTTCTCCTTCCTTTTCCTGAGTCTACCCACCTTTCCCTTTTCTGCACTGGGTGTTACTTTTCCAACCTGCTACTCAAAGCCCTCCCATCAAATTTAGCAAAGTGAAACTAGTCCCTAGGACACATTCAGTCTCATCCCTGTAATCTCTGTATTTTATAGGTATGGAAAGTTCGAGCCAAGGGGAGAGAAGGCCATAACCCCATTTAAGATAAAAGACACTGTAGCTCACAGAGATTAGGTAACTTGCCAGGCTCACACAGTGAGTAGACGGTAGCAGCAAGTTCCAATCCATGCAAATCCTTGCTAGTTCAAATCCACCTGACTCCAGGGGCCAAGCCCTTAGCCACCCAGCAACACCGCCTCCCAGTATGAGAACAGTATTGCTCACAAGTCTAACAGATGAATCCTTGGCGGTATTCTTAGAATCGGCTAAAGATCCGTTGACCCCAAGCATTAGATCAGCCCTGAACTAGAAGCTCTAGTCTGGACACAGATATCCTCCAACACAGCTATCCCACCCATAGCTTTGCGGCAGTCCAGCTGGGAGCATAATACACATAATGAGGAATATGAAACCAACGGAGCCCACTACCTGAAGACAAAGAGAGGGTAAAAACCGCATGGCTTGCCTACTAGTAGAACAACATCAAGGTAGACCAAAAGCAAAGAAAAGCTCTATGATTTCAGAGGCACTGAAAGCCTGAGAACACATGCATTTGCTGCAGAGAATTTAATTAATGCCTGCTGAGTCCCCATCCCCACTCCATCACTCTATCACACATTTTCTTTATACCCTTTATCCAGAGTTGCCAAGTTGTAAATCTCAAGGGGCACCATTTTGAGCAGCTATATGTGGTAGCTCTTCCTATCACTCTTTAAAATTACCTTGTTCACTAGTTTCTTGATGGTTTGTCCTTCTCTCTCCCCAACACACACATATGTACTCCATGAGTGCAGAAATCTTGTCTGTTTGATTCCCCTGAATCCCCATGGCTGCCATAATGCCTGGTACATTATCTGTGTTCAATCAATATTTGCTGAATGAATCAACAAGTATTTAATGGTCGACATCATCTAAAAATGGGCTTCCTAGGTGGCTCAGTGGTAAAGAATCCACCTGTCAAGCAGGAGATGCAGGCTTGATCCTTGCATTGGGAAAATCCCCTGGAGAAGAAAATGGCAACCCACTTCAGTATTCTTGCCTTGGAAACTCCATTGAGAGAGGAGCCTGGTGGGCTACAAGTCCATGGAGTCGCAAAAGAGTCAGACATGACTGAGCAAGGAAACAACGATCTGAAAAGATGGTGACGTGAGTATACATGCCTCATATCCTGATCCTGTTCCAAGTCCCAACCAAAAGAACTGACCAAAGTCTGTAAAGCGGATACCTGTGTCAGCTCTGGAAACAAGGAAAAACACTATGCTGTGATCCTCAACACATTTCTGTTAGACACAGTACAGATCTGTTCCTAAATAATTTAGAGTAGAAAAGGGTATGACCAAGCCAGACTGATAAACAGCAAAGACAACAGAAACTGCTTCCAGTATCAAAGACCTTGAAAAAAATATATTATCCATATAACATTAAAAAAACAGAAAACACTTAAAGATGTTTTCTACCCAACCAAGAGATGAATCAAAATGCAGAACTCAAGTATGGGAAAGTTATGGTTAATAAAAAATGAAAAAAAAATTGGCAATAAGCAAATAAACCATATAGTAAATAATCTAAATAATTGCTATAAACATAGTTAGAAAACAGAATGCAAGTGTAACAAATATTTGTTGGAAGAGAACATAAAAGATATTATTCCTGCCCAAACCCCAGGGTAAAGTAATGCAGATTAGTCTGATGTAAAGTATAAAGTTTGAAGCAAGGAGATATGCTAATTTTCTCATTTTGCAAGAAGTTCTGTTATATGGTTTGTGTGGTTAATTAGAGAAATATAGGTTAGAGCGTGTCTTTAAAGATGTTAAGTGTAATTAGTAATAGACTATAAAGTAGCTTATCTTCAAAATTACCAAAGGGGAAAAAGCAAAGCAGTCAGTTTAGCAAAAAAATGGAATTCAAAGGAAACAACAAGGAATCATAAAGAGGAGAAATGTAAAATAAGATGCTAAAAAAGGGGGGAAGAGGCAAAACATCATTTATGATAATAAATGTATACAGGTTAATCTATCTTAGAAAAATATAACCCTCATTTTGGGACAAGATATACTTTAAAGAGACTCAGAACAGTCAAAAATAAGGAAAAGGGCTAAGATAGCTCAGACTTCAGATTAGAAGAGTGTTACAATCTACCAATGCTCAGGCCCCAAGGAATCCTGTTTATTTGGTGATGTGAACCCAGTGCAACACAGGTTCTAAAGCTCCCTGGGTAATCCTAAGGTGCAGCTGGGGTTTGAGAACTACTGGTGAAGGAAAATGCAAACTATAAAAAATTAGTTTTAATAATAGTATTAGACCCTTGGGTGTTATAATATCATAACAGACTCTTAATGATCCCCCCCTTTTTGTTCAGGCCAAGAGACCCCTGAACAGCTCTCAGAACATTTCCTTTCACACCTAGAGAGACAGAGGTGATAAACTGGCAAATAGAGGTGACAAATAGGACAGAAACTTGGTCCTGTAAAGCTCAGTCTTCTATCCCAAGGGATAATTCAGACTTGTTGCAATGAGGGCAGGAAAAAGGAGTGCGCAGTGTTCAACAAAGGTCTACTCTCTCTCACTTTGGAAAATTAGGTTTACATGTTACATCAGAAGGTTTCTCTTAGAGAACTTTCTTCTCAGTGTCCCAAATGAGGATTAAAAAAATGTATGGTGATTGGATCTCATCACTGTCAATCACCCAGGTAAAGGAGGGACGTGAGCTGCCTTCTCCCTTTGGAAGTAGTTACCAGGTTGTGCTCAAGAATCTTGACCTTGAATAAGCCTTTAAAAGGTTTGGACTTTTGAAAAATAATAAAGGTGGAAAACTCATTACCAAGTAGATGCATAATTTCTATGCTTAATATTGGATTATTATTTAATAGGACCTTGAGTAAGAAATAGAAGTTTTGTTGAAAAATGCTCTTTTACTCTCTTTTCTTTTGGTGTTGTCACTGCCAGTTTCAGGGCTTTCAAAATGGTAATTCAATTACTAGAGACCCAACGAGGCAAGACAAAAGCCAAAATCCAACGGTGACATTTAAAAAATGGATGATGTGCATATTCCAAAATGAAGATATGACAGTTATGATACATTTGGCCCAAAGTACTGAAACAGACAAAATAAACTATTTTAGAAAACATGAGAGTTGGATCAAAAATACTAACCTGATGTCAAAAGTAAATAAAGATAAAAAGGATCCATAGAATACTAGAAGTGGGTATATGTTGTATGAGACGTTGTAACCTGCAAACAAGGAACAGAACCTTCTTCACAAGTGCCTGTGGAATATTACAGAAATGGACTCTATACTGGACTGCAAAGAACTCTCTGTAAATGCCTCTACAATGCAAAAACTGTTAGGACATGATACCGGATGCTTGGGGCTGGTGCACTGGGATGACCCAGAGGGATGGTGTGGGGAGGGAGGAGGGAGGAGGGTTCAGGATGGGGAACACATGTATGCCTTTGGCGGATTCATTTTGATATTTGGCAAAACTAATACAATTATGTAAAGTTTAAAAATAAAATAAAATTTAAAAGTTAAAAAAAAAAAAAAAAAAACCTGTTAGGACACATTTTCTATTCACAGTGCAAATAAACTAGAAATCAATAATAAAAGACTAAAGAAAAACTCCTAGTCAGCTTAAAATGTATAAAATCCTTTCCTAAGTAAGTTCTTGAGTTAAAGAGGAAACAAAGGCTATCAATCAATACAGATTACTTATAATAATGATAATGATACTAGGCCAAAGCTGTGTTTAAGGGAAAATTAATAGCCTTATTCATTACTAAATAAAAAAGAAATAAGTGAAACGAGAGCTCAAACTAAAAACATGGCAAAGAGAATAACCAAACGAGATTAAGGAGAGAAGGGAGAATAAACTTAATAAAGATAAAAGCAGAGAAAAGTTAATTGAAGAGACCAGTAAAAGAACTTCTCATTGGGGTCCTCAAGAAATAAAGAGAGAAGATATTTATACATAGAGACTGGATAATAAAATTAAGGAGATATGCCAATTATAAAAGAATAGTATGTACAACATACTAATAAAATTGAAATATTCACAAAATGCAGAATTTCCCAGGAAATTTTAAATTACAAAAATTGTGCGAAGAGAAAAACCTGAGGAGACCAAAAAATATTTAGGGAGTAGGTAGTTTTAGGCCCAGAACTTTTAAATGTTAACTGAGCTGTAGTAGCCATGCTATTTAATTAATCTTGATACAAATATTCCCATAAGATAGCATGTGATATACATGTTCACACTCACCTACTCACACATCAGTACATCCACAGTGTAAACATAATCCTATATGTAAAGTGCTATCAAATCAAATTCAGCCCTAAAACACTAAACAAACATGAGCTATAATCAACAAGTCTTTATTGATAGGCAGAAAAGAAAACTAAAAAATGAGACAAACTTTTTTTCTGGGTGATGACTTCATATTGTTAAAGTGTTAGTTGCTCAGTAGTGTCCAACTCTTTGTGACCCCATGGGCTATAGCCTGCCAGGCTCCTCTGCCAATGGGATTCTCCAAGCAAGTGTACTGGAGTGGGTTGCCATTCCCTTCTCCAGAGGATCTTTGCAACCCAGGAATCGAACCCAGGTCTCCTGCACTGCAGGCAGACTCTTTACCATCTGAGCCACCAGGGAAGCCATGTTAAGATAAAAATTATCTTCAAATCATTGTATAAATGTAACATAATTCCAGGCAAAATTTAATGCAATTCCAGGCAAGATCCACATTAATTTTTTTTCTGGAGTGATCAATCTGTTGGAATAAATAGGTAAAAAGATCCAATCACTCCTTGAGAGAGACAAGGAAAAAACAGCATATGAGGTGCTAGCTGGCATTCCAAGATGTCATATGTCTTGACCCACCAAGCCTCACAGTGGCCCTCTAAGATGAATATTATTATTATCCCCATTTTAGAGATGTAGAAGCCAAGTCTGGGTGTTCAAGTAATCTTCCCACTGTCACAAGACATGTAAGTGATGTGGCTGGGCTGAAAACCCAGGAAAGCTGGTTCTAGAGCCCAAGATTTCAACCATAATACCTATTTTTTTCCAGTGGCAGGGAGGTTTGTCAACTCAGATACTGAAACATACTATAAAGCTGCAATAACAACATCTGTATTGTTATCAGAAGAGAAATCAGTAAGAACCAAAAAAAAAAAAAAAAAAAAGTTCAGAAATGGACACAAACATCCAAAAATGTAGAATATGATAAAGGAGACTTTTTTAATTAGCAGGGTAAATGTTGCTTGATCAATAAGGGAGTCTTGGACAAATGGCTAACCAGTTGTCGAAAAAATAAATCCACATTTCACTCAGTATACAATAGAAATGCCAGAAGAAAATATAAGGAATATTTGCATAATCTCAGATGCGGGGCAGGAGTTTCTTAACATTATAC
Source organism: Bos indicus (assembly GCF_029378745.1). Lineage (NCBI taxonomy): Eukaryota > Metazoa > Chordata > Mammalia > Artiodactyla > Bovidae > Bos > Bos indicus. Next base: position 112,298,842 of record NC_091762.1, on the reverse strand, counting down.
CAAAGTTAGGAAATAGTATTTTAACTTACAGATGAAAGCTTTTTGGATTTCAAAAATCACCAGGCTTCCCAGGTGGTACAGTGGTGAAGAATCTGCCTGCCAAGGCAGGAGACACAGGAGACACGAGTTCAGTCCCTGGGTTGGGAAGATCCCCTCAGGGAAGGAGATGGCACCTCACTCCAGTATTCTAGCCTGGAGAATCCCATGGACAAACCAGTTTGGAGGGCCAGTCCATGGACTCACAAAATTTAACAGTGAAGACCAAATGACAATCTCTTTAACAAGTGGTGCTGGGAAAACTGGTCAACCACTTGTAAAAGAATGAAACTAGAACACTTTTTTCTAATACCATACACAAAAATAAACTCAAAATGGATTAAAGATCTAAACATAAGACCAGGAATTATAAAACTCCTAGAGGAAAACATAGGCAAAACACTCTCCAACATAAATCACAGCAGGATCCTCTATGACCCACCTCCCAGAGTAATGGAAATAAAAGCAAAAATAAACAAATGGGACCTAATTAAACTTAAAAGCTTTTGCACAATGAAGGAAATTATAAACAAGGTGAAAAGACAGCCTTTAGAATGGGAGAAAACAATAGCAAATGAAGCAACTGACAAAGAATTAATCTCAAAAACATACAAGTAGCTCCTGCAGCTCAATTCCAGAAAAATAAATGACCCAATCAAAAAATGGGCCAAAGAATTAAACAGACATTTCTCTAAAGAAGACATACTGATGGCTAACAAACACATGAAAAGATGCTCAACATCACTCATTATCAGAGAAATGCAAATCAAAACTACAATGAGGTACCATCTCATGCCGGTCAGAATGGCTGCGATCCAAAAGTCTACAAGCAATAAATGCTGGAGAGGGTGTGGAGAAAAGGGAACCCTCTTACACTGTTGGTGGGAATGCAAACTTGTACAGCCACTATGGAGAACAGTGTGGAGATTCCTTAAAAAACTGGAAATAGAACTGCCATATGACCTAGCAATCCCACTGCTGGGTATACACACCAAGGAAACCAGAACTGAAAGAGACACGTGTACCCCAGTGTTCATCGCAGCACTGTTTATAATAGCCAGGACATGGAAGCAACCTAGATGTCCATCGGTAGACGAATGGATAAGAAAGCTGTGGTACATATACACAATGGAGTATTAGTCAGCCATTAAAAAGAATGCATTTGAATCAGTTTTAATGAGGTGGATGAAACTGGAGCCTATTATACAGAGTGAAGTAAGTCAGAAAGAAAAACACCAATACAGTATGCTAACGCATATATATGGAATTTAGAAAGCTGGCAACAATGACCCTATATGTGAGACAGCAAAAGAGACACGGATGTATAGAACAGCCTTTTGGACTCTGTGGGAGAAGGTGAGGGTGGGATGATTTGAGAGAATAGCACTGAAACATGTATATTATCATATGTGAAACAGATTGCCAGTCCAGGTTTGATGCATGAGACAGGGCGCTCAGGGCCAGAGCACTGGGATGACCCAGAGGGACGGGATGGGGGTTCAGGATGGGGAACACATGTACACCCATGGCTGATTCATGTCAATGTATAGCAAAAACCACTACAATATTGTAAAGTAATTAGCCTCCAGTTAAAATAAATAAATTAAAAAAATAAAATAAGAAAAAAAGGAAATATTTGCAAGTGTGTATAATCAAGAATTTACTATGTTTAACATATGAGTGAGTGAAGTCGCTCAGTCGTGTCCAACTCCTAGCGACTCCAGGGACTGTAGACTACCAGGCTCCTCCATTCATGGAATTTTCCAGGCAAGAGTACTGGAGTGGGTTGCCATTTCCTTCTCCATGGGATCTTCTTGACCTGGCGATCGAACCTGGGTCTCCCGCGTTGGACGCAGACACTTTACCATCTGAGCCACCAGGGAAGTCCTAACATATGAAGAACTACTAACACATTCAACACAAAGATAAATGCTCAAAATAGAATCATAAGCTAAGGAAATTAAAGAACAAGGTTATCAAGTTGGCAAAGAAAAAACAGACAGCATGGAACATTGCAAAGGCTGTCAATACAGATTACTTATAATAATGATAATGATACTAGGCCAAAGCTGTATTTAAGGGAAAATTAATAGCCTTATTCATTATTAAATAAAAAAGAAATACATGAAATGAGCAGTTAAACTAAAAACATGACAAAGAGAATAACCAAACAAGATTAAGCAGAGAAGGGAGAATAAAGTTAATAAAGATAAAAGCAGAGAAAAGTTATGGGCAGGGCAGATGGAGACAAAGCAGTTGAAGGTAGGAGGAAAACACACAAGAGTGGTTTCCAGAAGGAGGGAAAGGCTAGCTGTTCTGAAATAGAGTGGAGCCTCTGTGTAAAACCCATTGAATTTTAGCAACAGGAGGCTCATTAGTGACCTGGGTGAGAGCAGTTCCCAGGTGTGGTGGACACAGAGGTCAGAACATGTGCGGTAAGAAGGGACTGGGAAGTGAAGAGTGGCTACAGCAAGGGAACACATCCCGTCAAAGGATCTGGATGTGAAGGAAAATATTCGAGAATGGGCACGGACCTGTGGGGTGTTAAAGAACTTCACCTGTGAGAGAAGAGGGACCTGAAGAAATTCACATGTTGATGGGAAGGATGTGGCAGAAGGGGAGAGGCTTCTGCCACATGGAATAAAGAGGATGGGACATGTCTGGTAGTCCAGTGGCTAAGACTCTCCACTCCCAGTGCAGGGGACCGAGGTTCGATCCCTGGCTGGGGAACTAGATCCCACATCGTGCAACCAAAGTGTTCACACACTGCAACTACGATTTGGGTCAGTTAAGTAAATAATAACTGAAATAAATATATATATTTTTTAAAGAAGAAGAGGATGGATTACAAGAGGCATAGATTCCTGAGAAAGTGGGAGGTGAGGGGGAATCAATAGCAAAATTTTTGAAACAGTGGCTCATCATGAAAGCGATATGGTGGGTCATGATGCTAAAATAAAAGAAAAAAGGAAAAAACAAAAGGGAGAGAGTGGAAAATACCTGAGTGCATTACAGGGTTAAAGGTAAATACTGTTTGTGAATCTGTTTCAATTATGTCCCAGTGTGTGTGTGTGTGCATGCGTGTGAATGTATTCTGTACTGCATCTTACTGTTAGTTTAAAGGTGCTTGGAGCACCTTTAAAGGTCCCTGATCTAGATCCCTGATCTAAAGCCTAAATGGGAAGTATAAGCTACAGGCACGTTGGTTTTTGATGGTAGAGAGGACCGAGCGTCTCTGTATAAGACGTGGGAAGATGAGAGGAAGGATGGGGATGGGACGGTGATGGGCCGCAGGCTTGGTGTCTTTGAAATTTGGATTTTGAGCATATTGCCTGCCAGGCAGGAGATAAGATGATCATTCTCCAGGGTAAGGTGAGGAGGTGGGCTGTTCCCAGGACGGAGGCGGGTGGAGACGCCTTGGCAGAGCTTCCACGGGGAAGAACAGAACAGACTGACTTGAGAAACACAGATGGATGCTGGGCACTGTGCCGGCTTCACTGAGACTAGTGACCATGAATGTGTAGCTTTGCCAATTTGCCTGGTTGGGCGATTTCTCCAGCAGAGCTCACCCAAGCAGCAGAGGCCCAATTAGATGGTTCTTGCTTCACTGTGCGTCTCTGGACCAGTAAACTGAGGCATCCCTGCTGATGAACGCTAGAGCTGAGTGGGAGGCAGGGGCTTCACAAACCCACTAGTGAATTCCTTTCACCTCCTTCTGCTCAGAAGCTCAGGGTACGGTAGTTTTCATCAGAGTCATTTTAACATCTCTGGCACTGGAGCTGGTGAAAACTGTTAACTTCCTTTGGCCCTAGGAAGCTGGATGAGGTCTTCAAGGTCACATACATGAGGCTGAAACTGGCTACCCAGCTGGGCTCATCCTTATCGCAAACAAGATGAAGTTAGTGCTTGGTTTTCTCTTTGAGAAGAATACTGAGAATGCTTTCTAGAAACTCATGCGAGCATGCATGAGTATGTGTGTGTTGTTTTAGTCATGTCTCACTCTTTGTGACCCTATGGACCGTAGCGCAGCAGGCTTCTCTCTCCATGGGATTCTCCAGGCAAGAATACTGGAGTGGGTTGCCATGTCCTCCTCCAAGGGATCTTCCTGACCCAGAGATTGAACTGGCAAGTGGATACTTTACCACTAGAGCCACCTGGTCAGCTCCTTGGAAACTCATACATACACATTCCAAAAGGAGCATCAGACATAAAGGGATGACGCTGCCCACGTATTTACTGAGCATGGAACATGTCTCCTTCGGTTAATATTTGACGTAAAGCCATGAATTGTGTTAAGTTTTGCATTTCTTTGTTTTTTCCCATCCCCACCTCCTAGGCAGGCATGAGCACCAGCCCCCTGCACTAGGTGAGTAGGGCCTTTGACAGAGCTGAGCCCTCTCTTGTTCCTGAAATGCTTCCCCTCTGTCTTCAATCACACCCACCCCAGGCTTTCCACTCCAGCTCTGACAGCCCCTTTGAATGACCTTGGAATGTCCTTACCAAGCTGGCGTATTCACTGGGCATCTGCTGTGTGACAAAGACTAATTTAGACATGGTGGGGAGGGGGGCGGGGCTGTTAACAAACCAGACAGATCGGCAAGTCCTCAGCCTCATGAAGTCTGCATTCTAAACGGTAAGAAAGAACATAAGGTGGAATGGGGGAAAGAGTGAATGGAGGGGGATAGCTTGCTTTCAAGGCGGGGTCAGGGATGGCCCGTCTGAGGAAGCACCCTCTGAGACATGGCCTGATGATACGGAGTCATCTGGCCTAAGGGAAGATTGCTCCAGGTGGAGGAGATTGCAAGTGCAAAGGCCCTGAGGTGGGCACAGGCTTGGTGACTGTGAGGGAGAGAAGGGAGGACAACAGAGCAGGAGCAGAGTGAACCATGGAGCTAGGAACAAGAGATGAGCTGGAGAGGATGACGGATCTTTTAGACCCAGGAGGAGGAGTCTGGATTTTATCAGAGCAAATTAAACTAAATATGGCCCAAACTGAACTCTTAGTCTTCTTTCCCCAGCCTGGTTTTCCTAGAATCTTGCATCTGGAACATTCCCTGGCATCAGGGAGTAATTCAGGCCTGCCCAGTTATGGGTTTTGCCTTGGCCGCATCTCACTCCACAACACCTTCCTCATGCTCTTGCCTCCTAAATGACACTGGTAGCCCAGACCCTCCTGCATATTCAGACTTGGTGTGTAACTGTCTGATATGCTTCCCTACTGCAGATCCCACCAGCACCTCGAATGCATGTGCAGAACTGATCTCTTTATCTGTTTTCCTAAGCCTCCTTCATTCCCTATCACCATGAATGACAATACCCAGTTGCCTAAGGAAAACATATCAACCCCTTTTCCCTGCTCCCAAATCCAGTCTAACTAACTTCTGCTGATTCTATCTCTTCAATGTCTCTTGTAGTTGTCACATCCTCATCACACCCTATTGAGGGAAGGTCTTCTTCCTACTGCAATAGCCTACCTGGTTTTCTGTCTATAAATCTCATTCTTTTTGAATTCATCCTACATATTGGCTCCAGAATGGATTTTTGTAAATCACAAATTCTCATGATGTTTCATCTTTGCTTGGAACTCTTGAAAGACTCCCTGTTGCACTGAGGATAAAGCCTGAACTTCTCTAAAGGGCACAAAAAGACCTCAAAGACCAAAGGCCCTTGCCAACCTCTTTTATCTTTATTTCCCCACCTCCCACTGCCCATGACTTTCCGGTCATATTGGACCACTGAAGTCCTGCAGATGTGCAAGTCTAATGCTAGGTCTTGCTCTGGCTCTTTTTTCTTTCTAGAGTGTTGTCTCCTCCTGTCCATCTGGAAAGCTCTGTTAAGCATCTTTTCTAGAGTGTTGTGGGCTCCCTCCCCCCATTTATCCTTGCTAGCTGCAGCCATAGAGTCTGTATGCCAGGATCATTCTGCTTAGAGCCCACTGAGGTCTGAATGTTTGAGTCCTCCCAGATTCGTACACTGAAATCCTAATGCCCATGGGTGATGGTAATAGCCAGCGAGGCCTTTGGGAGCTACTTCAATAGTGAGGATGCTGCTCTCATGAATGGATGGGGTCAATGCTTTATAAAAGAGGCTCCAGAGAGATCCCTGGTCCCCGTCCACCATGTGAGGATATAAAGAGAAGACTGAGACCTGCAGGAGGGCCAGGAGGAGGACCCCGGCACCCTGGTCTCAGAATTCCAGCTTCCAGAACTGTGAGAATACATTTTTCTGGTTTATAAGCTACCCAGTCTGTGGCATTTTATTATAGCAGCCCGAATGGACTAAGGCAGTACACAAGCCAACCTTGACTATTACCCCACTGGCCTGAGAGGTGTAGAATGAAACCCCACGTTAGGAGGCTCTGGCTGGCTAGGTGTCCTCCAAACCAAAGCCTCTCTTATCCCTACCATTTTGGCTTTGTCTTTATAATAACACTGATACTAACATGATTAGTAATAACTATAATAGGAAACCAGTACTTACCAAATATTTGCTATCTGATTGGTACTGTAGATACAATAGTGAATAAGACATATATTGTTGTAGGAAATTTACAGTGTAGTGAGGGCACAGGCAATCAACAGGTGAAAAAGCATTGCTTACTGTGCTCGAGTATATTCCCTGCCCTTCCTTGCTGCCTTTTAGGCAGAGCCCTCTTGCCTATGCCATCGACTTTGGCCTGGTGACTTTGTCCCACGGAAGGTGAGAGGGCATGACATAGGGATGCTCAAGCAGATACCCCCAGAATGAGAGGCTATGTAGGTTTCCCCTGAGCCCTGCAGAGCTGCACCTGACCTACAGCCCTCATGGGATGCAGGTGAGAAATTAATATTTGTTGTTGCAATTTGTTGAGATTTTTGCACAGTTGATGCCATAGCAAAAGTTGACTCATACACTTAGGACAAGGGATGGAGAAATGGGAAAGTGAAGGATGGCTCTTCTGGATGGGGTAGTCAGAGAAAGCCTCTCTGAGGAGGTGATGAGAAGGATCCAGCTTCCTGAGGAGCATTCCAGCACGGTGAACCTCAGGTCAAAGGCACTGAGGTAGGAAAGAGTTTAGAGTACCTAAAGGTCTGAAAGAGGGCCAGCGCATCTGGGAAAGGTGAGAGAGGGGAGGGGGCACGGATGACGGGAGGAGGAGGAAGAGTCCATCCCTGCACCTCTCAGATCTTTGGCTCAGAGATCACCCTCGGCATCCAGAGTGCTCAGCTGAGGCTCCATGCCTTTCTTGGCATGACGTCTGTTGGGTCATGGTTGGGGAGATCATAGAACATAATGCCCCATCTGGGACACTTTTGAGAACGAAAGATGAGACCACTCAGTAATTACCTTAGGACGGAAGATGTAAACTGGGATGGTCCCAAGCAAATATGGACGGATGGTCGTCCCCACACGTGGTCTTTTACTTTCCTTCCACAAAAGTATCTTTTATCCTGAGCAAGTAGTTCCTCATTCACAATCCAGTCCCCTTCTGGAAGAAAATCTTAAACCAAAACTCACCAGGAGGGCTCTGACAATTGCTAAATTCTTGTGTCCTGCGATTGGACCCTGACTGTACCCCCTTAGAGGCTGGCTAGGTTCTTGGTATAAAGTGACTGCTTATCAGCACCAGGCCAACCTGTGGGAATTTCCTGCTGTCTGAAACTACCCTGAGTCGTGATTGACTTTTGCCACACCTGTGGAAGAATGCCCACTCAAACCACTCCTGGAGCCTACCCTGGGCTTAGACCCTCTTTAGACCCACTCAGAGGTCCCTGCCAAGGCCAGGCTCTGAGCTGGGATCTCATCCTGAGCTGATGACTGAGGATCTCCTGTCACCAGCAGGCAGGACATCTCTGGTCCCTGCTGGTCCCATGTGTGAGGACAGTGCCTGCCCTGTACTCCTGGGAAGGAGCTCACTCTGCACTCCCCGGGCTCAGCTTTTACCCTGAAAACAGACCATACATTCTTAGGAAAGTATGTGTAGTCAGATCAAGCCACTGGGCCCCCCAATTTGGGTTTGTCTGGTGTTGTGGAGTGGGGGAAGTTTCTGTACCTCACTTTCTACTTCCACATGTAGCAAAATTAGACTAAGCACTCTGAAATCACACCTTGGTTGTGAAGATGCATTACGATAAAGCTTCTGAAAGGCAAGGTGTGCAGTCCCAAGCCTGGGCACCCGGGTATTATACCACACATCAATCTTCGCTGAACTGGAGACAATGGGCATGTCTCAGCGCTCCTGCTGGAGACCACACAACATCTCCACAAAGGCCTCTGCTCAGCGTACCTCTGAGTCTCAACCAGCCTGCGGGGGTGAGAGCGGGGTCTCCCCACCTCTCCCCAGCATAGCCCACTCCTCAACCAGGAAGGTGCCAGACCAAAAAGTTTGCACTCTGATCCTCAGTAGCTCTTCTCCATGGATGAGTGGGCGATTCTGACCAGACTCCTCCTGTGGGGGGATGACGGCCTGGCGGCTAAGACTCCATGTACCACCTTTTTTGGGAAGACTGACTTAGGCAAGGAGACGTGTTCTATCAGCTGCACGGAGGTGCCTGGGGCCGGACGGTGCTGACAGTAGTTGAGCGCTGACTGTTCTGTTGGACTAGAGTTCTGTCTGGGATTCCAAGGAGCCATGCCCTGTGGGGTGAGGCATGGGTGCCTTGATGACTGGTTTCTCCGTACGCCAAGCAAAGGCTTCTCAAAAGCGCTTTCACAGCTGTGAGGCCCCACAGATGCTCAGGCCAGCCCCTAGGATCCCTGAGTGATATTTGTGAAGACTCTTCTCCCCATGGGGCAGACCTCAGTCAGCCTCTGTGCCCCGTGTCGGGGTTTACTTCACCTCTTCTTCATTAATGTCATCAGCCAGACACAGCTATGAGCTGGTGAGAAGTCTGTGGGCATGATGTAGTCCCAGAACCCAAGCCTTCCTATGAGTTCAGGGGAACTCAAGAAAGGGTATAATCTACATTCCCAACAGCTCACAAGGTGCTCCTGGGACCCTCTTGGAGAGCCCCACCAGCTTCTCCAGAGCATCTTCCCTCAGGGAGACTAGAGCTATCCATGGTCCTGGCCACTCTAAGCCCAGTCCTAACTGCAGACCAGCAGCCACTGCAAACTGGAAAGGCACACTCAGTGGAAGTCCCTGGATCATAAGAAGTATACTTGGATCTTCTTCCGGGTAATCCACAGTGATACAGGTGAGTTTATAGTTAGCCTGAGAGAGCTACCTTCAAGACCATAGTCAGAGCAGGTTGGGGCATGCCCTTGACCTGTTTCCCTGAGTAAGATGGGAGTTAACGAGGTAGCCGAGGGGAGTAGTCCTGTCACCGAGCCCATCTCCGGAGACCCCCAAGATTGCCTTTCTTCACAGGAAGGGAGGAAGGGTCATTGTTCCCCCAAGAAGTGTAGCCCAAGGCTGTCCTTGAAATCCAGTCCCTACAAAAGGTGAGCAGTGTCTTCCCCAGAAACCTCAGAGCCCGAGAACACCCACAACACCTAGAGCTCGATGGGGATGTACTTCCAGGTGAGATGACAAGTTCGTCTAGAGGCTCACCGATGGGGGAGGGTATTGGGAGAGCTTCGAGCCCCAGGCCCTGAGTCAGCAGCTGTGAAAACAGACCCTGATTAGAGAGGCTCTGGGTCTCTCCCGTAGCTCTCTGAGCAGACATCACAGAGAACCGTGGAAAAGGCACAGTCTGTGCTGCTGCATGGGGAATGCACTTGGTGTACACAGAAATTCAAAAATTTTATAAAAGGAAAAGAACCTGTCTGCTCTGATCCCCAAAGCTGAAAGCTAAAGTGAGAAAAGCAGATATACCCATTTCTCCGGCCCCAACCCTCAAGGAGAGGTCACAATGCAGGATAAGACCCCTAAAATTTAGTCAGTTTTCCCAGCCCCCAGTCCACCCAGGTGACTGTGGTGCCCAGATACGTCGGCCCAGGACTCTTAGGTGTAGGAATATGGCCTTTGGTCTGGGTCTTGTTCTAAGCTGTTTTTGCAGTTTGGTTCTGGATAGATTCCTGGGTTTGACTGGGCTGAAATTTTGCCCATGATGCTCAGAAGAAATCTTCTGAGAATCTTCCAATTGGAATGAATTTTTCTTCCTTACATACTGGCAGCACTTTGTGGCCACATCTCTAAATTGCAGTAATTCAAAGATTGATTTATCATAAAAGAAGGTGCTTATCACACTCACTAGATCATGAGTTGCTGGAGGACAAGGACCACATGAGAATTATTGCCATCCCTGTCCTAGGGTCGAGCAGCACTGTGTCAGGTGTGGAGAGGACCTCCCCTCCACATTTTTTGCATTCATAGACGTGAAAGGCAGGTGATCAAAACACTGAGTTGTGATGTCACAATACTGAACTTTGCATCCCACTCCCCACCAGGATATCAACATGGAGGTCAACACTCCTTGAACCCTAGAAGGCCACCACCATCAAAACTACCCACATTATGCCAGCCTCATAGCAACAACATATGATCACAACATATGACCACATAAATTCTAAACCCATGCCCCACGAGGCTGCCATCCTATCAGGGGACCAAGCCCCTCAGGAATGACCCCAAACACTCCTGCAAGCAATTGGCACACAGAGGGTATTCCTTATTAGTGGGGTTCACTAATCTGATACAGATCATCTAGGAAGATTTTAGAACAATAATTCCTGGCTCCCATCCCAGACCTGCTGAATCAGAATTTCTGGGGATGAGACCAAGATTCTCTGTCTTTAAAAGCCTATGAGTGATTCTAATAATTAGCTGGGTTGGGGTTCATTTTATATTGGTCAGGGCCACCAGAGATACCTCCTTCCCCCATAAAGTATCAATTTAAAAATAAAGGTAACAAGTGATGTTTGTGACCCACAGTAGCCTGGTGGGAAAAGTGTAGATTCTTCTTCCTTGGATGTGCTGGGAGCCTCCTTTGTGAGCCATCCCTGCCCATCCAGTCTTTGCCTGATGAGACCCTCCACCCCAACTCTCCAGTGCACTGAATACCTTGGTTCTACAGGCTCAGTTCTTATAGCCAGATCCTGAGCCAAGCCCAGCCAAGGCTGACAGTCACAGGAAGTCCCATCCCCTCAAACCAGTGGGGTGACAATGAGTATGGCTCCCCAGAGTCAGCATTTGGTGGGGTTGTGAGGAGCCTGGCACACCCACAGGCACGCAGAGCTTCCAGACCCTCCCCACCTGCCATCCCTGCCCTCCTATGTGTGCCCCAGCCCAGGGACTGGGCTGCTTTCCTGATTCTTGGTCTCTTCTCCAGTCCCTGCTGTGAGAGAAGCTCTTAATGAAAAGGCAGCCTCTTGCCGGGGATGGGATGGCCTGCCTGGGTAGACGCTCTTCCCCTGGTGAGGACCAGAGGCCACCTTCCCCCATCAAGTATCTGCCTATTTAAGAACAACAGTAACAAGCAATATAGGACCCACTCTAGTCTGGTGAGACAAGTGTTGAAGCTACTTCCTTGGATATTCTGATTGGAAATACTGGCAGGCCTCTTTATGAGCCATCTGTTCATCCAGGGTCAGTTCTCCCAGCCCCAGTCTCCCTCAACTCCAGGTTTCTCTTCCTAGGCTGCCCCTGTGGCCCCATCAGGCTTTACAGCCCTGACTTTAGTGCCCATTCCCCATTGCAGTAGCAGATACAGACGGTTCCCACCTCCTGTCACTGCCAGGACTTTCTTCTCTGGAAAACGAACCCTTTGAGTTACTGCAGACCGTCTACAGAGCAGGCACCCCCAGCTCCACCACAAGCTAGCACACGTCTTCAGTGTCCATATGCTGGGGGACCAGGTAACAGAGGAAGGGGGCCTGAAACCATCTGGTTTCAACTTCTAGGAATTGACCTGAAATTGACAAAGTTGGAGCAAAGCAATCTCCAGGTTCTCTGTTTCTCTTCCAGGGACCCATGTGGGTTTATGGGACCTTTATGGAAGCCCAGAGAAGTAAGGAGAACATTATATCAGCAGAGGGAGCTCACACTACCCTTATCACGACCCCCACCCCGATCACAAGCAATTACCAGGAATATTATCTGTCATACTGAGGCTGACGCTTTCAAACCCCAGCTGATCCCAGTTCTCTCTGAACGTTTGAAAGAGGCAGTTTCCAAGGACTCTAGTTATCGTGATCATGTTTTCTGGGATGAAGGAAAGGATGCTTGAAACTGCACTTGTCCTGGAAAACCTGGGGTTAAATATTTATGGGGAATGAGAGGATTCAGCCACGAAGAAGGAAAACTGGACATGCCTCACGTGTCAACAGGGCATTGCGGTTGAAGTGGGAGGGGAGTGGAAAAGCAGCTGCCTGTTTAAAAATACAGCTAGCAAGCGAAGTATGTGACCTATATGAAGAAAACCACAAAGCTGTTATATTTAGAAAAATGAAAGTAGACGGACAAAAGAGTGACACGTCGTGTTTCAGGATGGGAAGGCTGTGTAGTATAAAAATGCCTACTTTCCTGAAGTTAATTTATAGTTTAATAGGAGCACACATACAAAATCCCAATAGGATTTTTTTTTTTTTTTACTATGACAAAATGATTCTAAAATTAATCTTGAACAGCAAACAGATGAGAATAACAATGAATATTCTGAAAGAGAAAATAATTAACGGAGGAAGGAGTAGTTTCCAGCTCTGCCAGATATTAGAACATATTATAAAACAACAATTAAAATTATTCAATACCGGTGCTAAGATAGAAATGAGCAGCTGAACAAAGCGGTGAGTCAAGAAACAGACTTAACTACATCCGAGGATTCAGAATGTGATAGAACAATTCATTTGCCTCAAATCAAAAGGGAAATGAATTACTTAATAAATTGTGTTGGAAAACTGTGTAATAGTTTGGACAATATCATACATTCATCTAAATAAACTCCAGATGGATTACCAAATTATATTAAAAAAAAATCAAATTACTGACAAATAACCAAAAATAGAACAGACTGTTTTTTCAGATCGGTGGCAGAATGATAACTTTGTCAGCTTTGAAAAGAAATCACAAATATCGAGGGATTTGTCTGCATAAATATGTAAAACAACTGTACAATGCAAACTAGCAAAACAGAAATAAAGAAAAAAGAAAGCTGGAGATTGGGGAAAATATGTATATCAAATGGAAAGAGCCTTCAAATTGAAAAGGAAAACACCAACGCAACACTCTCATAGATAGCCACGTGTCAGGATAGACAGTTGTTACCCAGGGGTTGCAAACAGCAAATGCTCCAAGTCCCTGTGGGGCAGGGCTGCGCCCAGGCCAGCTGGAGAAAGGCCAGGACCTGAGTCCTGTAATGGAAATCCTGACACCTCGTGCTCCAACAGGGACACGCGTCCAGCCACGCATACCCCGCAGTCTCTCTCTAGATCCTACTCCCATGGACCCTACCTCCCTTCTTTCATTCTCTCACTTTGGGAGCAGCCAACTCCTTTGGGAACCACTACACACCGAGTACTGAGAGACCGCGCGCGTGTGTGTGCACACTTGTGCATATGTGTGTCGATGTATCCAATGGACATCCTCCTTTTGCAGAGCCCCAGACCCCCTGGATTCTCTCAGAACCCATACGGCCATTAGAGTAGCTTTCTTCCCAGCAGGGCCCCCACTCCATCCTCCCATCTTTGAGGCCCAACTGTTCTAGCAGCATTGATGAAAGTCTATGCTCTATGAACAGAAGGGTGGTTGCTCCCCTGTTACACACCTCCTGTGATACCTGCCACATCACTGGACCTCAATGAATATGTGTCAAATAAAAGAATGAACCTTCATGGGGCGGTTTCTAAATGCATCTGATTCACCAATGCTTCTAGATGAAAAAGTAAACTTTGAACCACAAGAGCCCACTTTAATTTACATAATTATGTCTATCTTCATGTGCAAGCGAGCTCATTGAGGTCAAGGGCTGTGCCCAATTCATCTCTAGATTCGCAGCACTTATCATAACATTTGGCACTTCATGGAAGTTGACAAGGGTGTGCTGGAGGGATGCATTCAATTTATACCTATTAAATTGGCAATTTTTAAAAGGCCACACAAATCCTTGAGATTTGGTGATGCTGGTAAAGATTGCAAGAGATACATGTGACCTATATGAATAAAACTATAAAGTTGTTAACATTTAGAAAAATGGAAGCAGATGAACACACAGAGAAATCTATGCCATATTTCTGGACGGGAAGGACATGTGTTATATGAATCTTAGTCTTAACCTTCAAGCTTTTGTTACTGACATTATGACCTGGCAGAACATTCTGGGGGAATGATATGAGTATTTTTAAATGTTCCTACTCTGGCCCAACAACCTCATTTCTGGAAATTTACCTCAAGGACAGAATTCAAGAAAAGATATAAAAAGGTCATATGCTTGAGGATGGGTTCCGGGTGGCTCAGCTGGTAAAGAATCTGCCTGCTAATGCAGAAGATGCAAAAGACGCAGGTTCTATCTCTGGATCAGGAAGATCCCCTGGAGAATGAATGGCAACCCACTCCTGTGTTCTTGCCTGGAAAATTCCATGACAGAGGAGCCTGGTGGGTTATAGTCCATGGGATCACAGAGTCAGACATGACTGAGCACACGTGAGCATGCATGCTTGAGGATGTTAAAAGCTTATAAAAAAATAATTGAGCTATACTGCATTTCCCCCAGAGGATAATTGGCTAAGTCATGGTCCACTCACTAGACAGAATATTCCATAGATTTTAAGACTGGTAAAGTACGAAAGACATGTAGTAACATGACAAGATATGCAATATAATATGAACTTCAAAAGACAGAATGTAAGATGGTATGTTCACTTTGATTAAAACCATGAACTTCAAAAGACAGAATGCAAGACGGTATGTTCACTTTGATTAAAACCATATGAAATATGTGTGTGTGAGGGTAAGAATCAAAAAGGAATGGCCAAATTTGAAATTGGCTTTGGTTGAAAGAAGTGAAATTAGGAATATCTTATTTATTTAAACCTTTAAAATACTAGAGTATACCAAAAGTCTGTGCTGAGTAGAGGTCCTTGGACTCAAGATACTCCTTGAAAGAGTTACAGTACATTGTACGGACATGGCACTAAGATGTCTGCCCCTCAGCCTGAGCGGGATCATCCCTAGAGGTGTCCCAGTTTAGAATTTTACCAGGATTGGCCACACCTACTCATGCAGCTGATTTGGTACATAGTAGGTGCTCAATACATCAATATGGATGGATAAATGGATGGGTAGGTAGAAGGAATGAGAAAAAGTAAAGATGAAAAAAGTGACCTCAACAAAGGTATATTGCAACCTGAATACTCTTTGGAAGGACTGATGCTGAAGCTCTAATACTTTGGCCACCTGATGTGAACAGCTGAGTCATTGGAAAAGGCCCTGATGCTGGGAAAGACTGAGGGCAGGAGGAGAAGAGGGCGACAGAGGATGAGATGATTGGATGGTGTCACTGACTCAATGGACATGAACTCGGGCAGACTCTGGGAAGCAGTGAGGGACAGGGAAGCCTGGCGAGCTGCAGTCCATGGGGTCACTAGGAGTTGGACACGACTTGGTGACTGAACAACAAGAATAAATACTGGTGTAGTCCCAACAAGGGCCATGGGTCTAGCCCTCACGGATTTGTTTCACTCTTGTCAATTTCTGTTACTTCATGGGAGTAGCTAAGACCACTGTTTGTTTCTCAGTCTGGACTAATGTTGTCGTCCTAAGCTTTTGATGTCCTTACTGACCTCTTGAATTCTGGAAATCTGGGGCAATAGAGAGAGTGTACATTTGGAACAGAAGCCAACTCTGTCAGTTAACAGTTCAAATTCCAGCCCATCATCTAACGGTTCTATAACTTCTGACCCTAGTTGAGCTTTGTTTTCATCTGTAAAATAAGAGAATAAATATTCCATGATGCTGTAGGGAAGAGTCCTATCTTCCCAATGGCAAAACATGTAAGAAACACTGGCATCTCCCTTTACCTCATGCTTCCTCACTGTCACAATTCTATAGTTTCTAATCATGACCTAATTTAAAATGCAAATACACAGATTTCATCATATTTAGAATCTGACAAGACTAGCTTTTCCTATACTGGTGGTTCTCCATCCTGGGTGACTTCTTCCCCCAGAGGATACAGGCAATGTCTGGAGACGTATTTGGTTGTCACAGTTAGTAGTGGAAGGGGTGTCTGTGCTTCTGGCTTCTAGTGGATAGAAGACAGGAGGGATGCAGCTAACCCACCCTAAAATGCACAAGAGCACCCTCCACAAAAGAATTATCTGGCCCCAAATGTCAGTAGTGCTGAGGTTGAGAATCTCAATGACCTGAGGACTTAGTCCATTCCTCTGACCAGAAATCTGAGTGTGTGTGTGTGTGTGTGTGTGTGTGTCCATTCCAGAGCGTGGAGAGGGAATGGTTGAGGGGAGTAACTCAGTGGAGAAAGGATGGGAGGGTGCCAGGAGAGGACCATATCCTGCAGCATCCCTGTATGGAGCACCCTCCTTTACCTCCCAACCCTCCAGTCCTGTATCCTCTGTGACACTTTCCTTGAGCCCCTGAGGACCCACGTCTCCCTTCCCTGGTCTCTCAAGGACCGCTTGCTGATTTGTAACTCACACTGCATGCATCCCTGTGTATTCTCATTTCACACCTATGCCATATACATTAGGAACTGAGCAATTAGGATTCACGCCTTCTCCTGGTGGCTTACAAAATGGCCAAGGGAAGCTGGCATCTGTGAGGTCTTGGCATTTTCCTGGTGAAGGCTGTTTTGAAACTTCTTATGCAAGTGGCTGCTAATGGACTGATAATTGGTTTCCTGGCTTCCTTATGAAGTGTGAAGTGCTAGCCTGTCAACAAAGCATCAAGTGTTGTGCAAACCACCATCGGTTATTTGTATCTTCCTTCTATTGTATCTCTTGTGGAGAAAGAAGGGGACAGGGTTATATGGGAGAGGCTCCCATATGGTGCTTTTGTAAGGAAGCCAGTGAAACAGGCAGAGTTTCTGGGAAGGTGAAGGGTGTTTGAAACCTGGGGGGCGCTCTCTCACCAGGACCCCGGGTTGAGCACCAGTTCTCCAGGTAGAGCCTGGCACAGGGTAAGAATGCAGTAAGAATACTGTTGAATGGATGGGAAGTGCCATTGTTGCCACCTGCTCTGGAGCAGCGATCCCTGGAGATGTGAATCAGCCAAGGAGGAGGAGAGAGGAAGAGAAAAGACGCCGGTTCCATCTTTTCTTTCAGAATGCTTCTCACGGTGAGGAACATCATCATCTTTAAAACCGAGATGAAAAGAAAGACCATCTACTGAGCATCTACTACTGCGAAGGCAGCTCGCAAGCCAACAAAATGATTCTGAAGTCCCTGCTCACTGCAGAAAATGTTTTGGAACATGAAGGCAAGAGTGTACTTGTATCGTCTCGGCAGGGCCATTCCCGAGTAAGGAACTGTTTTGAAGAAAATGTTGCAAGAGAACAATGCACTGCTGTGCACTTCTCTGGACAAGTGTTCAAAGAAATCTGAGCCTTCAAAACACCCCCCAACTTCAAGTCCTCTTCTAAACCCTCAGAAGGAAAGAATGACATTGTTTGCTAAATATGTGTTAATATTTATCGTGACTAATATTGAAACTTAGGGCACTTAAGCTGACATTTGCTAGAGGTGCTTTTCTACGTATATTTATGACCATATTATAAAACAGAGACTGACTGGACTATTCTATATTGTTATAAATGCTTACAGATATTGTCCTTTTTTCTACGGATCACACACTATTATAGGATCACACATCTATTATAGGATCACACACTATATTATATATTTGATCTGGGGTCAGGAGGAGAATGCCATGTTTTAACTTTATCCCTCGAAGAATGAGCTCTGTATAAATGACCCACTTTAGAAAGTGGTTTTCAAGTGTTCATGATGGAAAATGTGAGGACCATCCGTATCATAGTTGTCTTTTCCTGTAAATATGATCACAAAGGCTTAGAATTGGGGAGTGCAACCCCATCAGATAGATCAGCAAAGCAAATTTCAGAGAGAAGCTGCCCTGGCTGGAGCTAGGAAACTGAGCTGAGACTAAGACACAGATCTCCAGATGCTGAATCCCTAATTCTCTCAGGGCACCCAGATCGTCTTAGTACCATCTTTCACCATGAGTTAGACCAGGAGTTCCCTGAAGGCAAAGCCTGAGACCCAGGGATGCATCAGATTAGGGGTTGGGGTCTCAGTAGAGAGGAAGCTGACAGATGGCACTCACTTGCGACCTTGCTCATGGTGCAAAAGCCTGGGGCCAGCACATCCTCTCTGGCCTCCTCCACCAGAGGCAGCATCCCTGAGACTCCAGCCATGTTTGTTATACCGACATGATCAGAAATACCTGAGTGATGGCAGTACCTTGGGGATATCACCCCCCATCTCCCAGAATCATCTGGAAGAAGAAGTGCCATCCTCCCCCCCTCCCCCCACCCCTAAGAAGAGTGCCTGCTTCACGGTTCTCATCAATAAGCCTCAGGCTCCTCTTCCTTGTTTTAAACCACAGAGAGTACCACCCGGTACCCGCCAGGACTCCTCTGCCCTCTGCTTCTTCTCAGCTGATTGTAAGCAGTGCTCAACATCCTGTCAGCTTTCCTCCTGGAAGCAGAGAGCCTGCTGAGCAGCACTGACTGAAGTTTTCAGAGATTTCCTGAAAGTACTTCTAAGAGCCAAAAGGGCAAATAAATTCCTGGAGGGCTTGAGTGACAGACCACCCCCCCTCCGCCCCACCTCCCAGAGGCAGCATTCTGCTACCTGCATGTCTCAGTTTGTGGAGCAGGGAGCTTTATCCTGGTTCTAAGTCACCAGCTGGCTCTGAGGCACACTTCACTCTTGCCAGCTCTCTGCTCTAGAAGTCTGACCCTTTCAGTTCTCCCTGCCTTGTTTCTCCCAGATGGATTTCAGAGATGGAGCCCCCACGCTCCCTGGGACTCTTGCAGTTCAGACCTTTTGCGTTCTGAGGACCTGACTCTGACCCGCTCTGCAGGGCTCCATTCGACCCGCCCATTCTGCCCTAGGCTCATCTCTGAACCTGCCCAGTCCTACTCCCTGCTAACCTCCCCTGCCCCCTGCCCCCTACCCCCAGCTCCCAGGGTGCACGTTGTCAGGCACTATATCCTAACCACATCAGGCCAGAGATCTGTGACTGATTCCACGCAATATGTTTTTCAATAATTTGATTTGCTTAATGTACATCTAAGAGCGATTTGATCTTTAAACCTCTGCAAGAATTTTTACGTAAAACTCACAGGTCATCAAAAATGCGTTGCCCACTACACAAAGTGATTTTTTTGGTTGTTCAAGACGTAGTCACTGTGGTATGACCTGGCCCAGCCACTCCTGAGCCAAACTCTCCATCATCACAGATATTCCTTATAGTCTCCCAGGTTACTCCTCTCCCTGCCGCGAGGGGCCAACATTCTCTACGAGGCAGCACCTGAGAAACCCACCGAGAAGGGAGACGAGAAGTCAGGCTGTCGGCCCTTCCCTGGGGGAAGCAGATTGTAAGAGATGGAGGGTGGCGGGGGTGAGCATTGGGAGAAAAAGAGACGACAGCCCAGAGAGGGAGAACCTTTGACGTCTGAACAAAGACCAAGCCTGCTCCTTTACACACTGCCCCCTCACGCTAGCTGATTTCCCTGGGAGCCAGGACTTAAAGTATTATTTGCGCCGGAAAGCAAAGTCAGACCATCCCAGAGGAGGGAAGAAAAGAATCCTTGTTGTCCCCAGAGAACAGAGCACTCAACTCCAACCCTTTCTCCCAAAGATCAACAATTCAAAGACAGCTGGATCCCAACCCCTCCCTACATCTGATGCAAGAGGAAGCAATCGGATGAAACCCGCGAGTCCCGGCACGGTCATGGTATCCCGCAGCACCCCCAGGCTGGCAGGGTGTCTAGAGCCTTACGAGCTTTGCCAGCACCTTCCACCCTGGTTCGACGGTGTGGCGTCACCAACAATTAGAAGGGTGAGGAGGAAACGTCTGGGTTTGACAGTGCTTGCGAGGGTCACCGGGGAGAGGAAGGCGCTGTCGAAGAAGCCCCGGATGTCAAGAGCAGTCACGCTCAGTGCTATACCGTTCACGTCACTGCCAGAAATGAGGACTCAGCCAGAGATGTTTCAAGAAAGAGAAGAAGCCAACCAGAGTGAAACTGTGGTTACGACCCTACGAGGTTCCCAAGGACGGGGCCCCCAGATAGGCTAGGACATGGGTCCCTGGCTTCTGCGTAGAAGCGACCCCCCTCCCCGCTCACTTACACACGCAGCCTGGCTTCTTAGCCGACCACTGGTTATTCTTTTGGCACGTGATTGCCTTCTGCCCCACCAGCTCAAAGGCAGGCTGGCACTCAAACTGGAGGGTGTCCCCGTGGCGGAACCGGGAGCCTTCCCGCCGGCCGTAGGCAGGTACACCGGGATCTCCACAGCTGCCCTGCTCGATTTCTGCAAGAGAGGAGAGGAGAGAACAGACACACGTGGTGACTCCACACCGCCCGAAGCCGGGGCGTGATGCTGCACCTCCGCCACGAGGGCAGGGCTCAGACAGACCCCGTGGGCTTTTGATGAGAAGCCCTGGGAGGAACGGGCCCTCCGGCTCTGGGACTCCGCACCCATAAGGAATACTCCAGGTGCTTGGCTGTTTTTATTCAGGGAAGGTGGTTGTATGTTCCCTGTGAGACACTGTCCTAGGAATTCACAGGTTCACAGGGTTTGGAGCCTTCTTTACTGACTGGACTCTGCATTCAAATTATGCCTGTTCCCTGGTAGATTTGAGGCCCAGTCCCTTCCTGAGCAGTGAAGGTAAGAACAAAATGGGAGGGAGGCTGCCTTTGTGCTGCCTGCCTTTCCCCCACCCAGAGATGATGTGAGAATCAATACCCACTGCCTTCTGACCTGGAAGCATTTTCACGAAGATATATTTTTAATTCTGTTTGAGACAGGAGCAGGTAAAATGAAAAAACACAGGACTCATTAAGCATGCTTTTAAAGTTCGTGGATCCAACAGTGGTGAGTCGCACAGGCAGTGGGTTCCCCCAGACAGCTCTGGAGGTCTGGACTCAGGGCGTGACGGGTGGAGGCCTGGTGGGAGAGTCAGTCAGGACTGAGACACCCCAGGGAAGTCCTCTGTCCTGGCCTCGGCCTTGGAGTTTCCTCCGGAGTCGCCCCCCACTTCTACGAGCTTGGTGCTGTGAGAGATGAAGAGCAGGAGCAGAGGAGGGGAAGGAGTGGGGAGCAGGAGCTCGGTTCGCAGGGAGGAGGGCACCCTCAGGAAGGACTCCGAGTCATGAATGAAGTGACAGATGGTGAGGCGAGGACAGCAGGAGTCCTGTGATTCAGGGGGCTGGGATAGTGGGAGTTTTTGGACACCTTCCCAGGACTGTCAGGCCAAAGTGACACTGCCTTTTCCGTGGGCACTGTTACGGGCTGTTGGAGTCACAGTCCCTGAAGTTGGGGTGATTCTGCACAAAACTCTCTCACCACAGCTGTTGGGTCCTGGGTTCAGGTCTGGCGAGCCCCAGGCACTGCTGCCTTATCTGGACGGTGACCATGGTCACCTTCGTGGTCCCCCTCCCTCAAGCCAGGGCCTCCAGCCCACAGATGAGAGCAGGCAGAACAAGGTGTTCTTTGGCTGGGATTGAGTGAGTGTGTATGTGTGTGTGAGAGAGAGAGAGTGTGTGGATTTGTGTGTGCAAGAGAGAGTCAGAGTGTGTGTGTATGTGTGAAAGAGAGTGTGTGTGTGTTAGAGAGAGTCAAAGTGTGTGTGTATGAGAAAGACAGAGAGACAGTGTGTATGAGAGAGAAAGTCATTGTGTGTGTGTGTGTGTGTGTGAGAGAGAGAGATCTAAGTCAGACAGCTCTTGCTGTCCCTCGTTTCGGGGAAAAGAGGGTCTGCGTGACCAGGCACGAGGCCTGAGGACTCCAGTGCGGGTCAGCTCACCCTCCTCTCATCTCAGGCATGCCCCTGATGGCTCCCTCTGCACACGCCTGAAAGCACAAGCCAACCCTCCTCTGAAGACAGCTCTCCTGCCAGGCCTGGGCAAGCGCAGCCATGGAGGCGCTCCCGGGAAGGTGGCCACTCTGCTGCAGGTCCCGGAGCCCCAGGAGACCTGAAGAAATGGAAGCAGGGTCCCCGAGACAAGTCAGCATGGAGAAGTGAGCAGCAAGGCCCCTCCCTGTGCTGTCCCCAAGCATGCTGTCTCAGGGACACAGGACCTGGGTGAAGACTTTCACTGTGGACCCTCTGAGAGCTGAAGGAAGTTACCCACGTGTGAAGACAGAGCTGAACTCACTGTGTGGGAGGGGACCCAGGTGTAAGGCGTTCTGGGGAGGCCCAGGTATGCTGCAGAAGAGGTAAATGTGGGTCTACCTGCCTACACCCCAGACCACACCAGCTAGTCTGGGGGTGTGATCAGCGTGAGAGAACAAGCATCCTGAGGGGGAGGAGGGAAGTCACTCTGCTCTCTCCACTGAGAAGACCTGGCCCCGTCCACACCCATTCCATTCCGCCTGCTGTCAGTATGATCAGAAGCATAGAATGAGCACCTACTGTGTGCCAGTCTCTGTGCCAGACACTTGGGACCTGGACGTGGGCTCTGGTCTCAAAGACTAAACAGTCCAGACCAGGAAGCTAGTGTTCATGACACAGGGTGCACACAGCTCACACTTGGAAGGTGGGGCTGGAGATGGGGTGTGGGTAGTGAGGCACTAACCTTGGGAGTGAAATTTTAGGGAGCAGCAGGCACTCAGCCAGCTAGACAAACATGATCTCAGTGCAGTGTCTTGATTTTTAGAAAATCAAAATTGATGCCTATAAATCAAATCCAACAGGAAGAGAGATACTAGAACTTTAATAAAAAGACCAGATCTGACTCAGCACTTGATGACTCACCTTGCTTGCCTCATCCTAGTCCTGGGCATCAGAGTCATTTTTGAAATTTAAAAAAAAATTTGGATATTTTGCATTCATCTTGGTTTTTAATAACTAGAACAGTAAAATATTGGGCTGGCCAAAAGTTTATTCACGCTTCTCCATAAGAGGTTATGGAAAAACCTACATGAATTTTTGGGCAATCCAATATTATTTATTGCTGAGTTCTTTGGTGCCCCCATGGCTCTCTCTTCTCAGCCCAGTCTCAGCCCAGGCATCAGGGGAGACTTCTGGAGGAGGTGACATCTAAGCTGAGGCCTGAAGTCTGTGCGGGAGCCAACAGGTAAAAAGAACAAGTGGGATTCACTGCAGTAATATTCGCAACAGCCAAGACCTAGAAACAACCTACATGTCCACTGATGGATGAACAGACAAAGAAACTGCGGCATACATGCACACTGGGATGTTTTCAGCCACAAAGAAGGAAATTCTGCCATTTGTGACGTGGATGAACCTTGTGGGCATTATGCTAAGTGAAATAAGTCAGAGAGAGACAAATGCCAGATGATCTCACTTATAAGTGGAATCTAAAAAAATAAAATGAACTCACAGAAACAGAGTAGAATGGTGGTTGTGGGTGGGGGGGAGCAAGCGTGGGAGTAGGGGAACGGGTACAGGTGTTTGAAAGACATGAAATTCCAAATATAAGATGAACAAGTCAGGGGAGGTGCTGCACAGCATGGTGATTCTGGTTAATGACACTGTAGTTGTATTCTTGTAAGTTACTAAGAGAGTAGATCTTAAAAGTCTTCAACACACCACACACACGTTGTAAGGTGATGCGTGATGGGCGTATTAACTAACTTTCCTGTGGTAATCATTTCACAATATATGCACATATTTAATCAACGCGTTGTTCACCTCAAATTGACACAATGTTATGTGTTAATTACATCTCAATAAAGTTGGGAAAAAGAGAAAGGCATTAGTGGGAGGGAGACGAGAGGAAGGACCCTTCCTGTGCTGCAGGAGCCCGAGCAGAGGCACAGAAGTCAGGCTGTTGGCAGGACTGCAACCCCAGCAGTGATGGCAACTCATCACTGTGATCACAATGAATCAGTAGTTCTGACGATGTGCTGGCAGCCGCTCTGAGCATTTTACACATGGTTGACTCCTTTCTTCCTTACAATGCCACTGTGAGCTAGGTACTACCATTCCCATCTTAAAGGTGAGGAAACCAAGGCACAGAGAGGTCATGCAATTACCCAAGGTCATATAGCCTGGAAATGGTGGATCTAAGGTCCAGACCCAGTTTGTATGGTTCCAGGGCTCTTCACCACCACGCCACATTGCCTTTCTATAAGCACGAGTACTTTCCACAAGGTGATGAGGCATGAGAGCGGAAGAGGCAGGCAGGGCCAACCCACAGAAGGGCCTGTGCGACCTGCTGATGAGCCTGGACTTCAGAGTGTAGGCAATGGCAGAGGGTGGGGACTCGGGAAAGGGTTTCATTTCACTAGGCATCTCATGATGTGGGTTTTAAATGGTCACCCTGACTGCTGCCTGGAGAATGATCTGGGGGTAGCGATTGTGGAGGCAGGGAGATCACTCACGCATTCAACAAGCATTGGCTCATCTACTTAGGGTGACCCTCGACACGGGGCACTGGGGCTGGGCAGAGTGTGCAGAGCACAAGGCAGACACAGGTCCTGCTACCTGGAGCTCCCTTTCTAGAGGGAGGCTCCTGATCTCCGGGGGCTGTGTGGAAGTTTAGAAAGGAGTGGCCGCAGGGGAGTGGAAGGAGCTCACTGGTTACTGGCAGGAGGCCGAGTGTGATGACGGGGCCGGCACAGGGTGGGAGAAAGGGACGATGATCCACAAAGAGGAGATGACTCGTGAAGAAAGCATTTCTTCAAAGTGAACAAATAGAAGTCAGGTGGCAACTTATGAGGATTGTAGACTCGAGGGGGCAGTGGAGCAGGGTTTTTAAGGTTGAATAAACTAGGCTGTAATTACATGATGGGGAAGGGGAGAGAGGGAGAGACAGAGATGGAGAATATGACTGAATGAGAGACACTGAATGGTCAGCTGAAATGGACAGTAACAGCGTGAGGTTCTGGAGCAGGCAGGAGGCCCGGGACCAGTGCACGCTGGGGGCTTGCCTTAGAGATCAGGAAGCTCCCCTTCCCTCGTGACGCCAGGAGGGCAGAGGTGACCACAGCGACCTTTCAGGAAGGACAGCAGGAGGCTGAAGGAGCTCTTGTGATGACACAGGCTCTACATTACAAGCGGAGGAGGAGGATGGGTCATGATGTTTGCTGAAGGCGGGGGACCACTCGTGGGGAAAAGGAGGCAGCATTGAGCAGAATGTCTGCCACAATCCCCTGGAGAAGAGGAATCGTGGCTGGACACACAGCCATGGACCCCGGGTCCACGGAGGGGCTCAGCTCGTTTTCAGGGACACCCGTGAGCAGGGCTGTGTGGCTTGTCCCAGAGCCCCCGTATACTGGTTCACATGCACGTGGAGAGAAGGAAGGGCAGTGGGCAGGGAGGTGAGGCTATTGATCGAAGAACAGCTGATGGTTGATGCTAGGGGCCGGGGTTGATGGGGGAAGGATGTGAACAGAGTAGGTGGGGGAGGGGATGGGGAATGGAGAAGCCAAGAGAAGGACGTGAATGGAGTAGAGGGAGGAGGGGGTGGAGGAGCAGAAGGCACAAGGGGCCTCGGAGCAGCTGAGTGGAATCCAGGTTTCACAGGTGCGAGAGCAAGGTCCTCACCCCCAGGAGGTGAGAAGGCTGAGAAACGGAAAAGCAAGTGGCGGCGAGACTCAGGATGGAGAGGAAGAGGCTGGCGACCTGGACGAGGAGGGAGTGAACAGCAGAGGTGGAGACAGCCGAGGCAAAGCAGAAGGGTGTGCACGTAGGTGGAAGGCACTGGAGAGCAAGCACACGAACCCACCTCTCAAGTGTCAAGTTCACGGGGTCTGCGGACAGGAGCTGCCCGCTCTGGAGAGGGCTCCTAGGAACAGTGATCTCGGGGGAAGTCAGGTTTAAGGGTGCATTTGGTGAAGAGGTCCAAGATATTGAAGAGAGGGAGGTACAGACTACAGAATCAGGATTGGGTGGGGAGTCAGGAAGAACAGAGAGTGTGGCTCGAGAGAGCCTTTCGGAAGACTAGGAGGCTGGGGGCTGGCTTCTGGCCCTCAGACACCCTATGTCTTGATCTAGACTTTCCCTCCAAACCCAGGGTCAACCCCGGCTGGAAACACATGGGAACCAAGGCCCCATTGCCCTCCTGCTGGAAAAGGCACGGGAACCTGACCCTCCCGGCAGATGCTGACCAAATCTGGGGTCAGAGCCCAGAACTGAATCCCTAAGTCAAATTCTGACTTGGAGAAGATCATGCATGCAGCTTCCTGTTCTCTGGCTTAATAGAATTCTATTTTATAAGTGTTTATCTGTCTCCCTCCCTCCTTCTGCCAACCAGAAGTGAGCTGGTGAACACCAGATGCGAGCTTCAAAGACCCTCAGAATTCCATCTCCACCTGCGTATTCACTTTCCTTCTTCTCTGCTGTTTTATCCCTGACGTCTGTGATCAACTGTACCATCTTCTCCCCAGGTTTTCCCATTTCTAATACCAAATTGGAATCCACTTTCATGGCAACATCTGTAGAAAAGGAGCTGCATCTTGCGTCTCTATAAATTCACTACTTGATGAGCTCCAAGAAGGGAGCGCCACACAGAGGGAGAGGGGCGGTGAGTGTGAGCTAGGATTCATGGTCTTTCCAGTGGGGTGGGACGTCATTCATTCCTTCATTGATTCACTGTCCCCTCGGCCTGGGCTACAGTGTCCCCTCCTCCCTGATGTCCCAGGGCCCACTGCTCACGTGACAGACTTCAGCCTAAGATGTCACCTCTTCCGAGCTCTTTCCCTACCCAGGCTTCCAAGATGTCTCCCTTTCCCTTTGCTGTCTTGGCACTCTGGTCTTTTCCTTTGTGCACTGATTTGCAAGTATCTCTCTCTTCATTTCAGTAGTTACTTTTCCAGACACTGCACATGTAGCAGTGAAAGAAAAGAGCAAAACCCTTCACTTTCCTGGAGCCTACTGTCTGTGGGGCATCAGGAACAAGCAGATTCACATCACAGCCCCTTGGTGCCCCGCTGGCCGCCAGGTGGGCTCCTCGTTGCTCCTCTCCCCACCCACTGGAACGTAAGCCCTGCAGAGGCAGGCATGGGTTATGCATTGTTGATCACTTAGTACAGCGCCTGGAGCAGAGAGCACGCTGCTCAGTGTGTGAGCACAGCTGATGTGTGTTGCACGGGAACTGTGCCAAATGCCAGGCTCAGTGCTAGCGATGCAGAACTGCCCGACCCACGGCCCCCTGCCCCTGCCCACTCACAGTCAGGTGGGGTTAGACATAGTTACAGTGTACACGTGGGATGCACCTTATCACACCACCCCTGCAGGTGTAGTAAGGCAGCTCCGACCTCAGCCTGGGGCTGGGAGAAGCGGAAAGACTTCATGGAAGTTTCCCAGGCAGACAGGGGAATCAGCCCTTGCTGACCACTTCCTGTGGTTCCTCTTTGCACCGTCTGCTCTCCACCCCATCCCTCATTGCCTCAGCCCACTTCTCTTTAATTTCTCACCTGGGCATGTCATCAAGCAAAAACTGTTCCCCTGCCCCTCCCCTGGACTCCGTACTCTGCAGAGCAGTGCGAGATCGCTAGAAACAAACATCCGATCATTAGTGTGCCCTGCTCATTGATTCTTCCATGGCTTCCCATAATCCACAGATGAAAACCCTAACTCCTTGGCACGGCAGGACCTTTGCCAACCCCTCCCACCCTGGCTTCATCTTTGCCATCTTCAACCTTGAGACTTAAACACCATAAAAAGGAACCACCTTCAGGGAGGCAAAATAACACCAGGATGACAAATGAGGGCTCTGAAGTCAGAAAGTCCTGGGTCTGTATCCTGGCTCTGACAGTAAGGAATAGACCTTGGGTATCCTTCCTATCCTCCCTGAGCCCTAGGTTTGTCACCTGTAATATGGAAATGGTAGTAATAACAGCCACCTTGCAGCATTGTTTTGAGGATTAAATGAGTATATGTATATCAGACAACTGTCAAAACGTCCAGCACGTGGCACATAACCAGTAACCAGGAGGGGTTTCCTCAAGGTCATTACTGGCCTGCTGCTGGCGGATTCCAGCCGGCTCTCACAAGGCTCTAAGTTGGTGCCTGCTGTCCGCTCCTCCTTAATGAACACCCCCGCTTGTCTGTCAGACAAAGAATCTTCTTTCAGTGTCAGCTCAAGTGCTTCCCACTTGGGGATGTGCCCTTGAATCATCCAGGCAGACTTAGCTTGCCCTCCTGCTCTCTCTCTCTGTCACTCCCAGCCCCCCTTGGACAATTTATTTATTTCTTTATTTTGAAGAATGGAAGTTCAGTGTGGCAGGAAATGAGGATGAAAAGAGATGAGCCTGGAGAGATGGACTGAGGAGACCATGAAGAGCCCAGATCAGCTCCTTAAAGATCCCACCCCTTCTGCTCTTTGTATCTTTGGAACCAAGCACAGTGCCTTATTCATCCTGAGGGCTCCAGACCCGTTGTTCAACCATAGACTCCTGACAGGTGACCAGGACACCTTAGGTGCTTTAGACGACCTCTGGGCATGCCTGGATCCCATGGGTTTCCTCAGAACCACGTCCTACTCTATGTTTCTCCTGATGATGGGAAGGTCACAAGCGGGCAAGAGGCGGAGCGCACCTGTCTGTGTGTCTCTGGGAATCTGTGCGCCGTTCTCTGCACACAGGTGTCACGGATGGAATGGAGGTGTGGGTGGATGTGGTGCGTGACATTCGTCCCTCCCACTCCTTCCTCCATCACACTGTCATGGATGTGTTCACAGGCTGAAGGATGTTGGGACACAGGGGTGAATATGGTGAATATGGGTGAAGATAAACATAAAGAATATCCAGATTGCCCCATACTGTTTGCATCAGCCCCAACTGGAGCTTGCCATCTGCAAAACCCCATATATTCAAGGAATATATTTCATTGGCAGACTGTTGTAGTTTAGTTGCTAAGTCATTTCTGACTCTTTGTGATTCCACGGACTGTAGCCCACCAGGCTCCTCTGTTTATGGGATTTCCCAGGGAAGAATACTGGAGTGGGTGGCCATTTCCTCCTCCAGGGGATCTTCCTGACCCAGGGATAGAACCCATGTCTCCTGCATTGGCAGGCAGGTTCTTTACAGGGGCGCCACCAGGAAAGCCTGTGCTGGCAGATTTTTTCCTGCCAAGTTTCAATGGGACAATGCCCTCTGCTGTTTACCACCCTTAGCAAACCTCTGGGTCTGGAGACTGAGGAAGCGTTAAGGGTGTCATGGAAACTCAGTGAGCATCTTAGGACTGTGACCGATGTCATTCCTTGTTGAAACTGGAAAGTCTGGGCCTTTGAACTTATTGGGGTAAAGCAAGAAGAGGGAGAGGTCCTGAAAGTTACAGACCTGGGACTGAAAATGGCCACGTGCTTGGCACTCTGAAAGGAGGAAAAGCGGGGTCCAGAAAGGAGCAGAGTCAAGAAGCTGGGCTGTTGCCCTCAGCCTTCCTTCAAGCTCAGCTCCAGCACCATCTCTTGCAGGGGCCCCCCGATGCCCCCGCCAGCGTTCAGTTCTGGAGAAGGGGATGAAGGCATCGCCTGCAGAGGGCTAGACTTGACCACCTTCTCCCTGCTTGCTCTCAGACTTTATTCTGCGGAGGTTTTAGCTTCAACCCTAGGCTGTTAGCCTGCTAAGTTAGCCTGTTCTCCCTTGGGGATGTCAGATCAACTCCTTTCCACCCTACAAGCAAGTTTTAGTTTCAGACATCAGCTCCTCCAGGGAGCCTTCCCTGATGCCCTCGAGTATTGTTAGTGGCCCCTCCTTGCTACGTCCCATTTCCTCTGACTCTAGTGAAGACAGACTGTGACTTGGGTGAAGGCACAGCTTGTCTTTTTACCCTTGTATCCCCTTGCAGTCTGAACAGTGTCTGTAATATAATAGGTGCCTAGATGATGCTGAACGCACAGGTGACCTTATTTCCAACGTGAGTCCCCTGGACTATTTGTCATCCTTCCTACATGATCGCTACTGCCCTGATCCTCCTTATCTCCAGGGTCAATGCCCCAGCTCCTTCCTCCTCTGGGCCAGTCTCCTAGATTCCCCATGAGGCCGCCAGATTCCAGGCTCCAAGTCAGGAAGCAAGGAGACTCCCAGATTGATGCTAAAACTTGTTAGCAAGTTGTATGTAATTTTATAATGTTTCTGGTAAGTGCTAATTGCCTGTTCCTTAAATATTTCTTGTTCTGCTGGGAAGCAGAGCAATTGCAACTGTGAATGTGCTTTCTACAGCTGGCTGCCCTCATGGAGGGGGCCTGAGTTTCCAAGATTCGAGGATATGGATATCGATGGAGTTGGAGGCTCCTCCCCCACCCCGACCTGGGATTGTGACAAACAGAACAAGAAGAATTTCTGGGAAATAAATCCCTCAACTTTTTCCACCCAGGAGCTTGAACTTTTAATGGGAGGGGATGGTGATACTGTGGTACCACCTGCCTGCCCCAAGGAAGCTTCTCTCTACCTCAACTGGGGCACAAGGGGTATTGATGCTGATGGGGTCAGGTATGCGTGGGGGAGGGTTCTGCCCTCAAATGCCCCACGCCACCTGTGGGAACATTTGTATCCTGCCAACCTCCCATCCCTGGGCCAAGGTGTCCTGTCCTGTGTGGAATTTCCTAAGAGTTGGGATAAAAGGAGGCTAAGGTGGGGGTGGAGGTAATGCTGAAGCTTTGGGCCACGAGTGTAGGTTGGAGGGAGAGCTGCAGGACTGGGGAGGCAGCAGAGGGGAGCAGGCTTTTAAGCTGAGTGTTTCCTAAATGCTAGGCCCTATGCTGGTGGCGCAGTGG
The DNA here is from genome assembly GCF_029378745.1 of Bos indicus. Lineage (NCBI taxonomy): Eukaryota > Metazoa > Chordata > Mammalia > Artiodactyla > Bovidae > Bos > Bos indicus. The sequence goes on along the minus strand of NC_091762.1, from coordinate 112,267,997 downwards.
TAAAGAATCTGCCTGCTGTTGCAGGAGGCGCAAGAGATGAGGGTTCGATTCCTGAGTCAGGAAGATCCCCTGGAGTAAGAAATGGAAACCCACTCCAGTGTTCTCGCCTGGAAAATTCCATGGGCAGAGGAGCCTGGCAGGTTACAGTCCAAGGGGATCGCAAAGAATCGGACATGAGTGGGCTACTGAACACACACACACACACACCCCACACAGGCCCTATGCTGGGGGAGTCCCTGTATGGAGTTCTCTCAAGACTCCTATGTGATGAATGCTTATCAGTCCTTCTTCACAGATGAGAAAGCTCAGGCTCAGGGAAGCTGAGGGATTGGCTGAAGATCATACACACAGCCACTGGCAGAACTCGATTGTAAATTGGGTTTGTCTGACCCCAGAGCCTATGGGGACAGTGGAGAATGTGGGCTCTTGGCACCTGAGTGCTGGGAGGTGGTAAAGCAGGCCAAAGGGAATTGAGTGGGTATAGGGGAAGGGTGCCTGACTGTGCCAGGCCCTGGGCTAGGCCCTGTAGGACTGGATACGTTAATAAACTGTTATCTGCCTAGAATGGGCTTTTATAGGAGCCAGCACTTGGAATTATCATCACAGAGGGCCTATGGATGCCATGTGAATGATTGTGCTTTATCCTGAAAGCAGTGAGAAGTTGTCATCTGGGACTTCCCTGGCAGTCCAGTGTTTAAGAATCTGTCTTGCAATGCAGGGGATGTGGGTTTGACCCTTGGTCAGGGAACTAAGATCCTACATGCCATGGAGCACCTAAGCCTGTGTTCTACAACTACAGAATCCTCAAAGTGCAACGAAAAATTCTGCATAATGCAATGAAGATGCCGTGTGCAGCAACTGAGACCTGATGAAGTCAAATAAGTAAATAAACATTTTTTAAAAAAGGGTTTTTTTTCTTTTCTTTTTTAATGTAGCAGGAAGCATGCAGATTTGGATTCTAGGAAGACCACTGAGCTGCCTGAGGCAGATGGCTGGGGCGGAGGGAGAGGTGACGAAGGCCTCGGCCACATCAGTGACAGAGGAGCCAGGATGCTACAGGAGGAGAACTGGGAGAATCTGGGGACCGAGTCAGAGACGGGAGAAGGAGGAAGTGGAAATGAGGCTGTGTGATGGCGTGGATGGTGGCGGTGGGTATGGAGATGGTGTGAAGGGGGCGTAGGGGTGTGGGTGGAGATGGAGGGCTTGGCTTTGGATGGTGCTAATGGACTGAAAGCTCGTGTCTCCCCAAATTCATATGTTGAAGTTCTAAGCCCCAGTGAGGCTATATTTGGAGATGGGGCCTCTAAGGACATAGTAAAGGTTAAACAAGGTCATAGGGTGGAGACCTGATCTGACAGGATTAGTGTCCTTATGAGAAGAGATAGCAGAGAGCTTGCACTCTTCTTCCCAATCCATATGCACATATCCAGGAAAGGCCTTCTGAGGACACAGAGAGAAGGAGTCACCTGCAAGCCAGAAAGACATCTGCAACCATCTGAAGCCAGCCCGGACCGGAGCCTGCATCGGCTGGTGCCCTGACCTTGAACTTCCAGCCTTCAGAATCGTGAGAAAATAGAGTTCTGTTATTTAGGCTCCCCAGTCCATGGGATTTTGTTACGGCAGCCAGAACAGACCTAAGCCAAGTGTTGGGCTTGAGCTATCCAAGGGGGAAGCTGTGTAAGATGTGTCACAGGTAGACTGATGTCTACTGGGGAGCAGATTTGAAAGTCCCCAGGGTTCAGGCTAGGCTGAAGCCATGCGTGTAGATGTGGTCAATGGTGGAAGGTTCTAGAAAGAGGATGAAAGCTGAGGGCCTGAGAAGTGCCTGCCCTGAGGGAACCATGCAGGAGCTGAGAGGGAGCAGCCAGGGAGGAGGAGAGGACCCAGGAAGTTGCAGGCAGAGAGGCCCAGGGTAGATGGAGGGACCAGTCACACCGGGGTTCCAGGGAAGCCGGCCACCCACCTCTTCCACAAAGAAGGGATTGACTCATCATGAAGGTGTGAGACCCTCAAACACAAGGTCAAAGGTGGAAGGACAAGAAGGGAAAAGCAGGCTCATCCCAACATGTAATCCTTTCTGGGCTCTTCTTCCTGCTGGACAAGGTGCCAACTCTTTCTGAAACCTTGACTGAGGCCCTTGGAGACAAGGGTCTGCCTTCTGCCACTTCTGCCTCCACAAGCTTCACCACGGCCACCGTGAATGACTTCCTTCCCAGCCAGCCTAGGGAGTGCAGGGGAGGCAGGGACCCAGGCCCAGGGCTATCTGAGGAAGCACGGGCCTAGGGAGTGCGGGGGAGGCAGGGACCCAGGCCCAGGGCTATCTGATGAAGCACCTGGGGACATGCAGGAAGACTTGCATCCCTGCACAGGAGGATGTACCCCGGAGTGGAGGACAGTGGTCATCAGGGCCTCCAGGGCACAGCACCTCTGTGCTCCAGGCAATGTGCCAGGAGCCTTTTGTAATCTCATTTCATAACACTGCACAACAGTGTGAGACGGTCGACATTATTGCCTCCACTTTACCAGTGGGGAACCTGAGGCTCAGAGAGACTGTATGACTTGCCTAAGGTCAAACATCTGGGGCTGTGCTGGGATTCACCAGCTCGGGTCCAAGTCCAGAGTCCGTTCTATCTCCACAGAACCTGCTGCCTCTGTACCCGGAACCCGGGTAGCTCCTGTGAGTTAGAGGTCTCTAGATGCCCAGACTCTCTTCTCTCTTCCTACTTTGTCATGGTTCTGAGGAGAAGTCCTCCGGCCCACACTTGGTTTGTGATCAGCAGTCACATAGCATTATGTTTTTAGGTGAAGTCTATGTGCCCCTACTGTAACCTCAGCACCCAGCTTCATACAGGTCACATATCAATCAATACTGAGTGAAATGGACAAATGACCTCATCCAATCTCTACTAACAAGGAACCCAGGCTCACGATCTGTGGCCCACTAGATTAGGGCAGAACTTTGGTTTCCATAAAGATTTTGTAAGGAATTGAAATTCTGCAACTTTGGTATAAGAGGAAAATCATGGGCTTTGAAGCCAGAGAGACCGGGGTCGAATCTCGACTCTGCCAGATCCCACACTTCTGTATGACCCTGGGCAGGTCACTTACCCTCTGAGTCTCTGATTCCTCTTCTATAAAAGAGCAGTCATCATCACAGAGTTGCAGTTATGGAATGAGATGAAGTGGTACTTTTCAAACTAGCGCTTAGCCACAAATCCACTTTTAAAAGAGGGCTTAGAGGAGGAGATGGAGGCAGGGTCAGAGGCCTCCCTGCTGGGCATCCCCATCCCAACACGTGAGTGGCCCCCAAGGGATCTCAAGTCTTTGCCTGACACTGTTTGTGCAATGAACATTCAAGGAGACAATGAATGTTCAGCTTCTGGTACATCATAGGCTCTCCACAAATGATGGGCCCCTTTCTTTTAAAATGAAATCACACCAAATGAGCCCAGTTCCCCTTTCTCACATAACAACCCTTCAAATATCTGGACACAGCTCTCAAGTCTCCCCTGAGTCCACTTTTCCCTGAATAAGCATTCAGGGGGCTGTTAACCTTTCTCACTGGGTTTGACTTGAAGTCCTCTCCTTATCCATCTCCAGCTGGGGTCTCCACATCTCTGCCCAATGCTCTGATGCCTGATCAGAATAGAATAAAGAATCACTCACTCCCTGGGATAAATTCTAGTAGCCAATTTTTGAACATTCAAACAGGACTTGCTATTTCTCCCCATTTCATCTTATCCTGGTACTTTAGTCAACTGCTCTACCCTGTCGAGCTCTTTCTGCACGCTGTTTGCTGACTGTAGCGACCATCATCCATCTCAAACTCCTGTGACTTTGGTCTTATTCAAGCCGTGAATAAGATATAGAAAGATCTGGGAGTAAGATGGAAAGATCTGGGAAAGTGGATGGTACAGAATCATTCCTCCCCACTTTTGGTAACTGCTAAACATCTACACAACTTCCAAAATGGGGAAACCTAGAAACTCTGAGTCTAAATCCACCCCCATGTCCAAAGAAGTGAGTGGCAGAGCTTGGGCCTGAATCACGGTCTCTTGATTTCTTGCCTGGGCCTCTTTCCTGCATATATAACTTTATGTGCCAGAAGAGCACATTCATTTAACTACCTCTGTACTCACTCTCTGCTGCTGCTGCTGCTGCTGCTAAGTCACTTCAGTCGTGTCCGACTCTGTGGGACCCCATAGACGGCAGCCCACCAGGCTCCCCTGTCCCTGGGATTCTCCAGGCAAGAACACTGGAGTGGGTTGCCATTTCCTTCTCCAATGCATGAAAGTGAAAAGTGAAAGTGAAGTCACTCAGTCATGTTCGACTCTTAACGACCCCTGGACTGCAGCCTACCAGGCTCCTCCATCTGTGGGATTTTCCAGGCAAGAGTACTGGAGTGGGGAGCCATCGCCTTCTCAAACTCACTCACTAGTTACTCGCTAATCACCTTATAATTTGCAACACTGTCCCCAGTGGCCTGTTATTATTTCCATTTCACAGATGAAGAAACAGAGCCCTGGAGAGGCTAGAAAGGGACAGAATCAGGACTTGAACTTAGCACATGTCACCCAGTAGGTGTTCTCTGTCTGCCGGTCCATCTCACTCAGAGGTGTGCATCCTATGCTGAGGACAGTTCCTCTATCATCCTGACCCCAGTGGGCATCAAGGTGTGACAGTGTTCCTGCAGGAAATAAGGACTAGCCTCCTGTTATGGGTTGAATCGTGTTCTCCAGAAAAGATGTGTTGAATCCTCACCCCCGGTGCCTATGTATGTGACCTTCCTTGGAAATAGGGTCTTTCCAGAAGTAATCAAGTTAAGATGGTGAGTCCTCAATCCAGTATGTCTGATGTCCCATGGGAAGAGCAGAGAGACTCACGGGGACGTGCAACATGAGGGGCAGAGATTAGAATGATGCAGATACAAGCTAAGGATCGCCGGCCACCACCAGAAGCCAGGAAGAAGCAAGGAAGGGGTCTACCAGGAATCTCCTGGGGAGCATGGCCCTCCTGACACCTTGAGTTCAGACTTCCAGCCTCTAGAACTATGACAGAATAAACTTCTGTTGTTGAAACCACCCAGTTGGTGGTGGCTTGTTAGGGCAGCCCTTAGGGGATGAATATGCTCCCTGTGTACCAAGTTTGGTCACAGAGTCCAGTCCTCAGGAAGAGCCCTTGGTCCACAGGAGGTGTGAGGTACCCTGAGTGGAGTGAGAGATCTTTGGAGTTGCTGCCCCTACAGGGTCCTGTGTGGGCTTCTCAGGGGGCTCAGCAGGTAAAGAATCTGCCTGCAATGCAGGGGATGTGGGTTTGATCCCTGGGTTGGGAAGATCCCCTAGAGGACGGCATGGCAACCTACTCCAGTATTCTTGCTTGGAGAATCCCAAGGACAAGGGGCCTGGCGGGCTACGGTCCGTGGGGTGGCCAAGAATTGGACACGACTGAAGCAACTTAGCATGCATGCACACACGCAGCTGCCCAGGGTCCCCTGGAGAAGGACACCATCTCTGAATGAGGCGGGGAAGGATGCCCCCCTCCCCCGCAACTGCCTCCTGTCTGGTAGCCACCTCGTCATTTTAGACTCACAACTCACTTTCTTGATAAAGCCTTTCCTGATACCCTAGAAAGGATAGCCACCCCTTCTCTGTGCTCCCACTGGCTCTGTTGGCCATGATGATCTTACTTTAATAATAGCTTACTTGTACAGGAAGCTCAGCTCAGTGCTCTGTGATAGCCTAGAGGGTGGGACGGGAGGTTCAAGAGGGAAGGGGATATATGTATGCATATGGCCGATTCACTTCATTGTACGGCAGAAACTAACACAACACCGTAAAGCAACCATACTGCAAAAAAAGAAAAGATAGCTCATTTGTTAGGTTCTTTACGGTGAAGGTCTCGATCTGCTGCATCTGCTCCCCGAGTGCTAGTCTAGGGTCGGATACCTAACAAGGCCTTCACAAAGACTTGGGGGTGTTGTGATGGGGCTCTTTCTGTGGGGATCTGTGTTGGCAGTCATCTGCATCAGGAGGTTTGACTGTATACAAAGATGAATGATGGCGACAGTATCTCTTGGAGCCCAGATTGCTGTTCCCTTAGTGCCTATCCCCACCAGGAGATGAAGGTCAGCTTTGTCTGTACCTGCTCAGGTCACCAGTGGAGTGTGTCTGGCCCTAGCCCCGTGCATACAGTCACTCATCACCATGACAGCCAAATAGGGTAGCTTGGGAAGCTACTGTCTTCAGTCCAGAGATTTCAAAAAGTAAAGCAAGGCTCAGAAAGTTTATGAGGACTTGCAAAGGTCTACACAGGCCAGGTGTGAATCAGGGGTGGAACTGATGTTGTACCTGGTGCTGTGAGCCAGCACTTTAAGTGACTGGCTCCAGATAATCCTCAAAACAGCCAAGGAGACCCACTGGACCAAGGAGGAGGCTGGGGCTCAGAGAAGTTGAATAATATGTCTAAGAAGAGGAACCTAGTACAAGGCAGAGCCAGGATTCGAACCCAGGGTTTGCTGACTCCAAGCAGACCCCAGGTGTCTGACTCATTGGCTCCCCCATGGCAGTCAGTTACCTTCATAAGAAGCCTTGAAGCCCAAGGAGCTGCCACTGCCATCTGTCTGGAAGAGGAGCCACATTTGATGGTTGGTGCTGACGATGAGATCTGGGACCGACGTACCTGTCAGGCTGTCAGGAGAGAGAGATTTAGAGGTGTGAACCCACCGTGGACCCCAACAGAAAGACTGTGTGACGACGGCATCTAAAGGAACATCGAGGAGCCAGGGTCACTCGGGCAAATCCTGGGTCCCCGTGTTGCTGGCTCACGTGCTGGGAGACTCAGGACTGCTCCCCTCTGCACAGGCCGAGCTGCTTCTGCACCGTGACTCCCCTCCCCAGACCCCTGGGCTCAGGGGAGAGATCTGTGTCCTCACTTGCATAGGGAGGGATGGCTGGAGCCAGGTCAAATCAAGTGGGTGTCTACACTCCCGCAACCTCCCATCTTTCTTGTGAACAGGAATGTAGGGAAGACACGGACAGAAACCCATTTCCCCAATCGGAACCCAGTCACTCTTTTTAATGAGGCATCTCTTTCCACTCCAGCATGAGAAAGCGAGGCTTTAAGTGCAGCCCCGACCTTGGGCAACACTCCTTTCGAAAAAACAAGTTTAGACATGGAGAAGATTCTGATTGAACTCGCATTCACCAGGCACCTACCCAAGCCAGATCATTTCCCTTCCATTATCTCATTTAGTGTCCCCACAGCCCAGCGAGGTAGGGGACGTGTTACCCCCATTGTACAGATGAGAAGACGGAGGTACAGAATGGGCAGTGGCTTTCCCAAGGTCCGCCTGCTGGAGAATGGCAGAGTCAGAGTCCATTGCCTAGGCTGGGGTACTCAGAAGAAACCTGACTTCCTTCTTCTGCTGAGACCAGACAAATCTCCAGCACAGATGGGGTGTGGGAGGCTGGGGAGGGGTGGTTAGATGAATGAGCTCTAATCTCTGCTCCACCCTAGGGTTTCAAAGCTTGAGGGGGGCTGAGTTGGTTGCAGAGAGATGATCGGTACAGCACAAATGCTGTGGGGATAAAGCAGGGAGAGACTGCCTAGGATACACTGGCCTGGCCCATGTGATATCCCTGGCCTGGGGACCCTGACATTCTGCAATGATGGGGACCTTGAGATTCTGTGTGAGTAAGGAATGACCCCAGGATAGTGGTGAGTAAGGGAGAAGACAGGCTTCTGCTTTTCTTCTGCGTGACCCAATGATGACAACAAAGGAATCATTTTGCATTGTTTCCCTGAAGGTTTTTTTTTAATTTATTTAATTGGAGGACAATCACTTCACAACACTGTGATGGCCCCTGCCACACATCGTTCCTGAAGTTTTGAACTTGACATTGGTCTAAAGAGATCTGAGGGTGGTGGGAGAATCTCTGGGCTGCTACAGATTGCTGGGACCTCATTCAAGCTAGACTGGTGCAGAGGCCCGGGTACAAGCCATGGATCTGACATTCGTTTGCTGTGGGACCTTGGGCAAGTGGCTGAGCCTCTCTGCACTTTTCCACTCCATATAAATGAGGGGTTGAATTGTATGATCCCTCAGTCTTTTCAGCTCTGCTGTTCTAAGGTTTTCTCTATGACAAAGCGCATGGGGGCATGAATGAGACAGAGTGGGATCCTGGCCTCTGGGGTACACTGAGCTGATGTATCACACAGGTCAGCACACCAGGGCAGGTGAGTGGTGGGGACGCACTGAGAAGAGGGGAGGCATTGAGTGTGAAGGGTAAACTATGTGACAACCCGATGGGGCCACAGAGAATCCAGATATCTGACCAAACACAATTCTGGGTGTTTCTGTGAAGGTATTTCTGGATGAGATTAGCATTTAAAGTAGAACTGAGTAAAGCAGATTGCCCTCCCCAATGAAGGTGGGCCTCATCCAATCCATTGAAGACCTGAATAGAACAAAAAGGTAGACTCTCTCCCAAGTGAAAGAGAATGCTTCCTGCCTGCCTGCCTGCCTTTCAGCTAGGACACTGTTTGTTCCCGCCCTGCACTTGAACTGAACCTCAGCTTTTCCTGGGTCTTGAGCCTGCTGGCCTTTGCTCTAGAACTCCATCATCAGCTCTGCTGGGTCTCCAGCTTGCTGACTCAGCCTGCAGGTCTTGGGACTTGTCGGTTCCCATTATCATATAATAAATCCTTTTCTTCATATGTACATCCTATTGGTTGTTTCTTTGGAGAAGCCTGAATCCCGTTGGCTGTTTCTTTGGAGAAGCCTGCTTACTACAGTGGAGAGCAGGCAGTGGGGAGGTTGCCCTTCAGGCTGACATCCCATTCCTTTCTCTCAAGAGATCCCAAATCCCAGCCATGTCACCTAACATGCCAGGGGACCTTATTCAACTGCCCTAATAGGATCTTTCCCAGTAGACGTGGGGAAGGTTTGAGAAGCACCCAGGACAGAACAGCTTCTGGACAAGCCAGATGTTAGCGAATGGCCATTTCTTGCTCAGCATTATGACCAGAGGGTGTTGGCTAGGAGGGTGTATGGTAATAGCATGGGATGCTATCCTTGACCAACTCAAGTGCTAGTCCTGCCGCCAACCACCTTTGCATCCCTTGGGCCTCAGTTTCTCCACCTGTTAAATGGGATAATAGCACCTTCCTCACAGGGCTCCTGTGGGAATTAAATGAGATAACTGATGTGTCTGGGCACACGGTAGGCACCAAATGTACGTGAAATCTCCCCTCCTTCTTGGCAGGGGAGGTGGACGAGGTCAAGTCTGTCTATCTGACTGGGTCATACACACTGAATAGGAGCATACTCCTGCTTTCAAGTCGGGCTACTCATGGTGGACAGAGGAGTCAAATGGCCCACAATAGCTGAGACCTGGTGTAATGAAACCCAGGACAGCCTGACATTATCCTCTCCCTCGACTAGACCATGTCAACCTAACCTTTCTGGGCTCAGAATATGTGGTCACTATGTCCATGTGGTCCCAATTCCCGGAAACCATCCATCTCCCAGACAGTTCTGAGCATGCGGGGAAATTAGCAAAACACTTCCACTTCCTCTGTTTGCAGTCAGGCCGCCTCAGATGTACGTGGCCTTGAGGAGAAACTCCTGGTGGCAGGAGCAGGGTCTATGTAGACGCACACAGCCAAGTGCAGTCCAGGCATACACGCCAGATCTCTATCACCCTGGCTCCCCTAGAGCCAGGGTACACACCTTCCCTGATCTTTCCTCATGGGAAGTGCTCTGTTTTCCTTGGTAGGAGTAGAGAGAGATGGGAGGATTGCTGCTGAAACCAGCAGTGCTGCAGGACACCTGTCCTGGCCATAGCAAGGTGGCAGGGAGTGTGGCAGGAAGACTCAGCAGGACCATCCCCCTGCCCTCAGCCAAGGCACACGTGCTCCTGCCTTGCCCACCACATGCTCCGCGTCACTCACATGTACAGCACCGTTTTCTGGTCCCCGTCCTGCCCGCCGTCCCCGACCGTCAGGGTGTCGTAACCCCTCTCCAGGTCAAACTCCTCGAAGGCCAGCTTGATCACCTGCGGAAGGAGCAGGGATTAGGCAGCAGGCAGGGGCCGCCGGGAGAGCCTTCCTTGGCCTTGAAGACAGCAAGAAGCTCCATGTCCCGATGCTCAGAGCACCGTGACACCACCCCACGAAACCCTCCGTCCACACCGAGCACTTCCAGGCCACCTTTTAGAGTGGGAACTTTTTTTTCTTCTGGACCACACAGTCTCTGGGGTTCCCTGATGTTTTCCAAAGTGGATTACAGCACATCTGGCCAATTCTGGGGGCTGTCATGGCAACCCCAGGCACATCTGGCCAACTGTGAGATGATTAGACTCTGCCTTCACACTTTAATGCACAGAAATCCCTGTAGAATTGGTGGCAAATTTTCAGGCCACATGTGGAATCTCAGCTATGTGGTCCCCGGGGACCTGCAGAAGTTTCTCTCAGCCTCTCCTGTGCCCTCTTTTCTCCATGCACTTTGTCTATTTGTTGAATAAATGAATGTTCCAGGAAAGACATTTCGACAAGATTCTTCTCTCTTACTTGGTTTAGTCCTGCCTGCCACATATATATACTAAAGACCCACCACGTGCCAGCCTAGGAGACAGGGTTTCAGTGGTCAGCATGACATGATCCCTGCCTTCGGTGAGGGGGGAGAGAGAAAAACAAACTGATAATCACAACCCCAGGTGACAGATGCTACTTGAAGCCTGCAGCTCACCCAGCCTGCGGGGAGGGGAGGAGGGGAGGCTGTTTGTGATGAGGGTGGGGTAGGTCCTGAGAGTTTTGACAGCTCTGGAAGACTGTCAGGTCAAAAGGGGATGCTGGGAGAGGCAGGGGTCAGGTGCAGAAGGCCTGAGCTGTGGCTGAGATGGAACATTCCAGAACAAGCGCTCAGGGTCTATCAGCGCAGGTCTGGAAACTGAACACAGTGGCCGGCTGCCTCACTCCGGGGGACAATGTGATTGGGCCTTCAGTGCAAGGAGGCGACTCAGGAACGTCTAGAACTTGAGAAGGCTGCCTGCGGCCAGGTGCTCATAGCCTCCCCGACCCCAGACAGCTGCATTCATCCTGAGGGAGCAGCAGCAGGACAGCTGTCCACAGCGGGTGACGGGACACTAGGTGCTGGAGGAGAACATTGGGCTGGCGGCTTGTGTGGAAACTGACACAAGTGTCACGACCCGGCAGCAGTGACGCCCAGGCGGTGAGGATGGTTCCAGGCTTCAGGGGCAGTGAGGTGAGTGATGCAGGAGGGTGATGCAGACGGAAGAGAGAGTCAGGTCCTGGAGTGTTTAGGGTTTTGTGATTGATGGATGTGGGGACTGAAGGAGGGGTGGTTTGGGATGACCTGCATATTCCCGGCTGGGGCAATTGGGGTGGTGGGTGGTGGTGCCATTCACGAAGACAGGACGCTCAGAGTCGCCTCGCCTAAGCATCTCAGCTGGTCCTCTTTCTGTCTGTTTCAGTCTGGTTTCAATCTGATGAAGATCTTCAGTCTCCCCGTAGGGAGGCTGAAAGTGCTTCTTTGTTTTCTCTTCTGCTACTCTAGGAGTAAAGAATTCCCATGGATAGATTTTCCTATGGCTGTGCAGGCTTCTGCTGTCCAAACCAAACAGCACGGCAGAGTCTCACCCCAGGGTGCTCTCAGGGTCCCAGGAAGGAAACCTCTGCTGTGCTTGTGTGTGAGCCCGGTACTGCCTGTGCAGGGCCCTCGGCTCCGGGCCTGGGACCCACGGTGAGGAGCTGCAGACAGGACAGGGAGGAGGGGTGGCACTGTCTGGGAGGAGGCCACAGGAGGCTTCCTGGAGGACATGAAGCCCAGGCTGAGTTTGGGAGGTGGACTGGAGGAGTCCAATAAATGGAGAAGGAAGGGAAAGTGGTCCAAGCAGAGAGAGGAGCAGGCGCAGAGGTGTGGGGTGCATGGCATGTCCAGAAACTCTGGGTGGATCTGGAGTTGTGTGGCTGAGAGGGAAGCAGAGGGTGGGGACACGAGACAAGCAGGAGGAGCCGGATGAGGAAGCGCTGGCTGTCGTATCACAGACTTGGGCTCTGTCCTCCAGGAAGAGAGGTAAGTGAAGGTGTGGGGTGAGCTTTTTGTTTTAGGAGAAACGGCATTGAGGGCTGGTGGAAAATGTCTGGGCTGCACAGAAGTGTGGGCCTGAAGCAGTGGTTGGGGGCTGTTAGAAAACAGGGGATGGAGGGACTAGAGGTACTGACCTAGAGCAGAGACTCGAGGGCAGAGGCAGGGGCAGCAGCAGCAGCCCTGCCTGGCCCCGTCCAAGGGCAGAAGGTGGAGACGAGAGGCACTGAAAACCAACTCTGTGACTGTCAGAACTGTCCCACAATGAAAAGGACTGTGTTCAGAGGTAGTGAGCACCCCAATCTTTGGTGATAAGTATCATGAGGAGGGGATTCCTGCTTGGGACTCTCAGATAGTTTCAACAAAAATGCTAGACCCTCCTGATAAAAACCCTTGTTGGCTATATAGACATGTATTCCGGTGAGCATCTACAGTGAGTGGGGAAGCCTTTGTTATCGTTGTTTAGTTACTAAGTTATGTCTGACTCTTCCGTGATCCCATGGACGGTAGCCCACCAGGCTCCACTATCCATGGGATTCTCCAGGCAAGAATACTGGAGTCAGTTGCCATTTCCTTCTCTATGAGATCTTCCCTACCCAGGGCGCAAACCCACGTCTCCTGCATTGGCAGGTGGATTCTTTACCACTGAGCCACCTGGGAAGCCCAGGGAGGAAGCCTTCATCCCTCTAGCTTTCTCACCAGGTAGGCAAGCTCATTTCCCATGTTCCCTGATGACCAGTCATCATTGGATCATCTAGTCAGGCTGGAACTGGCTTCCTATCTCTTACTGTCCCTAGTCCTGCCCCACAGAATGATGCCATTTCCTAGCCTGGTACATAAGGAAGGACCCTTGGCTCCTGCTTCCTGCTGCCATCCCATCATACTGCCTATGTAGCATTCTCTCATACCAGCCCATTCATGATCCTGGTTTGCACAGTCCCCTCCCTCGTCCCCGGCTCCCCTAGCAACATTTCCACATCCTTGAGCTCTCATCCAAGGGCTCCCTGATTGCCCGTCCTCTCTTCTCCGTGTCAGGACTTACCTGTTGTGCTGTGACTGAGCTCTTTACCTGGTCTCCCACTACTTCATGAACTTCCTGGAGGGCAGGGGCCTGGTCTCATGGCCTTTGACCTGCCAGAACCTGTCAGCGTGCCAGGCACATGACGCGCTCAGACCCTGCTGAATGGGAGAATACTTTCCAAACCTTTCCTGAGCCTCAAGCATGGACGGATCTCCAGGCTCTTGGATCTCTCACAGGAGATACCATCTAGAACAAAGGTCGGCAGACTGTTCCTGTCAAGGGCCAGGTAATAAGTATTTTCACCTGAGCATTTTATATGATATCTGTTGCAAAGACCCCTCTTTGCTGCTGTAGCATGAACACAGCCATGGCTGCATATGTTCAGGCAGCATGCACAGCCATGATCCACGTACATTGATATGCATGCCAATGAGGGTGGCTGTGTCCCAATAAAATTTAGTTTACGAACATAAGCAATACACTAGATTTGGCTCAAAGGTGGTAGTTTGCCGACCCCTGGTCTAGGAGATTCTTTGAGATACTTAATCAGTTTTTGACTATCTTCTCTTGAGAGACTTCATCACCACAAGAGCGACACCTATAATGTGTTTGGCTGTTCTGAGTATTTTACAAACATTAACTCACTAAAGACTCATGACAGCCACGGCCACTGTGAAGCCCTCCATTTTACAAATGGGAAAGGCCAAGCCTAAAGACGTTAGGCAGCTCCCCTAAGATCACACAGCTAAGCAGTAGACCTGGGACTCATCAGGCAGAGGCCAGGCCCCTACCACCCTGCTCTACTGTCTCACAGCATCCCAGAGAGGTCTCAGGTCCATACGATGGGGGCCGTGACTTACCCTCTCAACCTTCCCTAAGCTCTTTCTCTGGATCCCAGCTGCTCAGCCAACACTTGCTCATAAAATACTCTAAGGCCAGCTGTGCCTTCTGCAGACCCAGGGGCCCGGCCTCCGCAGGGAGAAGTCAGGGTCCTGCCTGTACATTCTTGCCACCCTCACCCCTTCCGGGAAGCCCCAGGTCACCAAGCCAGTGCCAAAAAAGGGAGTATGTGATTACTATGTCCATGATGGGAAAAGTTCGCTTTGCAGGCCAGAACCCAGAGCCATAAAATGTTTCACATCACCGAGTAGAGTACCATTGATGTGAGCTGCATTTTAGAGCATCTGACCCCAATGTGGGAGCTGATTACACCAAGCAGTCAGCACAAAACACTCAGTGTTGAAGCCTTGGGACGGGCCCCTGGTACTCAGTGTGCTGGGGCTTTCATTTGTTCCCCTCTTCTCTCTGGCCTTTGTTTAAAGACACGATCCTGTAATGATTCATTAACTAACATGCAGATGAGTGAAGCTGGCAAAGTGTCTTTCTAAGGCAGGAGAGTGACAGCACATGAAACAGGCGTGATTAAAGAGGCACGTGTGTGCACAGTCAGACACCCAATTTGCACCCATTAGATAAATGAATAAAAGAACCCTTCGCTAGGATGTAATTACTGAGCACCCGCCATGTGCCGAGCACTGAGCTAGCTGCAGCCTGTAAGTTATCTCACTTGTCTGACAACGTGGAGCAGAATCTAAATGCCAAAGGCATGGTACAGATGGAGAGTGCTGGAGGACAGCAGAGGAGGGAGAGATGAAAGGCGGCCACACAGAGGAGGTGGGCGTGCTGGGCCCTGCAGGCAGAGAAGGGTGTGGGCTCCATCCCAGAGATGCTTGGGGAACAAGGACCGGTGAGGGCAGCTGGGGGTGGTGAGGGGAGGAGACAGCAGCCTGGCTGGGTCTGCAGTTGGCTTTTGCCTGGCAGGCCAGAACAGGTAGCCTGGACTTGAGGGTGAAGATGGGGAGAGGCTGTCACTCAGCATGGAGGGAGGGGCTGGGGGCAGAGAGACCTGCCAGGAGGCCGGTCCATGGTCCAGCAGCAGCAGGAGGGCTTCGGGGAGCCTGTGTTCACTGCAGGGTGGTGGAGGGAGTTGAGTCCTGGAGACTGCACCCCTCAGGACCTTGCTGCCTTTCCCAAGAACTGTGGCGGATGGGAGTAGGACCATGGAGGGTGCCCACCCTGGGCCTGAAGGACATTCCTTGCTTCCTGAGCATCATCCAGGACCAGCTAAAGACAGGAATCCCAGTCTTGTCAGCCTGTGTCCAAGGTTTCAGTGTGGCTGCAGAGGATGTGACCGCTCTTAGGCATGTTTTGGGAAGCGCCAAGAGATCTAGACTGAGATTGTTTTGTCCAGTGACTGCATTTCTATAACTGTCTCCTAGCTAGGCTCCAGTCTGCTGCCCATCCTTCACTCTGAACCCCAAACTCTGTGCTGCACGACCCTTTTAGAGTGAGGGTTGGGTAACCATGGCTCTTGGGCCAAATCAGGCCTGAGGCTTGTTTTTGTTTGGCACCTTGAGCTAAGACGTATTCTTACATGTTTAAAGGGTTAGAAAATAAGTAAAGCACTACAAAGAAGGATGTGCAACAAAAGCCTCACATAGTCCTCAAAGTCTAAAATATTTATAATCTAACTCTTTGCAGAAAGTTTGCTGACCTCTGACCTAGAGCAGTGGTTTTCCAACATGGTTCTCAGGAACCCCAGGGTTCCATAAAGATACCAAAGGGGCACAAACAAAGGTGGGAAAAGACCAGAATGGCCTGGATCTTGCTCCAACCAAAGCAGTTCCTTTGGATCTAGTTCATGGTTGGGATTCTGTGGCAGACACAGATAATGGTTCACTCACTGTCCCTCCCACTGCTTACCATTCTTAATAGAATGCTGGCTGTTGAAATGTGGCAATGGACCTGGCTAAGCACAGAGCTAAGGATAGGGAAGTGACAGGATTCTGGGCAGTGGGACATGAGCTAAGGAGTCCTCAGGGCGTTATCTCACCTTTCTCCTTGCGTTCTTGGAATACAGATGTGAGGACAGAGGTGGAGCAGCCTTCTTGTGATCATGAGGATAAGAGCCAAGAAAGGCAGAGGGAAAAATAGGAGGTGCTCAAGACACTGAGAAAACTGCTAATCCAGCCCTGGAGTCTTCACTTCTGGACCCCTGGGATGTGGGAGAAATAATCTGTGTTTTGTATAAGCTTCTGTGGAGCTTTCTGCTACTCACAGCCAATCACAACCTAATGACTGTGGGTTCTGAAGAAAGGCTTTCATTACCATAGAAAAATTCATCAGCTCTTGACCCTCAGGATAAAGTTCAGTTTCTTGGCATGGAAACCCTAGACTTTTCATGACCTGCTTTTGGCCCTTCCCACCTAGTCAGAGCCCCTCTGCAATCCTCTGCTCCAGGACTGCTTCCCTATTCCTCCTCAGAGCACTGGCTCCTGAGGGGTGACCTTGGCTTCCTCAACCCTCCGCCTTGGGTTCCTAATGCCCTGGGGCAGCCTGACTCTTAGCTCCAAGAAAGGAGGGGAATTCCCTTTCCCCTGGCATGGACTGCATGGTGACTCCTGCAGGGGTCTTGCTGAGGGCCCAGGGCGGGGCTGGAGAACTGGTTCTTGGCGGGGGAGAAGGGGAGGCCGGTGGAAGGGCTGGCTTGAACCCTCAAGAATTCAAGCAGAGAGATCTTCAGCATCTTTGCGAAATGCTTTCGAGGAGTTTGGGTAAGAAAGCCCAAGGGCAAAGACTGAGAAGGTTCAGAGGTTGTGGAACTTTGGCCAGTACCTCAAGTTGAATTTTGGTGGCTCTGAGAGTAGTAAGCCCTTTCATGCATTCATTCACTCGTTGGTTGATGGATTTATTCAACTGTTAATATGCCCTTGCCAAGTACTGGGCTTTGAAGAAGCAACAGAGCCAAGACAAATGTGAATACCACCCCAAGACCTCACTGCCTAGAGGAGGAGACACATGGGTCCATGGGGAACACAGCGCAGGGTGGTGAGTGCTGACGTCAGGGCAGCTGGGGATGCAGCAGGTGCGAAGGGCACAAAGTCCCATCCAGAGGAGGGAGCACGCTTTGTCTTCACAGAGGAAGGCATGTGGGGACCCATAGCTAGCTCTAGGGGAAGGGGGATGCCAAGATATGCTGGGAAGTGAGGACAACTGTGGAAAGGAAAGGGATCTGGGTGAGGACCTGCAGGAGGCCCTGAAAGGGTCCCTCTAGAGCCGCCCACTCACGAGGAATGAGTTGCAGGGGCGATTAGGGAAAACCTCTCTGATCACCAGCCGGCATCTTGCACGGGGCCCAGCATAGAACACACAGGAGTAAATGTTTGCTGAATGAATAAGTGAGTGAACAAATGGGCCAGCACAGAGGTTCCTGACATTTGCACGAGAGAGTGACGGCTGCCTGGAGAGTTCTTTCTCAGTTCTCCGGGTCTACAAAGGGAAGAGTGACAGGGCTAATCCCCAAGGAGTGAGTAATCGAAACACTGTTCTCTTCGGCTTTGAAGTTCATGAAACGCGCTCTCCCTCTCCCTCCCACCTTGCTCGTTCTCTCCTGCCTGCCTTTTACTTCTTTTCTAGCACAGGTGGATTAATTTCCTGATCAAATGCGGTGAGGATCGTAGGCAAATTGCCTCACATGGCCTGATTTCATACCGAGAAGCTGTGAAAGGAAGGCAGGTGTATGCAGGTAGGGGGCACCGACTCAGGCCTGGGTTTCAGTTCCAACCATGAAAATTTCATCAGCCACGTCCTTTTGGAGGCTAAGCTGGAAGGTCCTAACAGGAGGAGGCTCTGGGGCCCAGAGTGGGCGGGGCCGTGCCTGAGGAGCTACCTGACCCAGGGACAGGTCTCCTCCAGCACTTGGTAATGTATCCAAACACCTGCGGATCTCCTCCTCTGTACTGGGGGCTGTGCTAACTGCGGGAGAGAGAAACAAACGCCGCCCCTGCTTTGGGGGGCTCTGCTGAGCTATGGGGGAAAGAGATTCTAAACCCAGTGCAACATCATATGCACAAAACAGAAGAGGCTGACGAAGTGCTGGAGGAACAGAGGCAGCGCTAAGACCTGCTGGGGTTTGGAAGGCTTCTCTGCAGAGCGGAAGTCTGAACTGTGTCTCAAAGGCGGATAGGAATTTGCATGGAAGAGATACACTGGGGGAGGATGTGCTGGACAGAGGTCTTAAATTAAGGGCCAGCTGTGTCTGAACCAGGAGCGCAGTGTGGCTGAAGCCAGGACTGCCTGGGGAGAGGCGGGCAGGAAGGCCCTGTGTGCTTTGCTGGGACAGGAAGGGGTTGTTTTCTATCATATAAGCTGAGCTGGTCAGAACCACAGGGATGCTCTTTAAAAGTGCAAATTCCAGGTTCTTATCTCACCTCCACTAATCAGACCTTTGAGGAAAGGATTTTGAAATTTATGTCTTTAAACTCTCTCCAGGTATTTCTGACGATTGATCAAATTTGGGAAATATTATTGTGGGCAGAATGACTACAAATACTAAGATAGCCCAACCGGCCGAGGCAGGTCTCCTGTTTCTCCAGGCCATCCCCATCCAAGCGAGAAGGTGGAGCTGTGCACCCAGCAGAGCGGGCCAACCTCACTTGTTCTGAGCTGCGGTTCCTCTTCCCTGAATCTGCACAACTTCTGGGAGGACGACGGGGTGGTGTTCATTGTTTTATTCTTAGTTCACCGAGGAGAGACACACCCTTCACCGGCCTCTGCAATCAGACTGTCAATTCTTGTTCCCACAGGGTAGAGCTGCTTAGCCCATCGCGCTCAGTCGAGGCTGGCATCGTGACATAGGTTCTTGGCCATTCCCATGCCAGGTCATTGCTGGCCTTTGTTTGGGGCTTCTGTTCACCCTTGGAGGCCCCAGTCACTGGAACATTCCCAGCTCCCTCTCAAGCTCAAAGGAGATGAAATGGCCACACTTACACTCAGGCGCCAGGGATGTGTAACCATTCCCGGATTATAAGGAGACCAAAGGGACATGTGTGGTACTAAGTCAACCTTGAAAATGCATCCTAATATACAGTAGGTGCAGACAAATACTGCTTGATTCCATTTATGCGGGGTGCCTACAATAGCCAAATTCATAGAATCAGAAAGTACACGGGTAGATGTCAGGGGCCAGGCGTGGAGGGTGAGGAGCGGGAGTTGGAATGTAGAGTTTAATGGGGCTAGAGTTTCAGTTTAGCAAAGTGTAAAATTTGGGAGATGGATGATGGTAAGAGATGCACAATCATGTGAATGTACTTTCTGCCATTGAACTGTACAATATGATTAAATAATAATAAAACAAATATGATTAAAATAGTATGTTTTATATCATGTGACTTTTGCCACAATAAAAAAAATTTTTTTAGAAGAGACACATGTCCTTTTCTACAGACACATATTCTACAGGCGAAACTCTCAGCCCCTTTTCACGATGGTATTTTTCCTCACCTGCTTCTTGTGAAAGGAGCTGCTGCATTCTCAGTCCAGTTTGCCTCTCACTGACTCCAGGTCCTTCACTCCCCAACCTCTAATCCTACATCGTCACTATCTTCCTCTGTGCTTGCTTTGCCCTCAGTCTACAACCGCACTCAAAATCCCAATCTCCTAAACAACAAACATCCTAAGTAGCCCAGAGCCTTCTGTTCACCCAGCCTCCCTCACGTGCCCTTGCTCCTGTCCTCCCTTTACCACAAAGTTGTCCAAAGGGCTGTCCACATGCCTGGCCTCTATAGAACCCCCTCCCCATCCATGCACTCCCCACCCACTTCTGCTCAGTTCAGTTCAGTCGCTCAGTCATGTCCAACTCTTTGCAACCTCATGGACTGCATGCCAGGCCTCCCTGTCCATCACCAACTCCCAGAGCTTACTCAAACCCATGTCCATTGAATTGGTGATGCCATCCAACCATCTCATCCTCTGTCATCCCCTTCTCCTCCTGCCTTCAATCTTTCCCAGCATCATGGTCTTTTCCAATGAGTCAGTTCTTTACATCAGGTGGCCAAAGTATTGGAGTTTCAGCATCAGTCCTTCCAATGAACATTCAGTACTAATTTCCTTTAGGATTGACCGGTTGGATCTCCTTGGAGTCCAAGGGACTCTCAAGAGTCTTCTCCAACAGCACAGTTCAAAAGCATCAATTCTTCGATGCTCAGCTTCCTTTATGGACAACTCTCACATCCATACATGACCACTGGAAAAACCATAGCTTTGACTAGATGGACCTTTGTTGGCAAAGTAATGTCTCTGCCTTTTAATATGCTGCCCCACAAAGCAAAGCCGAAAGATCTTCTTCCAAGGCCAAAGCCAACAGTCTCTTTCCAGTCCTTTTCCAACAAGATGTTTTTCAGCATCACCACTGTCAGACATATCCTGATTGGAAACCTCTTGCTTTTGCAACTCGATTCTCCTATCAATGGCTCTTTCTCTGCTTCTTTCACTGGATCTCAGTCATCTGTAAGGATTGTGTTCCCAGACCCATTCTGAATCTTTTCAATCTCTTTGCTCTTTCCAAGAAGTGTTGTTCATCCCTTACGCTTGTTCCCAATTGTGTGTCGATGCAATGATACCCACATCTCTCTCCTGAACCCAGATTTATTCACTTTTCAACCAGTGTATCCAAATGTCATTGGATGAAACACAGGCACTTCAGAGGCACCATGTTTCCCTCTCGACTGCTGCCAAGCTTGTTCCTCCTCTTGTATTTCCTTTGAAAGCCTCCCATTAGTCCAAGTGAGAAAACATGGAGTTTTCATCTATTTGGTCATTGAACAAATGTTTCCTGAGTGTCTACTGTATGCCAGACACTATGGTGGTCACTTGGGACACAATGGTGAATGAGACCTCTCCTTTTCCCTCCATCACATATCCATCAGCCACCAAGTCCCATCTCGTTCTCTAATGAGTGTGAAAGTCACTCAGTCATGTCTGACTCTTTGAGACCCCATGCACTGTATAGTCCATGGAATTCTCCAGGCCAGAATACTGGAGTGGGTAGCCTTTCCCTTCTCCAGGGGAGTCTTTCCAACCCAGGGATCGAACCCAGGTCTCCCTCATTGCAGGTGGATTCTTTACCAGTTGAGCCACAAGGGAAGCCCTCATTCCCTAGATTTCTCTTAAATCTGTCTCCCTCTCCATGTTTCCTAAGCCTTGGTTGATGACCCCGTTTTTCTTACTTGGGTATCTGCTTCAGCTTCCTAACTGGTCTCACTCCCTTCAATATCCCTCTCTAATATCTCCACTGCTGCCACAGTAATCTTTAAAAAATTCTTTCTGCTATTGCTCTGGTACAGAAGAAAGAGTGGCCCTCATTCTTCCCAAGGCTTATCCCAGCGCTCCAAGTCCCAACCCCTCCCATCAATTCTGAGACCATGTTCCATCCAATGGCACAGCACATCTACTTAAGTTCATGGACCATGGACCCAGAAAGACTGGCTTTAAAGCCCAGTGCTGCCACTAAATACTGATTATGTGCTGTGACCAAGTTTCCTAACCTTTAACTTGTCCATGATTCAGGTTTTTCATCCACCAAATGGGTATTTTAAAACTTAATTATTTGTGCTATGAAGAGAATGAAATAAAGTCATTTACACAGAAGGCCTAGTTCAGTTCTTGGCATATAACAGGCATAGAATAAGAGATAGCTATTACTATTATCACAAATAGCCTAACACTTCTACTCTTAGAAATCTGTTTCAGAATAAAATCTAAGCCTCTATATCAAGCCTGTGGGTTCACCTTGATCTGGATCTTGTGGACTTTCCAGCCTCATCTTGATATAGGCATGTTGAGTTATTTTCAGTTCTAAGAGACTGTCCCAAGCCTCAGTGCCTCGGCACAGGTGTCTGCTCTGATATCCTCATCCTTCAAGACCCTGTTCAAATGTCACTGCCTTTGTGCCAAGTTCCCTGGCCTTCCATTAGTGTCTCTTTTCTAGATTTTCCCATCACACTCTGGACACAGCTCCATTAGCACTTGTCTGAACTCTAGCTTCACGTTTCTACCCATCCTCCTCTCCTGCGTGCATGTTTCTCAAGGGCAGAGATCATACCAACAATCAATGAATGAATAAATGCTAAGCTCATGAAACATACTGTGAACGTGAAAAGGCTGTGATTTTTGCTAAAGGAGATGTCCCCAAGGTGACCAGACAGGCAGTCCTTGAATGCACTGAATCTCTCCTGTTGGCTGCTGAACAGTGGTAGGAATACACTGCAAACATTTTCTCTGCTGTTTGCAGGAAGGCAGCTCCTACCCTTCAGTCTCAGACTTTGAGTTTCTAGACTTATAATCTCCTTTCAGCATTGTATGCTCTTGGCTCTCCTCCTGGGTTGTGTCAGTGAGGAACCCCCTTCAGTCTTTCTGGGCTTCCCTAGCACTACCTGAAGCCCACTAAGAACCCATGAAGATCCCACGAAGAACATCCTTCTGTATAACCTAACTCTGAGGCAGTGCCTTTCAGAGGGACTGGCTTCAGAAACCCAGGCTGGAGTGACCTATTGCATGGCATGTGGGGTCGTGACTAACATGGGGCCATTGACCTCCACACACCAGCCAAGGTTAGGTCTTCTGAGGGCTAATCAGACCGTTTCTCAAAAAATTTTCAGGACTTTCCTACGCTTCACCCTCTACTCCATCTTCAGATTCAAAAGCAAACATAGATAAGCATCTGTAGTTCTTTAACAATGCCCATGATATAGCCCTCTAGTTAACAACTTAACAACTTCAAGGTCCTTCTTCTGGGTTAGCCTCCATTTCTACCCCTATGTGGCTGAAGCATCCTTCTCCACTGACTAGGTTCACCATCAAATGGTTTGATAAAATATGATTCTTTATTTGCAAAATGACTTGTAGAGGAAATCTGGGTCCAGTGTTCCAAGTATTGTGGTACTAAGCACTTTGGCGCAAACAGTTTTAAAATGTTGAGTAAAATTTAAAAAGAAAAAGAAAGCTTTTTACAAGTTAATAAGTGTTATAAACTGAATTATATTGCCCTAAAACTCATATGTTGAAGCCCAAACCCTCAATATGATGATATTTAGAGATGGGACCTTTAGGAAGGTGACTAAGGTTAAAAGAAGTCAAAGGATGGGGCCCTACCAGTGGGATTGGTGTCCTCAAAACAGGGGAGGAGACGCCAGAACGTTCCTCTCTGCATGTGCACAGAGAACACAGGAAGACACACTGAGAAGGAGGCCGTCTGTGGGGTCATCTGTGAGCTGGGAGTAGATCTCACCAGAAACCAAGTTTGCTGGCATCTTGATCATGGACCTCTAGCCTCTAGAACTGTGAGAAACTAAATGTCTCTTGTTAGAGCCACCCCATCTGTTATATTTTGTTATGGAAGCCCAAGAAGACTAGGATGGCAAGAGCTCTCAGAGTCTAACCCCCAGTGAATGTAGAGATGCAAAAAGTGATTTGGAGCATGAAGCACATTTTTAAAAACTGGTGAAGTAGAGCTTTGATTTTCAGGGCCTTGTGGAGAAGAGGGAGCAGGAGACAAAGGTCAGGGCCCCCCAAGGTTGGGAACTTTCAGATGACATCCCTGAACAAGGCTGAATTGGTTAAAGTTGCACCCTTAGTGTGAGGTTGAGCTAGAAATAAGCCTACTTCCTTCTCATACAGCTCTGCTAACCTCTGGGTAGATCTGAAGGCTGATCGTTTATTTCAGATTTTGACACTGAATGAAAGCAAATAGAAAACTTCCTCTGAGACTCTCTCATGATAAATCTGTTTTCATATGGGTTTGCAGTCTTCAGATTACTTGGGTGGTTTGAAACCTTCATACTGAGAATTTAATCTGAAGAGGTTGCTGACTGCTAATGGCCCCAAGCACAGAGCAGTAACAAATACACCAGTTTCTACCCAAATCTCAAAGAATTCCCCCACAGTTTATGATTCTAACCACACAGTCAAAAATTATACAACAAAGAAAGAAACATGATTCTGAGGGCAAGGGGTGAGAAACAGCAGGCAACAGAGTGAACCTTGCAAAGGTTTCATATACTGAGATTAAGTGACACAGAATATAAAATAAATGTCCTCAATATATTTAAATGACTTAAATATATGTAAGGAGCCAGAGACTATAAAATAAACTCAAAAGCAATCAAAAAAACTAAATAAGCTTTCATAAATGCAAAATACTAATATTTGAAATTAAAATGAATCTTCAGAGAATGATCAACAGAGGTTAGACATAACTGAGAATTCTTGAACAGAATGGGAGAAAATGATAGAGGTTAAGAAAAGAAGATAGAATGAGACTCATTAACATGCCTTGTCAGACTTCCAGAAGCAGAAAAGAGAATAAAGGAGAGACAACAGTTGAAATAGCAATAGCTAAAAAATTTTCCAAACTGATGAAAGATGTCATCCATAGATTCAAGTTTAATGAAATCAAGTAGGATAAATACCAAAATATCCACAACTGTAAAACACTAAAAACAGGCAGTAGGATAGAAAGAGATGAAAAAGTCTAAGTCATTTTATGAGGCTAGCAATATCTTGGGCTTCCCTGGTGGCTCAGAGGGTAAAGGGTCTGCCTGCAATGCAGGAGACCTGGGTTTGATCCCTGAGTCAGGAAGATCCCCTGGAGAAGGGAATGGCAACCCACCCCAGTACTCTTGCCTGGAAAATCCCATGGACAGAGTAGCCTGGTAGACTACAGTCCATGGGATTGCAAAGAGTTGGACACGACTGAGCGACTTCACTTTCATTTTAGCAATATTTTGATATAGAAATCTGGCAAGAGTGTGTGTGTGTGTGTGTGATGTATATAGAATATATTTTATTTTGTTAAATCTGTAATACATAACAAAACAGAAGCAAAATGACTATGTAAAATGCTAGCAATTCAAATATAGGTATATTTAAAAAATGATAATACTAAATGACCAGATTGGGTTTATCCCAGGAATACAGAGTTGGCTTAACAACAGAAAAATTAAAGTGGAATTCACCACACAGGCGAATAAAGGAAAAAAATTCATATGATTATATCAATAGATGTAGAAAGATGCTCAATAAAAGTCAACATCCATTCACAATATAAGCTTTTAGTAAACTGGGATTAGAAAGGAACTGTAAATTAAAACAAAGACTTCAGCAAACATCATACTTCATGGTGAAGAAGTAAAACAGTCTGTTTGACATTGAACAAACGCAAAAGTGCCTACCATCCTCAGAGTGATTTGACATTATACCGGAGATTCTAGGTAGAACACTGGGGCAGGAAAAAGGTTGATGAAAAGGTGTAAGATTGAAAAGGAAGAAGCAAAACCATCATTCTTTGCAGATTATGATTGTCTTCTGTAGAATATGCTAAAAATTCATAGATAAATTACTATGGGATAGCTGTAACATATAAAAATTAATTGCATTTCTAACCACTATGCAAGAAACAGGTAGAAAACTACATTTTAAAAGATACAATTTATAAAAGCAACAACTACAATATCTAGAAATAAATGTATTATGAAATGTACAAGATTTTTAATGAAAAAATTACACAAGTTTATCGAAAGTGATTAAAGAAGCTCTAAGGAAAGATATACCATATTAAGAGACTGGAAGACTTGGAATCATAAAGGTACCAGTTCTTCTTCAATTTATCTGTATTTTTTGTATAATTAAAAATTCTAACAGGTTATTTTGTGGATCTTGGCAAGATACTTATCAAATTTATTAGCAAGCAAAGGGTACTTCACAGGAAAAAACACTAAATGAGAAAGATGCAAAAAAATGTACAGACCAGTACAAAATGAAACGTGGCAATACAGCAAAACCTTAAGGACCTAATTTTGAGTAAAGCTGATTAAGACTACATATCAATACAACATGATTACATTTCCATGAAGTTCAAGTACTGGGAAGCTAAACATTGCATTTGGAGGGATACATACTTATGTGCTAACTATAAAGAAAAGCAAAGGAATAATAAAGTACACAGTGGAGGTAATGGTGGCCTGAGGATTGGGGAATGGGATGAAGTTACGAGGGACACAGATCACTAAGATATCTGTGGGGCTTTTTGTTTTCCCTCGAGCTGGGAGATGGCTACACAGTAGTGTCTTATGTTGATGTTCTTTATATCATATTTTACAAGTATGCTTTTGTATCAACTTGATACTTAATAAAAAACAATTTTTAATAATTGTCTTCAGAAAATCTATGAGAACCAAGTTCTGGGTCTGAATTCCCCGGTAGAACAACTGTCTCCAATCCAGTCCTGCCCACAGGACACAACCCACGCTCCCTGCGAGCCTTACCTTGGCGGGGTTGAGTGCTGTGATGATCCACACACAGTGTGCGTTGTTGTCATACTGAATGGGGAAATTGGGGGAGGTGATGATGCCCGAGGGGCCTCGAAGGTGGGCATCACACATGCGGGCTGCAGAGAGGAGACGGAAGACAAGCATTTTAGTTTAGACGAGGACCAGTCCCCCATCCCCACCTCCCAGTCCCGGCCCAGAAGAGCTTGAAGTCTGTACATCATATCCCAGATAAAACTTCTACTTCCTATTTCCCTCCTCCATAGCTCCTAGTGGGCTCAAGAGACGTTCCCAGAGCACTGGGGGCAGGGGTAGACCCCACATTCCCTGACCTGCCGCTCTCTAGGCAATGGCCCAGCTAAGCAAGTCCCCTTGTCCGGACTCCACTGTGACCCAGCACCACATCTCTACCAAGAGGGTGTGGGCTAGTACTCCTCACCTTGACCGCAAGCTAAGTGGACCCCAGACACCTTTTGACCTCCTAAGCTTTTTGCTCCTGCTCTGCTGACCTTTCCGCATTCTCCCAGGTGCCTTCATGTCTGCTGAAGGAGAATCTCAGGGTGTCCTGGTCAAGGCCACCCCCACTAGGTATCAGAATGTCTGTGCCCAAGAACTCTGCAAGGCCCCTGGCTTAGCCTGGTGCCAGGCACCCGGAATGATTTCAGGGACAGTGAAGTGCTTTCCCAACCCTTCCCCACACTTAGCATATGCCTGAAATAGGCTTTTGACTGGAAGCATAGAGATTCAAGGTGAATTAGAAGAAGTGCTCTCCTCAAGTAGATATAAAGTGTTATCAATCACAGCTTAATTTAATTAAGCTCTTTAAAATAGCTTCTAAACTAATTAGATTAAGTCGTGATTGATACCAGTTAAGGTACTACATTGTATCTAGGTGTTTGCCTTCCTTAAAAACGCGTTCTTTAGTCCCAGCCCCTTCATTCTTCAATGTTAGCACTCAGCTATTTTAATAAAAAGTTCTATGAGCCTGTTCTGTTGCTGCCCACATGGCAATTTATCCTAATTGTAGGTAAACTGCCTGGCAGTAAAGAAATAGTGAGCAAACTCAACAAGCCTAAGTATATAAAATGAAAGTGATGTCAAACCTGGTTTCCTCTGATGGGACAGCATATCCTAGAACTGCTCTCTGTGTGCGGACAGGGCCCTGATAAACCTTCCCCAGGAAACCCTTCCTAGGAGGGCCTGGAAAGGAAGCTCCCCAGTTCCAGGACGTAATTCATCTCTTCTCATTTCACACACTCATTCCTGCGCTCATTCATTCCCACATATATTGAATGCCTATTACAGGCCAGGCTGAGTGCGGGAAGAGAGAAATGTCTAAGGCACACTCCCTCTTCTCTAAAGAGCCGCCAGCAAGTGGAGAGAACAGATGTGAAAATGGTTACAACTGAGCAGAGTGAGTGTTGTTAGGGGATTACTAGCAACAGACCCTCGGAGAAGGCAATGTCACCCCACTCCAGTACTCTTGCCTGGAAAATCCCATGGACGGAGGGGCCTGGTGGGCTGCCGTCTATGGGGTCGCACAAAGTCAGACACGGCTGAAGCGACTTAGCAGCAGCAAGCAGCAGCAGCAAGAGACCCTGGGTCAGAACTGCCCTTTCTGTTCTACGAGCTCATGTACTCCAGTGAGGAAGTTCCTTCCGGTTCCTCATCCTAGTCCTGAACCTGAAGGATATTCTTCTTCATCCTGAGCTCAGATATCGTTTGAACCAAGTTCTAGGGGAATCCTCTCCCCTACTCCTCTCCTGAGCATCTGATTGCTGTGTAATTCTGTCCTGAGAAACACTGACATTCACCGACTAGCCTTGATGCAACTGCACCAAAGGCAGATCGGCATGGTGAGGAGATAGGAGGCTATGCATTTGGGGCTTGGCATTTCGGGTTTTGTTGGTTAAGTCTGAAGTGAAAATTTAAGTGTTAGTCG
The DNA here is from genome assembly GCF_029378745.1 of Bos indicus. Classification (NCBI taxonomy): domain Eukaryota; kingdom Metazoa; phylum Chordata; class Mammalia; order Artiodactyla; family Bovidae; genus Bos; species Bos indicus. The sequence continues at coordinate 112,239,765 of NC_091762.1, read as the reverse complement.
CTCTGTTGTGTCTGACTCTTTGCGACCCCGTGGACTGTAGCCTACCAGGTTCCTATGTCCATGGAATTCTCCAGGCAAGAACACTGGAGTAGGGAGCAATTCCCTTCTCCAGGGGACCTTCCTGATCCAGGGATCAAACCCAGGTCTCCAGCATTACAGGCAGATTCTTTACCATCTGAGTCACCAGAGAAGCCCTGGTAAGTTAGAAAACCTCTCTGATTCTATTTCTTCATCTGTAAAATGGGACTAGTGATATTGCCCCACTGAAGCATGATGAGGGTGAAATTCTATGAGATCTTGGATATGAAGGCTCACCCAGGACCTGGGACCTTGTCAATATTTAACAAAGGGAAGCTGGGATGGTGGACTCAGATGCCATGTTCGTTTCATCTCACTATCTCCAAGATTTCCCAAGGCCAAGGATCTTTTATTCTACCTTTTGTGAAGTTTCTTTATAGCATTTTTTCCCCCACAACCACATTTGAGACTGACATCATTACTAAACAAATTAGAACAAGATAATCAAAATCAAAACTCTAATGCTAGCCCACCATTGCAAAGCGGGCCTGAGGTGTCAGAATGCTAGCCCTGCAGGAGATCCTTACAAGCCTCTACTGGTACCACATTACACCTCTTCCAGAGATTCAGGTTTCGCTGCCAAAAGCCCTCAGCTTCAGACTTAATTTATCTTGCACTTGTTTCCAAAAATTAGGTGGTATTTGCAGTTTGTTGAAACGTGGTGAAGGTAATTAGGGAGAAGAGGTCAAAAAGCCATTTACCACTTTAAGGGCTTAGAGGGGTTTAACTAAAATATTATGCTCGGCAGCTAGTTAGCATGGAGCTCCTAAAAATAGATTTGGGATGAAGAATCAGTTTCTTTTCTCCTCTGTTGTCTGGGTAAGGTTGGGAGGTCTGCGGACAGACAGACTTCCCTCTGAGCAGCCAGCCCCTGGGATCCCACCAACAGATGGATAGTTCATTGTTGCAGCCTACACGGGCTGGCGAAATTGTAGATGCTCAGACAGTGACTGAATAAATGAATAGACACCAGCTTATGCTTCTGTATTTGCCTTTTCCCATCAAATAAATGCCCTGCTGGATAACTTTCAGGAGGTTTTTCAGGACCTTCCAAGCCCAAGCTCTGTGGCCAGTTCCATTGTTTCTCTGAACATCATATACCATATAGCAGGGGCAGTGTTCCAGGGGACTTTAGGAAGAATACTTTAGACCCACAGCCATTGCTGGCATCAAAACAGCTTGGTACCAAAAAGAAAACTGCTCTAGATGCAAGTGCCTCTGGTCTTTTATCTTCTCCCCAAACCTTATTCCCACCCTGCTCCATGCTGGCTTCACTCACTTCTCCTACTATTGACCTTCCTCCTCATCCTTTCCACAGAATTCTCTCTAGAACCACCTCCTGACCACCAATCCCAGGGCAAACAAACTCTGAGTTGTAGCTGTAATGTCTTTAAGGACCACCTGCTTTAACTCCTGCCTGGATTGCAGCCCGTCTTCCCCTCGCAGGTGCACCACTTCCTCTGCAGCACTCGGCAATGGAGAGTTTTCTCCTCCCTCTGGTGTTCCTTTCCACAAACAACCGCTAATCCCCTGGAGGACGTTTTCTTTGACCTTCATCTGTATCTCACTCCACTGACACCAACTTTCCACCATCAGCTCCCTGTCTTTTCTTCCCAACGTGGATCTCATGACCCACTGTTAGGATCATTTTCTTGCAAATCCACCTAAGTCCTTTAAATGGTTGCCCGGAAGACATCAATTGTGGATGAAACTCTCCACCTACATCCTCCAGCCCTTCCCCAACGCGGTCAAGCTTTGCTGGAGAAAAGTCACCTGAGTAGGAAGTTGTCACTATAAATTCATGATCGCTCACCTCAGAGAGTTGTGGATATTGTCCAGCAACTCTGCCCTTTAGCTCACTCTCCTACTCTGTTCAAAGCCCTTCCATGCCTCTTGCATGTCCCTTTGACCTCTCGCCCTTCCCCTCACCTCCCTTACACTCAAGTGATGACCTTGCTTCAGTTTTTGTGGGTGAAACAGAGAACATGTGGTAGGTGCGCCCTGTCTCTCATCCCTCAAGGCTGCAATCCCATCTGCTTGTGTTCTCTTCTTCCTTTTGGTTCCAATGGAAGAAAGGTTCCTTCACTTTTCAGAGGTCAGCTCCTCCTCCTGAGATCAGGTGCTCCTGCAGAAGATCAACCACGTTCCTACCATATCCGGAGCCTGCTGTTCTGGGACCCAGGAGAATCCATCTGTGAGATCTTAAACTCCATCACCTGGTTCCTTCTCCTGCTGCTTACTCATCCAGCAGAGTAACCTTGGTCTCAATGCACCCCCTGGTGTCCTAAATCCTTTGTCTCTCCAGACTCCTGGCTCCCTCATTTCTCCCCATCTCTCCAGCCCCTCCTGACCCTTCTCTCACTACTGAGTCTGGACAGCAAGACCCTCTCCAGCACCTCCCATCACACTCTCCTGTCTGCCTTTGATGAATTCTATTGTCCATCTTTATTCCTAATCCTGGGTGCCATGGGGCTGCAGGAGAACCACCACAGATAGATCCATGATTTGCCACTGTCATGGAAGCTTTGGTTCAAGTCGGTCTTCTCCCTTGGCTTTGTCCTGCTTCCTTGACAGTTGCTTACGGGGCAACTTCAAGCACCCACCACTTAGTTGAGCCACTTAACCCCAGGGGCTGCCTTTCTAAAGTGTCTGACCCTACTGACTCTTCTCTCTCTGTGAAACTTACATTCATTGGCTCGCATGATGCCTCTGGCTCTTCTCCAGTACTCTGACTGATTCATCTTATCCAATAACTCCCTAAAAGTAGTTGTTTAAATCTGTGCAAAGAATATACAATATTTTGCATAGTTTTTCTGCAAATTTTCTGTGAGTTCACAATGAGATCAAAATGTGTGTTAGTTGCTCAGTTGTGTCCGACTCTTTGTGACCCCACAGACTGTAGCCCGCCAGGCTTCTATGTCCATGGGATTCTACAGGCAAGAATATTAGAGAGGATTGCCATTTCCTTATCCAGAAGATCTTCCTGATCCAGGGATTGAATCCTGGTCTCCTGCATGGCAGGCAGCTCCATTTGAGCTACAGGAAAGTCTCTGAGATGAAAATAAAGGTTACCAAAAAGAGTGTGTAGGGCCATTGTTCTATGCGATTCCATCTAGTGTGTTGACTCTGAATTGGTGTCAAGGTACATTTTTCAAGTAGAAGTATGGGCCTTTGGTCAGCAGTGGAATTCCAGTTCAGAAGATTAGCTTTGTGTCCTTGGGCAAGCTGGCAGACCATTCCAAGCTTGAACTAAACATAAAATATGTATATCGTCTCTTTCCTTGTAAAGAAATTATGAAAAATGCTTATTGTACTGCTTCATACAAGTATAAATAGCTTAATAAATGGAATTTTTAAACATTAGCATATATGTATGGGTCAGGGACTCAGGGAATAATGGGACATGTATTCTAGTGCAGTCAGTATATCACCCAGCAGAGAATAATGACAGAGGAGGGGTGACATGTGGGAGGGGAGAGGGAAGGGGGGAAGAGAGAGGAGGGGAGGGGGATGAAGAAAGAATTCTGAACAACATTGACGTTTCAAGGGGAAGCCCAGGAAGCTGATCCAAGAAGAAAGATGATCACCTGTGATTTTCATACACTTAATTCTACGTGTACACACTGCTCTATTTAAAATGGATAACCAACAAGGACCTACTGTATAGCACAGGGAACTCTGCTCAATCTTACATGGCAGCCTGGATGGGAGGGGAGTTTGGGGGGAAATGGATACATGTATATATGTGGCTGAGTCCCTTCACTGTCCACCTAAAACAATCACAACATTGCTAATTGGCTATACTCCAACATAAAGTAAAAAGTTAAAGAAATCAATAAAATACTGGGTCCCATATGTAAAATAAGTTTGACAAGCCCTATATTATAATACCTGTCTCTGGGCCTGAACTGAATTAGTATAACGGTATAACATCATTTCATGTTGTCCTCAATCTCCTTTGGATGATCAAAATTTTCTAGTAGTCAACTGAGAAGCTTATTGCTTCTGGTCAGAGGGCAAGAAAAAAACAAGGCCTGTGAATTCTTAATTTCAAATTCCAAAATGAGGGCACAGTTCCACATTGTTCATTCATTTCAATCACTGATTCATTCAGGTTGTCCGCAAACATTTGCTGAGAACCTATCATTTGCCGAGCCCCATGTTTTAGTAGAATTAATTGTGTGGAAAATGAATGTTTAAAATCAAATCATATTTTAAATGCATTAGACGAAAAATAATATCACTATGTGTGGTGGTGAATCCTTTTCAGACTGTGGTCTTTTGGTAACCTGCTTATTAGTGGAGCTATCATGGAATTCTGAGTCTTGTCCCTTTCTATTTTTAAAGTGGGCTTCACTTAAACTCTCCATTAAAAAAAAATCACTGTAGAGTAGTGAAAGTCAAAGTTGCTCAGTCATGTCCAACTCTTTGCGATCCCACAAGGGAAGTCCAAGAATACTGGAGTGGGTAGCCTATCCCTTCTCCAGCAGATCTTCCTGACCCAGGAATTGAACTGGGGTCTCCTGCATTGCAGGCAGATTCTTTACCAACTGAGCTAAAGTAGTTGTGACTAGTTAAAAATAAGAGATTTTAAAAGAAAAACGTTCAAAACTGCCAAAAGTAAAGGACCCCTGAATTTAAGATCTATCTCAGCCTTTGGTTTTCAGGAAAGACCAGGACAGATTATCCAAGTCCAAACTTAGGAACCTCTGCTGCTTTCTTCCTCCCTCACAATGACCTTGGGAAGGAAAGAAAGAAGGAGAAAGTGACAGGAAGGTGAACGTGCTCTAGGAGCCCCTCTCCACTACAGCTGGCGCTGGTTACTTTCTGTAAAATGGCTTATTTAAATCTCGCAAGCTCTAGGCAACGGAGGTTTTGTTTCCCCAGTTCCCAAATGAGGGCCCTGTGGCTTCAAGACATGTAGAAACCTGCCCAGAGTCAGCAAGCTAACAGGTGGCAGAGTAGGGCTCTAAGTCAAAGCCCAATGCTGTGGGCTTCCTTCGTGGCTCAGACGGTAAAGAACGCACCTGCAATGCGGGAGAGCTGGATTCGATCCCTGGGTTGGGAAAATCCCCTGGAGAAGGGAACGGCGACCCACTCCAGTATTCTGGCCTGGAGAATTCCATGGACTGAATAGTCCATGGGGTCGCAAAGAGTTGGACACAACCAAGTGACTTTCGATTCATGGGGTCGCAGAGTCAGACACGACTGAGCGACTTTCGCCTTCACTTTCACTTTCAAAGTCCGGTTGCCTCCCAAGGTGTGTGACTGGACAGGACGGTAAGAGATCTGGGACCCATAAGAGAGCTGGGGCCGCGAGAGGCTGCGGGTGCACTCCAAGGCATGGGGAAGCTATACCCCAAAACAAAAACTAAACACGCGTGCACACAGACTCACAGACCCGCTGGGTTCACTTCTAAATTAGGTCTTGCATGTCCACTGCCACAGTAATGCTGTAAAGCAGCGCTCTATAATCACTGCCTTTTATTTATTTTTCTAATTTTATCTTTAATTGGAGGATAATTGCTTTACAACATTGGTTTGGTTTCTGCCACACATCAACATGAGTTAGCCATAGGTGTACATATGCCCCCTTCCTCTTGAACCTCCCTCCCACCTCCCACCCTTTCCCACCCTTCCAGATTGTTACAGAGCCCTGGATTGAGTTCCCCGAGTCATATAGCAAATTTCCATTGGCTATCTATTTTACATATGTTAGTGTATATGCTTCCATTAGTCACTGCCTTTTAGCCAAAGAAAAGAGATTCAGAGAGGTGAAGAGATGGGCCCAAGGACACCCAGTTAAACAATGGTGATGACTGGATTTGCACCCAATTCTGTAGGGCTTTGTTTTCCGGGATTTCCCCGCACTTCCCAGGGATAGAGGATGGGATGGGAATGGATGTGAAAAAGCTCGGCCTGATGCTTAGTCAATAATGTGGCAGGGAATGCAGAATCCAGTGGGTCAAAATCACTGGAGGGGCTTGACTGGGACACACAACACATCTGGAGAAAAAGATGAGCATGTTACTCGACTGTGAACTTTCTTCTGAAACACCAGCCCTCCCCCACCCTGGGCTTCTGGGTGTAAACACCCAGCATTGCTAAGAGAACAACCTGCCTCCAGTGAAAAGGTCCTGGGGAGAGATCAGATACCACCACCGCCTGAAGGCATTGCTGTTCTGGCTCCTCAAAAGGAATTTGGAAATGACCGACTGGCAAAGCGTCCCTTGATCCTCAGACTTGATGATTCTGTGCCTGTCTACTCAGCGGGTGTCTCGGTTCCCTGGAAATGGAGTGTTGTGCTATTCAAATTTATTCAAGCATCCATTCAACACATGCTGCTGAGCACCTACTGTGTGCCCAGTCCTATCCCAGGCAGTGAACAAAACAGATGTCCTTGCCCTACAGAGGCATTGCTCGAGCACAAGGATATCTATTTTCTTGTCCAGTACTTCCCAATTCATAAAGTGTTTCCATACCCACAGCTCCATTTGATCTTCACCTTAGTACAAGATGGGTCAGGTAGGAGCCATGAGCTACATTTACAAGTGAAAAAAAATAAGCCCAGGGAAAATAGGGGCTTTGCTGAACTGCCTGTGGCCAGCTGGTGGCAAAGCTGAGAGCAATAACCAAGAACTCTTCTTTGGTTTGAGTTTTTAGAAAAAAAATTAGCTAGGTGGAATTTTTGAAATAACTAAAACCAGTCAGGGTGCAAGGCACACTATTAACTGCGGATCACAGCAACCCCAAAGCTGAGTGACCACGAATACATCTAAGGCTTATTTGAGAGATTTTCATGATGACCTGCTTCCAGAGCTTGTTATCAACACAGCAAAAAAAAAAAAAGAGTGGGTCTCAGCTCCAACTTGCCCATTGCTCAGGGTAGCAGTGATCTAAGTTCTCATCCCAGACCCCATCTTACCCTGCATGGATTTCATTTTCATGCATGTGCCTGGAGAGAGGCAAAGGATCTCCTTCAACTGGAAGGATTAGGAATGCAGTTTGAGCAGGCAGCACACTTTCTCTTCCAAGGGGGTATACAAAGGAGCAACTGTTGTCCGTGTTCACAAACTCTAGAGTGATTCCTTACACCTGCACCCAGAACCCCTGAGTCCTGGTCATGTGTGCAAACAATGAATAAGAGAGATGCATGCAGCGTGGGAAAAGAAAAGCTGTCTAGTGGAGCCCTGGGGGAGGAGGCCAGGGGCTTCTCTACCCTAGAAGCAGCTGCTGTCCTGCCCCAAAGAAGAAATACACTCAGGCCTGCTATTTTAAGATCATGTTGGGGAGGGGGACTTAGCCAGCCCAGTTTTGGTGCTTGCAATTCCTGGGACGGCAAGACCCTTGAGAACAAGATGTTCAGGTGTGGGGCTTGAAGAATCCCACAGAGAGCAGCGTGAGGCCCTGGTGCGTGTTACTCCTGCAGAGATCGGAGGATTCTTTCAGAGGTGAAAGGTCTGCTTATTGCTGAGTATGTGAAAAGAAACAAAGGCACTGAAAGAGAGGTTCAGGATGGCTATGTGCTCTAATGGAGGGATTCCAGATGACATGATACACGCTGACTTCCCTTCGCATCTAGTGTAGCTGTAATGTCTTGGCACAGTGGGCCAGGAGCCTGCTCATGCATGACTGCCTAGACTGTTAGGTCCAGGCGAGGCAGGAACCACGCCTGTCTCCCCCATCTCTGTATCTCCTGCTCCTCTATAGGCCTATAGGGTACAACTGCTAAGTCACTTCAGTCGTGTCCGACTCTGTATAGACCCCATAGACAGCAGCCCACCAGGCTCCCCCGTCCCTGGGATTCTCCAGGCAAGAACACTGGAGTGGGTTGCCACTTCCTTCTCCAATGCATGAAAGTGAAAAGGGAAAGTGAAGTCGCTCAGTCGTGTCCGACTCGTAGCAACCCCATGGGCTGCAGCCTGCCAGGCTCTCCGTCCATGGGATTTTCCAGGCAGGAGTACTGGAGTGGGGTGCCATTGCCTTCTCCGTTAGGGTACAAAGGAGGTGCTAAATAAATGTGTTGCTCTCATTGGTCAATGGGTGCAGAACCTGGTCCTGGAGAGCAGCGAGAGGGAGTTAAGCCAGTCCAGATGACAGCCAGGACCCTGGTATCAGGAGCTGGGCTCCATCTCCCACGCCCCGCCTGGTTTGTTGGCCAGCCTCCCTTTCCAGGGACCTGCTTACCTCGGCAGACCGGCCTGTGGTCGCTCCAGGCTGCAAACATGTCGCTGACTTTCATACAGGTGATGCGCTTGGACCCTTGCAGGTCATAGCCCTCGTTGCAGGTGAACTGGACACTGGATCCTAACCTGGGAGACAAGGCATGTCCGTGAGCCCCACCCCTAGGCCTCCCAGGCCCATCCCTGAATCCTTCCTAGTTCCATAAAGAGCACCACGCCAAACTTTATTTCTCTCCTGGCCCTTAATCTCTGCTCCACCGTTTATCACTTAAAACCTTCATTAGAAGGAACACCTGCTCTTCATCTCTCTTTTTTTGGACCATTTGCTTTTAGGATTGAGTTAAAAGGTGACTTTGTGAGCAAAACAGCAGTCCTCTGAGATAAACATCAATTAGGACAGCTAGGCGTGGGTGGATGACACCCAGAAATTTTCACGAAACTGGACGATTATGAGAAGATGCGTTGTTAGTTAGAAACTTTACAAAAGGTACCATCTCAGCGCCCTAGGGTCTCTGAGATGATTGGCGGTGTGAGCTGCCTGCTGGCACATCATTACTGATGATGGTGGCCCTTCGTACCCTGGGTATAGGTCTGCCCAGTGACACTGGCAGTCTACAGCCCAACCCTCTCCCTGAAGGTGCGGCAGTATTCCCAAGACTGGACAAGAGAGAATGTTAAAGGTCAAAGCTCTTCTCCAGGAAGTGAGCCTATCCACATGGTCCTCGCTAGTCCACCTCCAGGAAGGCCAGCTCCTGTCTGACCCCCGAGCCAGGCCATCCACCCCCCCTTTCTACAATGAGAACGTTTCCAAACAGATCTTACCTGAAATCCGAGCCTAGTCTTTTGCCCCTTTCAGGTATGCCAGGGTCTGGACACATATTATGCCCTTGGGACACACCAACCTGAGTTACTACAAGGCAAAAAAACAGCACATACAGAGATGGGTAATCACAGGAAGGCACCTGCTGGGGCCGTGTCTCAGGATGGGAGGTGGATGCAGAGACAGCAGTAGGGCTGGCTCTGCTCGGGCCTGTGGGGCTGCTGGGATCTACAGGGCTCGGGTTTCCTGAGTGTGCAGATGGGGAGCTGCTTTTGACAAATTCCTTTGGGAGCCAAGTCCAGGTGAAATTCATCAAGAGCATGTGGGCTCAGAGGCACCCCAACCCAACAACCACCCCATCCCCTTGCCCCAGACCAGCGACCAGAGGTGGACAGTCCACAGCCCCCGGTGACCTCCCCCATCCTTCCAACCTGCTGATGGCGACTCTAGATGAGATGAGTCCCCCAACCTTGCCCCCAATGGAGAAATGACTCAAAGAAAGTTAAATAAAAGGTGGATGCGTGGTCAGAAACGGCAAAGAATGTAAGAGAAAGCTGCAGTCTGAAGTTCAAAGCAGAGACTTGAGCTAAAACACGGGAGAGAAACCTGTTGAGAAACCTCTTCCCACCAGACAGTTCTTAACACAAAGTGGTAACCAGAGCATTCCCGACCCAGAGCACTGAGGTCGCACCTGCGGCGGTTCTGGCAGGCACTGCGATGCCCTCACGGTTGCCAACATGTGCGTCCTCTAGGCTAAAGGAGAAGCTTGGTCAAAGGCGGCGGATGCATACAAAAATCAGTTTTCTCCTGTCTCCAGTGGAGAAGGTGGAAACTCTCAGGCCCCTGCAGTTCACTGTTCTTGAGATGCTGCGAGATGAGAACTCCCTTGCACCTCTGGAGTCCTGGCCTTGACAATGACCAGGAACTGGAGTTCCAATCAAGCCCTCACCAACCCCACGATCAACACAACCCCCTCTAGGGTGATGGGGAGTCTGGAGCAATGCTCTCTGAGTTGGTCCATTATCCTCCCACCCACTCAATATCCCATCATATGAGCAATGTGCTCCATCACTCACTCACCTGCTCACTCCTGCACATGGTACACAAGACACATTCAGTGAGCTCCTACTGTATACAAGACCCTTCTTGGATATGGTGGGAGATGTCAATGTCAGATATCAGATATGATCACTTCACTGTCTTCAAGGAGTTCCAAATCCAGTGAAGATACGAACTATGGAAAGAAACTACGGAACCACAGTGGGGAGGCAATGAAAGATGCAGCTACAAGGAAGTTCAGAGAGAGGACCTACCTCATATTCCTGAGAGAAGCATGGAAGGCTGCCTGGAGGAGGTGACATTTAACATGGATCTTCTGAGATAGTAGAATTTAGATACATGCTAACAAAGAAATGGCATTTCAGGCAAACAAATGGGCTTGGGGAGCAAGGTGGAGACATGGAAACAGAATCACAAGTTGTTCGGTGTGCCAGAAAAGGAGGGAGGGTAGTGAATGGCCTGGAAGAGTGAAAGTGAGGTTACAGAGGTCAGACTTTGAAGGAACTTGAGTCTGATCCTAAAGAAGATGGGAAGAGACCTGAGTGGAGAAGGGCATTGTAAGAACTGGGTTGCTCAGGAGGAGGGCAGTTACTGAAAAATGAATTAGGAAGTTTTGTGTTTGTTCAGGTAAAGGACAGCAAGAACCTGATAGAGGATTATGAAGTGATGGGAACATTTGTGGCAAAGAGTCACCAGGGCTCATGGCAGAGTGGGGCATGGGGAGAGGGGCCAGGGGACTTCCTGGCCTGGGAACCTGTGAGGAGGCACATGAGTGATGGAAGTGGGGCAGGGGGAGTTCCACTTCTGACTCATTTAATTTCATTTCAGGCCTGATTTTGAAGCTCATTTTTACAGTTAGAAACCTGTTCAAATCTCCAGGTAGCCCAGGGCATGGCTGGTCAAGGTAACCTTGGCGACTAGACAGACTGCTCAAGCCAGAGACCGGATACCTTCCTGGTTGTGGGTGATGAGCACAAGGCCTCCTGGGCAGCCTCCTTTTCTCCAACATTCCACACTGCCAGGTTAAAGCCAGTCACTCCCACTGGACGCTTGACCCCTGCTCCCATCCCCTTCCCCACCAAACCTCTACTTCCAAAGCTTTTACATCCTCAGCTGAGCTGCATCACCATCCCCTCAGACCAGGACCCTTCAGGCTGGGCTAATACCATGGAAGTGTCATCTCCAAAAGCTGAGCAAGCCCCTGCCTCCTGGAGTCTCCTGTTTTGCAATTAGGGGAAAGCCAAGAGAAAGGATCTTGGATCCCCAGGGGGCAGGAGAGACAGGGGAGCCCTGAGCGGTACTTGCTGGTTCATCTGCTGGCAAGCTGGCCTCACCACCTATCCATCCCTCCTGAGGGCTTCTGAGCTAAGTGCCCACATTCTTTAGGCCCTGTCTCCTCCACCCTGCACACCAGTCACTCTCCTCCCAAAGTCCCTGCTGCCTAGGAATCACACTCTACCTTCCAGCACATTCCAAATGCACTACAGGTTCTTGCCTCCTTCTCACGCCCTCTCGTTCAGTACTGACACCACTCAGCGAGCAGAGCTGAGGCTGACAGATGAGGATGTGGCTGGACGGTAGAGCCGAGGTCACGGTGAAGCCCACCCATAACACCACAACCCCTGACATGTGAAGCAAACCCCCCTGCAACCCCTTTAATCAGCCAGCCCGAAATAAGGCTCAGGTGCCGTGCGGGAAGTTGTGAGCCCAGCTGCGATCAGGGCCCTCCTTTCCCACTGCACCCTCGCCCCCAACCAGTGCTCGCTCTCTTTCTGGGAGGACTGAGCAGGTGACAGCGTCCCTACATGAGCCTTCAAGGCTCCCCAGAAACAAGCAAACCCAAATCCCAGCCACCAGTTTACTGTCCAAATTACAGAGGCAAAAAGCTTTCTCCCCCTTTCCTGAGTTTCAGCCTCTCCTGCCTACTGAAAACCAGCTCCTAGTTCTTGTAGCATGATTTTGTTCTGGGCTACAGAGAGAAAAGATGGGAAGGTGGTCTGTGCCCCGGTCTCTATGATGAGGAAGAAGCCACAACACACTCAGAAAGACAATGCCTCCCACCAAAAGGGAAGGAAGGTGCAGACGCGTGGTGGTGAGAACCAGCGGCTGGGGTTCAGGGTGCCCACAGACTCTCCGATGAAGGCAGTAAGTAGGAGCTAGGAGATGTAGGTGTGGCCCATGCCTCCCCTGAAGTTCAGAACATCTGTCCACAGGGAATCTGGGCAGAACACAAAGGGCCAGAGCCCTGCACACACTCAGGGACCTGCATCCGTGGCAACTCAAGCCACACACCCATCCCTCTCTGAGAGAATCTCAGAAAGGAAAGCAGTACCTTGTTGAGAATAGTATTTTTTTTTAAAGAGCTTTTGCATTATTTTATTAAAATAGTATTTCTTCATCTTTTGGAGGGAGTTTTGGGCACCTCTGAGAACTAATGAAAACCACAGACCCTTCCCTGCCATCCCCAAATGTACCCACAACATCATATGTGATTTCCTTGCGAGTTCATAGACCTCCTGAAGTCCTGGGTCAGGAAGGCCCATCTCAGATCTAACAGCATCCTTAGGCGGAAAGGAGGGTAAAGTTTTGCAGCCCCATTTTGCAGATGTGGAAACCAAGGCGCTAGTTTAGTACCTGGGGTAACACAGTTACCCAAGGATACAACTGGAATAAAAACTTGCTCCCCACATCAGAGCAATTTCCTTAAAGTTTGCCTGTGGACTCAAGGCCTGTCTTGGTTCCTCCGGTCCTCTGTGGCTGAAGAAAGAAAGAGCTTATGCAGGTCCAGCCTGTGTCTCGAGTCTTCCTTGCCAACTCTTGACCTGACCCTCTGTTCCACCCCTCAGGCCCCTAGTCAAGCACAGAAGCAGGGCCTCCTGTCTGCCCTCTGCCACCCAGTCCCCTTGTGGCAGGGTGACCAAACACACTCATATCCAGGGGTGAGGAGTGGTGCCCATCTCCAATTGGAGGACTTGAAAGACTAGAGAAAAGTCAGTCAGGCTCGGTTTCGTCAGGACATTGGGACCAAACTATCTCTCCCCCTGCTCTCTGCCACCAAAGCACGGAGCTCTGGAACCACCCATGGCCGCCCTTCACCTCTCTCCAGCAAGTACTTCTAGCATCACGGGAAAAATGAGCATGTGGAGGTGAAAGAGAAATGGAGGGGTTCAGCAGGGAGCAGAAGTAGAGAGAAAGAGAGGGGAATGCAGATTGGGTGAAGGGAGAGGAAGGTGGAAGGAAGGAGGACAGTGGAGGTGGAAAGTGAGGGAGAGAGAAAAAGGCATGAGACAAATAGGCAAAGAGAGGGAGGAGGTAGACCAGAAGGCCAGGTTCTGAGGGCCCAAGGGAGGCTCCTTATCTCTACTTCCAGAATGAAAAAGAAGTGTTTCTTGGAAAAATCTGCTCTGCTTTCAAGTCCAGCCTCCTGGAGTGGCCCAGAATCTTCCAGAAAACCTTCCTATGCTCTAGATCAAAAGCCCCCTTAGCACAGGCTCTGATAGGGTTCTTCTGGGGCGACGACATTCCAGACCATTCCCTGGCATTGGACTTCACCCTTTGATCTTTCAAACACCAACAGCAGGAACACGTGCTCAAGGACAGAATCCACCCGGTGTCTAAGCAGAGAGCCCCCAGCACCGCCCCGTCAGCTCAAGACGCCGGACCCCCACCGTCTAGTCCATGCTTTGCCTAGCCAGGTCCACAGACCATGGTGGAAGGTTCTAGGAATTCCCCTCTCTCTCCTTCCCAATCTTGCCTTGGGAGCTGGAATCAGGGCCCTGAAGCCTCCAGTATCCCAGCTGGCATTCACTGACTCCTAGACAAGGAGCCAGAAAAAGGATTGTTTTAGCAGGTGGAAGTGATTCAAAAGGAAAAATAAAGAAAGAAATGTAGCAGTAATGACTCCCTGGACTGTAGTTAGAATGGGAAGTGAGGGAGAAAGAAGAGACGGGAGGGGATGGGAGGAGGAACTTGAGAAGACAAAGGGCAGGCCCCAGGGCTGCTCACTGGCCATGAGGTCAGTGTGCGCATGCGCAGACCAGGGCTGCGAGCAGAGGGGCTGAAGGAACACCGGTTGCAGCATCATCTGGCTTCCCCGCGGTCGCAGTGCCGGCGGGTTTGACCTCAAGCAAGAGGCTCAGCAAGGCGGACACTTACACACAGATGTCTTCTGGCTGTTGTCTTTGCTGGGCATCAGCTTCACACCTCGAGACTTCAACTCAATTTGCTTCTTGACTAGAAAAGAGGTGAACGAAAGAAAAATCAGGTTAAGTTTTCATCTGGGACTTGGGATAGGTCCTTCTAGAATGGTCCCTCTCTTAGCTTGGGACATTCCATGGTGGGTCACAGTCAGAAGCCTCTCTGTGCAGAGATATGCCAAGGGTAGGGTTTAAGTGCAGCAGGGTCTCAAACATGGAGGAAGAGGTGCTATAGAGGCTGGCACTCTATAGCACCCTGGAGGCAGCCAGGGTGATCTACCAGCAAGTTGGTAGTGAGCATCGACATGGGAGGCCCTGCAGCCTGCCCTCTGTAGCTCTGTTCACCTGATCCAGTCTGACCAATTTCTGAACCAGCCCTGGCCAGGTGTTACATTGGATTAGGTCCCCAAGTTGTCACTCTCGTATCCACACCCGTTGCAATGTGACTTTAGTCCTTCCTGCTAAAGAGGTGGAGTGTATTTCATCACCCCGTGACTTTGGGTTTGGTCATTATGGAGGCCTTAACATGTCCAAAGGCTTGTAGGGTGCCTGACAGATTAGGCGTGCTGACTTGAATCTCAGCCATCACTGGGAGGAGACGTGGCTGGCCCCAGGAGGATGAGAACATGAGAAGCAGAGCCAATCTGCCTGGCCAAGCTCAGCCCATACCGGCCAACCTTGTGGACAGGAGAAGCTGAGCCTGGGAGGTCCCTGGGGATGGTTTCTGGCACAGGTGGTGGCCTGATGGATTGAATTGGTTTTGATAGAATACTGAGTCCAGTCCATAGCTCATCAGGACTTGACCAAATAGCACACAAATAGCCCCAGAACCAGAACTCCACAATTTCAAAGGTCATTTCTCTGAATCCATTAATCTCCTTTGGGTCTCAGTATCCCTGTGGACCCAAGGCATTCTACTGGTTACCCAGGGCTTTATCCTGTCTCTGATTATATGGCTTGGTTTTCTGCTGAATCCCAGACAACCCCCGCCAGACGGCTCAGCTCTGCTGACTGGTACCAGCAGTGGTAACAACTGCAACTGTCACTTGCTACGTACCAGGCCCTGGACTGAGGACCTTAGAACTTAAATCAGCATCACTGACCTCTCTTTCTCTTGTGCCCATACATGATCTATCAGCAAACTTCCAAATATATCCCCAATGCAGTCTGCACATCTATCTCCCTGGTTCAGATCTCTGAGACTTTTCCTCTTGTTGCCATGGTCCTCCATCATCCACGCTTGCCCCCGTCTAATCTATTCTCAACACGAGATCCAGAGGGATCTTGTTAAAACAGAAGTCAGACCAAATTACATCTCTGCTCAAAACTCTTCAGGGACAACCCAACTCTTCTACAGTAAAAGCCAAAGTCTTTTAAAGGGCCTGCCTGGACTAATCGGCCCTCTCTGAGACCTCTCTGACCCCATCTTCCACCTCCATCACTCTTCTCCAGCTGCAAGCGCCCCTCTGATGTTCCAATAATACAACAGCTGCTCGCTCCAGCCTGCCAGTTCCCTGGAAGGCTCTTCCCCAGATATCTTCATAACTTGCTCCCTTTTCTCCTTGAAGCCTCTGAAGCAAACACTACTTTCTCCTGGAAGCCTTCTTTGACCACTCACTTAAAACTATACCTCCAAACCCATCTTTCCCTATCCCCTTCCCTAAAGACAGGGACTTTATCCCTAACTTTCGATCATATGCATAATTTTCTTAGTGGTTTTTGTCATTCTGTGTTGCAATGTAAGCTCCACGAAGGCAGAGATTTCTATCTGTTTTGTTCATTGCTGTGTCCTCAATGCCTAGAACAGCACCTTGTCCATACTGGGCGCTCAATAATCGTTTCATTTGGTCCTTATGTGTTTAACAACCCTGACTGGTACTTATTATACATACTGGATCAATAATAAAATTGGGGTGCACAGTGGCTTAAGTGACTTACTGTGGGTCACATGGCCAGGAGGCAGCTTTGGTCTTGGTGGGACCTTAGCATCTTCTTATGTGACATGTTCCCAAAGTTATCCCAAGGGCATGGTCAACCTTATTCAGCATCTGCCCCCTCCCCAGCTCAGCCCTTGGAGACTCAGGGATTCACTCTGCACCTGAGAAAACATGGCAATACCGGAACTAAAGCCCACAGTGATCAGGTGTGCAAAGGGGGCCATCTCCCCGCAGCCCCCACCCCCCTGCTCATCCCTGCTCTGCGTATTTTAAAAAGCTCCCCAAAGGTTGGTATCCCAGCTAGCTGCTGTCTAAGCTGACTGCCTGATAAAATTCAGTTACTACCACGGAGTCACCACTTCTCAACATGCATTCAAATTCTTTTTATAAATGTGCATTACTCTCCATGTGTATCCAGCAGGAAAATTTCCAATGAACACTAACGTAGGTCCATTATCAAACAGAGCGTATTAGCAGGGAAACATGCATTATTCAAGCCTAGCTAATAACGGTGCAGCAGGGGAAAAATGTCCTCTGATTCAACATCCCTAAGAAAATAGGAGGGGCTCCCCAGGTGGTGCTAGTGGTAAAGAACCCGCCTGCCAACGCAGGAGATGTAGGAGGCACAGGTTTGATTCCTGGGTGGGGAATCCCCTGGAGGAGGGCATGGCAACCCACTCCAGTATTCTTGCCTGGAGAATCCCATGGACAGAGGAGCCTGGTGGGCTACAGTCCATGGGGGTCACAAAGAGTCGGACACGACTGAGTGACTTAGCATGCATGCACACAGGAGAATAGAAGTGGTCCCAGCCCCGAGCAGAGGTGGGGAGAGGGGTCTTTACAACAAAGGGCAGCCCGTCTCAGGGCAGGTCTGCAGAGATGGCTCAGGGCGTTTGGTGAAGGAGGAGGAGGCAAGTCAGTCCTCCCACACCCTTAGTTTCAGGGCCTAGTGTCCCCTGGAGGAGGGGGAGCAGAAGGGAGCCAGAGCCCCGAGGATGCCTTTCCCAGGGCAAACACTGCTTGCCTTGTAGTTTTTCTTGTAGCTGCTGAAGGGGGAGCTTGAGATGCAGGTGGACATGAGGGGTGTCAAAGGGGGAGCCTTCTTCCTCTCTTCTCCAGGTTGCATTGAGAAAGAGGCTCCTGCCCCTTCCCCACCTCCAGGCCCCAGAGGGCAACCTATGTCCATCCTCCCCACTGGTCCTCTCCAAGAAAGACTGTCTAACTTGATACATCAGTGACGCCATCACACCTTGTATCAGGAACTAACTCCACTCTTCCTCTCGTGTGTCTTGCTACTTGCCACAGGATGGAGTTTGTTAAAGTGGTGGCAAGAACCTGTGAAGAGGAATCTGAAAAGCTGGAGGGAGCTCCTCATACAAACTTTGGGACCCTCTGCCCGTCTGAGCCAGGTCTGAGAGGCTGTGTCACTCACACAGTCGGTGGGCCTCCCACCTAAGCTTGGGAAATGCAGGGGCCACAGCTCTGTAGGCAGAGGTTCCTCACACCAACAATACAACCTCTCAGAAAAAGTATGTCCAGGCCCAGCTGGCCCTGGCCCAGACTCTGTGGAGGTGGCGCCTACAGGTGGCCCAAGCCATCGCCAGAACTGATGAATGGGTCAGGAAAGTGACCTGGCTGGGGGATACCCCTCGACAAGATCCACGTCACCAGGGATCTTAGCCTCCAGAAACCACCTCCATATGGTGGGGTCACAGTTTTGGGACAAGCCAAGGGAAGCAGGTACACCCTGAATTATGGACAGCTAATCTATCTCAGCCTGACCAAGTGTGTGGTGGCTGACTGAATGAACTAGCTGGACAGACGAGGGCAGACCTAGTGTGAAGGATCAGAGAACAAGGTGCCCTTCTCTCTAGGTCTCCACTGCTGACGGACCAAATCAAAACCCAAAGGCCAAACAGCAAGGACCTGGAGAATTTCTGGGGTGCATTTGGTCTTGTTTGAACAGTCATTCATTATAGCGCCCACTAGTGTATCACCTATGACATTACATTGAAGCACTGGTCTCCAGAGGATTCTGTCATCATTGGTGAAACAGAGAGAAAGTGAGCCTGGGGCCGGCTCCTTGGTCCCAGCAACACTTGAATGCACAGCCCCAGTGCACATGTACATGCCACACATCCATGTATATCCGTCTACAACCAGCGTACCCATGAGAACATCTCTGTGCCCCTGTGTATGCATGGCTGCAAACATTCACATACAAATATAATTCACACTTATACCTGTGTTTGTACTGTAAGTGAACAGAGTCCGGACTCCCAGGAGTAAAGTGCTGGCTTTAACTGGTTGATGGAAATCTTAGTAGGTACATCCATCTCCTCTGAATGATAATGACTGCAGGAGACTGCCAGGCTGCTCCATTCATCCTTTATATTCTGCTTAATTACTAGACATTTTTCCCGCTGTTGTAAAGGTTAGCGGGACACATGGTACATATTTAGCTCGAAGAATCTGGCAATACAAATGCCTCTCTAGTCTGCAGCATCAGTTATTGGGCTGAACTAGAGGAAGACAAGGACCTGCTGGGGAAGGAGACAGGGGAGGGCGGCCTAATCTGCCACCATGGCTCTAGGAACCAAGAAGTACATGGAATATGTGGCTCCTCATTCCAGTGCACTCAGACTTCCCTGCACAACAGTGAGCCCCTGCACTCACCTGACCACTCGCCTTTCCCCAGCACCTGGCTGTCCTGCTGGCTGGCCCATCCCTTCATCCACACTAAATCCAGCCCATTCAACCTCAGAAAATCTCTCCAATGTGTAGCCTTCTATCTTCTAAGCCACTCCTGCCCTAAATACATCCTTTTCTGCTTGGTTTTTGTTCACTGAGTCACTGTCTCTAGCCCATCTTAAAAAAGGTTACTTAAAGATGGAAATCTGAGACTCCCCTGGTGGTCCAGTGGCTAAGACTTTGCACTCTCAACGCAGGGGACCTGGGTTCGATTCCTAGTCGGGGAACTAGATCCCACATGCAACAACTAAGAGTTCCCACACTTCAGCTAAAGCTCCTGTGTGCTGCAACTAAGAGCCAGCAGAGCCAAATAAATAAAAAAAACAAATATTAAAAAAAAAATGTGGCCTGCCGACAGGCCATAATTTAAAAAAAAAAAGTGGAAATCTGATCACCACTTTGGAAACTTGGGTGTGCATGCTGTGTTCGACCTCTCCCTTCTCATGGAGGGCCTGCCTCGCTGCCTGGCCACCAGCGCCCTGCAAAAATGCTTTCAGTACTCACTGTCCTTTGCTAGACAAAGCCAGGGTCTGGCACACTGGCTCTTCATCTCACGGAGATTCATGCCAAAGATACAAAATTCGGTGAAGATGCCTAAGGCCTAATCCTTCAAGGTGTAGACCTCCTAGCAGATGGGGAAATCCTTACTATGAAGAAGAGCAGGGGCAAGAAGAATGATTACAGAACAGGGCTGGGGACGCCTCAAAGTAACAAAAGATAAGGTATCTGTTGCCAGGTCAACTGACTTAAAGGATAAATATGAAACACATCACATCGCATCAGATGTGATCGGGATGCTGCCAACACACAAATGAAGAAGCTGGGGTGGCACCACCAGTGAGAGTGCATTGGCACGCTTGACTGCTGTGGAAGGTTTTGGGATTAGCAAAGGTACCAATCCGGTGGAAATCAGGAAAAGTGTGATGCTGCGTGTGGACACTGTAACTGTTGAGCTAAAGAAGCAGCCCAAACCCGTGATAAACCCTACAGAGACTGCTCCATTTGCCACAATTTCTACAAATGGAGAGAGAGACCAGCAGCAGGATTTCTGATGTAACCACAGAGGTTCAAAGGGTATGCTTACAATAGAGGACAGGAAAACACTGAATGCTGAATTAGGAATTGAAGGCACAAGAATTAAGATTACCTATCTCCTGACTTGACTAATACATCAAAAGCTAAGAAACGGGGCTTCCAGGATACTGGTGGTTTCCAATGTCCAGTCCATCATGTTCACTTTGGAAACTGCCAATGCCCAGTGAGTCTTTGGTTGTAATTACTGAAAATGCTCTTGGTACACTCATTTGAAATAGGATGAAAGTTGACTTTGGGGTTATAACAGCCCAAGCTCCATGCTGGGCTGGCCATCAATGAATGCCTTGCAGAAATGCTTTCAGTACTCACTGTCTTTTGCTAGACCAAGCCAGGGTCTGGCACATTGGCTCTTCATCTCACCAAGATTAATGCCAAAGATACAAAATTTGGTGAAGATGCAAGTGAACTCTTATTTGGTACATGTGGGATCTAGTTCCCTGACTAGGGATCGAACCCAGGCCCTCAGCATTGAGTATAGAGTCTTAGCACTGGACCACCAGGGGAGTACCAGATTTCCATTTTTAAGTAATGAAGATCATGGCATCCGGTCTCATCACTTCATGGCAAATAGATGAGGAAACAATGGACACAGTGACAGACTTTATTTTCTTGAGCTCCAAAATCACTGCAGATGGTGACTGCAGCTGTGAAATTAAAAGCCACTTGCTTCTTGGAAGAAAAGCTATGACCAACCTAGACAGCATATTAAAAAGCAAGACATTACTTTGCCAACAAAGAAAGATCCATCTAGTCAAAGCTATGGTTTTTCCAGTAGCCATATATGGATGTGAGAGTTGGACCATAAAGAAAGCTGAGCACTGAAGAATTGATGCTTTTGAAATGTGGTGTTGAAGAAGACTCTTGTGAGTCCCTTGGATAGCAAGGAGATCAAACCAGTCAATCTTAAGGAATTCATCCTAAATATTCATTGGAAGGACTGATGCTGAAGCAGAAGCTCCAATACTTTGGCCACCCGATGTGAATAACTGACTCATTTGAAAAGACCCTGATGCTGGGAAAGATTGAAGGCAGGGGGAAAACAGAGGATGAGATGGTTGGATGGTATCATTGACTCAATGGGCATGAGTTTAAGCGAGCTCCAGAAGTTAGTGATGGATAGGGGGGTTGCTAAGAGTCGGAC
The DNA here is from genome assembly GCF_029378745.1 of Bos indicus. Classification (NCBI taxonomy): domain Eukaryota; kingdom Metazoa; phylum Chordata; class Mammalia; order Artiodactyla; family Bovidae; genus Bos; species Bos indicus. Next base: position 112,218,505 of record NC_091762.1, on the reverse strand, counting down.
ACAACTGAGCGACTTCACTTTCACTTTTCACTTGCATGTACTGGAGGAGGAAATGGCAACCCACTCCAGTGTTCTTTCCTGGAGAATCCCAGGGACCAGTAAGCCTGGTGGGCTGCCATCTATAGGGTCGCACGGAATTGGACACGACTGAAGCGACTTAGCAGCAGCAGCAGCAGGGTAGCCTGGCATGCTGCAGTCCATGGGGTCACAAAGAGTTGGACTTGACTGAGCGACTGAATTGAACTGAACCGAAGCTCCAAGGTTTGGTGTCATGGAATGAACCCAACAAAGCTGCTGCTACTGATGGTGCAGTATTTGGAAAAGTGAGCTGAACCCTCAGTCTTTAAGATGTTTTGCTTCATGACCTAGGAAACGGTGGAGAGGTTATTGTGACCAAAGGTGATGCCACATTCTTGCAAGGAAAGGGTAGCAATATTCAAAGTGAGAAACACATTTAAAGAGTCACTGAGCATTTAGAATGTTACTATTAGTGACCAGGAAAAAGAAAAACGAAGTGAACATCTGGCAAAACTTCAGATGGAGTAACTCTGCTGAAGATTGCTGGAACGAGTGACGTGGAAGAGGATGAAAATAGTCCCAGATGCTCTGATGCTGCAAGAGCTGCTGTTGACAAAGGCATCACCTGCGTGCTTTGCTTCAGTGTATTCCAGGCTTGGATTCACTGCTCCGGCTAAATGAAGAGCAAAAAACTGGTATCGAAATCATAAAAGATCCCTCACTGCTAAGAATGCAGGTGCTGAAGGATAATGGCTAGTTGAGAAATTTTTGCAGATTCCCTCCCAAGCTGGGTGATTTTTAAAATATGGTGGGAAAGGAACCATCAACCCAACTTAGATTGTAAGTAGTGCTCTGTTGGGAGCTGCCGGTTCAGTTTCTTGGTTAACACGCAAAACTCACCATGCTGCTGGAACTCCTAAAGTAGAGAAGGACTCTGGCATAGTAGAAGGGGGATGGCATCAGGGGTGGCCCATGGTTTATGGCTGGCAGTGTAAGAGGGGGCATGTTCTAATTCCTAGGGGAGTGCTTTGTTATTTTTAAAAAATTTTTATTTTATATTGGAGGATAATTAACAATGTTATGTTAGTTTCAGGTGTACAGCACAGTGACTGTTACACACACACGTGTCTAACCCTAACCCTAACCCTATTTTGTAGCACAGGGAACCCTGCTCAATACTCTATAATAAGATAAATGGGAAAAGAACTTGAAAAAGAATAGATAAATGCTTCGCTATTAATAATGGGCTGTGCAGCCATCTTCATGAGTAACTTCCCAGAAGTCAGCTGGAGGAGATGACCAGAAGACGGATGTTTAAGGGAATCACTACGGCCATGGGTTATCGCTTTTAGTCGCCTTTGTGATGCTGTCGTTTCTCCCTGGAACATCCGTTCTCCTCTTCCCTTCTTGGCTCCATCTCGCTCAGAGGTTACCTTCTCTCTGTCTCTGTGTCTCAGGGAGAAGTCAGTGGCCTCTCCAGGCTTCACTTGGACCTCTGCTGAAACCCTCATTACATGGCCCCATCAGATCTGGTTCTAGCAATTTGCCGCATGGGCTCCTATGTCTGCATCCTGCGGCAGACACAGAGCCAGGCACACAGAAGGTTTCCAAAGAGTTTGATGACTGAGCGGATGAATGACCCACTGTTAGCAGAATTTGTGCTTTGAATTCATTTCTGGAAAAAGGAAGTGGTGACACTTGAAGCCTGGTAAGGTGAGGGGGTGTCGCACGTGTGTTCACACTCACTTTTCAGTTTAGGCTCACTATTGATTGAACTCAGGAGCTTGGCCTTGTGAGTACTCAGCC